>NC_040903.2:112010121-112652504 GCF_004126475.2 Phyllostomus discolor | reverse complement strand
CCTTTTCTTACCTCCGCTTTCCCTTTCCTCTTTCCTCTTCCTGTTCCCTTTCCCCTTCCTTTTCTCTTCCCCTTCCCTTTCGTCTTTCCACTTCCCTTTGCTCCCCTTTCCCTTTCCTCTCTCTTTCCCTTTCGTCTCCCCTTTCCTTTTCCCTTTCCTTTTCCCTTTCCTCTTCCCTTTCCCTTTCCTCTTCCCTTTCCTATTCCCTTTTCTCTTCCCTTTCCTTCCCTTTTTCCTTCCTTTTTCCTTCCTTTCCTTTTCTTTTTTCTTTTTTCTTTTCCTTCTTTCCTTCCTTCCTCCCCCTTGCATCCCTCCCTTCCTTCCTTCCTTCTTTTTTTTTTTTTTTTTGATCTTCATATGAGGGTATTCTAGCCTTGCAAAATGAGTTTGGAATTTTTTCTCCTATTTTCAATTTTTTAAGGAATATTTTAAGAAGTATAAGTATTAATTCTTCTTTAAATGTTTGGTAGAATTAACCTATGAAGACATCCGGTTTAGGATTTTTGTTTCTTGGGATTTACCTTTCTTTTTTTATTACTCATTCCATTTTGTTACTTGTAATAAGTTTGATTAGATTTCCTGTTTATTCCTGATTCAATATTTGAAGATTATGTATTTCTAGGAATTTATCCATTTCTTCTAGGTTATTCAATTTGTTATGTATACTTGTTCATAGTATTCTCTTAAAATCACTTGTATTTCCATGGTGTTGGTTGTCACTTTTCCCCTTTCATTTCTGATTTATGTTTTAAATTTCAGCTTCCTTTCTCTTTTTTAATTTAACAGTTTATCAATTTCACTTATCTTTTCAAAGAAGCAGCTGTTCTTTGGCATAGAGGAGTCAACCAATGAATGCATAAATGTTTGGAATGGCAGGTCGATATTCCTCTCACTTTCTCTCTTCCTCTCTGTGTGAAATTAAAAAAGAAATTAAAAGGGCAATATTATCTTGTTGGATTGATCTTTTTTAAACATTATTACATTCTTTGTCTAACCCTTATTACATTCTTTGTCTTCCATTATTTAATGCTCTTATTTGTCTTATTATATTCTTTGTTTTAACATCTATTTTTTCTGATGTAAGTACAGTTACCCCATCATTTTTTTTCTACTTTCATAAAGTATGTTTTTCTATCCCTTCACTTTCAAACAATGTCTTTTGATGTGAAGTGAGTCTATTGTAGGCTGCATATGTATGGATCTTGTTTTTTTTTTTTTATCCATTCTGTCACCTATGTTTGTTAATTGCTGCATTGTCTATTTACATTTGAAGTAATTATTTTTAGGTAAGTAATTACTGCCATCTTCTTGTTTTCTGAATATATTTGTAACTCTTCTCTGTTCCTTTCTTCTTCTCTTGTTCTCTCCTCTTGTACATCAATAACTTTCTGAAGTGATTTGTTTGGATTCCTTCTCTATTTCTTGTTTATCCATTATAATTCTTTTGGTTTGCAGTTACCGTGGGACTCATATACAACAAGCTATGTTTATAGAAGTCTATTTGAAGTTGATGGTCACTTAAATTCCACAACATTCTAAAAACACTGCATTTTACTTACCTCCCCACTTTGGTTTTGATATCATATCCTACATCTTTTATGCAAATGTGTCCCTTAACTTATTACTGTATTCACACAAGATCTTATGAGTTTTGTTTCTTAACCCTTATACTTGTTTTATAATTTTGTTCTACTACATTTACTAAATGTTTGCCTTTTGAGATTGATTTTTTCTTTCAAATATTTTATTTTTACATTTAGCCTTTTCTGCTTAAAGAAGTTTCTTTAAAACTCCCTGTAGTCCTAATTCAGTGATAAACTCCTTCAACTTTTGTGTCTCTGGAAAACATTATAGCTCTCCTTAATTCAGAATCACAACCTTTCTGGTAGAGTATTCCTTGTTGTACATTTTCCCTATCATCACTCTGAATATATTGTGCCATTACTTTCTGGCCGGCAAAGCCTCTGTTGAAAAATCAGCTTATATTGTTATGGGGGTTCCCTCCCACATAACTTGCTACATTTAAGTTTTCTCTTTTCATCTTTAACTTTTGGCATATTAACTATGATGTGTCTTGGTGTTGGCCTCTTCTGGTTCATCTTGTTTGAGACTCTGTGTTTCCCGTGCCATTTCCTTCACCAGCCTAGGAAAATTTCAGCTATGATTTCTTCAAATAGATTTCCTATTCTCCTTTTGCTCTCTTCTTACATTACTCCTGACCCACCCTGACTGCTGTGGGCGCCCCAGCACCCACAGTCAAGCCGGGGAGCCAAACCCGCTCCCGCGCAGACACTGCCACTCCGCTCGCTACCACTCGGCACGACGCCTCACCGCCACTTCACGAAAGGAGGTAGAGAGGGGAAGGCGGAAGCAAGAGCACCGCCCGGTGCCTGACCACAAGGGACACATGAAAACACCGAGGCTCCTGGCCCCGGGGAAGGGACGAGGCCCACCCGCCTGGGGGAGCCGTCGCAATACAAATGGAGAAGAGCCAGCAAGACGCCAGGTGCGCTCTGCACCGATGTGAGCCCAGGCCGAGGGCACTATATGCCGTCACACTTGCCCGGTGGAGAGGGAGGACCCTCTCAGCCTGCAGGCAGGCATTTGGGGCCAGGGAAGGAAACGGACCCGGACCCGCGGTTCGCGCTGCAGGGCAGGGCGGGGCTGGAAAACGCACCAGCAAGTTGGGAGCAGTCAAGGTACAGGGCTTCCGCTTTCCTTGGGAGGAATTGTTACCTACACTGGCACGTCCCAGGTCACAAGGAACTGGAGAGGATAGGAGACATTTCTCTCTGTCTCTCTCTGTGTCTCTGTGTCTCTGTGTCCGTCTCTGTCTCGCACGAGCCTCTGCCCGTGCAAGCCCCACCCCAGTACAAGACCGGCGAACGCCTAGTGAATCCCAGGGTGGTGGTTACCGATGAAAGGACGGACCACTGAGTGAACGAAGGGAAGTGAGAGCGATTCAGAAATGATGAACAAGTGAATGAAAGGACGGCTGCAATTAAAGATCACTAACCTATATCTGTTGTCTTGTGATCCTTCACTCAAGTCCACATTTGGAAAATGCCTCCAGGTATAAAACGGTCTAAGAAAATACCAAATATGACATATGTAGAGGAAACATAAAGTGATGCAGAGTTTGACTGCCAGATCTTCTGACTAAAACTGAAGATCAATCTTGTGTCTGCTTTTTTTTTAGTGGTTTTTAGTTATTGTAAATGTTTCAGGCAGGGCCTGCGTGAATAAGGTATATAAGATTCAGAGTTGAAGGAATGAAGTGTATACAAAATGATACCAAATATTTGAGTGGGCCTGGGGATTTCCAGCTACCCCCATATACCTAAACAGGCCATACCAAAAACTAAAACCCAGACATCTGAAACTCCATGACAGTTTGCTTTCCAGGTGTTCTTTTTTCAAACTTTGGAAAGCCACAGGCAAGTGAAGATAGATGCAGAAAGCCTTCTATGAGTAAGTGGAAATTTATAAAGATCAACAAGCACAGCAGGTCCAGCAATGTATTCTGCAAAACCAAGTACCAGGTAAACACCAGCCATGGCTGATCCATTATATTCTTTCAAATACATATACTATATATTTTCTAATAACTTTCACAGAAGCAAACTGAGGCTCAGGAAGATGAGCGTTTAGACTCATGGCCCATCCTAGAAATGGGCAGTGTCACCATGTGACATGGAATTGGCCAGTGCTCACCTAGTGAAAAACTGGCCCAGGATATTTTGGGTGCTGTTGAATGTCAGAAAGCAAAACAGTAGGTAGTCATGTAAGTGAAAGTCCAGCATGTGAAGTTGAGTACCATGGACGCTATGGGCACTTAAGCATTATGCCTTCGGAGAGACCTCTATTTGCAATCCTCATCCACAGACAAACTGATGTCATCCTCACAATAAATGATAGAAAAAGTGACATAATGTCAGCCACATTACATTTAACAAGAAGAATAAACTTTTGGAGGTCACCCACAAATGCTCAGTACTTCAAAGATATTTTTGTAGGAACAGATGTGCCCAAGTTGAAAAGCTCTAAGCTATAAGTATTTAATTTGAGTTTAATGGTGAAGAAAATTATTCAATGATTGTTTTCAAGACATTTTGTTAGCTGAGGAACAACTGGCTCCCCCTTAATGGGTAGTCCGTATTAAAAGCATTGTCTCAGTGAGTCTGAAACCAACAACCTGGTTATAGAAATAAGAATGGGAGATAACTTCACTTGAAAAACAATAAAAAATGAATAAAATACAATTAAAATGAATGCATAAAGAGTGCAATAAAAAAGAAAGGCCTAGAGATTATTAAAAAGAAAAGAAAAAAGTAACCTCAAGATTTCATATTTCCCCTCGAAGGCTTACAGGCCAGAATTATAAATCCCCTAAAGTCTGGAAGAACCACGTTTGATTTAAGCTCTGAACCTTCATCTACCTGTGAAATGGAGGGAAATATCTGTAGCATGCCTTTCCTTCCCAATCTGGAGACAGTGTACAGGAACAACACACACGAGAATCTTCTTGATCTCAAATGAAGATACTGATTGCTTTTGGTTTACTTTAAACTGAATTTTGATACTCCTATTATGGAGATTCAATTTTTTTAAATGTGGCAAATACTTAATGATTTCAGGAACAGAAACAGCACACTCCAACAAGGATTCTGTATGACCACTAAGGATGGAAGAAATCTGTTTTGCAGGTAACCCAGCCTACAGGTGCTTCAAGTTATCACTAAAACAAATGCTCATGAATGACCAATGGAAAAACATATTTGAGGACTAGAACACAAGGGCAATTTCTATTTAAAGAATGCTAAATTCACAGTCAGTCTGTTTGCAATAAAGTAGCTAAAATCACAGAGAGATAACAATGTGACAACTCCAGCCTATTCAGTTTGAAGTCAGGCTATAGCTACACACACACACACACACACACACACACACACACACACACAAATGTCACACGTGTGTGTGTGTGTGTGTATTTCATCTGGCTATCTTTCCATTGTGTATTTCATCTGGCTATCTTTCCATTGTGTATTTCATCTGGCTATCTTTCCATTCACAGACCCTTTTCTGAGTGAATTTATTGAGACAAAGTGTTGTATGGTACCAACCTTTCTATGTACAACCATCGATTATATGACCTCCTACCTGTTCACTTATCTGGCATAACACCAAACAACACACTTCATACCTGCTTTTCAGAAAGTGGGTACTGGTCATCCCCTTGGCTGAAGGTGACTCTGCCAACATCTACTTTTGTGTCATGGGAGTATCCCATCATCTGTATGAGATGCAGTTTGCACCTCTAAAAATTGGGTGGTATAAAATAAACCCTGTGTAATTTTAGATGGATTAAATGGATTTGTCATGTCAGATTTCCCCCTGATGCTTCTTCCTGCAGCATATGCAGCTGTCCCATCTTTGGTTTTTGTACTTCATGGATTTCAATTTTCCATAAAAATCACTTACCATTTTCTTCATTGACCTGTGGCCATTATGAGTTTTAAGAAGTACTTAAAAAGCAGCCTCCAAAATGCCTGTGATGTCATTTATGGGGTCCTGCTGTGTTTTCCAGTAGCCAGCAAGACATTTAGGCAGGCAGCAAAAATTCCAAGGCCCACTCAGATTTTTCATATGGTTTTGAATATACTTCATTCATAAAACTATATATTATACCCCTCTAAAGCAGACACATTCTGAGACAACTTACAACACTAATGAAGGATGCAGAACAAATTCTGTTAACTTCAGTTTTAGTAGGAGAGTCAGACAGTTGTAGAAGACATTATTTGAAATCTCTTTGCCATAAGTCACTTATGGTATTTTTATAGCCTTTGTTGAATCTGGCAGCAATTTTTGAAGGTGACTAGATGGATGGATCAGAATGGATCACAGGACCACATACAAAGGGAGTGATTTTTGTGTCTAGAAGAAAAACCTCATGTTTCTACAGAACATGGGTTTAATTGGAGAGCATTAGTTTGTGGGTGAGAAAGGTATGGCAGAATCCTAGATTTGCTCCAGGCCCATCCTAATTTGTGTCTTCTTCTATTTGATGTCAGTTCTGGTGCTTGCTCCATTGTGGTGTCCATTACTATCATTGGTTTGTGCCATACTTCACCATCAGTGGTTTGTGCCATAAAAGGACAGGCAGCCATACCCTGTAAAGTCAAATTCCACAGAGTCACTTGTATAAAACCTGGTTAGAACCAGTGGTGAGAAAGCCCATTTCATTTCCCAGGTTTATCCAAACTCTCCTTGTGTTGTGACTACACTTATAGAGGATATGAAGAGCTGAAAATGTATATAGTTCCAAGTCTAAAATTTTGGAACTGCCACAGATAGTTGGTCATGTTAACATACAAAACATACCTTTTGTGATTATTATCTGAAATACTAAGAAGAAAATGGACTTGACTCAAAATGCCCTTGGGGTAATAAAAATGGAATGAAATTTTTAAGAGCAGTTATTTTCATGTATAATACTCTATGTTAATAAATTAATTGTAAATAAGAGCCTCAACTGCCACATTAAAACACTTGACATCATAAATATTTATAAAGCATTTTATTGCCTTAGCTGGTGTGGCTCTGTTACAGGTGCAGCCAAGAGCGGGGCCCAAATAGGCATTTGAAATGTGGTCCAGAACTTAAGGTGTCCAGGAGATTTTAAGATGTCTCCATCCCCCACTCCAGGGTGTGGGTTGGGGGAAGGGACAAATGAAGCAGGGCCATTGAGAGCTGTTTTGCATAGCAACAGCCTTGCAGCTAACCTCTGGGTTGGTCATTTAACATATCTATAGCCTTTGGCTGGTTGCATAGATATGTTAAGTAGCTGTGATCAGCTCTAAGACAGGGGAACAGAAGTAACTTCCCTACCCAGAAGTAACTTCCCCACCTAGATGTAACTGGGGGGCAGGTCCCCTGCGTTACAGCGCCTGCGTGGGAGCTCAGAGAGGATTGGCTCCAGGACATGGGGCCACGCCTGCCCATACTCATGATGGCAGCCCAGAAAAGCTGGAAGGATAGGAGTTCTGGCATGTGAAGCCTAGTGTGGGAGGAGTCGGAAATGAGGCTGCAGAAGAAGATTGGCTGCGGGGATTTAAAAACCCAGATTTGGTGGCCATTGAGGGGGGAACCATGCTGCTTTAGAAGGGAGAACCATGCTGCTTTAGGAAGGAGAGCCATGCACAGCCCTGAGAAGGAGAGAACCATGCGTAGCCCTGAGAGGAGAACCATGCTGCTTTGAGGAGGAGGACCACGCGGCAGCCCTGAGGGAGAGAACCACGCAGCTTTAGCAGAGTGAAGACTCCCGCAGCTCTGAGAAAGGGAGAACCACACGGCCTTGACAGAGCGGGGGACCCCCCCCCCCCTGCAGCTTTAGAAGGGGAACCACCACCTGGTTTTAGCAGAGATCCCGGTGACTCAGTGGAGGGTGCCGGGAACCCAGGGAGGTCTCCCAGTTGAGATGGAGTACTAACTGGGAAGAACCAGGGATTGCCTGAGCCATGGACTCCTATTTCCTTTCCTGAGATATGGTACTCTGGACTGGGCAAAGGGGAAAGGAAGGAAGGACTGTGTCTGTTTGTGGGTGTTTTCAGGGACTTTGGGATTTTGGTAAAGACATTAGGTCACTACTTTAAGTTGGTATAGCATTAAATAAACGTTTCCTTTCCTTTTCACAAATCTCTGGCATCGAGAGACGTCTTTCCTCTGGCGGCAGACATAACGGACCTGGGGCCTTCTTTCAATAATAGTATATCATCCCAGGCCCCCCTTGTTGTGTTCTGTAACAGCTCAGCATATTGAGCATCAGACTATGAAATGATATGTCTCCTGCACATGCCTGGAATGAATACCAGGTCCCATTTTGGGAGCACTAGAGAGGAAACAGATCAATGTTTCTCTCACACGTTTATGTTGCTCTCCCTTTCTTTCTTCCAAAATTCCTCTCTCTCTAAAAGTAAAGAACCACAACCTTTTCTTTTAAAAAAAGACTTTTATTAATAATTTACTATGAGAATCACTGTGTAACTTTCATTGCCTAAAAAAAAAAAACACTTCAAAATGCATGGCATTTGACTTTTAATATAACATTGCATTTCTCTAATGATTAGTGACATTGAGAATCTTTTCATATGTCTATTAACCTTCAATGCCCTCTTTGAAGAAGTGTCTATTCAAGTTATTTTCTTATTTTTAACATTGGATTGCTTCTGTTTTGGTGTTGATTTTTACATTCTTCATAAATTTTGGATGCCAAGCCTTTATCAAATGTACTGGCAAATTCCATTATTTTTCTTTTCCACTCACGTTGATGTGATCATGGGCCAATATGCACATTTCACCTTAAGGACACCCAGTCACTGAGGGAACAGAGGATGAAATGTGAGGGATGGAAAAACTCACTAACATTCCTACCTCCCCCAGAGACATCACATTTCTCTGAGAAACTCTAAATGATTTCTCATCAAAGCCACTGGTGATCTCTTACACATCCACCTGTTGTTGGGAACCGCCCTGACTGGTATCAGAAGCTAAAACCCCCGCCTAGGCTAAGGCTAAGGGAACGCCCTTGGAACCGTAAGCCAGCAAGGAGACAAAAGCTTATCTCCCTGGCAGGAATGCTGCTTCTGCTACTGAACCCCAAAAAGCTTGGTCGGTTAGCCAAAGACGGGTAAGATTCCCCACGGAGGGAACGACCTAAGACAGGCACGATCACTTTGGGAGGCCCCCCAAAAGAAGGACTTGGGGGGTTGCAGCAAAAGAGGGTGACGGACCCTCGCTCCTCAGCTTTGACATAGCCTGAGTTCTCATCGTCTGGGAGAAAATCTCCTTATTGCCTTAGTTCCTGTGCTAAGCCTGAAACAATGACAGGGAGGTACAGCTCTGTGCTGAAAAGGGCAGATTCCTTGGGTGATCAGGCCTAAGAAAGAACATGTAAATTACTGTGAAACCTTCTTTGTTTAGAATGCTCTAAGTTGAATGAGAGGGGTCCAAGGAGGAAGTTTGTTCCTCAAAGTCTTACAGCTCTTTGACCCCAACTCAATAGACCAGCAGAGTTCCTTGTTTTCTATAGTTCCTTACTTCCCCCTAATGAGTACTGTACTTTACCTGAATTATTATGCAAAATGAGCCCAATAAAAGCAAGTGTGGACGGTAAATTGGGGCACTCCCCACTAGGGGGGGTGGCCATTTCATCCCTGCTTCCCCACAGAAACTAGTCTTGTCTCTGTGCATGTTTGTTTTTTCTCGCGTGTTTTCGGCGAGCCATCCGCAGCGTTCTGTGGTCACTGCTGGCCGGTGACCCACGCTCAACAACCTGTTGCCTTTTTTTTTTTTTTTTTTTTGGTGTATTCTTTGCAGAGACAGGATGAGAATAAGGTCATATTGCCATCTAGCTATTTACTTGGTCCAAAGCCACATGCCATGCAATGAAGTGATCCCAGAAGACAGAAAAAAAACATGTGAGGTTGGGGATAAAAGCACAGTGGTAGGGAGGATTTATGGAAGGAATCCCCCAAATGAGGCCCTAGTACATTCTCACTGCTTTACACACAAAGCCACTGTGACAATGCCTTCATACACTCTCTGCAGTATTATTCTGTGGTTTTTAAAATAGTTTGCAGACTAAGTGTACTAATTATTATTTAAATATTTGGCAGACTTCACCTATAAGTCACCTGGACCTGGGATTTTGTGTTTTGGCAGTTTTGATTACAGCTTCACTTTTACTGCTGGAAATTGTTCTATTGACTTTCACTGTTTCTTTCTAGGTGAGACTTGGGAAGCTCTATGTTATTGAGAAAACTCCATTTTATCTAGAGCATCAAATGTGTTCATATGTAATTATTCATAATATTTTTCATGATTTTTAAAACCTGTGGCATCCTTTGAGATTTTCATTTTCATTTTTTATATCTATTTTATTGATTATGGTATTAGAGTTGTCCCATTTTTTTCAACCTATTATTCCCCTCCACCCCAACTCCCACCAGGATTCCCCCACCTTAGTTCATATCCTTGGGTCATACTTGCAAGTTCTTTAGCTTCCACTTTTTCTTTACTATTGTTAACCTATCCCTGTCTATTTTGTACCTACCTACCATTTATGCTTCTTATTCCCTGTACCTTTACCACTATTAGGCTCACCACCCACCCCCTACTGATAACCTTCAATATCATCTCCATTTTTGTAAGTCCATTCCTGTTGCTGTTTCCTTAGTTTGTTGTGTTTGTTGTTTTTTTGTTGTTGTTGTTTTAGATTTCGTTGTTGCTAGTTGTGATTTTATAATTTTACTGTGCATATTTTTTATCTTCTTTTTCTTAGATAAGTCCCTTTAACATTTCCTATAATAATAGCTTGGTGATGATGACCTGCTTTAACAGGACTTTATCTGGGTAGGGATTTATCTCCCTTTCCATTCTATATGATAGTTTTTCTGGATAGAGTAATATAGCTTGTAGGTCATTGACTTTCATGATTTTGAATACTTCTTTCCAGCCCCCTCCTACCCAAATGGTTTCTTTTGAGAAATCAGCTGATAGTTTAATTTGAACTCTTTCATAGGTAACTGTCTCCTTTTCTCTTGCTGCTTTTAAGATCCTCTCCTTATCTTTCATCTTGGGTTATATAATTATGATGTGCCTTGGTGTGTACTTCCTGGGGTCCAACTTCCTTGGGACTCCCTGAGCTTACTGGACTTACTGGAAGTCTATTTCCTTTGCCAGATTAGGGAAGTTCTCCTTTATTATGCTTTCAAATAAGTGTTCAATTTCTTGGTCTTCCTCTTCTCCATATGGCATCTCTGTGATTGAGATGTTGGAATGTTTAAAATTCCCCAGAAGGTTCATAAGCTTCTCCTCATTTTTTTTTTTTGAATTCTTGTTATTTCATTCTGTTCTGGTTGAATGTTTATTTCTGCCTTTTGGTCCAAATCATTGATTTGAGTCCCAGATTCCTTCCTGTCACTAATGGTTCCCTTTACATTTTCCTTTATTTTGGTTTGCATATCCTTCACTTCTTCCTCTATTTTGTGACTATACTTAACTGTTTGTGTGAGCATCCTGTTTACCAGTGTTTTGAACTGTGCATCTGATAGGTTGGCTGTCACTTCATCACTTAGTTGTACTTTTTCTGAAGCTCTGATCTGTTCTTTCACTTGAGTTGTACTTTTTTTTTTTTTGTCTCAGCATGCCTGTTATGTAGTAAGGGGTGGAGCCTTAAGTATTTGCTGTTGTGGGTAAACAACCCACATCACTGAGTGGTGGGGCTGTATGTTGGGGACAGATCCAACAGTGGTCAGTGTGGCTTGCCTGACTCTCGGGTGCTTTCACTTCTGGGAGCAGTCACTTCCTCTGCTACCCACAAGCAAATTGGGCCCTTCTGGTGCTGATTCCTGTGTGGGTGGTTTTGTGTATATTCTAGGACCCTGTGGGTCTCTTCAATGGATGATCCTGTGAGTCTGAGAGTTTCTCCCACCACCTCATCCCACACAGGTTTCTGCAGTAAGTGGTTTGGAGTCTTTATTTCCCCACACTGGAACCATGGGTTGTGTGGTCATTCTCACTCCCCAAGTGTTCCTCCTAGTTTATCCACATGCCAATGTAGGACCACCAGCACCACCAATAGCTGCCTCAACCAGTCCACCGGCCACTGCCTCGCCTGCCCTGGTACTGCAGCCAACACCTTGCTCTAAGTACTCCCCACTGTATCTGCCCATCTCTGCCCCTCCTCCTTGTGTGGGAGGGGCCAGAGAGGGAACTATGCAGCTGGGTTCTAGCCCACTTTTCAAGAATCCCTCCTGTGAGACTGGGAATTTCTCCCTCTGTGGCAAACCCCACAGTACTCCATAGTCAGCTCTGAGCCCCAGTTTCCCATTCAGCCAGCTAGGCCCATGTGGTCTGCTTTCACACTGCTTTTCTCTAGGACTGCTCTGCCCATACTTTACAAAGCATCACCATGGGTCCTCTCCATCTGCCTGTTTTACCAGTGTGGTTCATCTGGTTCATTGTTTCTTTAATTCCTTGGTTGTCAGAGTTCCATGCAGTTTGATTTTCTGGCATTTCTTGTTGTTTATTGATTTTAGTTTGGTTGTTATTCTCTTTTTGGTTGTGTGAGGAAGCAAAGGTTTTCTACCTACAGCTCCATCTTCGCCGGAATGTGCATCTGATTCTGAGTTCTTCTTTTTTAAAGGTTTTATTTCTTTGTTTTTAGACAGTAATGGAGGAAAAAAAGAGAGAGAGAGATAATTCAATGTGTGGTTGCCTCCTACACACTCCCTAGCGGGTACCTGACCTACAAGCCATGCATAATTATTCTTTTAGTTTTAAACCTACTTGTTTTCAGGTTGCTCATGGTCTCACTGCTCCTTCATAGCCCTTTGTTTCATTGATGCTATAAGGATTAACAGGTGTTCACTGGCCACATAAAGGTTTGTTTATACCTGTCTTATTGGCTCAAATTCTTTTCCTGTAGTGGACTTCCCTAACAACTAAATTGTCCAGTTACACTTTCCTAAATCTAAAATGTTCATAATAAGGGTATGAAAACCTGATTTACTGCAGAAGGAAGAACAATCAACATTCTTATTTCAAATTTTAAAAGTTATTATAATGTGCCTTTTTTTTTTTTACACAGCATCTCCAAATTGGAAAAAAGGATGACATCTTGCCGATCATTTTGTTTCATGTCAGGGGCAGATCATGCCTCAGTATCTTAGAGGGAATGTGGAGAGATGTGTTTTAATGGGTTGTCAGTTCTGACCTGAAGGAGATTAAGCAGCCATTCAAATCCATAAAATTCTGTATTGTAGTCTCTATACTGAGAGTGTTTCTTGCAGACTCACTGGGACAAAGCTCTTAAGACAGACTTCTTACAGGAAGATCTGTTGTTCCCCTGCTTAACAAAATTCCCTGAAGGAAATAATTGTGTGTATTTTTTCAAACCAGTAAACACAAATTGTACATTTCTAGCTCAGACTATTTTTATTTTAAAAATCTCCATTCCTCCAACCACCTCCATAAGGAACTCAGAGTTTCTGGGAGGTGTTCACACCATTATACTTTTAGTGTGGCTCCTAGGGATGCTACCTTCATTATGTCTCTTTACTACTTACTTAGTGTGAAGATATAACAGCTTATATGTGAACAAAACTTTTACCTTGTGTGCTACCCAGGAGACATTAGAATGGGGTGTCCCATGTATCTGTTACCATTCAATGTAGAATATTCATGTACATGACTACATAGCTATTCAATTATCTGGTGTTTAATACCACACAGTATATTGTGGACCATCTTTCCACTGAGTGATTACTGGCTTTCTCAACAGCACAAGGTGACCCTGTCTACCTTTAGCTTCTATCTGGGAATATTCATCATCCCTTTGATCCTAATTTGCCTCTTTGAGAGTGAGTAGTTAAATAAAATTTGTGTAATTTTTATTGGGATTAATTGTATCAGCCATGGCCAGTGCATACCTGGTGCTTTGTTTTGCATAATATACTGATGGAAACACTGTGGTCCTTCATGTTTATAACTTTCCATTTTCTCTGCCTTTTTCTTCACTGGCCTGTGGCCATTCAGACTCAGAAAAACACCTGAAAAGCAACCTGTTAAGAAAATATATATGCTAATTTTCTCATCATGGATTTTGTCCTTGTTGTGGCTGGTTTAAGAATCTCTGGGTACTGCAGAGAACCCCCAGATTAACTCAGATATTTGGTAAAGTGTTGCAGAGGGTTTATTTATTCAACTATATACATGTATATATATATATATATATATATAATGATTCAACTATATACATGTATATATATAATGATTCATTATGCTAGCTGCAGACACTTTCTGTGGCACAGTATAAGTTATGAAAAAAATTGTTTACAATTCCACAGCTTCAGTTTTAGTAGAAACATAGAAAAACAGGCAACTCTTTTTTGTGGCAACTCTTTTTTTGTGTCTGTCGTTTTCTTCTCCATGTAGCACAGATGGTATCTTTGGAGGCTTCTATGCATCTGGAGACATGTTCCCAACACTGCCCATAATGATGGATCACAGGAACGTTTAACAATATGATTAAGCTTTGACTTTAGAAAGTGCCTCATGTTACCACAGAGCATGTGTTGGAAATAAAAGTCTGGCATTGTGAGTGCAAATGTCCTAGTCAAAGTTTAGATTTCGTCCAAGCCTATCTTATGGGGTGCGCTGTTTTTATCCTTTTCAGTGCAGCTGATCACTTTGTTCTTATGTGCTTCATACACAAAGTCTTCATTACTGGCCTGCACCAACCAATTTGTGAGGCCAGAGTCTCTGAAGTTTAGCTCCACAAAGACAGTTGTACAAAACATTATGAGATTCCTGAGAATATTCTTCTTTTCTTCACATATTCTGAACTCTTTGAGTTTTTATGCTACAATTTAAGAAAGATACTGAGAAATAATGTGGCCAAAAATTTCATGTTAGAATCTTGAAGCTGCCAAAGAGTACAGAATTTGCATTTTGCCTCTTTCCTCTCTAATAATGTGATTGTAAAAAGCACTTGACTTATAGGGCTGTTTTGAGAGTTAAATGTGGAATAAAATGGTTAGATAACAATAGTTTTATTTTAAAGTACTGAGTTTTAAAAATATTACTAAGATAATAATGGCCAGAATTATAGGAAACTAGAATCAGTTATATTAAAAAACGAAAATTGAACCATAATTGCTATTACCACAAACTGTGTTTTCTGGGAAACCCCATAATTGTAAATAAAATAAGTGAAAGAGCATAACATGAAAAGAATTTCTCAGGCTTTTTTCCCCATTCATATACTGATGGGATCTAAGTCTGCCTACAAATGTTGGCTAATGTAAATCACACGGCAATAAATAGGGGTGTTGCCAAACAGCACTTTGGGTTCTGCTGCCCACTGTCTCTCTCCAGAGGCAAAAATTTCAGAGGAAAAGTCCTCTTTTCAAAAGCAGATAATGAAGCCTATCAAGTCACAGCTTTAATCACCTAAGTCCATCAATTAAGGCTAAACTCTAACACGTGAGTTGTCCTATGCTTCCCCTCTTAGTTTCTTTATTGTTGCTCAAGAACGGTTTTCTGCCATTCCTCCCACCTTTTCCTACCAGCCCAGCCCATCCCATCTCCCTCCCCTCTTTTCAACCCCCTTGTTATTGTCCATGTGTCCTTTATCATCATTCCTGTAAACCCTTCACCATTTTTCCCCATTAACCCCACCTCCCTCCCCTCTGTTCACTGTAAGCCTGTTCTTAATTTCAGTGTCTGTGGTTATATTTTGTTTGCTAATTCATTTTGTTGATTAGGTTCCTGTTAAAAGTGAGATCATACGGTATTTGCCATTCACCACCTGGCTTATTTTACTAAGCATAATGCTCTCCAGTTCCATCCATGCTGTCACAAATGGTAGGAGCTCCTTCTTTCTTTTTGCAGCATAGAATTACATTGTGTAAGTGTACAATAGTTTTTTGGTCCATTCATTCATTGATGGGCACTTGGGCTCCTTCCAGCACTTGGCTATTATAAACTGTACTGTTATGACCATTGGGGTGCATAGGTTCTTTTGGATTCTTATTTCAGAGTTCTTAGCATATTATACTAGCAGTGGAATTGTCAGGTCAAAAAGCAGTTCCATTTTTAGTTTTCTGAGGAAGTTTGATACTGTTTTCCATAGTGGTTGCACCAGTCTGCAATTGCACCAACAGGGCACTAGGGGTCCCTTTTCTCCACAACCACTCCAACACTTGTTTTTGCTTGCTTTATGATGGCCATTCTGACTGGTGTGAGGTGGTTTTAATTTGCATCTCTCTGATGGCTAGTGAATCTGAGTATCTTCTCATATGTCTCTGGGCCCTCTGTATGTCATCTTTGAAGAAGTGTCTGTTCAAGTCCTTTTCCTATTTTTTTAATTGGATTGCTTGTTCTCTTAGATTGGAATCATGTGAGTTCTTTATATATTTTGGAGATCAAGCCCTTGTCTGAGGTATAATTGGCAAAAATGATTTCCCATATGGCTGGTTCTCTTTTTATTTCAATACTGTTTTCTTTAGCCATGGAGAAGCTTTTTAATTTGATGAGGCCCACTTGTTTATTCTTTCCTTTATGTCCCTTGCTTGAGGTGATATATCAGTGAAGACATTGCTGCATGGAATGTCAGATTTTCCTACCGATTTTTTCCTCTGGGACTCTTATGATGTTGTGTGTTATATTTAAGTCTTTTATCCCCTTTGAATTTATTTTTGTGTATGGTGTAAGTTGGTGCTTGAGTTTCTTTCCTTTTTTTTTTTTTTTTTTTTTTTGTACCTGTCCAGATCTCCTACCACCATTTGTCAAAGAGGCTATTTTTACTCCATTTTAGGCTTCTTTCCTCTTTCTCAAATATTAATTGACCATAGAGACTTGGGTGTATTTCTAGACTCTCTCTTTTGTTCCATTGGTCTATCTTTCCATTATTATGCAACTACCAGGCTGTTTTGATTAGGGTGGCCTTGTAATTCTGTTTCGTATCAGCTATTGTGACCCCTCCCTATTTTGCTCTTCTTTCTAAAATTGCTGTAGCTATTTGGGGTCATTTTTGGTTCCATATACATTTTTGTAGTGTTTGTTCTATATCTGTAAATTATGCCATTGACACTTTAATAGTCATTGCATTGAATCTATAAATCACTTTGGGGAGTATGGACATTTTGATGGTGTTAATTCTTCTGATCCATGAACATGGTGGTGTTTCCATTTGTTTGTGTCTTCATTAATTTTTTCATTGAGCGTTCTGTAGTTTTCTGAGCACAGGTCTTTTACATCTTTGTATACATTTATTTCTTAGTATTTTATTTTTCTTGTTGCTATATCAAATGGGATTTTTTTCCTGATTTATGTTTTTGATATTTCATTGTTGGTATACACAAAAGCCTTTTTATCCTGCTGTTTTGCCATATTCACTTATTAGGTCTAGCCTTTTTTTTTTGTGGAGTCTATAGGGTGTACATGTCTATAGATGATATGTACACTATCATGTCATCTGCAAACAATGACAGTTTTTTTTTCCTCTTTTCCTATTTGGATGTCTTTTATTTCCATTTCTTTTCTGATTGCTTTAGCTAGGTCTTCCAATATTATGTTGAACAGAAGTGGTGAAAGTGGACAACCTTGTCTTGTTCCTGATTTTAGAAAGAAAGATTCTAGTTTTTGTACATTTGGTATGATTTTGGTTGTAGATCTCTTGTATATGGCCTTTATTATGTTGAGGAATGTTTCCTCTATTCTCACTTTGCTTAGTGTTTTTATCATGAATTGGTGCTGTACCTTATCAAGTGCCTTTTCCTCATCTATTGATATGATCATATGGTTTTTGTATTTGCTTTTGTTTATGTGATATATTAGATTTATTGATTTGTGAATATTGTGTCAACCTTGCATCCCTGTGATGAAGCAGATTTGGTCATGGTGTATGATCTTTTTAATGTATTCCTGGGTGCAGTTTGCCAATATTTTGTTAAGGATTTTAGAGTGTATATTCATCAGTGATATTGGCTTGAAGTTTTCTTTCTTTCTGTGTCTTTATCTGGTTTTGAGATTAGGATGATGCTCCTTCTTAAAAAGAGGTTGGGAGTCTTCCATCTCCTTGTATTTTTTGGAATAGTCTGTGAAGTTTAGGGGTTAGATCTCCCCTAAATGGTTTATAGAAATCTCTGGGGAAACTGTCTGGTTGAGGGCTTTTGTCAGCTTGGAGTTTTTTGATTACTGCTTCAATTTCATCAGCTTTTATTGGTCTGTTCAGTCTTTCTGCTTCTTCATTAGTTTTGGAAGATTATATTTTTATAGATATTTGTCCATTTTGCCTAGGTTTTCAAATACCTTGGCATATAGTTCTTTGTAACAATTTCTTTTAATCCTTTGTATTTCTGTGGTATCAGCTGTAATCTCTCCTGTTTCATTTTTATTGTGTTTATTTGGGTCCTCTCTATTTTTTTCTTGATAAGTCTTCTTAAAGGCTTTTCAATTTTGTTTATCTTTTCAATAACCTTCTCCTGGATTTATTGATCCTCCTCAGAATTGTGTTTTTAGTGTCTATGTCATTTAATTCTGCTCTGATCTTGGTTATTCCCTTCCTTCTGCTTTATCTGAACTTTCTTTGTTGTTCATCTTTAAGTTCTTGTAGATGTAGTGTTATGTTGTTTATTTAAAATGTTTCTATCTTTTTAAGGTATGCTTATATCACTGTGAACTTCCCTCTCAGGACTGCCTTCACTGCATCCTGTAAATTTTGGGTTATTGTGAGTTCATTTTTATTTGTTTCCGGAGACTTTTTTGTTTCTTCCTCGATCTCATTCTTCATCCATTCATTGTTTAATACCATGCTATTCAATCTCAATGAGTTTGAGTGTTACTGAATTTTTTCCTTGAGGTTGGTTTGTAGTTTCAGTCCCTTGTTGTCAGAGAAAATGCTTGATATGATTTCAATTTTTGTGAATTTGTTGAGGCTTGTTTTTTTTTTGTCCTATTATGTGGTCTATCGTTGAAAGTGTTCCATGTGCATTTGAAAACAATGTGTATTTTGCTTCTTTGGGATGAAAGGCTCTCTCTCTCTCTCTCTCTCTCTCTCTCTCTCGTGTACCCAGTTAAGTTTATTTGCTTAGGGTATCACTCAATGCCACTATATCTTTGTTGACATTATGATGGAAGATCTATCTATTTTTGACAGTGGGTTGTCAAAACCCCCTACTATAATTGTGTTGCTGTCAATATCTTTCTTAAAGACCTCCAAGGTTTTCTTTTTGTATTTGGTGCTTCTATGTTGGGTGCATATATATTTATGATGTTTATGTCTTCTTGATGGATTTTTCCTTTGAGTATTATGAAGAGACTTTCTAGGTCTCTTTTTATGGCTCTTTTTTGAAGTCTATCTTGTCTGATATAAGTATTGCTACCCTGGATTTTTTTTCCTGTCCATTTGCTTGTAATATATCTTTCTAGTCCTTCATTTCCAGTTTTGTAGGTCTTTTGTTCTGAGGTGGGTCTCTTGTAGACAGCATATGTGTGGGTCATGCTTTCTTATTGATTCAGCTATTCTATGTCTTTTGGTTATAGAATTTAATTCATCTACATTTAATGTTATTATTGATAGGTTCTTATTTATTGCCATTTTTTGTACCTGTGCTCCTGTCTCTCATTATTTTTCTTCCTGTTCTTAAAGAGTGTCTTTAGCATCTCTTGCAGAGGTGGTTTCATGGAGTTGTTTTAGATTTCTTTTGTCTAGGAAGCTCCTTATTTGGCCTTTCATTTTAATTGAGAACCTTGCTGGATAAAGTAATCTTGGTTGTAAGCCTCTGGTTTTCATTACTTGGAATATTTATTGCCATTCTCTTCTGGCTTGGAGCATTTTCATGGGGAAGTCAGCTGCTAGTCTTATCAGGGCTCCCTTATATGTTACTTCCTGTTTCTCCCTTGCTGCCTATGATATGTCTTGAAGTGGTCCTCTTTGGGTTCCTCTTGATTGGGACTCTCTGTGCTTCCTGGATTTGTGTGACTTTTTTTATCATCAAATTAGAGAAGTTTTCCATCATTACTTCCTCAAACATCTTTTCTATCCCTTGTTCTTCTTCTCCTTCTGGTATTCCTATTATATGAACATTATTATGATTCATGTTGTTCAGCAGCTCCAGTAAAGGACCTCTTAACTCTTACTGAATGTCTTTTCCTTTTCTTGCTCTATCTGGGTGGTTTTTTCTACCTTGTCCTCCAGCTTGCTGATTCGATCCTCTGCTTCATCCAGCCTGCTTGTAATTGTTTCTAGTGTGGTTTTTATTTCCGAGATTTTATTGTTCATCTCTTTCTGGTTTTTATTTATATTTATATTTTATTTTTCATGCTGACTTAGTTCTCACTCATTTCCTTGTAGTTGTCTCTGAGTTCCTTGAGCATCTTTATGACCATTTTTTTTGAATTCTATATCTGATATTTTGGTTACCTCCATTTTGTTTAACCCTTTAGTGGGGGAGTCTTCCATTCCTTTTGATTGCAGGTTCTTTTTTTGTCTCCCCATTTTAGGTGACTCTTTTTGTTTGTTTATGTACTTCCTGATGTTTCATTTTCTAGCTTTCTTTGTAGGGTGAACTTCTATGGTAGGAATTCCATATGGTTCAGTGGTGCAGTCTCTTTGATCTCCTTGTCTGGACACTCTTGATTTGCCCTTTCTTCTGTTTGTGTGGGCTCTCTTGTTGCACTTGGATTTTTACCTTTTGGTGGTTCCTTTTTTGGTGGTTTCTCTCCTCCAGCAGGTGTACTGATATTTGCAGCTCCCACGTACTCTTATATGTGATCAGTGGCAGGGTGTAAGCAAAATGGATTAAGACAGTGGGAGAGTATTTTATGGGATTTAAATTATTATCAAGTAAAGAAGAAAGAGGAGATTCTTTGAATAAGTATAGTGTTAACTGTGATATTTTACCCAACTAGCCACTTTTTATAAAAGGTGAAAGAGAGATAAGATTCTTGTTAGAAGGGAGGAGGATCGTGAGCTGAATCTAGAAAGCAGAGCACTTGTACAAGATTAGATAATGAGATATATGCAAGTAAAGGATAGAAAGTAGGTGTAGTGTGTGAAAGAACAGAGTTAACCACAACAGTAATAATGCTCAGGATGGAAGTGAAGTTGGCTAAGATCAGAGAGGGTTGCTGTGTAGTATGTACAATTGTATGGAACAACAATTATTTACAATAGTACTGGAACAACAATAATATGACAAGAAATATATGATTTGGATAACCAAATAGAAAGTACCTGATCAAGAGTTGTGTGTTATTGGAACACGGATGAAGTGAAAGAAGGAAAATAAAAATATAATTAAGAGGGAATAAGGAAAACCAGTCAAACAATGCAATTAAACAGAGAAATAAAATGAGGAAAACTAACTATAGGAAAGAGAAATAAAAATACTAATAAAATAAAGGTGGTAAAAATAATGAAATAATAATAATACACATAAACAATAAAATGCCAGTTCTATGGGATAGCAAAGTGACATTTGCTGCAGTTTCTCAGCTTTTGGAATTAGCCTTGTGCTCCCCCTTTCAATCTGTCTCTGGACTCTTCATAACTCCATGTTTTATTGTCTCACTTGTGGGAAGAAAAAAAAGGAAAAAAAGACAGAGGAAGAAAAAAAGAAAGAAAAAAACTAAGTCTCCTGTTGACTTTAAACCCGTTCAGCAAGTTCTGCTGGTCTTCTTAGATGCCATAGGAAGTGGGGTGCTGGACTTTGCCTTTCTCACTTCCTGTGGTTTTGAGAGCATGGGAACATGTGTGGGATGCAATATTCACAGTTTCCAGGCCTCCAGCCCTGGTCCTCCATGAACTACCAGGCTCAAATCAGCAACTCAGTCTCCAGGCACAGAGCATGAGTCAATGTTGGGCATGCTGTTTCACTCAGCCACTCAGTCTCAGGCATGCAAGCCCAATAAGACTCTGGGCATGCAGCATGGGAAAAGCTCAGGTGTGCGGTTCCACTTAACCACTCAGTCTCTGGGCATGTGCCACTCAAATCCCCCTCGGGGCAAGTCAGCCACTGCTTGAGATTTCCTTACAAAGCATCTGGCAGCCATTTTTAATAAGAGAACAGTTTTTCACACAGCCCAACTTTCCAACTAGTCTGGAGACTATCCAAGTCAGAATCCAGCACAGCCCAACTCCCCTCTTCTCCATATGTCACCTGACACCTCAATTTGTCTAGTGCTGGCATCCACATTCACAGCAGATGTGTACCACCTCCATGTATCTCCCACTGCATCTCTATTCCCCCCAGTGACTTCCAGCATTGAGGTCCCTCCTGGTGCTGGGCAGCCCTCCCAGCTCTTGTAGGGGAGAAAGCCGGTGATCAAACTCTCCTCCCTGTATACTGCAGCAGGCACCAGGCCAGGAACCACAGCAGCCTTGGTCCCCCTGCAGAACCCAGTCACCTTTGCATCTCAGAACAATCTCCTCACCATCTGTTTTTCAATGTCCTGTACAATTTTTGGCCTCCAAACTTCATATGAGCTGGCATTCCTTTTGCTGTTCACTCTGTTCCTCAAAAGATCATCTACAGGTTCCAGCTGAGCACAGGGAGAACTGGGGTCTGCTCAACCTAATTCACTGCCATCTTCTCAATCCTTCCCTGTTAATTTCAATAGTTGCCTTGTTTCTATAAAGTTAGCTAACAAAGTAAAAACAACATAATATATAAAAACTACACAATTCTGGAGGAATGGCAGGCTTTTGCCTCACAGCCTGTTCCCTGCAGAACACCTGAAAAAAAAAAAAAAAACCTGCACACTCTGCCAGAAAAGCCTGACCCTAGGCTTTGCCAGGGGTTCCTACCCATAGAAAATGTGTCCTTTGGGTAATTCAGGCAGTTGCAGCACAATAATCTTGGCCTTTTTCAGGAAGAACAGCCTGAAAGCACAAGACAGAGAGCCCCACCTCAGGACTCAGAGAGTCCCAGCAAGACCCCAAGCCTCCCAGTTAGAGAGCCAGTGCTGTTTTTGTTTGTTTGTTTCTTTGTTTCCCCCCTAGCTGGCTCTAGAAGCTTTTAGCTTCTTGGACAATCCCGTCCTAGGCTGTCCATCATTGCCTAGGCAAATTTCTCCTATAGCCCTGCTTTACTTCCCCAATGACCTGAGTTATCTTAATCAGATCTATCTGTATCAGGAGTGCATATATTTTTTCTAATTAGTGTTTTGAGTTTCTTCAGATACAATTCCACAGTTGGAAATGCTGAGTTGTTAGGCAATTTAATTTTTAATATTTTGAAGAAACTACCTAGGTTTTCTATGGTTGCTGCAGTACTTTACATTCTCAAAATAGTGCATTATTCCCTGGCTGGTGACACTCATGGATTGAACACCCACCAGTGAACCAAAGGGTTGCTGGTTCAATTCCCAGTCAGGGCACACGCCTGAGTTACTGACCATTACCCTGGTGGGGGACTTGTGAGAGGCAGCCACGCATTGATGTTTCTCTCTTTCTTTTTTCTTTCCCTGATCTCTCTTTAAAAATAAGAAACTAAAAATCCTTTTTAAAAGCAGTGCATGAAGAAATTTACACAATTCAATACTTCTAGATCATAAAAAAGATATCTTTTGTAGTAGTGGCGCCAGTGGGTGTGGTGTGTATTGTGCTAATTGAAATGAGGCCGAGAAGGAAAAAGACCACTTGGATTCATTTATAAGTGTAATATAATGAACAAACAAAGTCACTGAAACTAAATTGAGACTGACAGATGTCAGAAGAGATGCATTTGAAAGCTTTTCAGAAATAATAAAAAATGGAAATAAAAATCTTCATACACAAGGAGAAATTTGTAATGACCAAATAAAGGAAGGGGTAAAATAGGGAAAGATAAGTATTGATAGAAAAATACTTGACTTTAGATAATGAAAACAAAATAATATAGACCAATAATGTGTAATAAAATTGTGCACTTGAAACTTTATTGGTTTATTACACCACATCACCTCTATAAATTCAATATACAATAAATAAAAACTCCTCCACATGTTTCTCTCGTTCTTGTTCTGGAATTCAAACACCAAAACCTGGGGTAAAATATCTATACCCCAAAATATCTTGTCTTTCAGAAAAACAAACAAACAACAATCTGGAACTCTTGAGAATAAATGTCATCATAAGTGAATTGAAGTTAGAAATCTCCAAAGTCCACTCCTATGATTCTGCCATCTTTTAAAAGAGGAGGCATTTCTCTTGTAAACCACACTGAGCTTCCCAGGCTAATTACTTCTGATCAGCCACAACCACCCATAAGTGAGAGCAGCACCAGTCCTCTCAGAAACCCAGGTATTGTGGACTCATGGAGGTCTTGCCGTCCCCTGGGAGTTTATTCCCGCCTTTGGGAAATAGAAACATACATTCCTATTTCTCAAGTGTGTGTTGAGGAAGTTCACTTATCTGCCACTTGGACATAGAAGTCTGTATTACAGTGGTACACTGTGCAATGTTTGGGCATGTGCTTATCAACAAATTAGTGCTCATCCTCAGTCCAGTATAGACACCACTATGAATCCACTGCTCCACATTGTCCCTCTGTTTGGACATATTTTGTGTTTGTGGTGGGAACAAAACACCACATATATATATATATATATATATATATATATATATATATATATATATTATATATATATAATGTATATATATACATTTTATATATATATATATATATATATAAAACACCACATTATATATATATAATGTTTAATTGTTATGAAGCTACTTTATACTTATATTGAGGCAGTTTCTCTGATGACTCTCATTTGGATCCAAACCTAAACAGTGCTTTATTTGGAAGGTGAACTACTGTCATTGTTATTTGTGTTTTCCATATGTAAGAAGGGCAACATCGACATGATCAAGACCTCTTCTCTTTCAGCCTCAAATATAGAAGGGAAGTTTTTAATCTATATGTTCTTTATCTGTACTCCTTAACTGACTGTGAGTATAACTTCCACTATGTGTGATATGCTTGTGGGAAATAAAATAAGCCCCAGAAAGGAAAATTCACTCTATGAAATTTCTGAATTAGAAACAGAACCAGTGCCATGGTAGCTGATTTTTTGTACTTAGGCAACAGCCATCAGTAGACAGAGAAAATGTTTGGATAGTTGTCTGTATATTGAAGTAAAATATTTGATATAGAAAAGAAAAAGTATTTTAAATTATGTGTCATAGAAAAAATAAAGAAGATGCCATTAAAACTACAATTATGAGGAAAGACCTGGAAAAGAGATAATGAAGAGTGTGAGTGGCTATCGTTCTAATTAAACAATGTTGAATCCACTTGTAGCTAGTTGATCACAATTGCTCTAGTTTGCTACCAGTTGTAGAAGAACATGTAAAAGGTGTATATAGAACAATCTCTAGATAGACTTTTGATATATTCCCCTCTGTCTGGGAGCATGAGGTAAAGGATATTGAGCTGGATTCTTATTTCTTCTGATATTTGTGTCTTTTGGTCTTTATTTCACATATGATTGCAGAAAGACAGCACCCATGGTGCACAGCAGAACAGAAGGGCCAACTTATAGATGTTTTTGGCACAAGTTTTGGATCCTTTTGTCATACTTGTTAAACAAAAGAAACCAAAGAAATGATGGTTCTCTGCAGCTTTCATGACTTTTCTCCGTTTTATGTTTCCTATAGAATACAATCCTTTTTAGCAGCAACATTTCCTTTATATTCTTTTTTATGGTTCTTGTTTTTGTGGTTCTTTAGGAAATGACATTGTGAAGAATTCTGTCCAGGGCACACAGGCTATGCAGTGAGATGATAAAACATTTGAAACACTTGTAAACTAGAGTGGCATTTGAAGAAGCTTCTAACTTAGTTTTTCTCCAAGACTTGGGGTAGGGGAAGGAAATCCTTGCACAGAAGCAGCACTCTGTCACCATAGTTCTGATTTTGCAAGGCTCTATACTCTGCATGCAGCGTGCTACAGGAGCCTACGAGTTGTCAGTATGACAACTGGGTACCAGACAATTCTGCCACCTTCCCACACTGGGCCAGAGAAAAGCATTTCTAAAAAATACACAAAGGAAAATGAGACTTTAACACTACAAATATTATCTTTAGAATATTTTTTAGGCTATAGTGGACATGCTGTAAAGTTACCAAAACCTCAGATTTAAAATGAGAAAGTTGTCCTTATTTCCACCTACATGCACTTGAGTTTGTGTGATGGAGGAGTGGGTGGAAATCCATAATGACTGTATAACTTTAGGATGCTGGAATACTCATCTTGTGTTAAAGCAAGAGCAAAGCTGATAGGTGTATCTATCACATGAAAATTTTTTCAGCAAAACTTTGTCTTCTCCATGTGGTGTGTTACCTCACCTTTATTACCTCAATAATTGTTTCCAAGCCCCAATCCACACAGGTTTTCTGATAGCACTATAATCACTAAACAACAGATGTCCTCTCTAAGCTCTGAATAAGAAAACGAATAAATTTCTCATGAGAAACAAAAATTCCTCATACTGTTAACAATGACTGTGTTGCTAGGCTATTTCCAGGACTGTAGACAAAGCAGGGAAACAAGAACAGCTTAGAAAACTCTGGTTTTACTGCAGACTTTTGGCACAATGCTTTTATTTCAAACTATTAATACATTTAAAAAATTCCTTGACAATTATAATTGGATCATTCTCCCCCACCCACTAAACTCAAATTTAAAATTCAGCCTTTTAAACTTTGTGTCCATATGTCCCTCCACACGTTCTGAAAGCCTGTCAGTTTTGGGGTGAGCTCAAGATGCTACTTCTTTGGTGGTTTATGGTGATGTTGTTTACAATAGATCCCTCCCTGGTTCACTGAGTGTGAAAATGACAATTTCTTGTCCCTAAGGAAAGTTCCCACCTCCAGGGTCCACCAGAAGTGTCCCATATTGTCTATAGTACTGAGTTTCCATGTGGAACTATTTACATGACTAGCTATCTAACCACCTATATGACATTCAATACCATTCAACATATCCTAGTGCAGTGTTTTGCTATGTGAACACTGGGCACCTTCTCAACAAAAACTGAACCTGCTCACCTCCAGATTGTGTGTTGGGAATATTTCCTCATCACCATGAGCTTTAATTTGCTTATATGAAAAGAAGATATTAGTAAATTAATCTAGCATAACACCAGCCATGGCAGGTCACTTCTCTTGGTGTCTATCTAGTTCTCCAGAAGATACAACTGGACCTAATGCTGATGTTCAGGTCCATGTATTTATAATCACACTTGGAAATCCATCAGCCTATTTCTTCACAGGCCTGTTACCATTCTGAGTGTGGAAATGCACATTGAACGCAACCTGTCATTTATTTTCATATGTCATCCATGGGGTCCTGTTTCTTTTCCTATATGTGTGACCAAATTAGGAATCTCTGAAAGTGGAAATGAAGCTCTAGGCCAACCCAAATATTGGAGATAAGTTTGGGTTAATTCCTCTTGCAAGAATGCATATGATACACCTAGTACCTGCAGGCATGTTCTGTGTCATTTAGCATAACTCAGTGGAACAAGGGGACACAATTCTGGACTTTAGTTTTAGTCAGTGTCGTTGGGTACTTCCCTGCCTGGTATCAGAAGCTGTAACCCCTGCCAAGGCTAAGGCTGAGGAAGTGGTCTTGGACCATAAGCCAGCAAGGAGACAGGCTTATCTCCCTGGCAGGAACACTGCTTCTGCTGCTTCATTCATAACTGAACCCCAATGCTTGGTCAGTTAGCCAATGACGGGTAAGATTCCCCAAGGGGGGGAACCATCTAAGACAGGCACGATCACGTGGGAGGCCCCCAAGAAAGGACTTTGGGGGCTACAGCAAAAGGCGGTGATGGACCCTCGCTCCTCGGCTTTGATATAGCCTGAGTCCTCAACATCTTGGAGGAAATCTCCTTATCTCTTGGTTGCCTTAGCTCCCTTGCTCCACCTAAGCCTGAAACAATGACAGAGTGGTGCAGCTCTGTGCTGAAAAGGGCGGATTCCCCAGGTGATCAGGCCTAAGAAAGAATATGTAAAATCCTGTGAAACCTGCTTTGTTAGAATGCTCTCAGTTGAATGATAAGGGTCCAAGGAAGAAGTAAGTTTGTTTTTCAAAGTTTTATAGCTCTTTGACCCTGACTCAAAATAGGCCCTCAGACTTCCTTGTTATCTATTGTTTGATCCTTACGTCCTAGCAATGAGTAATGAGCTTTTACCTGAATTCTTATTCAAACAAAACCAATAAAAAGCCTCTCGGAAGGGGGAACAAGGCACTCCCCAGGTGAGGAGTGGCCATGGTGCCCTCCAGGAGAGAGGATGGCCAAGGTGCTTCCCACATGAGGAATGGCCCTTCTGTTCCTATTCCCCCACAGGACCTGGTTGTCTCTGTGTATGTTTTTAGCATGTTTTGAAGGACATCTGCAGCCGAGATGGATACTGCTGGATGGTATCTTCCACACAGTGTCAGTCAACTTTGATGTCACTGAACACTCCTTTTTATATGTCATAGATGTTATCCTCATAGTGTTCTGTGCATCTGGATGCATTTGCAAATGCTGACCCAAAAGATGGGTCATCATACCATGTATAAAATTAATTGATTTTGTATCTATAATAAGCTCTTCATATGTCTACAGAAGATGTCTTTGCAAAAAGCATATCAGTGTATATGAGAAGGGTGTGGCATAACCCTGCACTTAGTCTGAGCCATTCTAAAGGTATGTCCGCTTCTTTTCTTTCCCACTGAAGCAGTTGGCCTAGCCCTGAGGCCTTCCACCCTCAAATTTACCATTATTGAACTGTGCCATATAGAGAACGTATGCCCAGATTGTATGAAGTGAGCTCCATGCATTTAGTTGTACAAAGGCTGCTGAGAGCACCCTGATGAGAACACCCATTTCCCATTATAAGAGTATTTTTTACTCTCCTTGATCTTTACTGCTACCCCATTGGGAGATATGAAGCACTGGCGAGGCAGAGAATTCCACATTCAAAGTTGAATCTGCCCCTGATAAGGCATGAATACCTAAAGTGGAAAACTTATTGATTGCATTCTCATTTGTAAAGGGGTGTGGAAACAGGGGAAGGAGGTGTGGAAGCCTGCATGTTGGGGAGGTGTTGGGGGAAAGTCAGAAAACTACTTGAAAAACAATAGAAAAAGATGATAGAAGTTCTGTACCCATGCCCTTTTACAGTACAATTTTTTTCTATTAAAATATGTATGCCTGTAAACAAAAGTGAACTGTGATACTTATTAAATTTATTACTAAACCTTAAAAAAGAATAATAATAATACAATCAAAATTTAAGAAAAGAACATGATTAAGAAACACCTCAAAAATCATTTTTAATGAAATGTATTGGTGTGGCTTTAGGCATTAAAATATTATAAATATTTCAAGTGTATAATGCTATAATAAGGCATGAGTATATTATGTTGTGCCCACCACAAGTGAAGTCACCTAATGTTTCCCATCAAAGTTAAATGTGGTATGAGTTGTTTTTTTAAAGTAATTTTATTTTACCTTTTTAACTTTTTTAAATTGTTGATCAAGTGCAGTTCTTATTTTTAAAATACTGTATTGTTAACCATTTAAGAACTCCCCTTGGCCAGGTGGCCAAATTGGTTTAAGTGTTGCACCAAAAGATTGTGAGTTCAAGTGGTCAGGGCACATAGGTATGTTGCAAGTTTGATCCCCACTCAAGGTTCACAGGATAGACAACTGATTAATGTTTCTCTCTCATATCAATCTCTCTCTCTCTCCACCCCCCCCTTTCTCTTTTTGTCTGTTTCCCTTCATTACTCTCTAACATCGATGACAAATATATTTTAAGTTGAGGATAAAAAATATTTAAAATTATACTAATGACCTTATCTGCAACTTTGGACCAGACTGCTGTTCAAGACCTTTATAGACCATTTAAAGAAAAACTACATTTTATGCATATTTTTTTCAGTACATGGAACATTTTCTAAGAGAAATCTTGTACTAGGCAAAAAAAAATCAATTCCCAATAAATTTAAAAATATGAAATTATATCTAACATATTATCTGACCCCAATTGTAAGAAACTTGTTATCAAGTATCAGAAAAATAAAACAGATATAACACAAGTAATTGAAGATTAACCCACATTTTTTAAACAGCCAAGAAGTTAAAGATAGTAACAACAACAACAACAAAAAAACACAGAATCTACTCTGAGACACATGAAAAGAGAAAAACAACCTAATTAAATCTGAGACACGGCAAAAGCACTTATATAAGAAAATTTATACATTTCAGGATGTGTTGCCACCATTCAAGGCCAGGCAGGCTCCTGGTATTCATGCAGATGGAAAAATATTCATGGAGCCATTGGGATGTCTGGCATGCCTTTATTCATGGTTGGGCAAGCCACTCCCACTGCAAGTTGCATGTCTATCTGTGTGTCTCATGTCATGGCCCTTGCTCCCCAGTGTGGCACACATCATGGCGCCTGTCCCCTTGCTTGTCTCTCATCATCATTGCCCCCAGCAGGGAGTCCCTATCTATTTAGGTACTAAAGGGAAGCAAAGTTAGGAAACTGCCAGAACATTATAAGCTGCATAACATAATTTTGTGCATTTGAGTTCACTTCATGTTATGGAAACAGTTTATCAAACAGTCTCAAGACTATGAGAACACTGGTTATCAGACCCCTCTAAGGCTCTTGGAACAGTGCTTCACTTAGCTATCCAGACACCTGGTGAGGAAGCCAAACTGCCTCCACTTACCCTACACAGGACTGCCTTAAGAGGAGGAAATATGAAAAACACATTTCAGATTATTCTCAAAGAAACCAGAGAAAATAACAAACAATTCATGTAGAAGTATAAATAGAACATATATCAGAGCACAAATAAATACAATTGGTATACAAAGAAAAGGCTAATGAGACTAAATGCTAATTCTTTGGGAAAAGGTTTAAAATTTACAAGCTTCTTATACTTGTCAGGTAGGAAAACACAAATAAGGAAACAAAATTTATTTAAAAAGTTATTAACTGACACCACAGATAAGAATTGTTAAAGAAAGCTGTGAACAATTACTTGCAGTTTTATCCACTCACACACACACAGGAGCAGAAGTGGCAGGGACTGGTAAGATTCCCACATGGGATCACAGTCACGGTGTTATCTCGGTTGGTCTGCCTGGGCTGCCATAACTGACCCAAGGCTCCATACTGCTGACTCACCTCAAGCCTTAAAGAAGAGGAGAGAGCCACTGTCTATAGTGAGTGAAACAGTTTTAGTATAGGATTTTCAAATGCCACAGTGTAAGAAATTCTTCATCCTGCTCTCTCAACTCTCTTCAGTCAAGTAAGTTAATAGGGGTAGTCTCAGAAATGTGGTGCCTGCTTTACCAGAGTTCTAACATCTGTATTTTTTGGTGACAAAAGAAGTGAAGTAACGTCTTTATCATTCTATTCCATGGGGCTTTTCCTTTAGAAGACTTACCTGTAAACCACTCAGGGCTTTCACCTGCCCACTTATAACACTTCCATAAATATGCAAAGATTTCTGACACAGCCCTCCCCATGACTTCTCAATAGTGAAGCCAGGGTCCTATCTTTAAGGAGAGAGATTGCAGTTAGACCTTTGATTTCTTTTTTTAAAAGATTTTATTTATTTATTTTTAGAGACGGAAGGGAGGGAGAAAGAGAGAGAGAGAGAAACATCAATGTGCGGTTGCTGGGGGTCATGGCCTGCAACCCAGGTATGTACCCTGAATGGGAATCAAACCTGTGACACTTTGGTTTGCAGCCCGTGTTCAATCCACTGAGCTACACCAGCCAGGGCTTAGACCTTTGATTTCTGATTCATTTAGTTTCCTGCATAACATGCATGTCATCCTGACCCTCTGGAGTAACCATAGCTGCACAGTGGAGATGATGCAAGAAATTAATTCCTAGAGGCATTGTTAGGTGTATATAACAAAAAAAAACTATAATGATGCAGACCTCAGCTCATGGGTTCCACAGTATTATGGATGAGACGAGACAAATTCACATGGACTACAGAGTCCTGTGGAGTAAAAGGGATGGCTTAGCCAATCTCTAAAGAGGAGGGTGTGCTGACCCTTCCTTGACAAGCTGTTATTGCTTTTCTAGGCACATTACATTGAGGGTAGTCCTCATTTACTGTGCTCAGGTTCGCTTTAGGTGGTTATCTTTTACAGAAAACAAAGGAAAGAATGTTGCTAATTACTTTGAAGAGAAGGGTGTTGCAAACCAAGGGGAAAAGTGATTGAACTGGTTACACTGCATACTGTGGGTTTTAGCAAAGACTTTAGGAAGTTACATTAAGCAGTTGCTGCCTCAATTCAGGGTGAGGAAGTTTTAGCAAAAGCAAGTCTCATAGCTGTCTAGGTACAATGCAGGTCTGATTCCCCATGGGAGAACTTATCCATGGGTGTGGGTCCTGTGTATCAGACCTTGCTTTCCACTGGCCTCTCTGCGTGGGAGCAGGGACCATGCCAAGCAGAATGGTCTCCTATATCTTCCCTCCTTGTTTTTTAGTTAGGACTGCTAAAGATCCCACAAAGCTTGCTACTTGCTGGTCTCTCATATGACCCTGGGAAAATAACTTGCAAATGCATCAAAGTACACAGAGCATTATTATAATCTAAGCAACCAGCAGCTCCAAAGAACCACATTCTCAGATTAAGCCCATCAATCATTCTCAGGCAGTAATGATCAAATAGACAACATTCAAAGAACCCTCAGGGCCTAGTTTGAGTCAGGTCAGATAGCTAAAGGGCCATAAAACTTTGGAGAAACAAACTCATTTCAGTCTTGGACCCTTATCATGTAAATTGAGGGTATTAGCAAAGCAGGTTACACAGGATTTTATGCATTCTTTCTTAGGCCTGATTGCTCCAGGGAACCTGCCCTTTCCAGTACAGAGTCACACCCACCTCCATCATTGTTCAGGCTTAGGTCAAGCAGGGGAAGTAAGGCAGCCCAGAGATTAGGAGACTTCTTGTAGACAGAATAAGGACTCAGGCTATGTCAAAGCCAAGGGGTGAGGGTCCATCACCCCTTTTTTCTGTAGTCCCCCAAGTCCTTCTCTGAGGGCTCCCTCACGATCATGCCTGTCTTGATCATCCTCCCCTTGAGGAATCTTACCCATCATTGGCTAACTGATTATGCACTGGGGGCCAGATGGGGTGAAGTAAAGTGGGCAGAGGCGGTACTCCTGCCAGGGAAATAAGCTTCGTCTTATCAGTGGCTTAGGGTCCCAAGGTCTCCCATTCAGCTTTAGCCATGGGTGGATTACAGCTTCTGAAACCAGGCAGGGTGGTTCCCAACATCATCTCTCCTGCTTTTTTGTTTGTGAATGCAATTGTAGTTGTTAAACCTCTGAAACCTACTATTTGCTGTTCCCGAATGCAATCTTGAGCAAAGAACCTCCAAATACATAGTAAAGCACAAATAAGGATTAAGACAAGGAGGCATCCACTGGCTGCTAGGACCCAAACTCATAAATTCAGTCCAATGAACCACTTTTTAGGGTTCAGCCATTGTATATTATTGTGGAGGGTCTGGAACAGTTTTTGTTCAATAAGGCCTTTGCTCAAGCATTAAGCAACTTGATGTCCTCCCATGTGGTAGGGACATGCCTAAAAGGAACATTATGGGGGCACTGAGAGGTTCCTGCCCTCTTCAGGAGGAACTTGAACCTTGGCCCCTGTCATTGGAGTGGGCCCCATCATCCTCTGTTGGCAGACCCATGCCCATGAGTAATGGTGTGGGTGTCCATTTTTTTTCTGGTTGTTCAGGGTCAGCTGGGTCACCTAGCCTGTTAGTTAATTGGTTCTCACATCCAGGTAGCAGAGTGTGGTGTCTATCCTGCTCATGATAAGGCTTTACTCCTTTGGCTGGCAGACAGACAGGACCTGTAGGGACGGAAACACAAACATACCCTCTTCATGTTAAGAGATCTACAGGGCCCTGCCAAGAGCCATCTCCCAGCAAATCTCTATATTAAACCTGAGGATAAGATGACTTTGGCTCTTTCTTCTGAAAATGTTTCTCAAATGGAGTACAACGTGATTCATCATAATTTAGAAAATTATATGTAAACATGGCTAACATAATCAAATTTTGGGGGAAGGACTCATGGTTCCCCCCTTTTTTTTTTTAAGAAGATCTTTAAAAGTATGATGAGCTTGTTCTACAATTGCCTGACCTGTTGGATTATAAAGTATTCCTGTTTTATGTTGGGCATTCCAACACACAAGAAAAAGCTGAATAGAATAGGCAAGGTATCCAGGGCCATTATCAGTTTTAATTTGCTGAGGCTGTCCTAAATGACTAAAGGCTTCAAGCCAGAGGCCTTGTATTTTTTTAGCAGATTCTCCTGTTAAAGCAGATGCATGTAGGGCACCAGAGTAAGTATCAATAGAAATATAAACATATTTGAATTTTCCAAAAGGGGCATAATGAATGACATCTGTTTGCTAAATTATTTGAGAATTTAGTCCTCAAGGATTACCTCCTGTAAATGGTGGTGCCTTGCTAAGGGCTTGGCAATCAGGACATTTTTTTTAATAATTTGCTTAGCTTGGGAGTGAAGAATATTAAATTGTTTTCAGAGTGCCTGGTTATTTTGATGAAAAAACTGATGAGAAGCTGCTGCTTCCTGGAACGCAGTAAGAACACTGACTAAGGCATCTGCCTTATTGCTACCATGCACTGGTGGGGGGAGGGGGGCAGGCAGGCATAAATGGGATTGAATATGAGTAATGAAGAGTGGGTGTTCTTGCTTGTCAAGGAGGGACTGTAGGGTCAAAAATAGGTTAAGTAGATTGGGGTCAATAGAAGTCTTAATTAATGCCTAATCTCAATGTAGAATAGTATAAACAGTATAACCTTAGTCATAGACTATATTCAAACATTCCTGGGGCCATTGCCACAAAGCCATTATTTCAGCAAAAAGCTCAGTCCTTTGAGTAGAGGAATGTCCTGAGGATACAAAATTTCTGTTTTTTGCCCTCTTGCCAGGTAATAGTAGCCTGTCCATTTTTTCTGGACCCATCAAGAAACACAGTTCCTGCCTGCAAGGCCTCTTTTGAGAAATCAGCTGACAGTCTGAGGGGCTGGAAAGAAGTATTCCAAGTCGTGAAAGGCAAGGACATACATCCAAGATTGCTCTATCCAGCCAAACTTTCATTTAGAATAGGAGGGCAGATAAAGTACTTCTCAGATAAGGTCAAGTTAAAGGAGTTCATCATCACCAAGCCCTTATTTTATGAAACATTAAAGGGACTTATCTAAGAAAAAGAAGATAAAAATTGTGAACAGTAAAATGACAACAAATTCACAACTATTAACAGCCACACCTAAAACAAAACCAAAAACAAACTAAGCAAACAACTAGAACAGGAACAGAACCACAGAAATAGAGATCACATAGAGGGTTAACAACAGGGGAGTGGAAGGAGGAGAGAGGGGAAAAGGTATGGAGACTAAGTAGCATAGATGGTAGGTAGAAAATAGACAGGGGGAGGGTAAGAATAGTATGGGAAATGTAGAAGCTAAAGAACTTATAAGTATGACACATGGACATAAACTAAAGGGGGGAACGTGGGTGGGAAAGGGTATTCAGGGTGGAAGGAAGTGAACGGGGGAAATGAACAATTGTAATAACATAATCAATAAAATGTATTTGAAAACTAAGAGAGAAAAAAAAAGAAACAGAGTTCTCGCCCCAGTTATTGGCATGGGCTGACTTTTTCTGCCAGACTTATTTGAAGGAATGGAATGTTTTGAAGCAATTTATCTAAGGGCAGGTTAATTTCTAGTCCTCCTATGAAATCAGCTATGGTGCACTGATATTCTAAGAACTGAGCTGCCAATTGTTGTAAACAGACTTGAGTTAAGGGGATGTGAATAAAGGCAGAATCATATCCAATAACTGCTGTGTTTGCTCAGGTCCTTTTATTACAAGATGGAACAATGCAGTTATATAGATGGTAATGGTATGCTGTGATTGATGAGACAGAAAAAGCCACTCTATCATAGCTAAGTGGGGTGATAGCTGTCCTATAATACCTGTTAGGGTACCTAAGGTTGGGAAACAGAAAAACTGGACAGAAAACTGTGAATTCATTCTAGTTAGTTGTCACTGCTAAATATGTTAATTTATTATATTTAATTCTTGTACGGCCTCTGAGGACAGTTTTCCGAGGGAATTAAGATCCAGGTCCCCTTTAAGAGCATTAAATAAATGAGTTAATTGTTTGGTAGGTATTCCAAGGCTGGTTCACATCCAGTTGATTGCTCCCAGAAATTGTTGGAGGTGATTAAGAGTTAAATCCTTGGTGGATTAATTTGAAGGACTTGAGGCCAAATTTTCCTATTAAAAAGAATATAGCAGCCCTGGCTGGCATAGCTCAGTGGATTGAGCATGGACTGTGAACTGAAGTGTTGCAGGTTCGATTCCCAGTCAGGCCACATACCTGGGTTGCAGGCCACGGCCCCCAGCAACCACACATTGATGTTTCTCTCTCTTTCTCCCTCCCTTCCCTCTCTAAAAAATAAATAAATAAACCTTTTTAAATTTTTTTAAAAAATAAATTAATTAAAAAAAAGAATATAGCCTAAATATTTCCAAGGTTCTAAACACTGGATTTTTTTTTTTTTCTGGAGCAATTACTAGCCCAGCAGGGGCTACAGAATTTTTAAGAAAGGAAGCAGTTTTTACTAAAATATCTTGTGAAGGACCTGGATCCTTATGGAAGGATGTCATCCATATAATGATAGATAATTGAGTTAGGAAATTGATCTCTTACCGGCTGAAAAGCTGTATGAATGAAATGCTGGCAGATAGTTGGGCTGTTAAGCATTCCCTGAGTCAAAACTCTCCATTGAAACCACTGTAAAGGCTGAGAATTGTTAATGACTGGGAGGGAAAATGTAAACTCTCCTGATCCTTTTCTGTGAAAGGGATTGTGATAAAACAATCCTCTAGGTCAATAATTAAAAGTTATCTTATAATTAAAGTTATCAATAATTAAAATATTAAAAGCCAATCCTTTGGAGTGCAAGCTGGATTGGGGACTCCTGGCTGCAGGGAGCCCATAGGTTGGAGGGGTTTATTGATTTTTCTTAGGTCATGAATAAGCCTCCATTTTCCAGATTTCTTTGGTATAACAAAAATAAGCATATTCCAAGGACTGCTAGAGGGTTCAATATGACCTGCTTCTAATTGTTGTTTAACTAAAAGGCAAGTTTGTTCAAGTCTCACTCCTTTAAGTAGTCAATGATCAACCCATACCAGCATATTGGAGATCCAGGTAAGTGGTAGGGTAGTTATAAGAGCAGTGGCCACTAGGGAAATTGCAGCAGAGAGATTTGCATCCCCCACTGACTGAGGAGATCACAGCCCCAAATATTAAGGGGCATAGGCAGAATATGTGGTCAAACTCTCCCTACCTGTCCTTCTGGTCTGTAACATTTAAGAGACCATACACTGACTTGTGGTTGATAAACTCCTCCAACACCTGTTACAGGCATTCTGCTGTCTGTTAGAGGCCATTCAGGAGACCAAAACTGATTTGAGATAATGGAGACATCAGCTCTTGTATCTATGAAGCCATGAAAGGTCTTATCCTCTATCTTTATTTGTAAGATTGGTATATTTAATTTTGTTGATTTTGCCCAAAAAAACCTGATTGTACTACCAAAGTCTCCCCCCACTGTATTCAGAGTCTTTGAGATTATATAGGGGGGTAGGAGCAGTTGGGCAATACACGTCTGGGCAGGAATAATATGATAACCATATGTTTTAAGCACGGTTTTAATTTCCCCTTGATAGTCTGAGTCAAGACCCCTGGATGAACAAAAATGCCTTTGGTAGTAAGACTAGATCTCCCTAAGATTAAACTGACCATTCCTGAGGGTAAATGTCTCCAGACCCCAGTGGGAGCTTTAATTACTTGATCCCGTTCCTTTAAGATGAGCTCATTGATGGTGACCAAGTCCAGCCCTGCACTTCTGCAGGTGGTTGCACAAAGGTCATAACTTATGCATTTCCCTGCATTCCCTGATATTGATTGCTGTTCTGAAAGCTTCAATTGGGGTTGGGGGCACTGGAATGGGCACACCCTCAGGAGTTTCCCTGAATAGGTTGGCCATTTTTGTCAAATTTAGAGCAGCATTACTTTGCCTAATGTCTGCCCTTGCCACAGAGTGGACAATCCTTTAGGGGAAGCTTGTAATTACCCTTTCCCCCTTCCATTGTGGGTGAACAGTCCTTGTGCAGGTGACCAGGCTTTCAACAGTTGTAATATCTGGGGTCTCCCTTAACTGCAGCAGCTAAGAGAGAAGCCTCATGCTGCTCTGTGCCGACATCTTGGCAAGCCTTGATAAACTCACTGATATCTTTGGTGGTAGTTCTCAGGTGGTAGTCTTTGTTAGTATTTTTATAAGCTAGCTGCCACAAAAGAGATTTGTCTGCTCTGTTATTATCTATTTGCCTTTCAATAGCTTCATGTAGGTGATCAATAAAGTCAATATATGCCTCCACAGCACCCTGATGGATGTTGGTAAAGGAAGAGATTTCCCTGGCCTGAGAATAAGGCACAGCCTTCATGGCTCTGAGAGCAATTTGAGCACTTTGACTGAAAGAATGAGGACAAAGCCTGGCTTGAGCTGTAGCGGTGGCAAAATCACCAGACCCAAGCAGCATAGGGAGAGTGACGGGATTATTCATCTGTGCATTCTTGGCCGCTTGGTGGCCAGCTCGCTGAGAGTACTCCGAATGCCAGACTGTGAACTGAGGGTTAAGACTGTCCTGGCCAGACCAATCTAGTCACAAGGGGCCATTCTATAGCTTTCAGAGATGGCTTGAAATAGCCCATTCGTATAAGGAGACTGAAGTCCATTTTCTCTAATGCTCTTTTTTAGATCCTTGTAAAAGGAAAAAGGAAGGGGTTCATGGATATTTCTTTGATCCCTGACTATAATGGGGAAGGGTGAAAGGGCATCTAAATACCCAGCGTCTGTTGCCTGCTGAAGGCACCATCTCATGGCCCTAACAGGATATCTGTCTAAATTTTCTGACTCTCTTGGTGGTGACTCATCCTGCAAGGAAAAACACTGCCAGGGTTGAATTAAGGAGCAAAAGCTACAAGGGAGGTCCTCTGGCGGGGCTGTAGGCAGAACTTTCATAGCTTGTTCTTCCACTGCATCACATATGACTTCCTCCTTTGAACTAGATTCTTTATCCTCTTTTGTGACTAGCTCCAGTCTCCTAGCCCATATGGGCAGGAGAGCAGTCCTAACTAGCCCCCAAATTGTTAAGTTTGGAGTTCTGATAGAAACACCCATGTCCTGTAAAGATTTTAACATATCGCCTGCATCTTCCCAAACCCTTATATGTAAGGTTCCCTTATCAGGAAAAGCAGGGTAGTATTCCTTTATAGTTTATAAAAGCTGAATGAGATGCTATTCCTTCACCTTGCAATTCACTCCCTGGAGGAGCTGCTATAACACCCACAGATGAACTTTCTACTCTTTAGATGAATCAGAGCCCATTCTTGCTATTATAAAGCTCCTTTTTAATTTCATTTGTGGTCTTTCCAGATCCTGCCACCTGTACTGAAACCTAACTATTGAGGAATATAGTATGGTGGGTTTAATTGTGCTGTTGGTGAAAGACAGTCAGGAAGAGGGGTACCAGACTTTCTGAGTAGCTCACCCCACTTATTGGTTTTGGGTCCTCTCCCAGCATTTAGGTCTGTGAGAGGGGGTTTGTAGTGCTAGGTGACCAACCTTTATGTGGCATTTCCCGGACAAGCCAGAAGTTAGATTAAGTGGTGTTGGAGGTTCCTATAAGGCCCCTGCATGTCTCAGTAATTGATCCCAGACACCCTCGCAAGGGTTCCAATTCACATGGAAACACCCAATTTCTCGGGCAAGGGGAGGAAGTGCCTTTTGTCTTCAAAGCTTGGTGAATGTCAAAAGCTCTCATACAAAGCCTTTGACTAAACACTAGATTCTTCTGGAAAGCAATCTTCAGAGTCTGGTTAAAACTGAAACACTCATTCACTATCTGCTTTTCCTTATGCAGGTGGACAGAGGGAAAAAGCAAAATTGAAAGGACAGAAGATGCAGCTTAAAAGAAAGAATTTGCTGAGATGCTTATAAATTGTCCTGTAACTAGTTGGTGTTTTTAAAGCTGATTAAAGGGAAAGTCTTTGCTCTTTCTCCCAAGCCTAGATGTATTTAGGGGTTGTGCCACAGGGATGGGCTTGTGAGTGTTTTTACAGTATGCCTCTCCTTGTGTGGGCTTTTGCTTGCAGCTGGCGGGAAACCTAGTGTTATGACCTGGTCCACATCCACCTAATCCTAATCCTCTCATGGGTGACTTCTAGAGGTGAGCACCCTTTTAATTGTTTGATCCATGCCTGTAAGATTGTGGCAAATACTTGGGAGAGAGAGAGCAAGGCCCCTACTTACTGAAGAAGGTACAGTTGCAAAGTGGTCACAAGAGAGGGTAACCTAGGAAGAAAACCTTTTTCCTCTGAAATCCAACATACCCTATGACCTAACTGAAAAGCACTCTGGGTTGTCAGCCCTTACCTGGGCTGATACGTGTGCTCTAACCAAGTTGGTGTGTTGTACACAATGATGGCTTGTAGCCCTGGGTCCCTGTTCCTGGGCGCCAGCCGATTCGGACACCTGCAAGCAGTGTCCGCTGCATTGTGGATGATAAATGAGACAAATTCACATGGACTACCAAATCCTGTGGAGGAAAATGGATGGCTCAGACACTCTCTCAAGAGGAGAGAGTGCCTCTGAGCACCTCGGCCACTTTCTCAAGAGGAGAGTGTGCTGACCCTTCCTTGACAAGCTTTTATTGCTTTTCTAGGCACATTACATTGAGGGTAGTCCTCATTTACTGTGCTCAGGTTTGCTTTAGGTGGTTACCTTTTACAGAAAACAAAGGAAAGAATGTTGCTAATTACTTTGAAGAGAAGGATGTTGTAAACCAAAGGGAAAAGTGGTTGAACTGGTTACACTCCATACTGTGGGTTTTAGCACAGACTCTAGGAAGTTACAGTAAGCACTTGCTGCCTCAATTCAGGGTGAGGGAGTTTTAGCAAAAGCAAGTCTCATAGCAGTCTAGGTACAATGCAGGTCTGATTCCCCATGGGAGAACCTATCCATGGGTGTGGGTCCTATGTATCAGACCTTGCTTTCCACTGGCCTCTCTGAGTGGGAGCTGGGCCCATGCCATGCAGAATGGTCTCCTACACTATAACATCTGTGGGCCATTGTTACATGTGTTTGATGCAAAAACTCAGATGGCAAAACTATAAGAAGGGCTTAGGCTTGAATATCAGCAATGTGATCCTGAGAAAGGCATGCTGCACTGGGCTACAATTTTAACTCTTCCCCTTAAAGAGGTTAAAAGTAAGAAGACAATGATGTTATTTATTTCATACAACATTCTATGTTATCCTGTTATCTTATCATCAGGCCTTGTGCATGATATAAGCCTACATGTTGGGCAGCCACCTATTGGGCTCTCAGTAGGCCCTGCCTCCTGACATGTATATCTTTGTGTCACCACTAAGTGGTTACCAACCAGATCCTCCACAACACACAACAAGGCGATGAGAAGTCACACATAAGATATATTTAAAGATAATGACACCTTTATTTAGTCTTTGAGTTGTTTTTCTCATTTTATTTTTTTTTTCATTCTCTTGTTTTATTTCTCATTGTCTCTCTCCCTGTCTCTTTCTCCTTTTAAATATCTATATCAGAAGTTGTGGGACTATAGGCATTTTGGGAGATGTAGAGGACAGGATACTAATGAATATTTTTTTGATTCAGAAGACAGCCACCTAAGAACAAACATATTTGACCTAGAATGTCAATAGTTACTATACTTGAAAAGCCCAATGCAGATGCCTACTAAGTGTTTGCTCTGCTTTTGTCTTCAAAAATATTTATATATGGTGTGCATTTGAGAGCACTGTAGGCTGTGGATATGGCTCTGTGATGGATTAAAGCTGTGTCATATATGAAGATATTGGCAAAAATTTCTGAGTTACTACATTTTGCCATTTTGAACTTAGGAGATATGGCATGAAAGCTGTGAGATTCAGGAGAACAGAGAGGTTGGTAGCGGGGCCCAGGTTCCAGTAACCAGAGAGACAGTGGCTGCCCCAGGTGGAAAGCTGGAAAGAGCTGAAGCCATAAACAAGGCCCAGTCTTAGAAAACTGAAAGAACCTCCAATGTGCTTCTCTGGGGCATCTTCTCTGAAGGTCTCAATGAGTCAAGTCAGGCTTCAGCCAGAATGGGTGTGTTGCAGCTCTGGTATTCTTGAACACTTGTGATCCCAGGTGTTGAGCTTTTAAAAAATGAGGTGTGTGGAGAAACATTAGAACAACAGAGGCAGGGCTAGGATAAGACAGATGGGGCTGGCATCAGTTGGAAGACAGGGAGATCATCAGTTGGATTGCATAAATGTGAGTGGGGCTGGTGTAAGCTAGAAGATAAACAGGTGTGGAAAATCTGTCATCAGTTTAAAGACAAAAAGGAGTGAGCAGGGCTGATGTCATTTGGAATTCTGGGAAAGTTGTGTAGGGCCTGCGGTTTAAGTATATTCTTGTATCTTGTTTAAGAGCTTGTTTAGGTATGTTTTGAGCATGTGTCTGTTCTGTTTCCTAAATACCTCTTGTTGGAGACACTGTCATTACTGCAGTGTATATTTTTACATTGTTGTCATACATTACTTGTCCATAAAAGTGAAGGTTTACTTCTGGGCTCTCTATTTATTTTCATTAATCTTCATGAACTTTTTGCACCAATAAACATATTGTTGTGGTTATTATTTCTTTGAGGTGTGGTTTCAGATCTAGAATTGTGACCTTTCCAACTCTGTTCTACGTTTGTGATTTTTTTTTTGGCAATTTTGTGTCTTTTTGGTTCCATATAAACTTTAGAATCATTTGTTCTGGTTCTGAGAAGACTGAAATTGGTATTTTGATAGAAATTGCATTAAACCTAGAAATTGCTTTGGAAAGTATGGTCATTTTTAATAATTTAAACTTGCTTATTTATTAGCATGATTTTTTCCGTGTGCTTTTAAAATTTTTATTCATTGTCTCATAAGTATGATTCTAGAGTAGTTTCCCATATTTCCATTGGTTTGCCAACATTTAATTTTTTTTTTATGCAGCTGTAAATGGGATTATTTCCTCTATTTCTTCCCCAAATTTTTTGTTTAGATTTTAGTCATTAATTTTTAGATAGAGAGAAAGGGAGGAAGAGAGGGAAAAAATCATCAATGTGTGAGAGAAGCATGGATCACTTGCTTACCACAAGTACCCAACCTGGGACCTTGCCTGCTTTCTGGGTGCTTGCCCTGACTTTGAAGTGAATCAGTGACTTCCAGTTTTTGAGATGATGCCCAACCCACTGAGTAACACTAGTTAGGATGCTTCTTCAGATTTTATGTTATTTGTGTGTACAAATTTGACAAATTTCTGCATGTTAACATGGTATTTTCATACTTCAGTAAATTTCTTTTATTACTTCTATCCATTTTTTTATCCTCCTGGGTTTTTCTATTCTGCTATCACCTGCAAAAAGGGACAGTTTTACTTTTCTACTTATTTAATAAATGCATGGATTTTTTTCTTTGTTTTTAGTATGTTGTGGCTAAAAGTTGTAGCAGTAGGTTGAGATAGAGTGGAGAGAGTGGACATTTATTTTTCTTTTTTATGACCTTAAGAAGGAAGCTTTATGTTTTCCACAATTGAGTATGATAATAGCTGTGGGCTTATTCTATATAGCCTTTATGTACTTGAGAGGTTTTTACTGCACATTCATTTTTGAATGTTGTTTAATCATAAATTGATATTGAGTTTTGCAGAATGTTTTTCTGCAATTTTTTGATGATCACGTGACTATAATTCTGGATTTTGTTGATTTGTTTAGTCACCTTAATTATTTATGTAAATTATTCTATTGTACAATTATAGTTGTCTGCATTTTCCATCCATCACACTCCCTAACCCCAGCAAAACCCACCTCCCTCCCTTGCTTCCACTCTCCCCCTTGGTTTTCTCTATGTGTCCTTTATAGTACTTCCTGAAAACCATTCCCCACATTGTCCCCTCCCCCTCTCTGACTATTGTTAGATTGTTCTTAATTTCAATGCCTCTGGGTATATATTTTTTGTCTTGTTGACTATGTTCCATTTAAAGGTAAGATCATGTGGTATTTGTCCCTCACCACCTGGCTTATTTCACTTAGCATAATGCACTCCAATTCTATCCATGCTGTCACAAAGGGTAGGATCTCCTTCTTCCTCTCTGCTGCATAGTATTCCATTGTGTAAATGTACCACAGTTTTATGATCCACTTGTTTACTGATGGGCACTTAGGTTGTTTCCAGCACTTGGCTATTGTAAATTGTACTGCTATGAACATTGGGGTGCATAGGTTCTTTTGGATTGGTGTTTCAGGGTTCTTAGGATATAATCCTAGCAGTGGAATTGCTGGGTCAAAAGGCAGATCCATTTTTAGTGTTCTGAGAAAATTCCATACTGTTTTTCACAGTGGCTGCACCAGTATGCATTCCCACCAACAGTGCACAAGGGTTCTCTTTTTCTCACATCCTCTCCAATACTTGTTTGTCGATTTGTTTATGATGACTATTCTGACTGGTGTGAAGTGGTATCTTATTATGGTTTTAACTTGCATCTTTCTGATGCCAGTGATGCTGAGCATCTTTTCATATGTCTCTGGGCCCTGTATATGCCCTCCTTGGAAAAGTGTCTCTTCAAGTCTTTTGCTGATTTTTTAATTGGGTTGTTTGTCTTCCTGGAGTGGAGTCATGTGAGTTCTTTATATATTTTGGAGATCAAACATTTTTCCATGGTACCATTGGCAAATATGTTTTCCTACATAGTTGGTTCTTTTTTTCATTTTAATACTGTTTTCTTTAGCCATGCAGAAGTTTTTTATTTGATGAGGGCCCATTTGTTTATTCTTTCCCTTATGTCCCTTGCTTGAGGGGATATATCACTGAAGATGTTGTTGTGTGGAATGTCTGAGATTTTCCTGCTGATGTTTTCCTCTAGGATTTTTATGGTGTCATGACTTGTATTTAAGTTTTCTATGCACTTTGAATTTATTTTTTTGTATGGTGTAAGTTGGTGATCAAGTGTCATTTTTTGGCATGTAGTTGTCCAGATCTCCCAACACCATTTGTTGAAGAGGCTATTTTCCCTCCATTTTATGCTTCTTCCCACTTTGTCAAATATTAATTGCCTGTAGTGACTTGGGTTTATTTCTGGGTTTTCTGTTCTGTTCCATTGGTCTATATGTCTGTTCTTATGCCAGTGCCAGGCTGTTTTGATTACAGTGGTCTTTTAATAGTTTGATATCAAGTATTTTGAACCCTCCTACTCTTTTCTTCTTTCTTAAAATTACTGCAGCTAATTGGAGTAATTTATGGTTCCATATACATTTCTGAAGTATTTGTTCTATGTCTTTGATATATATCATTAATACTTTAATAGGAATTACATTGAATCTATAAATAGCTTTGGGTAGTATGGACATTTTGATGCTCTTATTCTTCCAATCCATGAATATGGTATATGCTTCCATTTGTTTGTGTCTTCCTTAATTTCTTTCTTCAGTGTTGAGTAGTTTACTGAGTAGAAGTCTTTTACCCCCTTGGTTAGATTTCTTCCTTGGCACTTTATTTTTCTTGTTGCTATATAAATTTTTTTCCTGATTTCTGCTTCTGATATTTCATTGTTGGTGTACAAAAATGCCTTTGATTTCTGAATATTGACTTTGAATTCTGCTGTTTTGCCAAATTCATGTATTAGGTCAAGAAGTTTTTTGGTGGAATCTATAGGATTTTCCTTGTACACTATCATGTCATTTGCAAACAATGACAGTTTTACTTCATCCTTTCCAATTTGGTTGCCATTTATTTATTTTTGTATTTTTAAAAAGATTTTATTTACTTATTTTTTATAGAGGGAAGGGAGGGAGAAAGAGAGAGAGAAAGAGGAACATCAATGTGCAGTTGCTGGGGGCTGTGGCCTGCAACCCAGGTATGTGCCCTGACTGGGAATCGAACCTGTGACACTTTGGTTCACAGCCCACGCTCAATCCACTGAGCTATGCCAGGCAGGGCAATGGTTGCCAGTTATTTATTTTTCTTGTCTGATTGCTGTGGCTAGGACTTCCAATACTATGTTGAGTAGGAGCAGTGAAAACAGGAATTATTTTCTTGTTCCTGATCTTAGTGGGAAAGCTCTTAAATTTTTGCCCGTTGTGTATGATCTTGGCTGTAAGTCTCTCATATATCACCTTTATTATGTTGAGGAATGCTCCCTCTATTCCCACTTTGCTAAATTTTTTATTATTATTATTATACCTGGGTGCTGTACATTACCAAATGCTTTTTCCACATCTACTGATATGATCATGTGATTTTTGTCTTTCAGTTTATGTGTTGTATTACTTTTATTGATTTGCGAATATTGTACAAACCTTGCATCCCTGGCACAAATTCCACTTGATCATGTTATATGATCTTTTGAGCATATTGCTGGATAAGGTTTGCCAATATTTTGTTGAGGATTGTTGCGTCTATGTTCATCAGTGATAGTGACCTGAAGTTTTCTTTCTTTTTTATTACTTTATCAGCTTTTGAGATTAGGATGATGCTGGCTTCATAGAAAGAGTTTGGGAGTCTTCCATCTTCTTGAATTTTTTGCAATAATCCATGGGGGTGGGGGTTAGCTCTCCCATAAATGCTTTGTAAAATTCTCCTGTGAAACCATCTGGTCCAGAGCTTTTGTGTATTGGGAGCTTTTTCTGTACTGCTTCAATTTCATCTACTGTTATTAGTATGTTCAGACTTTCTGCTTCTTCATTCAGTTTTGGAAGATTATGTTTCTTCTAGAAATTTGTGTTTCACCTAGGTGTTCAAGTTTCTTGGCATACAGTTCTTCATAGTAATTTCTTACAATCCTTTGCATTTCTGTGGTATCAGTTGTAATTTTTCCTCTTTCATTTCTGATTGTGTTTATTTGCATCCTCTCTTTTTTTCTTGATGAGCATGCTTAAAGGCTTGTCAATTTTATTCATCTTTTCAACAAGCCAGCTCCTGTATTTATTGATCCTTAGAATTGTGCCTTAACTCTCTTATGTCATTTAATTCTTCTCTGATCTTGTTTTTTTTTTTTTTTTTTTCATTTCTCCCACTGTCTCTGGGCTATGTTTGTGTTGTCTGTTGAGTTCTTGTAAGTATACAGTCAGGTTGTTTATGTCAAATGTTTCTATCTTTTTTATGTAGGCCTGTATCGCTATGAACTTTCCTCTCAGGAGTGCCTTCACTGCGTCCCATGAGTTCTGGATTGCTGTGAGTTCATTTGCATTTGTTTCCAGAAACTTTTTGATTTTTTTCCCTAATTTCACTTTTTGACCCATTCATTGTTTAATAGCATGCTATTCATCTGCATGAGTTTGAGTGTTTTGTTTTGTCTTGTTTTTTCTTTGAGTTTGTTTTATAGTTTCAGTCCTTTGTGATGGGTGCAAGTGCTTTCTATGATTTCAGCTTCCTTGAATTTGTTGTGGCTTGTTTTGCATCTATCATGTGGTCTATCTTTGAAAATGGTCTATACGCATTTGAAAAAAAATGTGAATTTTGATCTTTGGGATGAAAGGCTCCCAAAGATAAAGGCTCCAGTTAAGTCCATTTGATCTAGGCCATTTTTCAATTACACAATATCTTTGCTGATATTTTGTTTGAAAGATCTATTTTTGACATTGGGGTGCTGAAATCCCCTACCATATCTGCCATTTTTTTCATACCCATATGACTCTCTCTCTCTCATTGTTTTGCTTCCTTTTCTTAAAGCAGTGCCTTTAGGATCTCTTGCAGAGCTCATTAGGTGGAGGTGTATGCTGTTAGACTCCTTTTGTCTGGTAAACTGCTAATTTGGCCTTCCATTTTAATTGAGAACATTGCTGGATACAGTAGTCTTCACTGCAGGCCTTTGGTTTTCATTACATGTCATATTTCCTGCCATTATCTTCTGGGTTGGAGTGTTTCCAAGGAGAAGTCAGCTGCTTGTCTTATACAAGCTCCCTTGTATGTAACTTCCTGTTTCTCCCTTGCTGCATTGAAGATTCTTTCTTTGTGTTTAAATTTAGCCATTTTTATTGTGATGTGTCTTCAAGGGGGCCTCTTTGGGTTTCTCTTGATTGGGACTCTCTGGGTTTCCTGGATTTGTGTGAATTTTTCTCTCATCAAATTAGGGAAGTTTTCCATCATTACTTTTTCAAAGAGGTTTTCTACCCCTTGCTCTTTTTCTCCTTCTGGTATACCTATTATATGGATATTATTATGTTTCATTTTGACCTGCACTTCCCTTAATCCCCCTTCATCATTCTTTTTGAGCCTCTTTTCCTTTTCTTGCTCTTTTGGGGTGTTTTTTTTTTTTTTTTTTTACTTTGACCTCCAGCTCACTGATATGATCTTCTGCTTCTTGGAGCCTGCTTTTGATTCCTTCTACTATGTTCTTCAGATCAGAAATTACATTCTTCAATTCCTCTTGACCCTTGGTGATAGTTTCTATTTCCTTTTTCATGTTGATATAGTTTTCAGTGAGTTCATTGTAGTTTCCCTGTAGTTTCTAGTAAGTCTCTGTGAGCTCATTGAGCTTCCTGATAACCATTGCTTTGAACTCAACATTTGATATTTGACCTGCCTCTGTTTCATTCAGCATTATTTCTGATGCTTACTCCTTTCCTTTTATTTGGTGATTGTTTCTTGTCTTCCCATTGTTTTTGAGACTCTTTTTGTTAGTCTCTGCTTTTCAAATTGGTCCCTTCTGACCCCTGGACTTGTGGTGTGAACCTCTATGATACAAAACCTGTGAGGTTCAGTAGTGCATTCTCCTTGATCTCCTGAGCTCTCTGGTCTTGGACTGTCATTTATGTTGGCTCTCTGTATGTTTTTGGGTTTTTGATTGTTGTTGGGTCTTTCTTTGGTCAGTCCTTCCCTCCAGCTGGTTAACTGAGGGTCACTCCATCCAGCACATCTTGTATTCCCTTGTCCATGTGTAGACAGGTTGTGTTGAAGCTGATTCTTCTGTGTGTATGAGGTTTTAAGGATTCTCTCTCACTCTTATTCAGTTGTTTGTTCTGGGTAATTTCTCCACCATTCAGTAGTATTTGCAGGTCAGTGCTTGGCTGAGGTCAGTGTGGCTTCCACTCAGTCCTTCACCTTCTTCTGTTTTTATCTGTTGGCGGTTCCTTTATTGGTGGGTTTCCTGTTCCAGCAGGTATCCTGGTGTTTATGGCTCCCACCTACTCTACTTTGTGATCAGTTGTAGGGATAAAGTAATATGGTTTAGGACAGCAGGAGTATACTCCATGGTATTTAAAGTATCAACCAGCAGAGAAGAGATTGGAGATCCTTTGGACATGTACAGTGTTAACTGTGATATTTTACCCAACTAGCCACTTATTAGAAAGGGTGGAAAAATGGTAAGGCTCTTGTTAGGGATGGGGAAGGATTGTGAGTCAGATCTAAAATGTAGTGAGCCTATGGGAGGTCAGATTATGAGGTAAAGTGAGAGTAAAGCGTAGAATATAGGTGTAGTGTGAAAGTGAATAGATTTAGCCACCACAGTAATAAAATCAGGAAACAGTGAGGTAAGCTAAGATCCAGGAGGTTTCTGTGTAGTATTTACAATTGTATGGAAAAGCAATTATTTACAATAGTAATAGAACAACACTGGTATGACAGAATCTATGTGATATAAATAACAAGAATATGAAGTACAGGACCTAGAGTAGTGTGCTATTGGAATAAATGTGAAGTGAAAGATGGAAAATTAAAAATGTACTATGAAAGAGAGAAGAAGAGAAACCAGTCAAACAATGCATTTTAACAGTAAGCAAAGAAGACTAACTAAACAGGAAGAAGAGAAATACAAAAATACTAATAAAACAAAAGATGTAAGAGTAATGAAAAATAATAAGAATACAAATATATGATAACTTGCAAGTTCTCTGGAGTAACAAAGTGAAATTTGTCTCACTGTCTCAGTTTTTGGTATTACCCTTCTTTGTGTCTAAGTCTGGTCTTTTCACAGATCCAGGTTCTCACTTGTGGGAATTTAAAAAAATGGAAGGAAGGAAAAAGGAATAAAAAAAAGAAACAAGGAAAGAAAGAAAGAAAGAATTAAAAAAATTAAAAAGAGCCTTCTGCTGGCTTTATACCAGCCAAGCCAGTTATGGTTATCTTCCTGGCTGCTGCAGGCTGGCAGGGGGCGGGGGTGTGTTTCACTTTTCTCTTTTCCTGAGCCACACTCCTTGCAGTTTTCCAGCCTCCAACCGAGTTCCTCAGTTTGCTGCCAGGCCTCCATGCTCTTCTGTCCCCAGCCTACACCTTCAGTCCACCAGTTGCATTGTCCTTGAGGTGCACCAATTACGAGCAACTCACACATCACCTTCTCGCTTTTTGCTGTCCTAGACACTAGGGACTCTCAGAGTTCCTTCAGGGTAATTCAGCCCCACCCCCTGCCCCATTGAATTAAGTCTTTCTGGGGATTGCTGGCCCTGAGAGTCCTGCGGATCTCTGTGAGGACATCTCTCTTCCTCTAGGAGAGCCAGTCAACCTGCAGGGACATGGGAGCAGGAGCAGTGAGGGATGTGCCTCTGGGTGGCGGGGTCAGGCCAACTCTGTCCATGGGCTACAGGTCTGAACACTGGGCCTCTGCTGCTGGGGAAGGAGGTGCAGGCACCTGGCCATGTGTTCAGGTGCTCTCAGTCCCCAGGGCTGCAGGTAGGACAGGCAGTTGTCAAGCCATGAAATTGAGTGTGCACTGTCCCTGGGTCTTTGGGTGTAGGTGTGTGGGTGGGTGTGGCTAGGGGAGTAGGAGGTGGGGGCAGCTGCTGCAGAGAATTCTCTGAGCAGTGGCTGAGTACCTCTTTTTTCTCTTTTTCTTTTAAAAAATTCCGACTATTCAAGCCTGCCACTCCAGATAAGCACATGGCCTCTCATACAGCCAAACTCTCCAACCACACCATGGAATGACTGGATCAGGGGCCATCACTGCCCAAATCTTCCTAGATGGCGTCCACAGTCTCAGTGGCTGCACACTCCCCCTGTGTGCTTGCCATTTTGTTCTTATCCCCCGCCTCTGACTTCAAGCATCTAGGTCCCTCTTGGTGCTGCTCAAACATTTTTTGGCATGGGAGAGCTGTTGACCTGGCTCTCTCCCAAGAATCCTGCAGGAAACCTCGTGGGCACCAGGACTGGGGTTGTACCCACCCTGGTCTCTCACTGGTCCCAGGGATCTTATTGTCCTGAGAACTCTCTTTACAGCCTGATTTTTCAATGTCTTCTACAATGTTTGGTCTCCAATATTCATATATGCTGGGATACCATTGATTGTTCACTCTGTTCCTTGAAAGATTAGCTAGGTGTTTCACCTGTGGGCAGGGGAAGTGGACTCCACTCCCATATAACTCCCATCTTTGCTGCTGTCCCATTAATGTTTTAAAATGTTGAAGCAGATATGTATTTTTGGTGTAATTCCCATTTGGTTATAACATATAATTCTTTGAACATACTGATAAATTCTTATTTTTAAGATTTTACTTATTTAATTTTTAGAGAGGAAAGGGGATAGAAATACAGGGAGAGAAATATCAATGTGTGGATGATTCTTGTCCATCTCCTACTGGGAATGTGCCCCCAACCCAGGCATGTGCCCTGACTCGTAATCAAACCAGCAATCCTTTGGTTCACAGGCAAATACTCAATTCACTGAGCCACACCAGCCATGTCATATGGAAAAATATTCTTTGCTATTATTCTGTTCAGAATTGTGGCACCTGTGTGGGTTGGGAATATTGGCCTGTAACCTTTTCCTTTGTTTTGTATTTCTTGGGTTTTTTATCAGATTAGTGCTGGTCTCATAATATGAATTTGGAAGTGTTATTCCATGTTTTTAAAAAATCGTTTGAAAAGAAAATGTACTAATTATTATTTAAATATTTGGTAGACTTCACCTGTAAGTCATGTGTTTCTGTGATTTTATGTTTTGTTAGGAGTTTTTATTATTGTTCAATTTCGTTGCTAGGAATTGGTCTATAGAGATTCTCTGTTTCTTTCTCATTGAAGCTTCTAGGCTGCATGTTTTCCTGCAAAATCTATTTTATCTAGATTGTCAAATATGTTGGTATGCATTGGTTTATAATATGTTTTAATGATTTTTTAAACCTGTGACATCAGATGAGATTTTCATTTTCACTTTTTATTTTATTCATTTTTTTTTCCCTCTTTGATGGGTTGTCCATTCTATTTGTTTTTCAATGAATCAGGCTTCATTTTAATAGTCATTATCTTATATTTTTGTTTTACTCATTTGTACTCAGATCTTTGTTATAAATTTTCTTCTGTTTAGGTGTTAGTGTCTTTTTATGTCTCTGGTTTCTTCAGGGATAAATTCAACAGAATTTTGAATTACTTTCCCCATCTTTGGTAGCCCTATATAGCTATATTATTTTGTCTTTTAACTGCTTTAACATACTAAATTTTGTTATGCTATTTTTCCATTTGTGTGAGGTTCAAGGTAGATTTAGTTTTCTCTTTGTTTTCCTCTTTGATCTGTTAATTCTTTAAAAGTATGTTGTTTTAATAACATCAAATTGTTCATACTACCCAAAGCAATTTATAGATTCAACACAATCCCTGGTAAAATACCAATAACATTATTCACAGATATAGAACAAACATTTCAAAAATTTATTTGGAAACATAAATGACTCTGAAAGCCTGAAACAATTTTGGTAAAGAAGAACGAAATAGGAGGGATCACAATACTTGGCATCAAACTATTTTACAAGGCCATGGTAATCAAAACAGTTTAGTATTGTCATAAGAACAGACACATAGCTCAATGGAACAGAATAGAGAGCCCAGAAATGAGCCCAAGTTTCTACAGTCAATTAATATTCACCAAAGGGGGAAGACACATAAAATGGAGATAAAATAACCTTTTCAACAAATGGCATTGTGGGATACATACCACCACAAGCCAAAAATTGAAACTACACCAACTTACACCATATACAAAAATAAACTTCATATGGATAAAAGACTTAAATAAGTTACAACACCATACAAGTCCTACAGGAGAACATAGGCAGGAAAATATCAAATATTCCACACAGCAATATTTTCACTAATATATCCCCTTGAGCAAGGGCCACAAAGGAAATAATGAACAAATGGGACTTCATCAGAACAAAATCTTCTGCTTGGATAAACAGAGCATCAGCAAAATGAAAAGGAAACCAACCATATAGGAAAATGTATTTTCAAATGATACCTCATAAAAGATTTTGATCACCAAAATATATTTTCATCTTTAAAAAAATATTTTATTGTTGTTCAAGCACAGACCTCTGCATTTACTTCCCACCACTTCCACCCCAGCCATCCTCACCTCCTTCCCCTGATTCCATTCCATTTTGGTCTGGACATGTGTCCTTATTTTTTTTTCTGAATACTTTCCCCTCCTCCCCCTTATGACCTCTCACCTTCTCTCTGGCTGGTATTAGATTGTTCTTAATTTCAATGTCTCCGGTTATATTTTGCTTGCTTGTTTTTTATTAGGTTCCACATAAATATTTTCATCATTTAAAAAACATTTTATTTATTTTAGAGAGACAGGAATGTAGGGAAAAAATGGAGAGAAATATCTATTTGCACTCCCTGACTTTATCCAAACAGGGCCTTAGCCTACAAAACAGTCATTAGACCTACATGGAATTGAACCAGTTACATTTAGGTTCACAAGATGATTCCCAACACACTAGGCCACATCAGTCATGGCTCTACTTGTTTTCATCTTCCTGTTAACTTCTTACACTTTCAGTTAATCTGTGTCTTTCTCTTCTCTATCACTTTCTGGGGTTGAGATTCTGGAGGCATTTATTCTGTAGGGACCAAGGTGTGGCCAAATATGTTATGATGTGGAAGGAAGCTAAAAATAAATTATTAGACTTAAAATGTCAATAATTTATGCACAGAAGAGCCCCAGTGTGAATGCATGAACTGTGCATATTTGGAATTACCTTTCAAAATATTTGTTAAGAGGTGTGGATTTTGAGATGCTGTAAGTTGAGGGTGTGGCTTTTGTGATGTATCGAAATGTGTCCTTTATGAGGTACTTAGTGAAAAGAATTTAATTTGCAACACTTTCTCCTGCTCTTTGTAATAAATATTGCATGGGATATGTTAGGCACCAAAGCTTAGAAGCATTCAGAAGGAAGCATTGGGACTTCTAAGGAGGGATACATCCAATGTGCAGAGCTAGAAATATCTGAAATTTAAAAATATACCCAGTTTTAAAGAACTGGGAGCAAGAGTCTCTGATGTGTTTTGCTTGGGGATCTTCTTGGGCTGTCCCACCTGAGGAAGCTCAGTCTTCATACAGAATAGAAGGGAGCCAATATTGGTGTTTTTACACACTGGTGTTTTCAGATTTGGGCTTTTGATGAAAAAGGAGTTGAGCAAAAAATGTACAGAAACAGGGCTGGTAAGGATCAAATGAACAGTACACTTGTTAGTCAGATATTAAGCATTTACAGGAGGTACTGTCACAAGTTGGAAGGTAGGGAGATGTGAATGAGACTGGGTTCAATTGAAAGACAGAGAGCAGTATGCAGGACTGGAGTAGTTGAACCCCTGAAAAAGGTGTGTGGACTTGATGTCAGTTTGAAAGAAAGACAGGTGTGCGGGAATAGTATCAGTTGGAAGTCAGAGAGAGGTATGATGCTTTTGTTAGTTTGAAGAAATGGAAGTTGGACAGGGCTAGAATGAATCAGAAATAAATGTGAGGTGCATGGAATTTCCATCTGTTGAAATTCTGGGAAAGGAGGCAGGCCTCAGATTAGTTTAATTTTGTTGTTGTTACTGCTATACAGTTGCACAGATTTATTTTTGGCCTGTATTATTTTCTGATTTTTGAAGACCACTTATTGAAAAGACTTTCTAAAACTGTTGCCGCTTTGTTTTATTTCCTTTAACTGACGGTGTTTTGCTTATGCATGTTTACTATAAAGTGAACTATCTTCATCCTGTGCCTACTTAGAACATGGAACTTGACTTTGTGAAGTTCAGACCCATAGAGTCAGTTTTTCAGACACTAGTGAGAGCCCTAGCTAAGAGCCTCTTCTCTTTTCCAGCTTTCTCTGTAATCTTTTTAAACATCCTTTCTGTACTGTAATGGCCACAGAAATTAATTGTTTCTGTGACCTGATTCAGTCTTGCTGACATTCAAGCCTCTTGTTGGGAGCCACTTCTTGGCTGCTTGTATATTTTTTTCCTCTGGAGCTATGAAGGAGGTGATGTGGCAGCTGTGGTGGAGAAGGATGACTTCTAATGTATCAGTTGCACTGGGTCAATCATGCAGGCAGTGTGGGCATCAGCGCTCAGCCTATGTTCTGGAGATTGGACCTGCAGGTGTATTGAGGGAGTGACTTCCTGCATCTCCAAGGACACCTGGAAGGGTTTATCTGCACTCGCTAATGCTGTCCCTTCTCCCATTGGGACCCAAAGACCAAATGGTGATGGAGCCTGGCAACAGCAGATGTTGATGCCTGGAGTCTTCTCCAGAGGTGCCTACTGACTCTGGGTGTATGGGGTGGATAGACAGGGTGGCACATGCCTGGCCTCCTTTGCTCCTGGGGTCCTTCCCTTCCTTGGAAAAACCTCTGAAAGTTTTCTAAGTCCTGATCTGAAGAAGTGAAGAGACAGGCCACTATCTGCCTATGTGGGCTCTGGATGCTATCTACCTGGTTCATGCGTGTATGGGCTTGGGTGCTTGTCACCAAAGCATACTTTTTTGCTGAGTCATGTTCCAGAGGTGGGGACACCCATGGGCTCTGCATGGAGGCACTCAGAGGGTGAGTCTGTTTGGACATGGGTAAGCTTGGGTCCCAGCCATTGAACTCAATTTCTCTATACTGTTTTCTCCAAAGTCCTCAATTTTGGGAGTGCAGTGAGCTGTCCTGTGAGTGAGAAAGGCTGGACACTGTTCTTGTTTTGCCTACTGTATCCTCTGCTTCTTCCCATTTCCACATCCTTCCTAGCTGACCAGCTGAGCTGGTGTCCACTCCTGGTTCTCCAGTGCCACTGACCCATTGCTTTTAGCTTTACAAGGTGCATCTCTGGCTGCCTGGATGACTGTTTACCTGGGTGCTAAAGTTCACAAATTCAGCAGTCTGTGACTTACACTGGTGGGCACAGCAACTGTGTTGAGAAGCTGACCAGTCAGTCCCATACTTGCAAACTGTTCACTTAAAAATATTGCACAAAGGATGCTTAAGCTTTCTCCAAGTGGAGAAGGATGGAAGGCAGAGGCATAAATGCTATGTAACACTTTTTAGTTTTTGCAAATATGGCTGGTATACAACAGCCTGTTACTTGTAGTTGTAAAATACAGTGATTCGACATTTACCTTGCCTATAGTGCAATTAGCCCACAATATTGGTTCAACTTTCACCATGTAAACTTATGACAAGGTTATTAAGTTTATACCTATCTTTTTTTTAAAAAAAGAGTAAACACATGACCATGTATCATAAAATCATTGTAATGATTACCACAACTGTTACTGCCTATAGTTTATGGATGTTTCACAGTGGCATCTGCTGATGTGGACTCTGGCACACAGTGTCTGCAGCATTATGGATGAGAGGAGACAAATTTACATGGACTACTGAGTCCTGTGGGGAGAAAGGGACAGCACAGCTACTCTCTCAAGAGGAGAATGCATGGGCCCTTGCCTTGACAGGCTTTTATTGGCTTTAATTTGCATAGGAATACAGGGCAAATATGGAAAGCTCATCAATCATTGTCAGACAGTAATGATCAAATAGATAACATTCAAAGAACTATGAGGGCCTATTTTGAGTCGGGGTCAGATAGCTAAAGGGCCTTAAAATCTGGGGGAAACAAGCTCATTTAATTCTTGGACCATTATCATTTAAATTGAGGGTATTAGCAAAGCCAGTTTCACAGGATTTTATGCTTTCTCTCTTAGGCCTGATTGCCCCAGGGAACCTGCCCTTTCCAGCACAGGGCTTCACCCACCTCCAGCATTGTTTCAGGCATAGGTAGAACAGGGGAAGTAAGACAACCCAGAGATTAGGAGACTTCTTGCAGACAGAATGAGGACTTGGGCTATGACAAAGCTGAGGGGTGAGGTCCATCACCCCCTTTCTGAATAACCCCAAAGTCCTTCCCTGAGAGCCCCCTCATGATCAAACCTGTCTGAGGTCATCCCTCCCTAGAGGAATCTTACCCATCATTGGCTAACCAGTCATGCGGTGGGGAGCAAGCAGGGTGAAGTAAATTAGGCAGAGCCGGTGCTCCTTACAAGAGAATAAGCTTTGTCCCCTTAGTGGTTTAGGGTCTCAAGGTTTCTCAATCAGACTCAGTCATGGGGGTTACAGCTTCTGAAACCAGGCAGTGTGATTTCCAACAATCTGCTACTACAACAAAAAGCTACTCCAGTCAAGTTTCTCTGCCCACGAAGGGTACCCAGTTTACCACTTCCTTAAGGAAATTTCTAAATTGGCACAGAACCAGTTGTTCTAGGTGGTGACTCTGTGTGACTCTTTGAAGTTCACCAAACTTGCATTCAAACAAACTCTTCAGTGGCCTTGCATTGCCACTGTAGAAGCATAGGGGTGGAGTCATTCCTTGACAATGGTAAACATCTCAGTCCAAGAGGTGTTTGAACAGAAAAAGGATGGAAGAAAGGACAGAGAGGAGACAGAGACAGAAAGACAGAGCAAGAGAGAGAATAAAGTTTCTGAAGTTCACTTCTGCTGCCATGATACTAGAGGAGGCCTACCTGCTGAATAGTTGGTCATGTCTCCAACCTAGAGGGCTCACTATGGAGCCCAGTAGTCAGTCTCCACCAGAATGGTGGTCACTTTTACAGCTTCCAGAGGAAAAAGGTTAACCACATGGCTGGGCTGAGAGTGACAGGAGATGTGGAGGGCTGATGGAGGCAAGCAGGGAAAGGGTATAGGGAATGAAGGGAGATAGGAGTACACATTGTGTGGTAGAGAGCAGAGGCATTTTAGAGGTTCAAAGTAGGTATTCATAACAGCCATTGCCATTGTTTCATTTATTAATATCATTTAGAAATGACACATAGAAATATCTAAAATATCAATTTCTTTCATGTAGATGTGAAACAAGCTCATATCACTTACAGAAAATTGATGCCTGGTGACCTGCAGAAATGTAAATATGTGATTACTTCCCATTCCTCCTCCTGTCTTCATTTATATTTTCTGCAAAATTCCAGTGGCAGTGTAGTGGCTGATTCTTGTTTAACTCTACAGGTTATTTTTCTTAGGTTTCAGGGAGAGAAAACACTAAGAAAAAAAACAGCAAAGTACTTCAAGATAATACCCATCCCAAGTTTCATTAAGTACAAGAGCTTCTGTGGTATTCTCACTCTCCCTCCACTCATGTATCCCCTCTTACACAATCCCACCCATCTACCTTACCTCACACCACACCACCATCACCAACACTACCACTCTCCCAGTCCAACTCCAGACCACCCAATCTGCTGCCTCACTCTAGGGCTGCACTGTTCTGACTATGGCATAGGAATTGAATCATACTCTGTCATCTTTGATGACTGGACTCATATCATGTAGCACAAGGTTTACTACATGTAGAGTCACCCATGTTTGTGCATGTATCAGTGTTTTGTTTCTTCGTATGGCTTCAAAATTTCCCATCATAAGCCTTTGTATAAAGTAAGTAGGTGATGGATTTTTCCATATGCTAGCAAATTTGAGGCTCCCATCAGCCTTTGAGAAAATTCAAGTCAAACAACCTGAATATAGAAAAAAGAAGAGAGAAGCATACAGGTATCAATTGGCTGCTTGTGGTTCTACAGGCCAGCACTGAGAACCCTCTAAAGTCTGGGTGAACCACATTCCCTTTATGCTATGAGGCTTGATCTGCCCCTGACATAGATGTAAATAATCTGGTGAATGTCACCTTTCCCCAATTTGCAGACAGTGTGCAGGAACAACATGCACAATGAGAATGTAAATTTTAAATAAAGATACTGCTTGTTCTTTGTTTCACTTTAAACTGGATTGTGATTATCTCTTTTTGGAGATTACAGTCTTAGAAAAGGGACAAATTCTTGAAGATTTCAGGAAGACAGCCCATTTCAGTGAAGGAATCTGAGATGACTCGAGAAAAAACTCATCAGTTTTGATGTTAAATGCCTGACATGGCTCAAAGTATCATTGAAAAAAGTGTAAACATGAATCACTGTGATAGAATGGAACATGAAAACAAGAGTGGTTTAAGTTTAAAAGAATGATAAATTCAACTTCAGGCTGCATGCAAGAAATTAGCCACCATCAAAGAGGGGTAATGACATGGCCACAAATAGGTATGTTTTCCTCAGTTAACAAAATGCATCAAAGGAAATAATTGAAGAAGATACCCAACTAACTAATGTCAAATTGTAGTTTTCTGAGTCAAATTATTTTCTTAGCTCAGGCCTGCGTGTCCCTCAAAAACTGGACATTTCAGACTGAGCACCAGATATTGGTTCTTTCAGTGTTTCCTGGTGGTGTTACTTAAGTTCTGCCTTATTTCTCTTAGTGTGGAGAGCACATCAACTTGGTTTTGCTGAGGGTTGCATTTGAAAGGACCTTCAGAAAACCTAAAGCCAAAGTGTTCTGTAGTGTCCACAATACCATCTTCTCATGCAGAACCATTGTTTCCATGACTACCTACCTGTTCACTTCTCTGACATTCAACATTATCCAAAATATCTTGTAGAGGCTGTAACACAGCTCACCTTCAGCTTCAGACTTTGAAATATCCCCTCATCTCTCTGAGATTCAATTGGATTCCCTAAACAAGTTGATGAAGAAAATAAACCTTGAATAGATTCTGTAAATTTAATTAAATTAGAGATGGCAGGTGCTTCTCTGGATCTTGGACTGTAAAATATACTGCTTTACCCACTGTGTCTGTTCATATTGTGAATTTTCCTTCCCCTATGTCAAGCCTTTATTGTCACTGGCATACAGTCATTGTGATATTGGAGAAGCTCATGGAAATTAATCTGTCCACATTTTCTGGTGACATGTACATGGTCCCGGGCTTCATTTTTGGTGTGACAGATTGGAGATCTCTGGCAGCAGCAGAGAAACACCAGGTCCTCTCAGAGTACTTGCAATATTTTTGATGGAGTTCATTCATGTACCTAGTATTTAAAGTACCTGCTACCTGTGTTACTCTCTGTAACACACAGCATAACTCGATAAAAGATTCAGACACAAGCCTAAAACTAAGTTTTAGTCAGAGGGTCAGACAGTCACATTAGAAATTATTTGAAGTCACTTTTTTATTTAGTTGTAGATGTTATTTTTATAATCTTCTCTGTATCAGGAAACATTATATAAATTATGGCCAGAATGACAAATAATAGGACACTGAAATATGTGTAACCTTTTCTTCAGTGTCCCTCAAAAAAGACCTCATATTTTCAAAAACTTGTTTGGGGGAAAAAGAATTTGAGTTGTTGGTGAGGAGGACATGGCTGAAATTTAAATGTAACCCAATCCTGTCTCAAAGCGTGGGGCACCTATTGTTTTCCAATAAAACTACCTGTCCTGTCATGGTGCCCTTCACCCTGAAATTCACCATCACCAACCTATGCAATACAGAGGTCATGAGGCCAGACTTGTGGAAGTTCTACTTCTCAAAGTCAGTTGGAAAACCTTGTGAGAATACATGATAAAACCTCCCCATTTTTCACCTTTCTCTCTCCTCTCATTGAATTTTCTTTTTAAACTTTATGATGATGTGAATTGATAGGGAACTGTTTCAGGTCAAATCTGGAATTGCCACAAATAAGTGATGTGACCTGAAAATAGCAAACTCGCCTTTTGAATTCTTTATCAGTAATATTGAGTGTTACAAAGCAATGATCCTACACTGTTATCTTTCTGGTTAAGTGTGGAAAGCCTATTTTTATTTTAAAATATTGTGTTTAAAATTAATAAGAAAATACTGGCCTTAACTGCCATGTTAGATCATTTTTCCTTGACAGATATATTTAGAACACTTCACAGAAAAAACTGAACTTTGACATTTTTCCTAGTGCACATGGAATATTTTCAAAATAGCTGACTTACAAAGTGACAAAACAAGACTCATGAAATTCAAATATTGCAATTATATTAATATCGTTTTCCGAACACAGTAGTAACTAAAATCCAAGTATAGGCAAAACAAACAACAAAAAACTGTGAGAAAATTATACATCATGCTTCTAAAAAACCAATATATCAGAGAAGAAAAAAATTTAAAAAATAAAAACATTCCTTGATACAAATGAAAAGAAAATAACCTTATTAAAATGGAGATATATCATAAATAGTTGTAAAGATAACATTACATCTGTACAGACTGTGGACAAGATAAAAAAAAAAACATAGGCTTTCTATTGGAAAGAATAAATTGGAGGAAACTACTACAGAAGCTTATTCTACTTCAATGATGAAATAGTCTTATACGCCCACTCTGTCATTTGCTGACAGAAAAGTTATTTCACTAAGTTTTTGCTATGAAACTTACCATGAAAGTGATATGACAGAAAGATACTTCAACAGAAGTGCTAAAAAAAGTATGTATTACCAGAGACATCATTCATCTTCTTCTGAAATGAGTACATTGTCCTGGTATTATAAGCACTGCAGAAGGTATTGCTTATAGTAATGCTTCAATAGAAACATATCTTTCCCAAGTGATTTGGAGGGGTTCTAATACTTCATTGCTGTTTTATTAGAGAGAATTGCACTTGGTGACAGAGAATGGACTTTTAGTTTCATATTCACTTTGACATTCAAAAAACTGTTCTGTCCAATTCAGGTAGTAGGGTGTACATGCATGTAGTTGGGCTACACATTTCTGCTGGAAAGAATACATTGGAGGAAACTCTACTATAGAAGCTTATTCTCTTTCAAAGATCACATAAGCCATGCATGCATTCACTCATTTCCTGACAGAAAATAATATCACTAGCTGTTTGCTATCAAACATTCCAGGGAAATGATATTTCATAAAAGTTCTTCAACAGAAGGCTGAAAACAGTACAGATTATAAGATAAAATGAGTACATTGACATGGCATTAAATAGAGTAAATGGCTTTTGTTGAAAACCCACTTTGTATGAAATATTTTCATTCCTGAGTGATTTAGAGGGGTATGAACACTTCAGTACTGCATTTATCAGAGTGGAAGGCATTTTGATCCCAAAAGTGTGCTGTCAGTTTCATATTCACTTTGACATTCATAAACTTGTAGAGTTCACTTCAGGTAGTTCACTGTACATGCGCTTCTTAGTTGGGCTATGTTTTTCTCCTGAAAAGGATACATTGGAGAAAACCATGGTATAGAACATAGCTCCATTCCAAACATGATATACTTCTATGCATCCATTAACTCATTGGCCCACAGAAAAGTGATTTCAGTAGTACTTTAGCTACAATACTTTCATCTGAAATAACTATGTTTCAGAAAGATACCTAAACACAAGTGCTGAATACAGTATATATTTTCAGACACAGTGCTCGTTTCAACATCTACTGAAATGAGTGCATTAACATGGCATTATAAACACTGCAAACTTTTTTTGCTAAAAACCTGCTTCTTAGGAATATTCTTATCCAAGAGATTGAGAGGGGTTCAAACAATTCATTATTGTTTCAACAGAGTGAAATGAACTTGAGGCACAAAGAGCAGACTGTTAGGTTCGTGTTCATTTTTACATTCAGAAAACTGTTTTGTCCAATCTGGTAATAGGCTCCACATGTATGTCTTTGCTGGGCTACATTTTTCTACTGTAAAGCAATAGATTACAGAAAACTCTACTAGAGAACCTTATTGTACTTCAAAGATGACATTGTATTATGCATCCATTCACTCATTTGCTGACAGAAAAGTGATTTCAGTAGTTTTTTTCACTATCAACTTACCTCTAAAGTGATATTTCAGAAAGATACTTCAATGGAAGTGCAAAAGACAGTATGTATTACTGGAGTATGTAAAATGAAGGAATGGAGACATCCTTCATTTTATCTTCTACTGCAATGAGTACATTGATGTGGTGTTATAAACAATGCAGAAGGTGTTTGCTTATAGCCTGCTTCATAGAAACATTCTCTTTCCCAAGTGATTTGGAGGGGTTCAAACATTACATTACTGTTTTATCAGAGAGAAATGCACTTGGGGACAGAAAGAGGACTATTAAGTTCATATTCACTTTGACATTCACAAAATTGTTTTGTCCAATTCAGGTAGTAGGCTGTACATGCATGTTTAGTTGAACATGCTTTTCTGCTGGAAAGAATACATGGAAGAAACTCTGCAATAGAAGCTTATTCTCCTTCAAAGATCACATAGTCTATGCATGCATTCACTCATTTGCTGATGTAGAATAATTTATAAAGGTCTTTGCCATGTAACAATTCCACAGAAATGATATTTCATAAAAGTTCTTTCAACAGAAGGCTGAAGCAGTACGGACTAACGAGACAACACTCATTTCATATTATAATAAAATGAGTATATTGACATGGCATTAAATAGAGTAGATGGCTTTTGTTGAAAACCCACTTTGTATGAAATATTTTCATTCCTGAGTGATTTAGAGGGGTATGAACACTTCAGTACTGCATTTATCAGAGTGGAAGGTATTTGGATCCCAAAAGTGTACTGTCAGTTTCATATTTACTTAGACATTCACAAACCTGTGGAGTTCACGTTAGGTAGTACACTGTACATGCATTTCTTAGTTGGACTATGCTTTTCTCCTGAAAAGGCTACACTGGAGAAAATTGTGGTACAGAAGATAGCTCTATTTCAAACACAATATATTCCTATGCATACATTCACTCATTTGCCCATAGAAAAGTGATTTCATTGGTAGTTTCACTATAATACATTCCTCTGAACTGGTTATGTTTCATAAAGATACCCCAACACAAGTTCTGAAAGCAGTACATAATTTCAGACATAGCACTCATTTCAACATCTATTGAAATGAGTACATTCAGTTGGTGTGATAAACACTGTAAACTGTTTTTGCTAAAAGTCTGCCTTGTACAAAACATTCTCATATCTGAGTGCTTGAGAGGGGTTCAAACAATTCATTACCATTTCATCAAAGTGAAGTGAACTTGGAGCACAGAGAGGGGACTGTTAGGTTCATGTTCATTTTGGCATTCAGAAAACTGTTTTGCCCAATACTGATAGTAGGCTATACATGAATGTTTTAGCTGGCTATGCTTTCTACTAAAAAGAATACATTGGAGGTAAACTGCACTACAGAAGCTTATTATACTTCAATGATGACATAGTCTTTTGTATCCATCTATTCATTTGCTGACAGAAAAGTGATTCAGTAGTTCTTTCACTATCAACTTACCATGAAAGTGGTATTTCAGAAAGATACTTTAACAGAAGTGCTAAAAACAGTATGTACTATTGGAGACATCATTAATTTCATCTTCTACTGAGAGGAGTATATTGACTTGGTGTTATAAGCAATGCAGAAGGTGTTTGCTTATAGCTTGCCTCATAGGAAAACATTCTCTTTCCAAGTGATTTGGAGGGGTTCAAACATTCATTACTGTTGGTTTTTTTTTTTTCATAGTTAGAAATACATTTGGTTACAGAAAGAGGACTACTGGTTTTCATAATCTACTTTGACATTCACAAAATTGTTTGTCCAATTCCAGTAGTATGCTCTATATGCATGTCTTAAGCGAGGCCACCACTTTTCTCCTGGGTAGAATACCCTGGAGGAAACCATACTACAGAAGCCGATTCTACTTCACAATGACATAGTCTTAATGCATCCGTTCCCTCAATTTGCTGATAGAAAAGTGACTGTCAGTAGCTCTTTCACTATCACCTTACCACAAATGTGATACTTCAGAAAAATCCTTCAACAGACGTGCTAAAAAACAGTAATATTATCTGAGAACCATTTATTTCACCTTCTGATGAAGTGAAGAGTACATTGACATGGCATTAAACACTGCAGATGGCTTTTGTTGAAAAACCTCTTTGTATGAAATATTTTCATTCCTGAGTGATTTAGAGGGGAAAAACACTTCAGTACTGTATTTATTAGAGGGAAAGGCACTTGGAGCACCCAAAGTGTACTGTTAAGTTAGTATTCACTTAGACATTCACAAACCTTCAGGGTCCATAGCAGAGAGTACACTCTGCATGCATGTTTTAGCTGTGCTATGATTTTCTAATTAGAAAAAACACATTGGAAAAGCTGTGCTCTAGAAACTTCTAATTCAAAGATGATCTAATCTTATGGATCTGTTCACTCACTTGCTGACAGAAAGGGATTTTCAGTAGCTCTTTGCTATGAATGTTACCACAGAAGTTATCCATATTTCAGAAAGATACTTTCAATGGAAGTGATAAAACAGTGCGTATTATTGGAGACATCATTCATTTCATCTATATTTTTATTCTTTAAATAATCATTTTTATTAGGAGGCTACTCAGTCCCTGGAAACTTCAAATCCCCAAAGAGCAGTTTTGCTAAAAAGATAGGTGTGATGTGCATCTATGCTCTATTTATCAGGACCTGAATAAAAAGAGGAGGAAAATATACATGCTATGAAAGTGATGACACAATGACCTAAATGTACCGAACAACCAAATGAAATATAAACCTGCAAAGCTTATTTTAACTTTCTATAATATACATTCACTTTTCTTTAATTACATTATTCAATCACTGCATTTACTAGTAACCTTATTTTGGCAAATAAGACACAGAAAAAAAGAGTCCTCTTATTGTGCCATTCTGCATGTTTTAATGCAGAATGTGATGTGCCAGATAGTGATGTGAGCTTCATGCAAAAAACAGTTGATGATAGGTGTCAATTATCTATCATAAACATTTATTTTCTTTTAAGGAAAAACATAATGGAGGACAAATCAAGTTAATTATTCTTCATTGTCCTTGGAAACTATAAATAATATATGGTATACTACTAACACAAACATAAATTCTATGAGTTTACTTATTTGTTGATATTATAGAAGATGTAATATATACAAAAATTTTAAGCTAATACAAGTGATTTCATTTCTGAAATATTACTTATTCTTTATTCACATACTTCTTCTTTTTTTAATCATTGTTCAAGTACAGTCTTCTCCCTTTTACTCCCAATCCAGCCCACCCATCCAACCCTCCCCACTTCCCTCCCATTACCACCCTCACCCTAGTTTTTGTCCATGTGTCCTTTAAATTTGTTCCTGTAAATCCTCCCCATTCTCCCCTGAAATCCCTCTTCTCTCCCCTCTAGTCACTGTCAGCCTGTCCTCTATTCAGTGTCTTTGGTTATATTTTGCTTGTTTCTTTGTTTTTGTTGTTTAGGTTCCTGTTAAAGGTGAGATCATATGGTATTTGTCTTTCACTGCCTGGCTTATTTCGCTTAGCATAATGCTTCAGCTCCATCCAAGCTGTGCAAAAGGTAGGAGCTCCTTCTTTCTTTTTGCTGCATAGAATTCCATCGTGTAAATATACCACAGTTTTTTGATCCATTCATTTACTGATGGGCATCTAGGTTGCTTCCCAGCACCTAGCTTATGGTAAATTGTGCTGCTATGAACATCGGGGAGCAAAGGTTCTTTTGTATTGGTGTTTTAGTGTTCTTAGGATATAGTCCCAGCAGTGGAATTGCTGGGTTGAAAGGCAGATTCATTTTTAGTTTTCTGAGGGAGTTCCATACTGTTTTCCATAGTAATTGTACCAGCCTGAAGTCCCACCAACAGTGCACTAGGGTCCCCTTTTCTCCACAACCTCTCCAACACTTGTTGTTTGTTGCTTTGTTTATGATGGCCAGTCTGACTGGTGTGAAGTGTTACCTCACTGTGGTTTTAATTTGCATCTCTCTGATAGCTATCAATATTGAACATTGTTTCATGTGACTTTGGATTTTCTGTATGTCCTCCTTGGAGCAGTGTCTGTTCAAGTCCTTTGCCCATTTTTTTAATTGAGTTGCTTGTCTTCTTAGAGTGGAGTCGAGTAAGTTCTTTATATATTTTGGAGATTAAACCCTTGTCTGAGGTATCATTGGCAAATATGTTTTCCTATACAGTTGGTTCTCTTTATTTTGATACTGTTTTCTTTAGCTGTGCAGAAGCTTTTTGTTTTGATGAGGTCCCATTTGTTTCTTCTTTCTTTTATGTCCCTTGCTCTAGGGGACATGTCAGTAAAAATGTTTCTTCGTGAAATATCTGAGATTTTCCTACCTACGTTCTCCTCTAGGACTTTAATGGTGTCACGCTTTATATTTAACTCTTTTATTCACCTTGAATTTATTTTTGTATAAGGTGTAAGTTGGGGCTTGAGTTTCATTTTTTTTTTTTTTTTGCACGAAGCTTCCCAGTTCTCCCAACACCATTTGTTGAAGAGGCTATTTTTATTCCATTTTATGTTGTTGCCCCCTTTGTTTAATATTAATTGACTGTAGTGACCTGGGTTTATTTCTGGGCTCTCTGTTCTGTTCCATTGGTCTATGTGCCTGTTTTTATGCCAGTACCAGACTGTTTTGATTACAGTGGACTTGTAGTATAGTTTAGTGTCAGGTATTGTGATCCCTCCTATTTTACTCTTCTTTCTCAAAATTGCAGCAGCTATTTCGGGTAGTTTATGATTCAATATACATTCTTGAAGTGTTTGTTCTATGTCTGTGAAATAAGCCATTGGTATTTTAATAAGTATTTCACTGAACGTGTAAATTGCTTTGGGTAGTGTGGACACATTGATAATGTTAATTCTTCCAATCCATGAACATGGTATATGTTTCCATTTGTTTGTGTCTTCCTTGATTTCTTTCCTTAGTGTTATGTAGTTTTCTGAATACAGGCCTTTTACCTCTTTGGTTAGATTTATTCCTAGATATTTTATTTTTCTTTTTGCTATTTCAAATGGGATTTTTTCCTTGATTTCTGCTTCTGTTGTTTCATTGTTGGTGTACAGAAATGCCTTTGATTTCTGGATATTGACTTTATATCCTGCTGTTTTGTCAAATTCATTTATTAGGTCAAGCAGTTTTTTGGTGGAGTCTATAGGATTTTCTATGTACACTATCATGTCATCTGCAAACAGTGACAGTTTTGTTTCCTCCTTTCCGATTTGGATGCCTTTTATTTCTTTTTGTTGTCTGATCACTGTGGCTAAAACTTCCAGTAATGTGTTGAATAGAAGTGGTGAAAGTGGACAGCCTTGTCTTGTTCCTGATCTTAGTGGAAATGATTTTAATTTTTGCCCATTGAGAATGATGTTGACTGCAGGTCTCTCATATATGGCCTTTATTATTTTGAGGAATGCTTCCTCTATTCCCACTTTGCTGAGTGTTTTTATCATAAATGTGTGCTGTACCTTATCAAATGCTTTTTCTGCATCGATTGATATGATCATGTGGTTTTTGTCTTTGTTTTTGTTTATGTGATGTATTACATTTACTGATTTGCAAATATTGTACCCTCCTTGCATCCCTGGAATGAATCCCACTTGGTCATGGTGTATGATCTTTTTAATGTATTGTTGGATGTAGTTTGCCAATATTTTGTTGAGGATTTTAGCATCAATGTTCATCAGCAATTGGCCTGAAGTTTTCTTTCTTTGTTGTGTCTTTACCTGGTTTTGGAATTAGGATGATGTTGGTCTCATAAAAAGAGTTTGGGAGTCTTCCATATTTTTGGATTTTTTGGAATAGTCTGTGGAGGACAGGGGTTAGCTCTTCCTTAAATACTTTGTAGAATTCTCCTGTGAAACCATCTGGTCCAGGGCTTTTGTGTGTTTGGAATTTTTTGATCACTGCTTCAATTTCTTTAGCTGTTATTGGTTTGTTCAGGCTTTCTGCTTCTTTTTCATTGAGTTTTGAAGATTCTATTTTTCTAGAAATTTGTGTATTTCACCTAGGTTTTCAAATTTCTTGGCATACAGTTCTTCATCGTAATGTCTTACAATCCTTTGTATTTCTGTGATATCCGTTGTAATCTCTCCTCTTTCATTTCTGATTGTGTTTAATTGGGTCTTCTCTTTTTTTTTCTTAATGAGTCTGCTTAAAGGCTTGTCGATTTTGTTTATCTTTTCAAAGAACCAGCTCTTAGATTCATTGATCCTTAGAATTGTGCTTTCAGTCTCTCTGTCATTTAATTCTGGTCTGATCTTGGTTATTTCCTTCCTTCTACTCGCTCTGGGCTATCTTTGTTGTTCTTCCTCGAGTTCTTGTGGACATAGGGTTAGGTTGTTTGTTTGGAATTTTTCTATCTTTTTTAGGTAGGCCTGTATCACTCTGAACTTCCCCCTCAGGACTGCCTTGGCTGTGTCCCATAAGTTTTGGGTTGTTGTGAGTTCATTTTCATTTGTTTCCAGAAACCTTTTGATTTCTTCCCTAATATCATTCTTGACCCATTCATTGTTTAATATCATGCTTTTTAATCTCTAAGGTTTTGAATGTTTGGGGTTGTTTTTTTGCCTGTGGTTGGTTTCTAGCTTCAGTCCCTTGTGATCCGAGAAAATGCTTGGTATGATTTCAATTTTCTTGAATTTGTTGAGGCTTGTTTTGTGTCCTATCATGTGGTCCATCTTTGAAAATGTTCCATTCATTTGAAAAGAATGTGTATTTAGCTTCTATGGGATGGAGGGCTGTGTATATATCAGTTAAGTCCATTTCATCTAGGGTATTGTTCAATGCCACAATATCTTTGTTGATATTTTGTTTGGAAGATCTGTTCATTTTTGATAGTGGGGTGTTAAAATCTCCCACTATAATTGTGTTGCTGTCCACATCTTTCTTGAAGTCCTCTAAGATTTTCTTTATGTATCTGGGTGCTCCTATGATCAGTGCATATATATTTACAATATTTATGTCTTCTTGGTGGATTCTTCCCTTGAGTATTATGATGTGGCCTTCTTAGTCTCTCTTTATGGATGTTTTTCAGATGTCTATTTTGTCTGATATGAGTATTGCTACCCCAGCTTTTTTTTCCTGTCCATTTGCTTGAGAAATTTGTTTCTAGCCCTTCACTTTCAGCTTGTGCAGGTCTTTTATCCTGAGGTGGGTCTCTTGTAGGCAGCATATGTGTGGGTCATGTTTCTCATCCATTCAGCTATTCTATGTCTTTTGATTGGAGCATTTAATCCATTTATGTTTAAGGTTATTATTGATAGGTACTTATTCATTGCCTTTTATGTACATGTGTTCCTCTCTCTCTCTCTTTTCCTTCCTTTCCTTAAATCAGTCTCTTTAAATTCTCTTGCAGAGCTGATTTGGTGGAGGTGTATTTTTTTAGACTTCTTTTGTCTGGGAAGCTTCTTATTTGGCCTTCTATCTTGATTGAGAGCCTTGCTGGGTAAAATAGCCTTGGTTGCAGACCTCTGGTTCTCATTACTTGGAATATTTCTTGTCATTCTCTTCTGGCTTGGAGTGTTTCCATTGAGAAGTCCGCTGTTAGCCTTATTGGGGCTCCCTTGTATGTTGCTTCCTGTTTTTCCTTTGCTGTCTTTAATATTCTCTCTTTGTCTTGAAATGTTGCCATTTTAATTATGATGTGTCTTGAGGTGGGCCTCTTTGGGTTCCTCTTGATTGGGACTCTCTGTGTTTCCTGGATTGGTGTGACTTTTTCTCTCATCAAATTAGGGAACTTTTCCATCATTACTTTTTCAAATAGTTTTTCTAACCCTTGCTCTTCTTCTTCCCCTTCTGGTATCCCTATTATACAAATATTATTACTTTTCATATTGTCTTGCATTTCTCTGAATCCCTCTTCATTCTTTCTAAGCCTCTTTTCCTTTTCTTGCTTTTTCTGGGTATTCTTTTCTACTTTGTCCTCCAATTCACTAATCTGGTCTTCTGCTTCATGAATACTGCTTTTGATTACTTCTACTGTGTTCTTCAGTTCAGAAATGGCATTCTTCATTTCCTCTTGGCCCTTGTTGACAGTTTCTATTTCCTTTTCCATGTTTATATAGTTTGCAGTGAGATTGTTGTAGTTTCCCCGTAGTTTCTGGTAGCTCATTGTGAGTTCATTGGGCTTCCTGATAATCATTGTTTTGAACTCAATATCTGATAGTTGAGTTGCCTCTATTTCATTTAGCATTTTTTTCTGAGGCTTCCTCCTTTCCCTTCACTTGGGGATGGTTTCTTTGTCTTCTCATTGTTCGAGAGAGTCTTCTTGTTAGGCTCTGTTTCTTAAATTGTTCTGTTCTGGTTCCCTGTGATTATGGTGTGAACTTCTGTGGTAGAATACCTGTGAGATTCAGTGGTGCAGTCTCCTTCATCTATCCTGGTGTTCACAGCTTCCCCCTACTCTTTTTTTGATCAGTTGGAAGAGTAAGGCAAAATGATTTAAGAAAGCAAGACATTATTCTATGATATTTACATTAGCAGCCAGTAGAGAAGAGATAGGATATCCTTTGGCTACTTATAGTGTTAACAGTGATCTTCCACCCCACTAGCCACGTTTTAGAAAGGATGGAGAGAAGATAAGACTCTTATTGGGGACTAGAGGATTGTTAGTTGGATCTAGAAAACTGTGAGGCTGTGGGAGGTCAAATTCTGAGGTAGTGTAGGAATAAAGATCAGTAAATAGGAGTAGTGTGTAAAAGAATAGAAAGAACCTCCACAATAATGTAGTTCAGGAAATTGCGAAGTGGGCTGAGATCAGGGAGGGGTGTTGAGTAGTATTTACAATTGTATGAACTAGGTCTTATTTACAGTTATATTAAAGCAACAATCATGTGGAAGAATTTATGGGATCTAGATAACAAGAATAAGGAGTGTAGAGCCTTGAGAAGTGTACTAATGGAACACAAATGAAGGATAGTAAATTATCAACACACTGTGACTGAGATAACAGGGGGAACCTGTCAAATGACAGTATAACCAGCCAAGCAAAGAAGATTATACAGAAAGAAAAAGAATACCAAAATACTATTAAAATAAAAAAATGTCAGAAAAGTGAGAAAAAGATAATACAAATTTCCAGTAACTTGCAAGCTCAAAAAAATAGGGAAAAAAGCAGAAGATGGAGTGAGGAGAAATAAATTTGGAATGGAAGGAATAATACTAGGATGAACGGAAGAGAAACATAAGGGATTGAGAGATATAAAAATAATAAGAATTGATAAATAAGAAGTCACTTAAAAAAGAAGATAAAATCAAACCATCAACCAACAACAGCCAAAAAAAAAAAAAAAAAAAAAAACAAAACAAAACACCAAAAACAAAACAAAAGGACAAAAATAAAAACCTCTCTTGTTGGTTTCTAACTGGCCAGACCAGTTTTTCTGGTCTTGCTGGTTTCAGCAGGCTGGGGGGCATTTGAAATGCTTATCACTCTTCCCAGTCAAAACTCAGTAAGTCTCCAGGGTACTGTCCCCAGAGCCAGCAGGGCACTCTCCCCAGAACCAATCTGACTTTCCCCTACAGGGCCCTGGGCACTCCCAAGCACACTCTCCAGAGCTCACTGCTCTGTTCTCCTGGGCTCTGGGGCCCAGCAGAACTCCTGTGTCTTTTCTGGTTTCATGATGCAAGCTCCTGGGATCACAAGGAGACGCGCCCTTCCCCCCAATTTCACCGCGGTGGGCGCTATGTTCTTGGGAAGCACGCATGCCTTTTCTGGATTCATGGTGCAAGCTCTGGGGATTGTGAAGGGGTGCGCACTTCCACCAATTTCTCCGTTTTGGGCTCTAGGATCCCCCGATGCGCCGTCCCTTCTGGGTTCACAGTGCGAGAGTCCGGAATCCCAAAGGGGTACACACTTCCCCAAGTCCACCACCGCAGGCTCCAGAAACCTGTGAACCCCCAAGCCCTTTCCTTGTTCAGGGTTTCGAGGTCTGGGTTTTCCACAGATCCACACTCCCACTGGGCTGCGGGTGAGTGCACACATCCAGGCCACCCCTGGTCATGCCGGCTGGAGGCACTCACTTCTCCCAGGGCTATGGGTGGGTGCTCGCAGCTCCTGCGCGATCGTCTCCCAGTCCAACTCCTGTCTCTGTGCCTTCAAGCAACAAGGTCTCCACTCGTGTTCCTCAACCCCCATTGTCCAGGGAGGGAGCAGCGACTCCGCTCTCCCGTAGGCCCTGAGGCAGACCCGGGAGCACTGGGCCTGGGGGCTGCAAACCCCTGGTCCCTGCGCTGATCCCTGGGTCCCTGTTGTCCTGAAGCAGTCTCCTTACCATGTGTTTTTTCAATGTCCGCTATAATTTTTGATGTCCTGTTTTCATAAATGTTCTGGTAACCTAAGCCACTTGCTCTGTTTCTCTGCCAATCCTCGAGTTTCTTTCCCCTGCACAAAGGAAGAGAATTATGCTCCCTCAGGCAAAGCCACCATCTTCCTACCCCTATTTCATCTATTTTGGAAATGAGTTCATTTACTTGGTATTATAAACAATGTAGAAGGTGTTTGCTTATAGCCTGCTTTGTATGAAATATTCTCTTTCCCAAGTGATTGGGAAGAGGTCAAACATTTCATTACTGTTTCATTACAGAGAAATGCACTTGGTGACACAAATTGGATGCTTAGTTTCATATTCACTTTGACATTCACTAAACTGTTTTGTCCAATTCAGGTAGTAGGCTGTACATGCATGTCTTAGTTGAACTATGCTTTTCTGCTGGAAAGAATACATTAGGAAAATCTCTACAATAGAAGCTTATTCACCTTCAAAGATCACGTAGTCTATGCATGTGTTCACTCATTTGCTGGAAAATATTTCAGTAGCTCTTTCCCTATCAAACATTCCACAGAAGTGATATTTCATAAAGATACTTCAACAGAATGCTGAAAACAGTATGTACTATCTGAGACAACACTCATTTCATCATCTACTGAAATCAGTACATTGACATGGCTTTAATCAGTGTAGATGGGCTTTGTTGAAAACCTACTTTGTATGAAATATTTTTATCCCTGAATGATTTAGAGGGCTACAAACACTTCAGTACTGTATTTCACAGAGTGGAAGGCACTTAGAGCTCCAAAAGTTCACTGTCGGATTCACATTCACTTAGACATTCACAAACCTGTAGAGTAGGTAGTACAGTGTACTACCCATGTTAGGTAGTACACTGTACTTGCATTTCTTAGTTTGCCTATGCTTTTCACATGGAAAGAATGCTTTTCAGAAAACTGTTGTATAAAAGGTAGCTCCATTTCAAACACAACATACTCCTCTGCATCCGTTCATTCATTTGCCCACAGAAAAGTGATTTCATTAGTACTTTTGCTGTCATACTTCCACTGAAATGATTATTTTCCAGAAAGATACCTCAACACAAGTCCTGAAAACAGTATATATTTTCAGACATAGCACTCATTTCAATATCTACTTAAATAGTATGTTCAACTGGCATAATAAACATTGAAAACTGTTTTTTTCTAAAAACCTGCCTTGTACAGAACATTCTCATATCCAAGTGATTGGGAAGGACTCAAACAATGCATTACTGTTTCATCAGAGTGAAATGTACTTGGAGCAGAGAGAGTGGACTGTTAGGTTCATGTTCATTTTGACTTTCAGAAAACTGTTTTGTCCAATACTGGTAGTAGGCTCTATATACATGTCATAGCTTGGTTACACTTTTCTACTGAAAAGAATACATTGGAGTAAACTGTACTACAGAAGCTTATTCTACTTCAAAGATGACATCATGTTATACATCCATTCACTCATTTGTTGACAAAAAAGTGATTTCAGTAGTTCTTTCACTATCAAACTTACAAGGAAAGTGGTATTTCAGAAAGATAGTTCAACAGAAGTGCTAAAAACAGTATATATTATTGAAGGCATCCTTCATTTCATCTTCTATTGAACTGAGTACACAATGCAGATGGTGTTTGCTTACGGCCTGTTTCATATAAAATATTCTCTTTCTCTACTGAGTTGGAGGGGTTCAAACATTGTATTACTGTTTTATCTGAGAGAAATGCACTTGGTGACTGAAAGTGGATTGTTACATTCATATTAACTTTGAGATTCACAAAACTGTTTTACTCAATTTAGGTAGTAGGCTGTACATGCATGTCTTATTTGAGTGATACATTTTTGATGGAAAGAATAAATTGGAGAAAAACTGTACAATAGAAGCTATTTTCTCCTTCAATATCACATACTCCTATGCATGCATTCACTCATTTGCTGATGGAAAATAATTTCAGTAAGTAGCTCTTTCACTGTCAAGCTTACTAGAAAAGTGATCACATTTCAGAAGATACTTTATCACACATGCTTAAAACGGAAAAGTGATCACATTTCAGAAGATACTTCATCACATATGCTTAAAATGGTACTTATGATATGAGACACCACTCATTTCATTCTGCTGGAATGAATACGTCCACCTGGTGTTACAATCAGGTCCTAATGTCTTTGATTAAAACCCAATTTTATGAAATATCCCCATGTCTGAGTGATTGGGATGGGTTCAAACAATTCATTACAGTTTTATCTGAGTGAATGCCATTAGTGCCCAGAGATTGGACTGTTAGGTTCATCAATTTTTTCACATTCACACAACTGTTTTGCTGAATCAGGTAGTAGACTGTACATATATTATGCTTTTCTGCTGGAAAGAATACATTTGAGAAAGCTGTTGTAAAGAAGCTTATTCTTCTTCAATGATGACATAGTCCTATGCATCTTTTCACTCATTTTCTGAGAAAAAAAGTGATTTCAGTAGCTGTTTCCCTATGAAACTCTCCACAGAAGTGATATTTCAGAAATATGCTTCATCAGAATGATGAAAAAAGTGTGTATTAACTGAGACACCACTCATTGCATCGTCTACTAATATGAGTACGACACAGCATTAAACACTATAGATGGTTTTTGTTCAAATCCTGCTTCATAGGAAATGTTTTCATTCCCAAGTGATTTTGAGTGGTACAAACACTTCACTATGGTGTTTTCAGAGTGAAATGCACTCAGAGAATCCAAAGTGTACTTTTTAGGTTCTTACGAACTTAGACATTCAGAAACCTGTAGAGCCCAAGTTGGGTACTAAATGGTACATGCGTTTCTTATCTAAGCTAAGCTTTTTTACTTGAAAGAATACATTACAGAAAACTCTACTAAAGAAGCTTATTCTCCTTCATAGGCAACATGGTCTTATGCATGTGTTCACTCATTTGCTGATGGAAAATAACTTCAGTAGCTCTTTCACCATCAAACTTACCACAGAAGTGATATTGAATAAAGATACTTAAACACAGTGCTAAAAACAGTATGTATTATCTGAGACACCACTCATTTCATCTTTTAGTGAAATAAGTACATTGACATGACATTAAACAATGTATGTGGCTTGTGTTGAACACCCACTTCATACAAAATATGTCCATTCCCTAGGTTTTTTTGAGGGGTACAACCACTTCACTACTGGATGATTAGATTGAAATGTATTTGAAACTTCTAAAATGTACTGTTAGGTTCATTTTCACCTAGGAATGGTGACAACCTGTAGAGTTCAACTCATGTAGTACACTGTACATGCATGTCTTATCTGGGCTCAAACTTTCTACTGGAAAGAATACAAAAGAGAAACCTTTACTATAGAAGGTTATTCTCCTTCAAAGCTCAAATAGTCCTGTGCATACATTAGCTCATTTGCTGATGAAAAAATAATTTCTGTCACTCTTTTGCTATCAAACTTACCACAGAAGTGATCATATTTCAGAAAGATACATCAACAGAAGTGCTGAAAACAGTACGTATTATCTGAGGCACCATTCATTTCACCTTCTACTGAAATGACTACTCCTGCATGTTGTTATAAGTTCATCAGATGGGAATTCCAGAAAACCCGCTTCATACAATATATTCTGATTCCTGATTCATGTTGCAAGGTTCAAACTCCATACTGCTGTATTTTCAGAGTGAAATGCCCCTGGAGCACTGAGATTGGAATGTTGTGTTCATACTCACTTTGACATTATTAAACCTCTAGAGTCTGGTACAGGTAGCACACTGTCCATGCATTTCTTAGTTGTGCTATGCTTTTCTTGTAGAAAGAATACATTGGAGGAAACTGTGGTATAAAAGCTAACTCTGTTTCAAACATGACATAATCCTATGAATCTATTCACTCATTGACTATGGAAAAGTGATTTCAGTAGTTCTTTTGCTATCATACTTTCCACTGAAATGATCATGTTTCAGAAAGATGCTTCAACAAAAGGGCTGAAAACAGTATGTATTATCAGATATGCCACAAATTTCATCTTCTACTGAAATTAGTACATTGACCTGGAGTTACAAACACTGCAAAAGGAGTTTCCTTAAAATCAGCTTTGTATGAAACATTCTCTTTTTGAGTGATTTGGAGGGGTTCAAATATTTCATTACTGCTTCATTAGAGAGAAATGAACTTAGTGGCAGAAAGTGGACTGTTAGGTTCATATTCACTTTGACATTCACAAAACTGTTTTGTCCAATTCAGGTACTAGGCTGTACATGCATGTTGTAGTTGGGCTAAGCTTTTCTGCTTGAAAGAATACATTGGAGAAAACTCTACTATAGAAGCTATTCTCAAAGATCACATAGTCTACACATGTATTCACTCATTTGCTGATGGAAAATAACTTCAGTAGCTCTTTAGCAAACATTCCATGGAAGTCATATTTCAGAAAGATATATTTCAACATAATGCTGAAAACAGTATGTATTATCTGAGACAACACTCATTTCATATTTACCTGAAATGAATACATTGACATGGCATTAAACACTGTAGATGGCTTTTGTTGAAAACCCACTTTGTATGAAATAGTTTCATTCCTGAGTGATTTAGAGGGGACAAACACCTCAGTATTGTATCTATCAGAATGCAAGGCACTTGGAGCCACAAAAGTGTACTGTTAGATTCATATTCACTTAGACATTCATAAACCTGTAGAGTCAAAGTTAGGTAGTGCACTGTACATGCATTTCTCTGTTGGGCTATGTGTTGGTCCTAGAAAGAATACATTGGATAAAGCTGTACTATACAAGCTTATTCTACTTCAATGATAACAAAGTGTTATGCATCCATTCACTCATTTGTTAGCAGAAAAATTATTGCAGTAGTTCTTTCACAATCAAACTTATGAGGGAAGTGATCATATTTCAGAAAGATACATCAACAGAAGTGCTGAAAACAGCACATATTATCTGGCACACCACTCATTTCATCTTCTAATGAAATGACTACTTCTGCATGTCTTTATAAATGCAGCATATTGGATTTCCAGAAAACCTGCTTCAAACAAAATATTCTGAATCCCGACTGTTTTTTGGGGATTCAAACACCACACTACTATATTATTAGAATGAAATGCCTGTGGAGCGTTGAGAGTGGAATGCTATGTTCTTATTTACTTTGACATCCATAAACCTGAACAGTCCAATTCACGGAGTACTCTGTATATGAATTTCTTAGTTGGGCTATGCTTTTCTTGTAGAAAGAATGCATTGGAGAAAACCGTGGTATGGAAGCAAACTCTATTATTACAAACATGACATAGTACTTACTATACATCCATTCATTCATTTGCCCACAGAAAAGTGATTTCAGTAGTTCTTTTGCTATCATACTTTCCACTGAAATGCTTATGTTTCAGAAAGATACCACAACACAGGTGCTGAAAACAATATATATTTTCAGACACAGGACTATTTCAACATCTACTGAAATGAATACATTCAGTTGGTATATAACACTGTAAACTGTTTTTGCTAAAAACCTGCCTTGTACAAACATTCTCATATCTGAGTGCTAAAGAGGGGTTCAAACAAATTAATTAATGTTTCATAAGAATGAAGTGAACTTGGAGCACAGAGAGGGGACGTTAGGTTATGTTCATTTGGCATTCAGAAAACTGTTCTGTCCAATTCTGGTAGTGGGTCTACATGCACTGTCTCACCTGGCTATGCTTTTCTACTGGAAAGAATACATTGGAGAAACTGTACTACAGAAGCTTATTCACTTCAAAGATGACATATTCTTATGCATCTCTTCACTAATTTGCTGATGGAAAAGAGATTTCAGTAACTTTTTTGCTATCAAACTTACTATGAATGTGGTATTTCAGAAAGATACGTCAATATAAGTGCTGAAAACAATACATGTTAATGGAGACACCACTCATTTCATCTTCTACTGAAGTGAGTACATTGACCTGGTGGTATAAACACTGCAGAAGGTGTTTGCTTAAAAACTGTTTCATATGAAACATTCTCATTCCTGAGTTTTAAGGAGGGGTTCAATCATTTCATTACTGTTTTATTGAAATGAAATGCACTCTGTGATAGAAAATTTACTGTTATGTTCATATTCATTTTGACATTTACAAAACTGTTTTCTCCAAGTCAGTTAGTGGACAGTACACGTATGTCTTACTTGGGCTATGCTTTTCTCCTGGGATAATACATTGGAGAAAACTGTGGTATAGAAGCCTACTCTATTCATAGATCACACAGTCCTATGTATGCATTCACTCATTTGCTGATGGAAAAATAATTTCAGTAGCTCTTTTGCTTTCAAACTTTCAATGGAAGTGATCATACTTCAGGAAGATACTTTAACAGAATGCTGAAAACAGTATGTATTATCTGAGATACCCCTCATTTCATCTACTTCTGAAATAAGTACATTGACCTGTCCTTATAAACACTGCAGATGGTTTTATATCATGTTTGAAATATGGTTAGCTTCTATACTACAGTTTTCTCCAATGTATTATTTCTAGGAGAAAACTGTAGCTTGGCTAAGGAAAGCATGTACAGCATACTACCTGAAGTGAACTCTACAGGTTTATGAATGTCAAAGTGAATATGAACAGCACATTGACATCTCAATGGTCCAAAGACATTTCATTCTGACAATATAGTAGTGAGGAGTTAGAAACCCACAAATTCACTTGGGAATCTGAATATATTGTATGGAGCAGGTTTTCTTGAAATTCTATCTGCAGCATTGATAACAACACACAGAAGTAGTTATTTCATTAGAAGACAAAATGAATGGTTTCTCAGATAATATGCACTATTTTTAGCACTTCTGCTGAGGTATCTTTTTGAAATGTGATCACTTCCATGGTAAATTGGATAGTGAAAGAGCTACTGAAAATATTTTTCTGTCAGAAAATGAGTTAATACATGCATAGGATGATGTAATATATGAATTAGGGTAAGCTTCTATGACACAGTTTTATCCAATGTATTCTTTCCAGGAGAAAACAGTAGTCCAGGTAAGACATGCGTGTATAATGTTCTACCTAACTTGGAGTATACTGGTTTGTGAATGTCTAAGTGGATATGAATTGAATCTTTTATCACAAAATCATGAGCATGTAATTCTGTAACAGAACAATATCACATTCAAGCATACCATATGGCATTTTAGGTGAAATGCTCAAATTAAAACTATAAATTAGTACACCCATATTATTATGGCACCAACCACACTCAATCAGGTGTCACTTCTGCCAGATGCTCTATTTTCAGGGATAGTTATTGTACCTCAGGATTTTGGTTTTGAATTCCAGACCAAGAATCAGGGAACATGTAGAAAAATATTTATGTATGTATGTATGTATGTATGTATGTATTATTGAGTGTGTATGGTTGACATTCACTAATAATTTTATATAGATTACAAACATACAATTTTATTATACATTATCTGGATATATTATTGTGATGACCATCCAAAGTGAAGTCTTTTTTATCAACAATTAATTATTCTTACCCTCTTCTACTTTCCTCCATCCATCTTCCCTGCTTTGATCACCTTATTTTTGTCTTTGTTCATGACTTCTCTTCTGCTTAACTTTACTCTCTTTTTATAAGCTGCTTTCCAAACCCATCCCCTGTGACATGTCAGTCTTTCTTTAGTATCTATTTGTATTTTGTTTGTTTGTTTTGTTTATTAGGTTAGAAATATAAGTGGATTCATATGGTAGTTTTCTTTCTCTGACTTTATTATTTTGCTTAGCACTATACAGTAAGGTCATCCCCATTGTTCTAAAAGTTACCTTTTCTATATATTTATGGCTGAGGAATATTCAATTGTGTACATACCCTCATGTGCTCTTGTTGAGCATACACATTAATGCAGTGACCAGACAAAACACTATGTAGTTTCTTCAAAAAGTAAAAAATTAAGCTGCCTAATGATCCAGCAGTTCCAGTTTTGAAAATCTATCTGAAGCTACAACACTAACTAGGAAATGTATATGCACACCTATGTTTCTTGCAATGCTATTTCCAATAATCAATATTTGGAAACAGCCCAAGGGTCCATCAGTATACTAGTGAATATGAACATGAGCTCTCAATTCTGATGCTCTGATTTACATGTCTGCTTTCGTGCAAATACTTTACCATTTTGATTATTAGAACTTTGTAGCATAGTTTGAGAACATGGAAAGCAATATCTTCAGCTTTATTCTTTTTCTCAAAATTGCTTGGAACATTTGGGGTCTTTTTTTTTTTTGGTTCCATATAAATTTGAAAATTATTTAAGCCAGTCCTGTGAGAAAAATAATATTTGCATGTTGAGAGGGACTTCACTGAACCTGTAAATTGAATTGGAAAGTGTAGTCATTTTAACAGCTTGAACTTATCAATCATTTCACACATTTTTTTCTTGTCTGTAAATTTTTTCAATGTTTTATAACCTATAATTTTGGTAGTTCATGATTTTTCTCCCCTTGCATACATTAATTCCTGTAGGAGACCATTCTGTGTGGCATGGACCCAGCTCCCACTCAGAGATGCACAGGACCCACGCTCATGGATAGGTTCTCCCATGGGAAATCAGGCCTGCAATGTGCCTAGGCTGCTTTGAGGTTTTCTCTTGCTAAATAAAAAACTCCCTCACCCTGAATTGAGGACATTTACTGCAAAGTAACTTCCTAAAATCCATGCTAAACTTTCCAAGGATGAGTGTAAAGGGTTCAACCACTTCTGCCTTTTCATGTGCAACTATCCCCCTTCTGTGATGTGATTAGCAGCATTGGCTCCCTTGTTTTCTGTAAAAGGTAACCTCCTAAAGAGAACCTGTGCATAGTAAATGAGGACCATCAGGTATTGTGCAGAGGAGAGAGAAATAAAGGTCTGTCATGGTGGAGGCCAGAGCTTTTGCTCCCCTTGAGAGAAAAGCCATGCTCTCCCTTTTCCTCCACTGGACTCGGTAGTCCATGTGAATGTCTCATTTCATCCATAATGACTTGGACACTTCAGGCTGGTGTGTGCATCAGCTGGCACCCACAAACAGGGACCCAGGGCTATGAGCCATCATTGTTATGGACAACACACCAACTTGGTTGGAGTATGCGTGCATTAGCCCAGGTAAGGGCAAGTACTTTTCGGGAATGTTATAAGGGTGTGTTGGATCTCAGAGTAAAAGGGTCTTTCTTCCACAGGTTGCTCTCTCTTGCAACTGCTTTGCAACTGTACCTTCTTTAGTAAGCAGGAGTCTTGCTCTCTTTCCCAACTATTTGCTGCAACCATGGGGGCTGGGGACAAGCAGTTAAGAGCCACAAAGGCACTCACTGCAAAACTGTAAAAACACTCACAAGCTGATCCCCATGGCACAACCCTCAACTAGGTCTAGGCTTGTGATAAAGAGCAAAGATTTTCCCTTCAATCAGCTTTGAAAACATCAACTAGTTACAGGACAATTTACAAGCATCTCAGCAAATTCTTTCTTTTATCTACCCCTTGCTGTCCCTTCAGTTTTGCCTATTGCTTCCATCCACCAGAATAATGATTTAAAGGTGCAGGTGGAGCAAAGGCAAAATTGAGACTGGTTTGGTAATCGCTGTGCTTGTGGTGGGAAGAAGTTCAGAAAAAGTTTCTTTTATTTGTTAAAAAATTCATTAAAGCTTTCTGTGAATCCTCAACCATGGGGAACAGGCTTTCTAAGGAACAAGAGCAATGTTTTAAGCTAGTTCAGCAGTTATGGGGCTCTTGAATGTCCCCCAGATAAAGGATCTTTAGATTTGGAAGTATGGAAGAGAAGGGGCCAATGCATACTAGCTAGGCCCTCCTCGTGGTTCATGCCAGCAGCCATCAGTTTCACAGCCCACCCAGTGAGCTCAGCCAGGGCACAGGTATGAGCAAGCATTCGCAGCACAGGTGCATCTTCCCTTTGCCCCCGTGTGCACGCTCTGAGTGAGTCGAGTGGGGGCTGGGTCTTTCTGCCAGGGACAGGAAGCGGCACAGAAGGGAGATTGGGTTCCCTCGCCTCCCTTCCTCTCAGGTGCGTGCCCAGGGAGACTTTCCCTACACCCGGCACCAGGTGCAGTCCTGGATGCACCAGCACAGTTTCAACCAGCCATATGCAGTGGCATGTGCCTATAGTCCCAGCTACTCAGGAGGCTGAGGCAGGAGGATTCCTTGAGCCCAGTTCTGGGCTACAGTGCGCTATGCCATTCGAGTGTCCACACTAAGTTTGACATCAATATGGTGATTTCCTGAGAGTGGAGGTTCACTAGGTTGCCTAAGGAGGGATGAACCGGACCAGGTCAGAAACAGAGCAGGTCAAAACTCCAAGTTTAAAAAAAAGTAAATGTATTTGCCAGTAGAGAAAAAACAGTTTCTGAAAGTTGTGAATGTGTTCATAAATTTGTCAGTCTAAAGCACCTATAAGTGGGATGGGGGATGTGATGTGTTAAAAATATTAAGAATCCTCCTTGTTTATGCCAGAGCCGTGACCCTTTATTGTAAAAATGAAATTTAGGTGTACTCCTGGGGAGAACTAGCTCTTCTCCTGGGGAGAACTAGCCCTTCTCCTTGGGGAGAACTAGCCCTTCTCCTTGGAAGACAAAGTATCACTTTTTAACTCAGTACCTGTAAACACTGATTGCTTCCTTAGGGAAGAACTAGCTATTCTCCTGGAGGGAATGGTTAGCCAATCGAGTCACTAAAGGGCCTTTGCATGCAACCATTTTTGTCTAAAACATATTTAAGCAGAACACCTCCCCCCATCTTTCCCACATTCCTTGAAAACTCTGAACCTAGAAACCACCAGGTCCTGAGAACAACAGGGCAATTAACTTACTGCCTAAACTCATTGCAGCTTGCAGAAAGAGCAGGGGGCCTGTCTTTCCAAGCTAAGCAAATTATTAAAGAATATCCTGATTGCCAAGCACTTAGCAAGGTGCTTTGGCAAGAGTTTATTTACAAGAGTTAATCCTCAAGGACTAGGGTCTCAAATAATTTGGCAAACAGATGTCACTCATTATGCTTCCTTTGGAAAATAAATATTCATATTTCTATTCATACTTACTCTGATGCCCTACATGCATCTGCTTTAACAGGAGAATCTGCTAAAAATATACAAGGCCTCTGGCTTGCAGCCTTTAGTCATTTAGGATAGCCTCAGCAAATTAAAACTGATAATGGCCGTAGATACCTTGCATATTCTATTCAGCTTTTTCTTCAGCATTGGAATATCCAACATAAAACAGGAATACTTTATAATCCAACAGGTCAGGCGATTGTAGAACAGGCTCATCATACTTTTAAAAATCTTCTTAAAAAAAAAAGGGGAACCATGAGTCCTTCGCCCCAAATTTGATTATGTTAGCCATGTTTACACATAATTTTCTAAATTATGATGAATCACGTTGTACTCCATTTGAGAAACATTTTCAGAAGAAAGAGCCAAAGTCATCTTATCCTCAGGTTTTATATAGAGATTCACTGGGAGATGGCTCTTGGCAAGGTCCTGTAGACCTCTTAAGTTGGGAAAGAGGATATGTTTTCCATCCCTACAGGTCCTGTCTGGCTGCCAGCCAAAAGAGTAAAGCTTTATCAAGAGCAGGACAGACACCAAGCTCTGCTACCTGGAACCAAGAACTGAACAACTGAGAGACCAGATGGCCCAGCTGACCCTGAACAAGCAGAAGGAAAATGGACACTCACACCATCACTCACAGGTCTGGGTCTGCCAATGGAGGAGCATGGGGCCTGCCCCAGTGACAGAGGCCAAGGCTCAAGTGCCTCCTGCAGAGGACAACAACCCCTCGGTGCCCCATAATGTTCAATGGTTGAACCCTAAAAACTGTTTCAATGGACTGAATTTACAAATTTGGGTCCTAGCAGCCAGCGGATGCCCTTTTGTGTTAATCCTAATTTGTGCTTTATGACATATATGGAGGTTGTTTTCTTGAGATCATATTCAGGAACAGCAAATAGTAGGTTTCACAGGCTTAACAGCTACAATTGCATTTATAAACAAAAAAAGCAGGGAGATCAGATGTTGGGCACTGTCCTGCCTGGTTTCAGAGCTGTAACCCCCCATGACTGAGTGAGTGACTAAGGCTGAGTGAGAGGCCTTGGGACCATAAGCCACTGAGGAGACAAAGCTTATCTCCCTGGCAGAAGCACCACCTCTGCCCATTTTACATCACCCTTCCTGGCCCCCAGTGCTTGGTCAGTTAGCCAGTGATGGGTAAGATTCCTCAAGGAAGGATCTCCCTAAGACAGGCATGATCACATGGGAGACCTTCAGGGAAGGACTTGGGAGGATATAGAAAAAGAGGGTGATGGATCCTCACCCCTTTGTTTTGACATAGCCCATCCCTATTGGTTCCCTGTACATTTTCCTTTATGTCACTTAGTGTAGCCTTCAATTTTTTCCAAAACAGTAACAAAATAAGAGAAATTATAATGATACCAAAGAAATAAAAAGGATTGAAAGAAATTACTTACACCTATATGCCAAAATATTTGAAAACCTGGGTGAAATGGACAAATTTATAGAACAATATAATCTTCCAAACTGAATGAAGAAAGAGCAGAATGCCTACTGGTGTACTGAAATAGTAATAAAAAAGAAAAACCTCCTAGTAACAAAAGCTCTGTACCAGTCAGTTTTACAGAAGAACTTTACAAAACATTCAAGGAAGAGCTAACACTATCCTTCTCAGATTATTTCAAAAAACCCAAGAAGAGGGAAGACTCTCAAACTCTTTATATGAGGCCAACATCATCCTAATCTGAAACCAGACAAAGACACGGCAAATAAAGACCATATAGGCCAATATTGCTGATGAACATAGATGCTAAAATTCTCAAGAAAATATTGGCAAACCATATCCAGCAATACATTAAAATGATCATACAGCATGATTAAGTGGGATTCATCACAAACATGCAAGGACATTGCAAATCAGTAAGTGCAAATCAATAAATGTAAAATCCCACATGTAAGAAAGGAAAGAAAAAAAAATCACATGATCCTGTCATTTCATCAGGTATAGTGCTCATTTATGATAAAACACTCAGCAAAGTGGGATTAGAGGGAGCATACATCTAATAAATAACATAACATAATAACATAAAAAGTCATAACATCATAACATAATAAAGGCCATATATAAGAAACCTACAACCAACATCATTTTCAACATGCAAAAACTGAAATCTTTCCCACTAAAAACAAGAAAAAGACAAGGATGTCCAGGATGTCCAGGATGTCCACTTTCACCACTTCTATTTAACATAGCATTGGAAGTTCTAGCCACAGTGATCAGACAAGAAAAAGAAGTAAAAGGCATCCAAGCTGGAAAGGAGGAGGTAAAATTGTCATTGTTTGTAGATGACATGAAAGTGTACATAGAACACTGCACAGAATCCACCAAAAATCTATTTGGCCTAATAACTGAATTTGAGAAAACGGTGGGATACAAAGTCAATGTTCAGAAATTGAAGGCATTTTTATACACCAGTGATGAAATATCAGAAGCAGAAATTGGGGAAACATATCATTTGCTATAGCAACAGGAAAAATAATGTACCTAGAAATAAATATAACCAAGGAGGAAAAAGATTTGTACTCAGAAAAATACACAAAAGTGATGAAATAAATTAAGGAAGACACAAGCAAATGGAAGCATATACCATGATCATGGACTGGAAGAACTAACATAATCAAAATGTCCATACTACCCAAAGCAATTTTTAGATCCAACACAATCTCTACTTTTTAAAATTACTTTATTGTTGTTCAATTACAGTTGTCTGAAGTTTTACCCTACCACAACCACTCACCCCAGCCATCCCCATCTTCCAACCTCAAACCTACCCCCTGTGGCTCTGTCCATATGTCCTTTATACATGTACTTTGATGGCCCTACCCCATTATCCCTGATTATCAATCTTTGCCTTCCTCTCTGGTTTCTGTCAGCATGTTCTTTATTTCCATGTGTCTGGTTGTATTTTGTTTGCTTGTTTGTTTTGTTAATTAGGTGCCAATTTTAGGTAAGACCACATGGTATTTTTTACTGCCTGGCTTATTTCACTTAATGCTCTCCATTTCCACCCATGCTGTCAGGAAAGGTAGGAATTCTTTCTGCTGGGGACTATTTAATTGTGTAAATGTGACATAGGTTTTTGATCAGCTCATTTACTGATGGGCACTCAGTTGCTTCTGACCTTTGGATATTGTAAATTGTGCTGCTATGAACATTGGGGTGCAAAGGTTCTTTTGAATTGGTGTTTCAGGATCCTTAGGGCATAATCAGTCATGGCACCATAAAAATCCTAGAGGATAACATAGTGGGAAAATCTCAGATATTCCACACAGCAGTATTTTCACTGATGTGTCCCCTAGATGCAATGGGCATAAAGAAAGAATAAACAAATGAGACGTCATCAAAATAAAAAGATTCGCATGGCTAAAATGAAAAGAAAATAAACCATATGGGAAAACATATTTGTAAATGATACCTTGGACAAGGGTTTGATCTCCAAAATATGTAAAGAACTCACAAGACTCCACTCCAGGAAGACAAACAATCCAATTAAGGAATGGGCAAAGGACCTGAACAGACACTTCCCTAAGGAGGACATACAGAGGACCCAGAGACATACATGTGGATGATCAGCGTCAATAGCCATCATGGAGATGCAAGTTAAAATCACAATGAGATACTCCTTCAAACAGGTCAGAAGGGACATAATAAACAAATCAACAAACAGCAAGCGTTGGAGAGGATGTGGAGAAAAAGCAACCCTAGCACACTGTTGGTGTGAATGCAGACTGGTGAAGCTACTGTGGAAAAAATATGGAATTTCCTCAGAAAACTAAAAATGGAACTGTCTTTTGACCTAGCAATTTCATTGCTGGGAGTGTACCATCAGTACACTCCCCAATGCTCCCCAATGTTCATCACATTATTTACAGTAGCCAAATATTGGAAGGAACCTAAGTGCTTATCAGTAAATTAGTGTATCAAAAAACTGTGGTATATTTATATAATGGAATACTACACAGTAGAAAGACAAAATGAGTCCCTACCCTTAGCAACGAAATGAATGAAACTGGAGAATATCATGCTAAGTGAAATAAGCCAGATAGTAAAAGATAAATACCATGTGATCTGACCTATAAGTGGAACATAATTAACAAAAACAGACAAGCAAGTAAAATATAACCAGAAACATTGAAATAAAGAACAAATTGACAGTAACCATAAGGGAGGGGGGAGAGGGATAATAGGGGAAAGACAGGGGTATCTCAAGACACACTTATAGTGGATCCATGGAGAAATGCAAAAAGGGATAGGATGAGGCTAGGAGGTGGGGGTTGGTGGAGAGTATGGGAGTGGTGAGTGGAAATGGAGACAATTGCACTTGAACAATATAAAAGTAAATAAATAATAATTTTAAATGAAAAATACCATATGATCTCACCTGTAAGTGGAACCTAATCAACAAAGCAAATGAGAAAGAAAAAGTATAACCAGAGCCTGCAAATAAAGAACAAACTGAGAGTAAACAGAACGGAAGGAGGAGGGGAATAATGTGAGATAAAAGGGGAGGGATCATCAATGAACCTGTAAAAAGGACGCAAGGACAAAGCCAAAGGATTGTAGGATTGAGGGTGGGAGGTGGGGATGGGCAAAGATAGCTGAGTGGTGGAGGGAAAATAGAGACAACTGTACTTGAAGAACAATAAAATAAATAATAAATAAATAAACCTATAAATTTTGTGTTTTTCAGTAAGTGCAGGTATGTATTTAAGAGTTTATTGAAGAGTATAGTAGAAACCACCTTTGTAAAGTCCTGATAAGTGTTAAATTCTCCTTTCACAATGATATTGTATACTATGTGAAACTATTTACCTATATTTTTCTCAAATGAAGAGACATATTTAAATAAGATATGTTTTAGATTGTAGTGTAGGATGAGGAAACAAAATTTTCCAACATCTATCAAGTAATATGGCTACAGCAGTGTATTTTTAGCTTTCATACACTTTAATTCTATAAAATCTACATTGACATGTTAGGACTATCTTGATGTTAATTCCTATAGAACCTGATTTTTGCTATCTCACATTACGCGAAGATAAAATGGTTAAATTCACAAGCTTCTTTTTAAATAATGAGTGTAGTTGACTTCACATGTAAAAAATCATTGAGTTTTAAAGGAAATTTTTTAGTATCTTTGTAAAATTTGATAAATTTGTTGTATGTTTAGGTTTACAACTGTGATTCATTGGGTTAACTTATGTTGAATCATGGAAATATGTTAAGTTCAAAATTCTACATGGTATTAAGTCTCGGAATGCTTATAGACAGAGAAAGATTGAGATAGTTTTAGTTGCAGGAGAGAAGCATGGAGCATAACTGCAGAACAAACTAATGTGAAAACATTGGTTGGATGTTCTTGTTAGTAGTGAGTTTAGAATGGGAGTTATATTGGCACTTACTATAAAGTTTGAATTGGAGTTCTGTTTGGTTGAATCTTATGGTCAAAAACAAGTACTGGAAAATAAAATATTATTTTTACTTAGTTTTACTATAACTTGTCTGTTCAATAGCATATTATTGTTTTTTTTTCCTTAGAAGAGCAGAGAGAATTGAAATTAGTGATCAATTTCAAGTCCAAATAGGATTGCCATTAACTTTAATAAGTATTCAGTGTAAACTACTATCCTGTGTGTTTTTTAATAAGCACAATGTATTAATGAAGAGTTGATTGGAGAGCTCAGAAGAAACCAACTTTGTAAGATCCTGAGAAGTGAAAAATTCTGCTATTTCCATTATATTATATAATATGTGAACTTATTTACCTATGTGTTTTCTCAAGTGAAGAAACACATTAAATGGCCTGTACTCAGAAAACTACAAAACACTGAAGAAATTAGGAATACACAAACAAATGGAAGCATGTACTGTGCTCATGGATTGGAAGAATTAACATCACCAAAATGTCCATACTACCCAAAGTAATTTATAGATTCAATGCAATCTGTATTTTAATGTCATTTAAATTTTTTAATGTCTTTATTTAAATTAAACTTAATTAATTATTTTTGTCATATTTAATTTTAATGTCATTAAAATACCAATGACATATTTCACAGATATAGAACAAACATTTCAAAAATTTATATGCAACCATAAATGACCCAGAATAGCTGAAGCAATTTTGAGAAAGAACAAAGTAGGAGGGATCACAGTGCCTGATATCAAACTGTATTACAAGGCCATAGTAATTAAAATGGCCTGGTACTGGCATAAGAACAGACACATCGACCAATGGAACAGAACAGAGAGCCCAGAAATAAACCCAAGTCTCTACAGCCAATTAATATTTGACAAAAGGGGCAGTAACATAAAATGGAGTAAAAATAGTCTCTTCACCAAATGGTGTTGGGAGATCTGGACATGTACGTGCAAAAAATAAATAAATAAAACTTGACCACCAACTTGCACCATACACAAAAATATACTCAAGATGGATAAAATACTTACATTTAAGTCATGACACCATAAAAGTCCTAGAGGAGAATATAGGCAGGAAGATCTCAGATATTCCATGTAGGAATATTTTCACCAATATATCCCCTAGAACAAGGTACATAAAGGAAAGAATAAGCAAATGGGACTTCATCAAAATAATGGCTAAATCTTCTTTATGGCTAAAGAAAACATCAGTAAAATTAAAAGAGAATCAACTGTATGTGAAAATATATTTGTCAATGATGCCATGAAGCATGGTTTGATCTCTAAAATATATTTAAAAAACTTATGTGGCTCAAACACAGGAAGACAAACAACCCAATTAAAAAATGAGCAAAGGACCTGAACTGACACCTCTTTAGGAGGATTTGCTGAGGACCCAGAGACACATGAAAGGACACTCAGCACTACAATGGAAGTTAAAAGGAAATAGAAACCATAATCAAAGTCTCTTATGAGGATTTGTATGTTTAGCACCAAGTGGAATTTTGAACTCCACTTACTTCCATGATTAAACATAAAATTAACCCACAAACTTGAAGACATAATTCCAGACATACCACAAATTTATCATATTTTGAAAAATTACTAACAAATATCCTTTAATACCTGGGGATTATTTACATCAGAATTCAACTTTATTCATTATTTAAAGAAAAGATTGTGAATTTAGCTATTATATTATTGGCTAGCCTGAGTGAGAAAAAAAAATCAAGCTTTATATGAATTAACCTTGAGAAAGGTTTAAAACTTCAGTGTAGGTTTTATAGAATTAAGGTAGACGGAAGCTAAAAATACACTGTAGTAACCATATTACCTCTTAGATGCTAGAAAATTTTTTTTCCAAGACATACTGTATGCCCTATTAGCTCTTCTCGTATTGAATATGTTCCTTCATTTGAGAAAACACAAAGGTAAATAACATGATATGTTATATAGTATTACAGTAAAAGCAGTTTTATTACAATTCTCAGGTTCTAACTAAAGTGATTTCTTCAGAGCTCTTCAATAAACTCTCTACTACAAATTTACACTTATAGAAAAACAGTTTATTGGTTTAAAATGAACACTTATGAAACTGAATAGTAATCTTACTTGGACTTGAAAGTAAGTTAATTTCAACACTGTACACTTCTGATGCATGCACTGGGCTGCAGTGTCTGTGTCATTATAGATGAGATATGAGATAACTTCACAGGGACTACCAAGTCCTGTGGAGGAAAAGGGAAAGCACAGCTCCTCTCTCAAGGTAAGAGTGCCTTGGAGCAGCCTGGCCACTCTCTCAAGAGGAGAGCTCCCCAACCTTTGCCTCGACAGGTTTTTATTGGCTTTCAATTTGCACAAGAATACAGGTAAAGCTCATTAATCATTGTCAGACAGTAAGGATCAAACAATAGATAGCATACAAAGAACTATGAGGGCTTATTCTAAGTCATGGTCTGTTAGTTAAGGGGCTACAGAACTTTGGGAAAAAAAGTTATTTCCTGCTTGGACCATTATCATTTAATTGAGAGCTTTCTAAACAAAGCAGGTTTCACAGGACTTTATGTATTTTTTCTTAGGTCTGATTGCCCAGGGAACCCGCCCTTTCCAGCACAGGACTGCACCTCCCTCTGTCATTATTTTAGGCTTAAGTTAGGCAGGGGAAGTGAGGCAGCCAAGAGATTAGGAGGCTTCTCACAGACAGAATGAGGACTCAGGCTATGTCAAAGTTGAGGGGCGAGGGTCCATCATCCTTCCCTGGGGGCTCCCTGTGATCATGCCTGTCTTAGGTCATTCCCCTCTTGGGGAATCTTACCTGTCATTAGCTAACCAATCAAGCATTGGGGGTCAGTTATGGATGAAGTAAAAGGAGCAGAAGTGGCAGTCCTGCCAGGGAGATAAGCTTTGTCTCCTTAGTGGTTTATGGTTTGAAGGTTTCTTAGTCAGCCTTAGCCATGGGGGGATTACAGCTTCTGAAACCAGGCAGGGAAGTTCCTAACACACTTCTCTATCACTAAGTTAACTATAACATGGAATTGAACACAAACATAAGAGTAAAACAATCTTTTCTGTCACAGTACTTGCTTCTGAACAATAAGACTTAGCCAAACTGAACTCTAATTCAAACTAAACAGTAAATGTCACTATATCTCTTATTATAAAATCACAACAAGCAGTGACAGTCAATCAATGCTTGTGTATTAGTTAATTCTATGAGTCTGCTTCATGCTTCAAAGGTCCACCTAATACTATCACAAACTCTCTTTATGATGATTTCTACTTTTAATACCAAGTGCAATTTTGAGCTCAGCCAACTTCCATATCTCAACATTAATTAACCCATATATCAAAGCTGTAAACCTAAACATACCACTAATTTATAACATTTTATACAGATTCTAACAAATATACTTTAAGACCTGGGGATTCTTTACATCTGAAGTCAACTTTATTCATTATTTAAAGAGAAGTTTAGGAATTCAGAGATTATATTATTGGCTAGGGTGAGTCAGGAAAAATCAAGCTTTATACAAATCAACCTCATGAATGCTCTAACATTTCATGGTAGGATTTCCAAAATTAATGTAGATGGAGGCTAAAAATACATTATAGTAGCCATATTATCTTGTAGATGCTATAAAATTTGGTTTGTGCATCATACCCTATTCTCTATTATCTCTTCTATTAGTGAATATGTTCTTTCATTTGAGAAAACACATTGCACAATAACTGGATATACTACACAATAGAGGCTGAAAGAAGTATTTTATGATTCTCAGGTTCTAACTAAGATGGTTTCTTCTGAGCTATTCAATAAACTCTTCATTACATATTTTCACTTATTGAAGAACATAGTTTATTGATTTACAATAAATACTTATGAAACTGAATGGTAATCCTACTAGGGCTTGAAACTGTGCACTATTTACAAAACTCTCCACTTGTTCAAGACAAAATTAAGTGTATATACAATAGCACAAAAATGTTGGAGTAAAACATAATCTTTTCTTATGCAGAATTTGTTTTTGACCATTAGATTTTGCCAAACAGAACTCTAATTCAAACTAAAGAGTAAATGTGGATATATGTCCCATTTAAAACTCACAATAAGCAGCAACACTCAACCAATGCTATCACATTAGTTAATTCTGTAGGTCTGCTTCATGCTTCTCTGTTACAGGTAACATTATCTCAAGTTCTCACCCTGGGCATTGCTTCCCCTATCGTATAAAAATAATTTTTCCTTACAGTAGACCTCTCATATTAACTTTTTGCTTCTCTACAATATTTTTATTCCCATTCCACTTTTATTAAGCTTAGTTCAGCTATTTTTGCTATCAACCTACAGTGGTGTTTCTACAAATTTCCTACCATTGGTCCAGTACCTTTTTGATTTTACAAAAACCTCTTAGTATACCGTTTCTTTTTTTTACCCCAAAGTTCCCACCTGTACAACACCATAAAAGACAAGCTGGTAGCTGTGACTACCAGTAAACTCACTGGGGGAAATACTTCAAAAAAGAAACCACCAACAGGTAAAACTCAAATACAAAAAGGGAGCCTAGACAAATGGAAGAAAGGGAAACACTGTAGCATTCAATCATAGAGATCAAAGACACTACACCACTGAGTCCCACCAAATCCTTACCACAAAACTTTGCCCCATAAAGAAAGGTGGCAAAGCAGAGCATCTGGAAATGCAGAAGCAAACCAAAACAATCACCACAATGGGGAGACAAAAAAAGGAACCTGCAAACCAATGAAATGGAAGAATCCCCAGTAAAAGAACTAAATGAAACGTAGGCAAGCAAATTATCAGACATGGAGTTCAAAAGAATGGTTATAAGGATTCTCAAGGAATTCAGTGACAATGACAATGAAATCAGAGGGCATCACAACACAGTACAAAAACAAAATAAAAACTATAAAAAGAACAAGAAAGAAATGAAGAATACAATATGTAAAATAAAAATATATATACTAGAAGGTATTACAAGCAAGCTGGGTGAAGTACAGGACTGAATTAGTGAGCTGAGAGACAAGTAGAAAGATATCCCTGATAGAGAAGCAGAATGAATAAAGACTCAAAAAGTATGAGTAGAGCTTAAGTGAACTTCAGGACAACATGAAACTCAACATTCAAATCATAGGAATGCCAGAGGAGAAGAAAAGGAACAAGGGATGGAAACCCTTGAAAAAAATGACAGAAAAAATTTCCAAAAATGGATAGGGGAAATACATGCACGCTTAGGAAGCACACGGGGTTCAAATCAAGATGAACCCAAAGAGGCCTACTCCAAGACACATTATAGTTAAAATACCAAATGTTAAGACAAAGAGAAAATCTTAAAGGCAGCAAGGGAGAAACAGATAAAAACATCCAAGGGAACACCAAAAAGGCTAGCAGCAGAATTCTCAACAGAATTACAAGTCATGAAAAGTACAGGTCTGCAGCCAAGACTACTCTACATAGCTCAAGGCTTCTATTTAAAAGGGAAGGTGAAATATGGAGTTTCTTACATTAGAGAAGATCTAAAGTATATACCTGCACAAAGCCAGCATTGGAAGACATTCTAAAAAGGGACAGCTTAAAGAGGATAAAGGTATAGAGTGAGAGAGATGAGCACAGGTACAAAGGAAAAACTAAACACCTATCAATAATTACTTTAAATGTGAATGGATTAAATGCTCCAATCAAAACACATAGGATAATTGAATGGATAAGAAAGCATGATCTGCATATATGCTGTCTACTTCAGACACATCTCAGAACAAATGACTTACACAGATTGAAAGAGAAGCCTTGGAAGAAAATATTCCAAATAAGTAGATTGAAAAAAGCTTGGATAGCAATATTTATATCAAACAAAAGGGACTTCAAAACAAAGACCATAAAAAGAGACACAGAAAGACACTTCATAATACTCGAGGGAATAATCAATCAAGAAGACATAAACATTGTAAAAAAATATGCATCCAACATAGGACCACCCAGACATATAAGGAATACTTAGGACTTAAAGATATAGATAATAAAACACTTACACTAGGGGATTTTAACACCTCACCATCTATATGTTCCAAACAAAATACCAGTAAAGATATAGTGGCACTGAATGATGCACTAGAACAAATGAACTTAACTGGTTATATATATAAAATAACTATAATATAAAATAAATATAATATAATTAATATAATATAATATATAACATATAATTGATTATATATTACATAAATATATATAATAAGTTAAGTTCATTTGTTCATATATATATGAACATTTGTTCAGTTAAGTTCATATATATACATATAAATATATTATATATATAAATATATATAAGTATATATATGTGTGTGTGTGTGTGTGTGTGTATATATATATATATATCCTTTGATAGCAAAAACCCAAAATGTCCAGTCTTTTCAAATGTACATGGAATATTTTCAAAGATGGACCACATGATAGAATGAAAAACAAGCCTCAACAAATTCCAGAAAATTGAAATCATATCAAGCATATTCTTGGATCACAACAGCTTGAAACTGGAAACCAATCTCATGTGAAAAAATAAAAAACATCCAAACCCATGGACAATGAATAACATGCCATTTAATAATGAATGGGTTTATAATGCAATCAAGGAAAATATCAAAATGTTCCTGGAAACAAATGACAATCAACACACAATACTGCAAAACCTTTGGGATGCCAAGAATCCTTTCCTGAGATGGAAGTTCATAGCAATACAAGCCTGCCTAGAAACAATAGAAGCCTTTCAAATAAAGAATTTAAGCCTACATCTACAACTACTGGAGGAACAGTGACAAAGCCCAGGGAAAGTGTAAATAAAGAAATAAACAAGATCATAGCAAAGTTAAATGACATAGAGATACGAAAAGAGTAATTCAAATGTTCCATAAATCCAGGAGTTAGTTCTTTCAAAGATAAAAAAAAAATCAACAAGGCTTTAAGCAAACTCATCAAGACAAGAAAGAGAGAACCCAAATAATTAAAATGACAAATGAAATAAGAGAAAATAATGTTACATAGAATATGTGAAATATCCCTTCCTATGTTCTCTAGGACTTTTATGGTGTTGAAACATATTTACATCTTTTACCCATCTTGAGTTTATTTTTGTGTACAGTGTAAGTTGGTGGTCAAATTTCACTTTTTTCCATGTAGCTGCCCAGATCTCCCAACACCATTTATTGAACAGTCTATTTTTACTCTATTTTACTTCTGCCCACTTTGTTGACTATAAATTGACCATAAAGACATGGGTTTGTTTCTGGGTTTTCTATTTGGTTCCATTATTCTATGTGTCTGTTCTTATGCCAGAACCAATCTGTTTTGATTACAGAGGCTTTATAATATAGCTTGAAAGCAGGTATTGTGATTCCTCCTACTTTGTTCTTTCTGAAACTTGATAAGGCTTTTTGTGGACCTTTATTGTTCCATATAAATTTTTGAAATATTTTCCTATATATGTAAAATATATTATTTATATTTTCATAGAGATTATCTTGAACCTGTATGCTCAGCATCATTATTCATCAGAGAGCTGCAAATTAAAACCACAAATAAATACTACTTCACATTGGTCAAAGTAGCTATCATAAATAAATCAAGAAACAAATCTGGTGGGGCTGTAGACAAAAAGGAACCCTAGTACACTATGGGTGGAATTTCAGAGTGATGCAGTGATTGTAGAAAACAATGTGGAATTTCCTCAAAAACCTAAAAATGGAACTGCCTTTTGACTCAACAATTCCACTGTTTTGATTATACACTAAGACTCCTGAAACACCAATTTAAAAAAACCTATGCACTCTGATATAAGTAGCAGTGGTACAGACAATAGCCAAGTGCTAGAAACAGTCTAAGTGCCCATCAGTAAACAAGGTAAAATATATATATACACACACACAGAATGTAATAGTACACAGCAGAAAAAAAGAAAGAACTCCTAATTTGCAACAGCATGTATGGAACTAAAAAGCATCCTGCTAAGTGAAATAAGTTTGGAGGACAAAGACAAATAACTTCAAAAAAAGTTTTTAATGTTGTTAAAGTACAGTTTCTCCATTGTCCCCCCACCACTCCCTCCACCATAGAAGTCCCCAACCTTGCATCCTCCATCTTAACTCCCTTTGATTTTCTCTATGTGTCCTTTATATATGATCTAAAAATCCTTCCTCCTTCCCCCCACCCCCATTATCTCCTCCCACCTCCCCTCTGTTACTGTCAGTATGTTTTTTTTTTTAACTTAAAAGTCTCTGGTTATATTTTGTTTGCTTGTCTGTTTTTTTTTTTTTTTTTTTAATTAGGTTCCACTCATATGTCAGATTGTATGGTATTTGTCTTTCACCATCTGGCTTATTTCACTTAGTATACTGCTCTCCAGTTCCATCCATGCTGTTTCTAATGGTAGGAGCACCTTCTTTCTTTCTACTGCATAGAACATGGTGTAAAGATACCACAGTTTTTTGATTTATTCATTTACTGATGGACACTTAGGTTGCTACCAGTACTTGACTATTGTGATTTGTGCTGCTATGAACATTGGGGTACATAGGTTCTTTTGAATTGTTGTTTCAGGGTTCTTAGGGTATAATCCAAGCAGTGGAATTTCTGGGTCAAAAGGCAGTTCCATTTTTAGTTTTCTGAGGAAATTCCATATGGTGTCCACAGTAGCTGCACCAGTGTGCATTCCCACCAAGAGTGCACTAGGATTTCCTTTCTCTATTACTCTCCAACATTTTTTTGTTGATTTGTGTATAATGGCCATTCTCACTGGTGTGAAGTGGTATCTCCTTGTAGTATTAATTTGCACTTCTCTGATGGCTAGTGATGTTGAGCATCTTTTCATATGTCTCTGGGCCTTCTGTAGGTCCTCCTTGGAGAAGTGTCTATTCTTGATCTTTGCCCATTTTTTAATTGGGTTGTTTGTCTTTGTAGAGTGGAGTCATATGAGTTCCTTACATATTTTGAAGATCAAATCATTGTTGGAGGTATCATTGGAAAATATGTTTTCAGATAAGGTTGGTTCTATTTTCATTTTAATGCTGTTTTCTTTATCCATGAAGAGGCTTTTTATTTTGATGAGATCCCATTTGAATGGGAAAGATCCCATTCTTTTTTTTTTAATGTCCCTTGCTCTAGGGGACATATAGGTGAAAATATTTGTGGGTGGGATATCTGAGATTTTCTTGCCAAGTTCTCCTCTAGGACTTTTACAGAGTCATGGCTTATATTTAAGTCTTTTATCCACCTTGACCACCATGGTGTAAGTTGGTGATCGAGTTTCAATTTTTCTGCATGTAGCTGTCCAGCTCTCCCAACACCATTTGTTGAAGAAGCTATTTTTACTCCATTTTATACTTCTTTCCTTTACTGAATATTAATTCACCATAAAGACATGGGTTTATTTCCAAACTCTCTAATTTGTCCCATTGGTCTATGTGTCTGGTCTTAAGCCCATACAAGGCTGTTTTGATTACTCTGGCCTTGCAGTATAGTGTGATATCAGACACTGTGATCCCTCCTACTTGTTCTTCTTTCTCAAAATTGCTGTGGCTGTTTGGGATTGTTTATAGTTCCACACAAATTTTTGAAATGTTTGTTCTGTGTCTGTGAAATATGCCATTGGTACTTAAATAGGTATTGCATTGAATCTCTAAATTACTTTGGATAGTATGGGCATTTTGATGATGTTAATGTTTCCAGTCCATGGACACGGATTCTCTTTTAATTTTACTGATGTTTTCTTTAGCCATAAAGAAGATTTAGCCATTATTTTGATGAAGTCCCATTTGCTTATTCTTTCCTTTATGTACCTTGTTCTAGGGGATATATTGGTGAAAATATTCCTACATGGAATATCTGAGATCTTCCTGCCTATATTCTCCTCTAGGACTTTTATGGTGTCATGACTTAAATGTAAGTATTTTATCCATCTTGAGTATATTTTTGTGTATGGTGCAAGTTGGTGGTCAAGTTTTATTTATTTATTTTTTGCACGTACATGTCCAGATCTCCCAACACCATTTGGTGAAGAGACTATTTTTACTCCATTTTATGTTACTGCCCCTTTTGTCAAATATTAATTGGCTGTAGAGACTTGGGTTTATTTCTGGGCTCTCTGTTCTGTTCCATTGGTCGATGTGTCTGTTCTTATGCCAGTACCAGGCCATTTTAATTACTATGGCCTTGTAATACAGTTTGATATCAGGCACTGTGATCCCTCCTACTTTGTTCTTTCTCAAAATTGCTTCAGCTATTCTGGGTCATTTATGGTTGCATATAAATTTTTGAAATGTTTGTTCTATATCTGTGAAATATGTCATTGGTATTTTAATGACATTAAAATTAAATATGACAAAAATAATTAATTAAGTTTAATTTAAATAAAGACATTAAAAAATTTAAATGACATTAAAATACAGATTCCATTTGCTTGTGTCTTCTTTGATTTATTCCTTCAGTGCTGTGTAGTTTTCTGAGTATAGGTCTATTATATCCTTGGCTAGGTTTATTCCTAGGTATTTTATTTTTATTTTTATTAAGTACTTTTGCATTTTACTGATGTTCAAGTAAAGTTTTCTGCCTTTCCTCCCTACCCCACCCCACCACCCCAGCCATCCTCACCTCCCTCCGCTGTTTCCAACCCCCTTGTTTTTGTCCATGTATCCTTTATAGTTGTTTCTGTAAACCCTTCACCCTTTTCCCCCCATTATCCCTTCCACTCTCCCATCTGGTTACTGTCAGTTTGTTCTTAATTTCAATGTCTTTGGTTATATTTTGCTTGCTTGTCTGTTTTGTTAATTATGTTGCAGTTAAAGGTGAGATCAAATGGTATTTATCTTTCACCCCCTGTCTTATTTCACTTAGCATAATGCTCACCAGCTCCATCCATACTATCACAAAAGTGATACATTTTCCTGATTTCTGTTTCTTATATTTCATTGTTGGTATACAAAAATGCCTTTAATTTATGAAAATTGACTTAGTACCCTGCTCTTTTCCCACTTTCACTTATTAGGTCCAGTAGTTTTTTGACGGGGTATATAGGATTTATTATATGCACTATCATGTAATCTGCAAACAATGACAGTTTTGTTTCCTCTTTTCCAATTTGAATGCCTTTTATTTCTTTTTCTTGTCTGATTTTTGTGGCTAGGACTTTCAATACTATGTTGAATAGAGGTGGTGAAAGTAGACAACTTTGTCTTGTTCCTGATATTAACAGGAACATTTTTAGTTTTTTTCCCATTGATTATGATGTTGGCATATGTTTCATATATGGCCTTTATTAGGTTGAGGAATGTTCCCTCTATTCCCACATTGCTGTGTTTTTATCATAAATGGGTGTTGTACCTTATCAAATGATTTTTCTGCATCTATTGATATAACCATGTGATTTTGTCTTTGCTTTTGTTTATGTGATGCCTTATGCTTATTGATTTCTGAATATTTTACTATCCTTGTATTCCTGGGATGAATCCCACTTGATCATCTTTTATGATCTTTTTAATGTATTACTGGATGCAGTTTGCCAACATTTTGTTAAGGATTTTAACATCTATGTTTATCAGCAATATTGGCTTGAAGTTGTCTTTCTTTGTTTTATCTTTATCTGGTTTGGATATTAGGATGATGTTGGCTTCATAAAAAGAGTTTGGGAGTTTTCCATCTTCTTGGATTTTTTGGGGTAGTCTTTTAAGTATAGGGTTTAGCTCTTCCTTAAATGCTTTGTAGAATTCGTCTGTGAAACTGTCCTGCCCAGGGTTTTGTGTGTTGGGAGGTGTTTTTTTATTATTATTTTTTTTATTACTGTTTCAATTTCACCTGCTGTTATTGGTCTGTTCAGGCTTTCTGCTTCCACTTCATTCAGTTTTGGGAGATTATATTTTTCTAGAAATTTGTTCATTTCACCTAGATTTTCAAATTTCTTGGTATATAGTTTTTTGTAGTAATTTCTTACAGTCCTTTGTATTTCTGTGGTATCAATTGTAATCTCTCCTCTTTTATTCCTGAGTGTGTTTATTTGGGTCCTTTCTCTTTTTATCTTGATGAATCCATTTAAAGCCTTGTCATTTTCTTTTATCATTTCAAAGAACCATTTCCCAGATTTATTGATCCTTAGAATTGTGCTTTTAGTTTCTGTGTCATTTCTTCTAGTTTCTCTGAGCTTTCTTTGTGGTTGTTTCCCTGGTTCTTGTTCATGTATGGTTAGTTTGTTTATTTGAAATGTTTCTGTCTTTTTTTTTTTTTTTTTTTTTTTTTTTTAGGTAGGCGTGTATCACTATGAACTTCTCTCTCAGGACTACCTTTGCTGTTTCCCGTAAGTTTCAGGTTGTTGAGAGTCCATTTTTATTTGTTTCCAGAAACTTTCTGATTTCTTCCTTGATCTCATTCTTGACCAATTCATTACTTAATAGCATCCTATTCAATATCCATGAGTTTGAGTGTTTTTTTTTTTTTTCTTGAGGTTGGTTTCTGGTTTCAGTCCCTTGTGGTCAGAGAAAATGCTTGATATGATTTCAATTTTCTTGAATTTATTGAGTCTGGTTTTGTGTCCTATCATGTGGTCTATCTTTGAAAATGTTCCATGTGCATTTGAAAAAAGTGTGTATTTTGATTTTTTTGGAAGAATGGTTCTATATATATATATCAGTTAAGTTCATTTGATATAGGACATTGTTCAATGACACAAATCTTTGTTGATAATTTGTTTGGAAGACCTATCCATATTTGACAGTGGGGTGTTAAAATCCCTTCCTATAATTGTGTAGCTCTCAATATCTTTCTTGAAGTCCTCCAGGATTTTCCTTGTGCATGTGGGTTCTCCTATATTGGGCACATATATGTTTTTAATATTTATATCTTCTAGATGGAATCTTCCCTTGAGTATTATGAAAGTACCTTTTGGGTATCTTTTTATGTCCTTTGTTTTGAAGTCTGTTTTGTCTGAAATGAGTATTGCTACCACAGTTTTTTTCCCCTGCCTGTTTGCTTTGAATATTTTTTCCAACCTTTCACTTTCAGTCTGTGTAGGTCTTTTGTTCTGAAATGGCTCTCTTGTAGGCAACATATGTGTGGAACACATTTTCTTATCCATTTGGCTCCTGTATGTCTTTTGATTGGAACACTTACTACATTACCATTTAAGGTTATTATTGATAGGTATTTGTTCATTTTTCTCCCTTTGTACCAGTTTCCTCTCTCTTTCACTCCTTCCCTTTCTCTTCTTATAGTAGTCACTCTAGTAAATCCTGTAGGGCTGGTTTGGTGGAGATTAATTCTGTCAGCATTTTTTGTTGTTTCAGAAAATCTTTATTTTGCCTTTTAATTTTGCCATTTTAGTTGAGAATTTCACTGGGTAAAGTAGTCTTGGTTGTAGGTCTTTGTTTTCCATTTATTTGTATATCTCTTCCCATCCTCTGCTAGACTGGAGTGTCTCTTTTGATAAATCAGCTGCTAGTCTTATCAGGGCCCCTTTGTATGTTACTTCTTGTTTCTCCCTTGTTGTTTTTAAGATTCTCTCTTTGTATTTAAAACTGCCATCTTAATTATGATATGTCTTGGAGTTGGACTCTTTGGGTTTTCTTGATTGGGACTCTCTGTTCTTCCTGAACTTGCATGGTTTTTCTTTTTTCCCTCTCCAGGTTGGGAACGTTTTCTGTCATTATTTTTTCAAACAGGGTTTCTAACCTTTGTTCCTTTTCTTCTCCTTCTCATTTTCCTATGATTAGAATCTTGTTGTTTTTCATGTTATCTTGGAGTTCCCTTAAGCTATCTTTATATTTTTTGACTCTCTTTTTGTGCAACTGCTTTACCTGGGTGTTTCTTTCCACCTTGTCTTCCAGGTCACTATTTCAGTCCTCTGCTTCCTTCTAGTGTGTGTTTTTTTTTTATTTCTGCAATTTTATTGTTAATTTCTTCCTGGTTTTTGTTTATAGTTTCTATTTTCTTTTTCATAGTGTTGTAGTTCTCATTCAGTTTTTTGTAGTTGTCTGTGAGTTCCTTGATCATCTTTATAACCATTATTTTGAATGATTCTGTATTTGATAGCTTGCTTATCTCCATTTCACTTAAGTCTTTTATTGGGGAGTCTTCCATTCTTTTTGATTGCATGTTCTTTTTTGTCTCCCCATTTTAGGTGACTCCTTTTGTTTGTTTCTACCCTTACTGATGTTTCACTTTGCTAGCTATCTTTGTATGCTGAACTTCTATGGTAGGATTCTGCGGGATTCAGTGGTGGTGTCTCTTTGATCTCATCTGAATGCTTTAGGTTTGCCCTTTCTTCTGTTTGTGTGGGCTCTCTTGTTATACTTGGGTTTCTACTTTTTGGTGGTTCCTTTGTTGGTGGTTTCTCTCCTTCACCTGGTATACTGATGTTTGCAGCTCCCACTTAATAATAATGAAAAAAATAATAATACAAATAAAAATAAAATGGCAGTTCTATGGGGTAGGAAAGTGAAATTTGTCTCAGTTTCTCAGTTTTTGGTTTTAGCCTTGCACTCCCCCTTTGCATCTGTCTCTGGATTTTTCACAACTCCAGGTTTTATTTTCTCACTTGGGGGAAGAAAAGCAAAAGAGAAAGGAAAGGAAAAATAAGCCTCCTGCAGACTTTAAACCCATTGAGTGAGTTCTGCTGGTCTTCCTGGATGCCACAGGAAGAGGGGGTCTGGGATTCATTTTTATTTCTTTCTATGGTTTTTCAAGGATAGGGGCCATGTCTGGGTTGCAATATTCACAGTTGCCCAGCCTCCAGCTGAGGTCCTCCATGAGCTGCTGGGCCCTCATGTCCATCTCCACCAGGCATGAACTTTTAATCTACCAGTTGTGCTGAGGTCTGTGCAGTGTGCCCTCTCCCTGCTGTTTGTGAGCCCACCATGGCCAAAGCCCACTGGCAGACTAGCACCTCCAGTTGTGAGGTGCCATTCAGCCTCTGGTCAAGCAGCATGAGTCAAGCTTGACCTGCAGCTCAAAGAAGCCTTAGGGCAAGTGGTTCCATGAGAAGCCGGAATCAGCCCCAGGGCAAGCACCACCAGTCAGCCTTCAGGAGAGTGGTACAACTCAGCTGCCAGGCAAGCAGCACAAATTAGGAGCAGGCAAGTGGTTCAAACCAGACTCAAAGCAAGTGGGACAAATCCATTTCCCAGCAAGCTGCCCGAGTCCAGTGCAGGCATGTGGCTCAAATCCGCTGCCGGGCAATTGGCCAGAGCCATGCCCAGGCGTGCAGCCAAATCACCCTCAGGGCACACCAGCCACAGCTTGAGAGTTTCTTACACAGCCACTGCAAGCCTTTTTTTTTTTTCCTTTTTGAGTAAAAGCCTCTTGTTATGCTTTCTATCCTTAACAAGCACCAAGTTTTCATGCAGTCCAACTTTGTAACCAGACTGGAGGCTATCAAGGTCAGGGTCCAGTATGGACCAACTCTTTTCCCTTCTCTGGTGATGCTTGACTCCCCAGTTTCTCTGGTAATAATCTAGCCATCATACACAATCCCAGTGGGTGTTCACCACCTCCGTTTTTCCCACTTGTTGTCTACTCCCCCCAGTGACTTCAAGAATTCAGGTTCCTTCTGGTGCTAGGCTGTTCTCCCTGCTCTGGTAGATGAGGGAGCTGGTGACCTAACTCTCCTCCAAGTATCCTGTGGTAGGCATTAGGTGGGGGGCCACAGCAGCCTAGATCCCTGCAAAGATCCCAGGGTCCTTACCATCCCAACACAATCTCCTCACTGTCTGTTTTCAATGCCCTCTACAATTTTTGGCCTCCAAACTTCATATATGCTGGCATTCTGTTAGCTGTTCACTCTGTTACTCAGAAGATTGGCTAGGTGTTCCAGCTGGGCACAGGGAGAACTGGGCTCCACTCCCACCTACCTTACTGCCATCTTCAGTTCCCCTCTTTTTCTTATCTGATAGCTGTGGCTAGGATTTCCAATACTATGTTGAATAGAAATGGTGAACGCGGTCATCCTTGTCTTGTTCCTTGTCTTAATGGGAAAGATTTAAGTTTTTTCCTATCAAATGTGATGTTGGCTGTAGGGTCTCCTAGATGGCCTTTATTACATTGAGGTATGCTCCCTCTACTGACAGTTTTCTGATTGTTTTTTTTTTTTTTTATCACAAATGAGTGTTTTACCTTACCTAATACTTTTTCCATATTTATTGATATGATCATGTGAGTTTTTTCTTTCCTTTTGTTTATGTGAGGTAGTACATTTATTAATCTACAAATATTTTACTATCCTTGCATCCTTGGGATGAATACCACTTGATCATGGTGTATCTCTCATCTTTTTAATATATTGCTGGATGTGGTTTGCCAATATTTGTTGAGGATTTTAGCATCTATGCTTGTCAGTCATATTGGCCCATAGTTTTCTTGCTTTTTTGTGTTTTTATCTGGTTTTTGGATTAGGATGATGCTGGATTCATAAAAAGAGTTTAAGAGTCTTCAGTCTTCTTAAATATTTTGGAATAGTCTTTGAAAAATAGGAGTTAGTTCTTCCTTAAATGTTTTGTGATATCCTCTTGTAAATCCATCTGGTCCAGGGCTTTTGTGTTGGAAGTTTTTTTATTACTGCTTTGATTTTGTCAGCTATTATTGGTCTGTTCAGGCTTTCTGATTCTTCTTCATTCAGTTTTGGAAGGTTTTAGTTTTCTAGAAATTTGTCCATTTTACCCATGTTTTCACATTCTTTGGCATATAGTTGTTCATTGTGATTTCTTACAATCCTTTGTATTTCTGTGGCATATGTGGTAAAAATCTCTCCTCTTTCACTTATGATTTTGTTTATTTGGGTCCTCTCTCTTTTTTTCCCGATCAGTCTGCCTAAGGCATTGTCAATTTTGTTTATCATTTGAAAGAAATAGCTCCTGGATTTACTTTCTTTTAGTCCCCATGTCATTTTTTTTTCTTTTTTTTTTTAATTTTAATCATTGTTCATATACAGTTTTCTCCTTTTTACTCCCAATCCCATCCCCCCTCCCAACCTCCCCACTTCCCTCCCATTACCACCCTCCCCTTAGCTTATGACCACATGTCCTTTAAGTTTGTTCCTGTGAACCCTTCCCACTGTCCCCTTAAATTCCCTCTTCTCTCCCCTCCTGTCACCGTCAGCCTGTCCTCTATTTCAGTGACTTCTGTTATATTTTGCTTGTTTCTTTGTTTTGTTATTTAGGTTCCTGTTAAAGGTGAGATCATATGGTATTTGTCTTTCACTGCCTGGCTTGTTTTGCTAAGAATAATGTTTTCCAGCTCCATCCACGCTGTTGCAAAAGGTAGGAGCTCCTTCTTTCTTTCTGCTGCATAGAATTCCATTGTGTAAATGTACCATAGTTTTCTGATCCATTCATTTACTGATGGGCATCTTGGTTGCTTCCAGCATCTAGCTATTGTAAATTGTGCTGCTATGAACATTGGGATGCATAGGTTCTTTTGAATTGGTGTTTTAGTATTCTTAGGATAGAGTCCCAGCAGTGGAATTGCTGGGTCAAAAGGCAGATCCATTTTTAGTTTTCTGAGGAAGTTCCATACTGCTTTCCATAGTGGTTGTACCAGTCTGCAGTCCCAGTTTGCAGTGCACTAGGGTCCCCTTTTGTCCACAACCTTTCCAACACTTGTTGTTTGTTGCTTTGTTTATGATGGCCATTCTGTCTAGTGTGAAGTGGTATCTCATTGTGGTTTTCATTTGCATCTCTCTGATAGCTAGTGATACTGGACATCGTTTCATGTGTCTTTGGATTCTCTGTATGTCCTCCTTGGAGCAGTGTCTGTTCAAGTCCTTTGCCCACTTTTTAATTGGATTCCCTGTCTTCTTAGAGTGCAGTCGTGTAAGTTCTTTATATATTTTGGAGATTAAACCCTTGTCTGAGGTATCATTGGCAAATGTTTTCCCATACAGTTGGTTCTCTTTTAATTTTGATACTGTTTTCTTTAGCTGTGCAGAAGCTTTTAATTTTGATGAGGTCACATTTGTTTATTCTTTCCTTTATGTCCCTTGCTCTAGGGGACACGTCAGTAAAAAAGTTTTTTCATGAAATATCTGAGATTTTCCTACCTATGTTCTCCTTTAGGACTTTAATGGTGTCACGTTTTATATTTAAGTCTTTTATCCACCTTGAATTTATTTTTGTATATGGTGTAAGTTGGTGCTCAAGTTTCATTTTTTTGCACGTGGCTGTCCAGTTCTCCCAACACCATTTGTTGAAGAGGCTATTTTTATTCCATTTAATGTCGCTGCCTCCTTTATCAAATATTAATTGACCATAGAGACTCGGGGTTATTTCTGGGCTCCCTGGTCTGTTCCATTGGTCTATGTGCCTGTTTTTATGCCAGTACCAGACTGTTTTGATTACAGTGGCCTTGTAGTATAGTTTAGTGTCGGGTATTGTGATCTCTCCTACTTTACTCTTCTTTCTCAAAATTGCAGCAGCTATTCGGGGTCGTTTATAATTCCATATAAATTTTTGAAGTGTTAGTTCTATGTCTATGAAATAAGCCATTGGTATTTTAATAGGTATTGCATTGAATGTGTAAATTGCTTTAGGTAGTATGGACATTTTGATGATATTAATTCTTCCAATCCATGAACACGGTATATGTTTCCATCTGTTTATGTCTTCCTTGATTTCTTTCTTCAGTGTTGTGTAGTTTCTGAATACAGGTCTTTTACCTCTTTGGTTGGTTTATTCCTAGATATTTTATTTTTCTTTTTGCTATTTCAAATGGGATTTTTTCCATGATCTCTGTTTCTGCTGTTTCATTGTTGGTGTACAGGAATGCCTTTGATTTCTGGATATTGACTTTGTATCCCACTGTTTTGCCAAATTCATTTATTAGGTCAAGCAGTTTTTTGGTAGAGTCTATAGGATTTTCTATGTATACTATCATGTCATCTGCAAACAGTGACAATTTTGTTTCCTCCTTTCCGATTTGAATGCCTTTTATTTATTTTTCTTGTCTGATTGCTGTGGCTAAAACTTCCAGTACTATAGTGAATAGAAGTGGTGAAAAATGGACAGCCTTGTCTTGTTCCTGATCTTAGTGGAAAAGATTTTAATTTTTGGCCATTGAGAATGATGTTGACTGCAGGTCTCTCATATATGGCCTTTATTATGTTGAGGAATGCTCCCTCTATTCCCATTTTGCCGAGTGCTTTTATCATGAATGGGTGCTGTACCTTATCAAATGCTTTTTCTGCATCGATTGATATGATCATGTGGTTTTTGTCTTTGCTTTTGTTTATGTGATGTATTACATTTACTGACTTGCGAATATTGAACCATCCTTGCATCCCTGGAATGAATCCCCCTTGGTCATGGTGTATGATCTTCTTAATGTACTGTTGGATGCGGTTTGCCAGTATCTTGTTGAGGATTTTAGCGTCAATGTCCATCAGCGATATTGGCCTGTAGTTTTCTTTCTTTGTTGTGTCTTTATCTGGTTTTGGAATTAAGATGATGTTGGCCTCATAAAAAGAGTTTGGGAGACTCCCATCTTTTTGGATTTTTTGGAATAGTCTTTGAAGTATAGGGGTTAGTTCTTCCTTAAATGCTTTGTAGAATTCTCCTGTGAAACCATCTGGTCCCGGGCTTTTGTGTGTTCGGAGTTTTTTGATTACTGCTTCAATTTCTTTTGTTGTTATTGGTCTGTTCAGGCTTTCTGCTTCTTTTTCATTGAGTTTTGGAAGCTTATATTTTTCTAGAAAGTTGTCCATTTCACCTCGGTTTTCAAATTTCTTGGCATACAGCTCTTTGTAGTAATTTCGTACAATCCTTTGTATTTCTGTATCTGTTGTAATCTCCCCTCTTTCATTTCTGATTGTGTTTATTTGGGTCTTCTCTCTTTTTTTCTTGATGAGTCTGCTTAAAGGCTTGTCGATTTTGTTTATCTTTTCAAAGAACCAGCTCTTGGATTCATTGATCTTTAGAATGGTGCTTTTAGTCTCCATGTCATTTAATTCTGCTCTAATCTTGGTTATTTCCTTCCTTCTGCTTGCTCTGGGCTGCTTCTGTTTTTGTTCCTCGAGGTCTTGTAGACGTAGGGTTAGGTTGTTTGTTTGAAACGTTTCTAACCTTTTTAGGTGTGCCTGTATCGCTATGAACTTCCCTCTCAGGACTGCCTTGGCTGTGTCCCATAAGTTTTGGGTTGTTGTGAGTTCGTTTTCATTTGTTTCCAGAAACCTTTTGATTTCTTCCCTAATGTCATTCTTGATCCATTCATGGTTTAATAGCATGCTATTTAATCTCCATGATTTTGAGTATTTTTGTTTTTTTTCCTTGGGATTTGTTTCTAGCTTCAGTCCCTTGTGGTCTGAGAAAATGCTTAGTATGATTTCAATTTTCTTGAAATTCTTGAGGTTTGTTTTGTGTCCTATCATGTGGTCTATCTTTGAGAATGTTCTGTGTACATTTGAAAAGAATGTATATTTAGCTTCTTTTGGATGGAGGGCTCTGTATATATCAGTAAAGTCCATTTCATCAAGGGTATTGTTCAATGCCACAATATCTTTGTTGATATTTTGTTTAGATGATTTGTCCGTTTTTGATAGTGGGGTGTTAAAATCTTCCACTATAATTGTGTTGCTGTCCATTTCTTTCTTGAAGTCCTCTAAGATTTTCTTTATGTATTTCGGCACTGCTACGTTGGGTGCATATATATTTACAATATTTATGTCTTCTTGATGTATTCTTCACTTGAGTATTATGAAGTGCTCTTCTGGGTCTCTGTTTATGGACCTTTTTTGGAAGCCTATTTTGTCTGATATGAGTATTGCTACCCCAGCTTTTTTTTCCTGTCCATTTGCTTGGAAGATTTGTTTCCAGCCCTTCACTTTCAGCCTGTGTAGGTCTTTTATCCTGAGGTGGGTCTCTTGTAGATAGCAGATATGTCGGTCATTTTTTCTTATCCAATCAGCTATTCTATGTTTTTTGATTGGAGCATTTAATCCATTTACGTTTAAGGTTATTATCGATAGGTACTTATTCATTGTCTTTTATGTACGTGTGTTTCTCTCTCTCTCTCTCTCCTTCTCTTTCTCTCTCTCCCCCTTCCCTCCCCTCCTTAAAGCAGTCCTTTTAGAATCTCTTGAAGAGCTGGTTTGGTCGAGGTGTATTCTTTTAGACTTCTTTTGTCTGGGAAGCTTCTTATTTGGCCTTCTATCTTGATCGAGAGCCTTGCTGGATATAGTAGCCTTGGTTGCAGCCCTCTGGTTCCCATTACCTGGAGTATTTCTTGCCATTCTCTTCTGGCTTGAAGTGTTTCCATTGAGAAGTCAGCTGTTAGCCTTATTGGGGCTCCCTTGTATGTTACTTACTTTTTCTCCCTTGCTGCCTTTAAGATTCTCTCTTTGTCTTGAAATTTTGTCATTTTAATTATGATGTGCCTTGGGGTGGGTGTCTTTGGGTTCCTCTTGATTGGGACTCTCTGTGTTTCCTGGATTTGTGTGACTTTTTCTCTCATCAAATTAGGGAAGTTCTCCTTCATTACTTGTTCAACTAGGTTTTTGATCCCTTGCTTTTCTTCTTCTCCTTCTGGTATCCCTATTATACGGATATTATTACGTTTCATATTGTCTTGCATTTCTCTTAATCCCTCTTCATTGTTTCTGAGCCTCTTTTCCTTTTCTTGCTCTTTCTGGATGCTGTTTTCTACTTTGTCCTCTAGCTCGCTAATCTGATCTTCTGCTTCATCAAGCCTGCTTTTCATTCCTTCTACTGTGTTCTTCAGTTCAGAAATTGTATTCTTCATTTCCTCTTGACCTTTGTTGAGAGTTTCTATTTCCTTTTTCATGTTTATATAGTTTGCAGTGAGATTGATGTAGATTCCCTCTAATTTCTGAAAGCTCATTGTGAGTTCATTGAACTTCCTGGTGATCATTGTTTTGAACTCACTATCTGATAGTTGAGTTGCCTCTATTTCATTTAGCATATTTCCTGAGGCTTCCTCCTTTCCCTTCAATTGGGGGTTGTTTCTTTGTTTTCTCATCGTTCGTGGGTTTCTTCTTTTTTCTTCTTGTTTGTTAATTTGATCTGTTCTGATTCCCTGTAATTATGGTGTGAACTTCTGTGGTAGAATATTTGTGAGATTCAGTGGTGCAATCTCCTTCGTGTATCCTGGTGCTCACAACTTCCCTCTATTCTTTTTTGTGATCCGTTGGAGGAGTAAGGCAAAATGGTTTAAAACAGCAAGACAGTATACTATGAAATGTATATTCACTATAGCAGCCAGTAGAGAAGAGATAGGTTATCCTTTGGCTCCTTATAGTGTTAACTGTGATCCTCCACCCCACTATCCACGTTTTAGAAAGGATGGAAAGAAGGTAAGACTCTTATTGGGGACGAGCGGATTGTTAGTTGGATCTAGAAAGCTGTGAGGCTGTGGGAGGTCAGATTCTAAGGTAGGATTGGACTAAAGATTAGTATATAGGAGTCATGAGTAAAAGAATAGAGACAACCCCCACAATAGTATAGTTCAGAAAATTGCAAAGTGGGCTGAGATCAGGTACGGGTATTGAGAAGCAATTACAATTGTATAGACTAGGTCTTACTAGTAGTAATAGTAAAGTGACAGTCTTGTGGCAGAATCGATGAGGTCTAGATAACAAGAATAAAGAGTATAGAACCTTGAGAGGTGTATTAAGGGAACACAGATGAAGGATAGTAACTTATCAACACCTTGTGACTGAGATACCAAGGGGAACCTATCAGCTGACAGTATAACCAGCCAAGCAAAGAAAATTATACAGAAAGAAAAAGAATACCAAAATATTATTAAAATAAAAAATGTCGGAAGAGTGAGAAAAAGATAATACAAATTTACAGTAACTTGCAAGATTAAAAAAAAAGGAAAGAAAAGCAGAAGATGTAGTGCAGGAGAGATAAATTTGGAGTGGAAAGAATAATATTAGGATGAATGGAGGAGAGACATAAGGGATTGCAAGATAAAAATAATAAGAATTGAAAAATAAAGTGTCACATAAAACACAAGATAAAATCAATCAACCAACAACAGCCAGAGAAACCGAACAAAACCAACAAAACCAAAAACAAATAAAAAACAAAAACAAAAAACAAAAAAACAAAACAAAACAAACAAAATAAACAAAAAAAGAAAAGGGAAAAAACAAACAAAACAAACAAACAAAAACAAACAAAACACACACACACACACACACACACACACACACAACCTCTTGTTGGTTTCTAACTGGCCAGACCAGTTTTTCTGATCTTTCTCGCTTCAGGTGGCTGAGGGACCATTGAAATTCTTCTCTCTCTCCTAGCCAGACCTCAGCTGGTGTTTCAGGTAGCCTGGGTGCTCCCAAACACACTGGCTCTTTGGATCTCACTCCCACGTTCTTCCTCTTCTGGACTCCGGGGTCCTGCAGGTTTCCAGGTCTATGCTGTCAGGAGGCACCCGCAACGTTTTGGGATTCACTGCGTGCTCCCTGGGGATCATAAAAGGGCGCGCCCCTCCCCCAAACTTTTGAGAATCGGGGTCTAGGATCGCCCTAAGCGTCTTGCCGGGACCCTTCCGGGATCAAAGCGCGCCAGAGTCAGCCATCCTGACGGCGTGCGCCAAGCCCGCGCCAGGCCGTTTCCAGCTCCGGTCCTCGCCGAACCGCACTCTGACCCGGGAGTTGGCGTCTTTCCCGGCTCCCCTGGTTGGGCTGGCTGGAAATCTCTGGGCCACCACTGTAGGAACGCACCAAGTGCCACGTCCCTCCAGGGATCGCAGCGTGAGAATCAGGCCTCCCTATGGGGCGCGAGCCGAGCGCTGCCGGGCTCTGTACCCTCCACCGCTCTGCACTTCTACCGGGCTAGGGGTGCGGAAGCTCTTCCAGGCTGCCCCTGGTCTTGTCAGCTAGAGTCCCTCACTCCTCCCAGGTCTCTGGGCGGGCAATCTTAGTCCCTGGGCGATCTTTTCCCAGTCCAACTGGCCAAACTGTTCCTTTTAGCAACACGTTGTCCCCTAGAGTTGCTCACCCCTGTATTCGGGGGAGGAAGCAGCGACTTCCCTCTCCCGGGTGCCCTGGGGCAAGACCCGGAGCACTGGGCGGGCCTGGGGTCTGCACACCCCTAGACCCCGAGCTTACCCCTGGGCCCCTTTTGTCCTGTAGCCGGCTCCTTACCGTCTGGTTTTCCGGCGAGTGCAATAATTTTTGATGTCCTGCTTTCAAAAATGATTCAGTAACCTGGCCCACTTGCTCTGTTTCTCCACCGATCCTCGAGTTTCCCCCCTCTTCACAGAAGCCGAGAAAAACGCTGCCTAGAGTAAAGCTGCCATCTTCCCTCCTCTAGTCCCCATGTCATTTTATTCTGCCCTGATCTTGGCTATTTCCTTCTTTATGCTCTTTCTGGGCTTTGTTATTGTTCCTCCAGTTCTTGTAGATGTAGTCTTAGGTTGTCTATTGGTAATATATCTCTTCTTTAGGTAGACCTGTATCATTATGAACTTTCCTCTCAGGACTGCTTTCTTTGTGTCCTATAAAATCTGAATTGTTGTGAATTCACTTTCTGTTGTTTCTAGGAACGTTATGACTTCTTCCTTGATCTCATTTTTAACCAAGCCATTGTTTAATAGCATTCTCTTCAATCTTCATGAATTTGAGTATTTTTGAGGTTTTTCCTTGAGGTGTTTCTAGCTTCAGGACCTTGTGGTCTGAGAACATGCTTGATATGATTCCAATTTTCTAGAATTTGTTGAGGCTTGCTTTATGTCCTATCATGTCATCTATCTTTAAAATTTTTTTTCATGTGCATTTGAAAAAAATGTGGATTTTGATTCTTTGGGATGCAAATCTATGTATCTATCTATCTATCTCTCTCTATATAGTTTTCTATCTATCTATCTATCTATCTATATATCCATATATCTATATACAGATATAGATATCATATATATATGATATATATATATCATATATATATATATATATATATATATATATATCAGTTAAGTACATTTCATATAAGGCATTGTGCAATGCCACAATATTCTTGTTGATATTTTGTTTGGAAGTCCAATCCAGTATTGACAGTGGGGCATTAAAATTCTCTAGTGTAAGTTGTTTGCTCTCTATATCTTTCTTGAAGTCATCCAAGATTTCCCTTATATATTTTAGTGCTGTTATGTTGAGTGCATATATTTTTATAATGTTTATGTCTTTGTGATGGATTCTTCCCTTGAGTATTATAAAGTGACTTTCTGAGTCTGTTTTTTTGTGGCCTTTTCTTTGAAGTCTATTTGGTCTGATATAAGTATTGCTACCCCAGCATTTTTTCCTGTCCATTTGCTTGGGACATTTTTTCCAACCCTTCACTTTCAGTCTCTTTATTTCTTTTGTTCTGATATGGGTCTCTTATAGGAAGCATATGTATGGGTCATGTTTTCTTATCCATTCAGCTACTCTATGTATTTATTGGCACAACTAATCCATTTATGCTTAGTTTATTATTGATAAGTACTTATTTGTTGCCATTTTACTCCCTTCATATCTCTCTCTCTCCCTCCCTCTCTCTCTCTCTCCTTCCTTTTCTTAAAGCAGTTCCTTTAGTATATCTTACATTGCTGGTTTGGTGGAGGTGTATTCTTTCCATCTTCTGTTGTCTGGGAAACTCCTATTTTCACCTTCCATTTTAAATGACAGCCTTGCTGAGTAGAATAGTCTTGGATGCAGGCCTTTGCTTTTCATTACTTGGAATATATTCTGCCATTCCCTTCTGGCTTGTAGTGTTTCCATTGAGAAATCAGCTGTTAGCCTTATTAGGGCTACCTTATATGTTACTTCTTCTTTCTTTCTTGCTGTCCTCTTTGTCTTGGTATTTTGCCATTTTAATTATGATGTATCTTGTAGTAGGCCTCTTTGGGATCCTCTTAATTGGGACACTGTGCTTCCAGGATTTGTATCACTTTTTCTCTCATCAAATTAAGCAAGTTTTCCATTGGTACTTTTTCAAACAGTTTTTCTATCCCTTGATCTTCTCCTCCTTCTGCTGTCTCTACTATATGGATATTATGACATTTCATGTTGTCCTGCAGTTCCGTGAAGACATTTTCATTCTTTCTTAGTCTTCTTTCCCTTCCTCTCTATTTCTGCATGCTTTTTTTTCTATCTTGTCTTCCAGTTCCCTGATTCGAACCTCTGCCTCATCAATCCTACTTTTGATTCCTTCTACTGTGTTCTTCAATTCATAAATTGTATTCTACATTCCCTCTTGGCCCTTGTTCATAGTTTTTATTTCCTCTTTCATGTTGATACAGTTTGCAGTAAGTTCCTCCTAGTTTCCTTGTAGGTTTTGGTAATTCTCAATGAACTCATTGAGCCTCTTTATAACCATTGTTTTGAACTCAGTATTTGATAGTTGGCTTTCCTCTATTTTATTTATCATTCTTTTTGTGGCTTCCCCCTTTCCTTTCATTTGGGGGGGTTGTTTGTTTTTCTTTCCATTGTTTGTGAGACTCTTCTTTTTGACTCTGCTTCCCAAATTGATCTGTTTTGACTCCCTCAGTTTGTGGTTGAACTTCTATGGTAGGAGACCTGTGAGATTCAGTGGTGCAGTCTCCTTGATCTCCTGAATTTCATGGTCTAGGGGTGACATTTATGCCAATTATGTTGGCTCTCTGGATACAATTGAGTTTTGATTGTTGTTGTATCATTCTTTGGTGAGTCCTTCCCTTTAGCTGGTTGACTGAGGGTCACTCTGCCCACCATGTCTTATAATGCTGTTGTGAAGATGCTGCCAGAAGAAAACCATAAAGTCCAGGGAACTAACCCACATCTGCAAAAATATCTCCCTCCCACAATCCCACTATGAACATCAAATGAACCAGTATTAATAAGGGTGTAAAGAGATTAAAACTATTATAAGAAAGGAGAGAAATAAACTACAATGTAAATTCTAGTGACTTAATATGCCATATTTGCTGGACAAGCAATTAATGTTAGAAAGCTATGCAGAATAGAGAATATTGCTAATCATGTAGAAGACCATAGTGGATTTTGTCTAGGTAGCCTGTGGTATTTACCACTGTTTTATCTTCCTGGATCCTCCTCTGGTGATGCCACATGTTGATCCTGTATGACCTTAGGTAGCCTTCTCTGAGACTACCAGGATCTACTATCTGGCTATTTCCTTCAGTTGTTAATTTAGTTACTCTGTACTGAATAGTAAGGCTTAAGCCCCACAGGGCAGGGCAGAATCCTTCCTGGTGTTGGAGCTTTTGTTTCCCCTCCAGCTGCTGTTGCTGGGAAGGAAGTGGTCTGAGTGAACATGATGGCTGCTGCCATATTGGGGATGACTCAGCACTGGTATTCTGGTGGCTCCTCTCTCAGTTCTCTCCCCAATACTTTCATCCCATGTCTCTCCTCAGGGTTCTCTAGGCCACTCTGCCCCCACATTTGCCAGAGCTCCAGGTAAGTGGCTACAGATTAAAATTTGTGCATAAACCCTTTAAATGTCTCTTTGCATCTCCAGCCATCCATCTCTGGTTGAGAACAATCCTGCCACCTTTCTCTACCAGTTGTTATCTGTGTTCTTTTGGGGGTTTTGGTACTCTAGGCTGGAGATCCCATCTTAGGGTTTAGACTTTATTATTTTCTAAGGGAACCTAACTGGCCACTTAATTATCCCTCTGGCATTGGTGCCCATGGGTGCCCACACAGCTCTACTGAGTCTCCAACACACTCCTTACCAAACAGGTTGTGCTGAAGCTTATTTTTCTGCTGTCCAAGATTATAAGGCTACTCTCTCACTATTGTTCAGTTGTTTGTTCTGGGTGATTTCTCCACAATTTAGTTGTAATTCCAGATTGGTTATGGGAAGACATTAGTATGGCTTCCCTTCACTCCTCTGACATCTTACCTCTCTCCTCCTTATTCTGGAAAGAAGCTTCCTTTTACCACCTCCTTGTATGCCCATCAGTCTTCATGGATTTTTGGTGAATTCTGTTGAGCTCAGAGTCCTCTCTGCATGTTTCTAGAGCAGGGGACTGCAAGTCCCTTCACCACCCTCCTCCTGAAAATAGAAAAAGCATCTGTGCAAGTCCAGGTGTGAGCAATGACTACAGCCAACTGCATCTCTGCAGAACTCCAGAAGGATCCAAGACTATTGGAAAACAGGACTTTAGTAGAATGGGTTTTCCTTCTTTTCTTTCAGTCTTTTTTTTTTGGGGGGGGGGGAGCTCAAGTGTTTTGGAAGCTTTTTCTGAGGTCCAGTATACTCTCTACCCCTAGAACTCAACTGCTTCTAGTGCAGATTTCCCCACCAGATCTGGTAAATATTATTTTTTCTTACCCAGTACTTGTTTCTGACCACAAGATTCAGCCAAAGATAACTTAAATTCAAACTGACATTTTTTTTTTACTTATGCATTTCAGGGTGCTCTACTTCACCAGTTGTCTTTGTAGGGTGAACATCTATAGCAAGGAGTTCTCTGGGACTCAGTGGTGTGATCTCTTTGATCTTCTTTTCTAGATGCTCTATGTTTTCCCTTTTTATTTTCACTGGCTCTCTTGTTGTACTGGGGTTTCATTTGTCGGTGGCTTCTTTGTTGATGGGTTTTCCCCTCCAGTGGGCTTAATAGTAGTCACAACTCCCACCTTGTCTTCTATACTATTGTACTGTGTTGGTTAACAAAACAATATTACCAGACAACCAAACCTACACCAGCAAAAAGAGCCCATCAATCACATCAGCAATCTCAACTACAATTGAGTTAAGGCTAGTAAAGTTGAAGAGACATTGAAGATATCATAAGAGAGGTCAAAAGGAATATGAGATGACCAAACAGGGGAAATATTATTGAGTTGTAAGAGGGACAGGAATTGATAAGAGTTAGGATAGTATCAAGGTGAAGAACAAAATTTAAAATGTAAGTACAAAACAAAGAGTGATGGGAACAATGGGGTAAGATAAGGCAAGAGTATATTATAAGGTTTGAAGTAAAATCTAAAAGGTATTGGATCAACGGGGAGCAAAATTGCAGAAAAACAACTGGGTAGATAGCAATAATAGCTGAATAAAGTTTAATTAAGGTGGAATGGGAATGAGAATATTGTACAAAATGCAAGCTGGATATGAGATATCTACCATAAAGAAAAATGATTTTGAGAGGATGGGGGAAGTATATTGATAACAGTAAGGAGTAAAGCCCAGATTGACAAAGTGCAGTGGGGAAAGATAAAACTTTGAAATAAAATTACTCACTCAGCTGATCAGGGACACAGGCAAAGTGAAATGGATTAAGATAGCAAGAGAGTATTCTATGAGATTTAAAGTAAAAACAAATAGCAAACAAATAGGAGTTCCATTGAAGAAGTACAGCAATAACTGTGATATTTTACCCAACTAGCCACAGTTTATAAAAGGTTGAAATGAAATAAGATTCTTATAATAAGGAAAAATGTGAGCTGACTAAATAAAGAGAGCTTATGCAAGGTTAAATGGAGGAGAAATAGTGAGAGTAAGTGATAGAAACTTAGAAACTTGGTACAGTATGAGAGAAAATATATTTTACACCAACAGTAATAAAGTTCAGGAAGATGGAAAAATGGATTAAGATCAGGTAAGGGTGCTATGTGGGATTTTGAATAATAATAATATAATAAGAATTGTATAATCTGAATAGAAATAATAACAAATAAAATACCAAGAGTAGTGAGTTATTTGGAATACAAGTGAAGTGAAAGAAGAAAAATTAAAATACCATATGAAAGGGAGGATAATTAAAAAAATAAGAAAACAATTTAAATAAACTGAAAGAAGAAAGAGAAATTAAAAAATGTAAGTTTTGACAAAGACCAAGGTGAAATTTTTCTCAGCTTTTGGTGTTCAGTTTCTGACTTTTTTTCTAGATTTGCCTCTGGTTTTCTCTCAGCTCCAGTTCTTACTGTCTTACTCAAAAGAAAAAAAAAACAAAAACCACCTTCTGATTGTTAAGCCAGTCCAGCTGGTTTTGCAGAGCTTCCTGGTTCACACAGGTGGAATGGGCTGGTCTCCATTTTTCCTGTCCTGTGTTAGGGAAGTATAAATTAGGCATGTTTGGTTCAGTCTGGGATAAAATAATCACAGCTTCCCAGGTCCAACCTATGTCCTCAGAGTACTGTAGAGCCTGTGCTCTCCTCTCTGTGCAGTTGCACCAGGCTGGCCCTGATAAGTCATCTCACTTTACACCTCTTTGAACAATCTATGAGGTACACTGAGCAGGAGCAGTTTGCACTCACTTTTCTCCATCTTTATTGTCTGGGCAACTTCACAGGCTCTTCCCCATTTGAAAAGGGTATTTTTTAATACCATCACTATTCTGAGTCATTGCTGGCCACTTTTGATCAATCTGTGCAGTGCCCTGAGTGGGAGAAAATCATGCCCACACCTCCTTTTTTTATGGCTTGGCTGCTGCATGGACAAAGTCCTTGCACAGTGCACCTCAGTTCCCTTTTCAAAACTAGTTTCTTTGGTTACCATTGCTGCTTTCACACACTGCCAAACTTTCCACATATTCCAATCGGTCAAAGTTCATCTCTTCTCTCAGCTCCAGGTGTGACCAATATTTGCCTAAATTTTCTGGCACTGTCCTGGTGAGCTACTGCCACCCTAGCCTGGGTATGCTGCTGGCTGTGTTTGTGCTACTGCCATTTCCTCCCTGGTGACTTTATGCATTCAGGTCCCTCCTCATTTAGATCTTGGATTTCCCCACCCTGAGAGTGGAGGGATCCACTAGGCTGCTATCACTGATTGGCTCTCCTCTGATGTCCTTGCAGCAGCTGTGCTTTCTGGCACCAGGGCTGGGGACCTTCCCTGTTGGTCTATAAAACCTCCTTACTGCATATTTTGAAGCATCCTCTACACACTTCAGTTTCCAAACTGAATATCAGCTAAGATACTCTTAGCTTCTTCCCTTTGTTTTTCAGAAGATCAGCTAAGTGTCCCTATTGGGTGTGTGAGCAAGTGGGCATAGCTCCCACCTGCTTCACTGCCATCATCTATCACAGACACCATTTTTCCTTTTGTACCTGTTTTCCTCTCGCTCCTTCTCTGTACCTTCTTCATTTTACAGCAGTCCCTTTAGCATGTCTTTTAATGCTAGCTTGGTGGAGGTGTATTCTTTTGACCTTTTGTCTCAGAAATTCCTTATTTCACCTTCCATTTTAAATGGCAGCCTTGCTGGGTAGAGTAATCTTGGTTTCAGGTCTTTGCTTTTCATTACTTGAAATATTTCTTGCCATTCCTTTCTGGCTTGTAGTATTTCTGTTGAGAAATCAGCTGCTAGCCTTATTGGAGATCCCCAGATGTTGCTATCTTGTTTCTCCCTTGCTGCTTTTAAGATTCACTCTTTGCCTTTAAAATTTAGAATTTTAATCATGATGTTTCTTGGTGTACATCTCTTTGGGTTCATCTTAATTGGAACCCTCTGTGCTTGCTGAACTTGTGTGACTTTTCCCCTTTCCATCTTAGGGAAGTTTTATGTAATTATTTTTTTTTCAAACAGGATTTATTTTCTTTCTTTCTTTCTTTCTTTCTTTCTTTCTTTCTTTCTTTCTTTCTTTCTTTCTTTCTTTCTTTCTTTTTTTTTTTTCTATTTCCAGTAACTATTTCTTTTTTTTAATATTTCATTGTTGTTCAGTTACAGTTGTCTGTATTTTCTCCCCATACTTCCCCCCACCCTAGTCAAACCCACCTCCCTCCCTTGCTTCCACCCCTGCCCTTGGTTTTGTCCATGTGTCCTTTATACTAGTTCCTGAAAATCCTTCTCTCCACTGTCCCTTCCCCCGTCCCTCTGGCTATTGTTAGATTGTTCTTAATTTCAATGTTTCTGGCTGTATTTTGTTTGCTTGTTTTTTCATTTGTCAGTTATGTTCCAGTTAAGGGTAAGATCATATAGCATTTGTCCCTTACCACCTGGCTTATTTCACTTAGCATAATGCTCTCCAGTTCCATCCATGCTGTTGCAAAGGGTATAAGCTCCTTCTTTCTCTCTGCTGTGTAGAATTCCATTGTATAAATGTACCACAGTTTTCTGATCCACTCATTTGCTGATGGTTACTTAGTTTGCTTCCAGAACTTGGTTATTGTACGTTGTGCTGCTATGAACATTGGGGTATATAGGTTCTTTTGGATTGGTGTTTTGGGGCTCTTAGGGAATAATCCCAGCAGTGGAATTTCTGGGTCAAAAGGCAGGTTACATTTTTAATTTTCTGAGGAAATTCCATACTGTTTTCCACAGTGGCTACACTCGTCTGCATTCCCACTAACCTTGCACTAGGGTACCCTTTTCTCCACATCCTCTACAACACTTGTTTGTTGCTTTGTTTATGATGGCCATTCTGACCGGTGTGAGGTGGTATCTCATTGTGGTTTTAATTTTTTTCCTTTTATTTTTGTGCAGTTACATTTGTCCTAATTTTTCCACCTTTACTTTCCGAACCCCTCCCTTCCCCCATCTTCCACGTTCAATCCACAAACAGGTTTTCTATCCCTTGTTCCTTTTCTTTTGCTGGTATTCTATGATTTGAAGTTTTCGGAGTGTAACCTCTTGCCTCTGCTCAGCTTCTACTTCCAAAATTTTGTCACATACTATTTTTTGTTCTATAAGTAAAATTAAATTCTTCATTCTGGTTCTAAAAGTTGGCAATCAATAAATATATTTTTTTTTTTTACCAGGGAGCCAAATGGTACAGCTTTGTTTTCTTTGCTTCTCTTTAGTCGTGTTGTTTAGCCTTTGTGCCATACAAAAACCCTGTTATTTATAACATAGAATAAAATTAATTTCATTTTCATTCTCATCTATTAATTGTGTTTAATAAGCCATATTCTATTTTGTATCATACTAAGATATCTTTAGTGGACATGTTTTTGATTTTCCTGAAATTTGAGGTTGCTTTATATTTTTCTTACTGAGATGCAAAACAAATACCATATTTATTTTTATCATCTTCCAAGTTTTTACAAATTCTACCTTTTCCTTGTAGTATACTTTTCTCTTAAATGAAATCATTATTTTTAGAAGCAACTGGCTTCCAGATCAAATCTGGAAAAAATAATTGTCAGGACACTGCATAGCTAAATAATATATTAATTGGAATCATGAGCAGGACCATCATTTATTGCATCCAACATCTCCCCCACCCCCGCCTTCTTGTTTACTATCCTTGCCTAGCTAGAATACCACATCAAAATTTTCCTCATGGAGAATGCTTTTAAGATAAAATTTATGAAAATTCTATCTAAAATAACTTATTTGTACTCATAATTGATTCATATTTTGCTTAAAATACAATTTGTTTCTTAAGCATATCCCTCCATCCTTTTAAAAATATACATCCTTTGTCCTCTAGACTACATTGATTTTTTTGTTTGTGTAAAAAAAACTGAATCTTGTTTGTTCGTAGAAGACATTTTGTTGTTTTGTTTTATTCTAAGAAATTCTTTAGAATCACATTTTGATACATTCAGTAGTTCAATAACTAATATTTTTTTCTAAGATTTGAGATCTTTCTCAAATTCTTATCACATGCTGCTTAGAAGTTTCTTTATTCTTATAAGAAGACATATTTAAAATAATCTGTCTTATTTCAGTTTTGAGAACATTTCTCCATTATTTCTTTGACATTTTGTTTTCTGACTTTTCTTTTTCTTAACAATTAGATTGTTCTCTATCAGATTTTGAATGTTCTCAATTAGCACTTTATGTTCTTTAGTTCAATTCTTGGAGTGGTTATCAAATTTATTTTTCCAAGCATTCTCTAGATATTTTAAATTTAATCAATTCTAGTTAAATTTTTTTCTGACTTTTTTGGTATAATTTTCTTTTCCTTGTTTGCTGTTATTAATTTTTCTTTCTTTGCATTATATTTATTAAAACATTCTGTTAATAAGTAGAGCAGGGGTTTTATTGATTGTTTTGTCTTTTTCATATCCATGAATACTTGCTTCTATTTTTAATTTTTTAACCTCACCTAAGGATTTTTTAAATTACTTTTTTAGAGAGAAGAAGGGAAAGAGAGAGAGACAAAAAAGGTAGGGGAAGGTGAGGAAGGAGAGAAACATCAATGTGAAAGAGAAACATTGATTGATTGCCTTCTTCTATACTCTTTGACCAATGGTGGAACCTGAAACCTGGGTATGTGCCCTGACCAGGAATCCAATACATGACCTTTTGGTCTATGGAACTATGCTCAAACCAATTGAGCCACACTGGCAAGGGCAATACTTGCTTCTTTTAAGGTTAATTTTATCTAAACCTTTACCTTTTGTGCTGGAAGCTTCTTCAAATAACTAGTTTCCTTCATTTTTATATTGACATTTTATATTGACATATATATATAAATTATATATAAATATTCATGTTTTATATTGGACGCTAAGTTGACAGTTGCTTATAGAATGTAAAAAAATGGTTTAGCATGAGTGAGCAAGAAGATGGTCATTTTCCTAGAATATTTTTGAATGCAATTATATTGATGCTTTTTTGAGGATGACAATATCCATCTTATGTGCCATAGTTTTACCAAACTATTTGGCAATTATTTTATAGAGATCAACTCTTCAATGTAGTACCTGGGGCTTTAGCTCCTAGTTTCCACAAGGAGTTGGGATGAGGCATGTACTGATTGGAAATCTATGATCTTCTCAATACTTGAAAGAAATAGATTTATCTTTTCCCCCTTGCTTTCCTTCCCAGCCTCTGTTGTTCTCTTTGAGTCTCATTTAACTTATAGCCTCCACATTTGTGTTATAGATTTTGTATTTTATGTCTAATGTAACCATTTCCATACTTTTATATACTTTTCATCATCTCAGTGGATCCCTTCTTTCTTATGCTTGTTATTATTATAGATTTACAACTTTTAATTCATTTACTGTCACTTAAATAGCATCTCAGAAAAAGTGAGAAAATTATGTTCTGAGTCAGACACCTTGAACCAGAACACCTCAACTCCTTAGTTTTGGACAGTTTCCTTAATCTTACAATGCTTTTGTATTCCTGATTATAATGATATGTTAAATTCATATGAGGACACAAATACAATCTGGTTTTAATAAAATATTCACTCAAGCACCTTTTTACTTATGTGTTCTTATATTTAGCCTGCTTAAAGTTTAACTTTCATTTGTAGGTCTTTGAAGGAGAGAAAGGCATTACAAACCAGGTGATGCTGTAAAAGGTGATGTTCTCAGCTAATTCCTAGGAACACAGTCTGGTCTTTTTATAACATTGGGGTATTAATGAATAATTATCCAGCTGAAGAGCCCTCTAAGAATTCCTAAGTGAAGCATGTTTCAGAAATATTAAGTTCACAGACAGTAGCAATTGTGAACAGAAGTGGTAGTCTAGAGTAGGAACTCTAATTACTCATGGTAGCATAGTTGCCAGAGTAGGAGACACTTTCAGTGATGTTATTTATCACATTCATATAAGCCTTCCTCAGTGGCTGCCAGACCTGAAAGATAGATTCTCTTTTCTTTTCTTTTCTTTTCTTTTCTTTTCTTTTCTTTTCTTTTCTTTTCTTTTCTTTTCTTTTCTTTTTCTTTTCTTTTTTCTTTTTCTTTTTCTCTTCTCTTCTCTTCTCTTCTCTTCTCTTCTCTTCTCTTCTCTCTCCTCTTTTCTCTTCTTTTCTTTTCTTTTATTTATTGTTTAAGTACAGTTGTTTACATTTGCCCACCACCAATCCACCCTGCCCCACCCATCTCTACCTCCCATCCTCTAACCTACCCTCTTTGAACTTGTAGATGATCCTTTTAGACTAGCCCTTATCCAACTTTAATCACTCACTCCAGAAGTAGATGAGGGAGGCTTTCTCCAGAGATAGATTGCCTTCCCCTCTCTGGCTGCTTCTTAAAATACATATTTTAAACACATTTATTAAAGTTGTACATAAGTAAGAAAGGGCATGCACAGGATTTTAGCTCCATCTCCCCCATCCATTTTATACAAAGAGAGAGTTACATGCACATAATGTGTGTTTGAATGGAGGCCCAGAAATATGGAAAGTAAACTATGTGGTATCCCCACAGAGAAGCACTTGGCAGCCAGCAGCTCTGATTCTGGGTTTCCACACACCATCAATCTGGGCCTGGAAGCCACTGCTCCCTCTTTACCTCATCTCATGTACAGAGCAGGCACAGTGCAACTACTTGTCTCAAGTTGCAACAGTCAAGCCATTTGAAGGAAAGGGAAAAGGAAAAGGATGGATGATGGATATAGGGGAAAATAACCTTCCAACAGTCCTTACAACTCCATTTCACTGTCAGATTTCTCATTATCAGTTTTAACATGGACATCTGGATATATACAGTGGAGGGGAAAAAACCACAGAGACATAAAGTGGGAGTGAAAATTAGTTTATCTTTTAAAAGTAAAAAGTCATTTAACAGTAAACCTGTTTTATTTCTTGAAGATATTTAAACACATATTTTATAGTGCATTACACTGAAACGATTACAGCCTAAATGTTTTTCCTTAATCAAATAAAGACCAAAACATGATTTCACACTTTATGAAAGGATTAAGGAAATTAGCAGTTCAAAAATAATGAAGATATTTATGTATTCCCAATAAAATTACTGTATCTGCTCCCTTAAACCTTAGTTTGCTATCTTCTTTTCACTAACTTTTCAAAATCTGAGTTTCCGTTAATATTTTTTCTCATCTTACTAATTTTCTTAATTCTTTCTTAGTTGGAAAAAGAGTATTTTTGAACCCTAAACAAAAATAATTGCACTTGCCTCACCATTCCTGTTGGAATGTACACCTGTCAAACTCAGATAACATGACTAGAAATAATTTCCTTTTTTTGTTGTTTTTAGAGGACAGAGGTGAAAGGTAAAAGGTAAATTGAATTTGAAAACATAAATTTCAGCTCTGCAAAGTTTGCTCATGGGAATACATAATTATAAAACTGCACAACAATCACTGTAATTTTTGAGGTCAGAAGTCATATTTCCTCTAGCAGGGGTGTACAATCCATGGTGCATGGACTGCATGTGGCCGGACACAAAATCATAAATGCACTTAAAACCTTTTTTTTTTTGCTTATTAGTTTTTGTTACTGTTTTTGTATTTAATGGGTAGTCCAGGACAACTCTTCTTTTCCAATGTAACCTAGAGATGCCAAAAGTTTGGACACACCTGCTAGAGTATTTCTTTCATTTCTAAATGACCTACACCTAAGTTAGAGGCTCCTATATTTTCATTACTCAATGAGTATTAACTTAAAGTTTTTTTGATTGAAAACATGATATACTTTTTTGTTTACATCCATCATTCATAACAAAATAGTAGTAAGCTAATAAATATTTACGGATTGCAGGTTACTTTTAAATTAACAATAATAGAATCAACTCCAAAGAGTCCATTAGGGATTTGTTTTAGGCAGATTATAGAAGTTCATTGCTTGATATAAAACCTGCATAAACTTAGCCTGCAGAAGTAATAAAGTTAATGTGGCGGTCATAAGAAAGACAGTTGAATGGGTTTCCTCACAAAATGTCATTTTCCATCACTTTTTTTGAAATTTCTACTTCTAAGTAGTTTCCTTTCAGGGAACAATAAAAGATAAACATATTGTTATTCAAGAAGTTCACTGCAAATGTTCAGATTGATTTAAGGTTAATGATAAGAAATAGCAGGAGAAAATTTTAATTTAGCCCTAAATGAAGTGTGTTGATCTTCTAAGAGTATACCCTAGAATTAATCATACTTTTTATTAAATGGTTAAATAGTTCATTTTATTTGAGGTGGTTACATTTTCCAAGTACAATTTTGTTCTCTTACTAAATGTCCACCTTAGCACAGGGAAGTTGTTAGCTTTTGTCTATATAAATAAAAGGTTCGAGTTGATAAGATTGGTTCCTTCCTTTGGAAAAAAATAGTTGGACTCTTTACAATCACATTTGATAGCCTTTATTAAAATAAAAATTTCACTGGTTAAGCACTTGAACTTCACATTAAATTCTTACAGAGTTGTGATTATAAATGAATGGAAAAGGAATCTTTGATGTATTACAAGAATTTTATAGATTCAATGCAATACCTATTAAAGTACCAATGGCATATTTCACAGACATAAAACAAACACTTCAAAAATTTATATGGAATCATAAATGACCAAAAATAGCTGCTGCACTTTTGAGAAAAAAGAGCAAAGTGGGAGGGATCACAAAACCTGATACCAAAATGTATTATAAGGCTACTGTAATCAAAACAGCCTGGTACTGGCAAAAAAAAAAAAAAAAATAGGCCCATACCAATGTTGGGAGAGCTGGATGGCTACATGCAAAAAAAAAAAAATGAAACTCCAGCACCAACTTACACCTTACATAAAAATAAATTCAAGGTGGACAAAAGACTTAAATATGAACTGTGACACAATTAAAGTCCTAGAAGAGAACATAGGAAGGAAAATCTCAGATATTTCACACAGCACCATTTTCACTGATATGGACCCTAGAACAAGGGACATAGAGGGAAGAATAAACAAATGGAATCTCATCAAAATAAAATGCTTCTGTACAGCTAAAGAAAACAGTATCAAAATAAAAAGAGAACCAGCTGTATGGGAAAATATATTTGCCAATGATACATCAGACAAGGGTTTAATCTCCAAAATATGTAAAGAACTCACATGACTCCTCTCTAAGAAGACAAGCAACCCAATTAAAAAATGGGCAAAGGACTTGAACAGACACTTTTCCAAGGAGGACATACAGAGGATCCAGAGACACCTGAGAAGATGCTCAGTATCGATATCAATCAAAGGATGCAAATTAAAACCACAATGAGATATCACTTCACACCACTCAGAATGGCCATCATAAACAAAGTAACTAACAACAAGTGTGGAGAGGTTGTGAAGAAAAGGGGACCTTGTGTACTGTTGGTGGGATTGCAGACTGGAACAACCACTATGGAAAACAGTATGGAATTTCCTCAGAAAACTAAAAATGGATCTGCCTTTTGACCCAGCAATTTCACTGCTAGGGTTATGTTTTTAGAAACCTGAAACACCAATCCAAAAGAACCTATGCACCCCAATGTTTATAGCAGCACAATTTATAATAGCCAAGTTTTGGAAGCAGCTTAGGTGCCCATTAGTAAATGAATGGATCAAAAAACTATGGTACATTTACACAATGGAATTCTATGTAGCAGAAAGAAAGAAGGAGCTCCTACTTTTTGCAACAGCATGGATGGAACTGGAAAGCATTATCCTAAGGACAATAAAACAGTGGTTGAAAGACAAATATCATATTATCTCACCTTTAACAGGTACCTAAACAACAAAACAAACAAACAAGCAAAATATAACGAAATACACTGAAATAGAGAACAGGCTGACAGTGACCAGAGGGGAAAAGGGAGGGAATTTCAGGGGAGAATGGGAAGGGTTTACAGGAACAAGTATAAAGGACACATGGACAAAAACAAGGTGGGATGGAAATGGGAGGGAGAGGGGAAGGGCTGGGGGTGGGCTGGGATGGGAGTAAAAGGCAGAAAACTGTACTTGAACAACAATTAAAATTTTTTTAAAAAGGAAAATAATTTAAATTACCTTTACTCTTTTGTTCTGAAGCCTTTTAAGTATGGAATTCTAGTAGTAATACTTGTGTTTAATGTTGTGATGCTTTTACTAAATATACTGATATTTTACCAAATTTGTGTATGGGGAGTATGAAAGGAAGGACAAAGGGATTTCTGTAAGGAGAGGGGTGTACTTGCAAAGCATCATCACCAAAATTTACTATTTGGCCAAAGCATCACTGTTAGAGCTGTGTATGAATAACTGTGTCCTCATAAAAGAAAATTTAAGCAGTCACATGGGGATGTTTCTCTCCCTTTTAAATCTAACAAGTCAATGCAAGAAGAAAACTGTGCAGCAACCATAACATAAGGGATCACAGTGTATATCAATTTATATCCTGACCATGATATAACTAAACCTGGTGGCCCTTACTTAATTGGTTAAATTCCAGATCCTTTTCAACTCCTTTTGAAAGATGAGATTTAACATTTTAGCCTTAGACTAACTTTAACTTTCAAAAAAGCTCAACTTTGTGAGTTGAAATGAGAAATTAACATGTATGCTTGACTCATTCACTCTCCCACTCTCTCATTTATTCATCCTTTCATCTATTCAATGCATATTTATTGAATATGTGAATATTAAATGAATTATACTGTAATAGTATTTTTTCACATAATTTTTAAATGTAATTAAGCTCCAGTGATATGACAAAATAATAGAAATATAACAATATAGACAGATAGATAATTCAAATGACAAATAAATGAGACACATAAGATGTTTTTCACCTAACTTGTTTTACGGGATCAAGGAGGTATTTTCTAATAGTGATAGCTTTAAAAATCATGTTTGAAGAATAGGTAAAGATTTTCCAGGCTTTCACATCTATAAGGATATTTTAAACAATGGGATATGATTTAGTGTAGATTAATTTAGCTAGATTATTTACTCTAAAAACTATAAGTAGTTTTATTTTAATAGAATGCACAATGTTTGGTGGACTTTGAAAATGACTCTAAAGATATATCTAGAAAGGTAAACATAAGGCAAACAATGAAGACCATTTAGTCATACATGCCAAGATAAATGGTAATATTCTGTCCTCTTTGAAAAGAAGATTTAATTTAAAAATAGAACTTCCATTTGACCTGATAATTCCACTGTTGGGATTATACTTTAAGAACCCTGAAACACCAATTGAAAATAGCCTATGCACCCATATGTTCATAGCAGTGTTATTTACAATAGCCAAGTGATGCAAACAGCCTAAGTGTCCATCAGTAAATGTGTGGATCAAAAAACCCTGGTACATTTACACAATGGAATACTATACAGCAGAAAGAAAGGAGTTTCTATCCTTCACAACAGCATTGATGGAGCTAAAGAATTGTATGCTGAGGAAATAACCCAAGCAGTGAAAGAGAAATGCCCTATAAATGGAACATAATCAACAGAACAAATAAATGAGTAAAATAGAACCAGAGACATAGAAATAAAGAACAAACTGACAGTGACCAGAGAGGTGGGAGAGGAGGATAATGGAGGAAAGAAGGGGAAGGGTCAAGTGAAGGAACTTGTATAAAGGACCCATGGACAAAGACAATGACAGGGGGAATATTAAATGTGGAAGGTAGGGGGTGAGGAGGGAAAGAGAGAGTAATGGGGGGAAATGAGGAAATGTAATTGAACAACACTAACAAATAATTACATAAAGGTAAAAAAATGAAAGATTTACTCTATGGCATGTTGAAGAGGCGAAGCACATGTGGTTTAGAGGGGATAAAATTATTCTGCAAGACACTATAATTGTGGATATATGACCTTATGTATTTATCAAAACCCTTTGGCACAGACAGTGAATCTTAATGTATGTAAATTTAAAAATTGTTTAGAAATTCAAATGCCCTCTGGAGGGAATGCATAACATAACAAAACAATCTAACTGTAATGCAAATATATAAAATAAAGTCACTGAGAACAGTGAGAAGTTGCTAACTTAAGTTACCTTGGAAATTAGTGAAGCCTATAAAAATTGAGGCAAAAGGATCTGCACATAAACACTGTACTATATAGCAGATAAAGTAAGTGGCAGGCTACAGATACACAGAGAAGACTAGAATGACTCATGAGAAATAGATTACAACTAGAGGTATCAGAATGAACTCATGGTTAGCTCAATAGATACCATTGGTTACAAATATATATACAGTTGTGTATGTATACAATTATTATGTATGCATCTATTCCCTTTCTCCATTAGCTGAACACATCTAGTACCCAGATCTCTGTTAATAATGCCATTCTCCAAACAAGGAAACCAAAGCTATTTAGAAAAATCATTGATTCCAAGACTAGGGCAGAAAATAAACAATATGAGCCTGGGAACAATTGATAGTACAAAAATTTAAGCATTAAAAAACAAAAACAAAATGACTGATGGGCATATGACAAAGGGATGCAGGAGACAAATGAAAGTTTCTAACAATCTACCTTGGAATTGACAATCAAGTACTAAAATACAAAAATACATTAAATGATAATAGTATTACAGTCCCCCTACATATCAATCAGAAGATATATGAGGTCTTTATAAAATTTATCCAGCCATGTAATATGAAAAATAAAGATAATTATTAAAGAAAATACAAGATACAAGAAATAGCAGTTGCTCGTGTGGTTCAGTGCATCGAGTGCCCGCTTGCAAACCAAAGGTTTGCTGGTTCAATTCCCAGTCAGGGACAATGCCTTGGTTGTGGGCAAGGTCCCTAGTTAGGGGGTGTGCAATAGGCAATACCACATGGATGTTTCTCTCCCTCTCTTTCTTCTTCCCTTCCCCTACCCCTAAATATAAATAAAATCTCTTTAAAATATATTTTATTGATTATGCTATTACAGTTGTCCCATTACCCCCTTCATTCCCCTCCACCCTGCATACCCTCTCCCACCTACATTCCCCCCTTTAGTTCATGTCCATGTGTCATAAGTTCTTTAGCTTCTACATTTCCCATACTATTCTTACCCTCCCCCTGTCTATTTTCTACCTACTATCTATGCTACTTATTCTCCATACCCTTTCCCAATCTCTTCTCCTCCCACTCCCCTGTTGCTATCTCTCCATGTGATCTCCATTTCTGTGGCTCTGTTTCTGTTCTAGTTGTTTGCTTAGTTTCTTTTTGTTTTTGTTTCAGGTGTGGTTGTTGATAGTTGTGAGTTTGTTGTCATTTTACTGTTCATAGTTTATGATCTTCTTCTATTTCTTAAATAAGTCCCTTTAATGTTTTATATAATAAAGCCTTGGTGATGATGAACTCCTTTAACTTGACCTTATCTGAGAAACACTTTATCTGCCCTTTCATTCTAAATAATACTTTTGCTGGATAGAGTAATCTTGGGTGTAGGTCCTTGCCTTTCATGACTCGGAATACTTCTTTCCAGCCCCTTCTTGCCTGTAAGGTCTCTTTTGAGAAATCAGCTGAGTCTGATGGGAACTCCTTTATAGGTTACTGTCTCCTTATCTCCTGCAGCTTCTGGGATTCTCTCCTTCATTTTTCCCTTGGCTAATGTAATTATAATGTCCCTTGGTGTGTTACTTCCTGGGTCCAACTTCTTTGGGGCTCTCTGAGTTTCCTGGACTTCCTGGAAGTCCATTTCCTTTGCCAGAATGGGGAAGCTCTCCTTTACTATTTGTTCAAATAATTTTTCCACTTGTTGCTCTTCCTTTTCTCCTTCTAGTACCCCTATAATTTGGATGTTGGGTTGTTTTCCACTTGTTGCTCTTCCTTTTCTCCTTCTAGTACCCCTATAATTTGGATGTTGGGTTGTTTAAAGATTTCCAGGAGGTTCCTAAGCCTCTCCTCATTTTTTTGAATTCTTATTTCTTCATTCTTTTCTGATTGTATGTTTATTCTTCCTTCTGGTCGACTCCATGATGTGAGTCCCAGCTTTCATTCCATCACTATTGGTTCCCTGTTCATTTTCCTTCATTTCACTTATTGTAGCCTTCATTTTTTTATCTAATTTGCGACCAAAATCAACCAGTTCTGTTGATCCTGATCACCAGTGCTTTGAACTGTGTGTCTGATAGGTTGGCTATTTCTCGATCATGTAAAAGTACCAATTGTGGGGCTTCCAATTCTGTTTGAGCCATCTTTTTTTCCTTTGGTCTGGCTGTACTTGTTAGGTACAAGGGGCAGAGCCTTAGGTGTTCACCAGGGTGGGGCACCCCAGTCGCTGGGTTGTGATGTTGTATGTGGGGGCAGGGTCTGAGAGGGAACAATAGTGCTTGCTCCACTCTCTGTTGGACCTCAGTTCCAACCTTTTCCACCACTTCCCCCCAGCAAACTGGGCCCCTCTGGTGCCAATTCCTGTGTAGGTGGGCTTGTGCACCCTGTGGGACTTTCCAAGGACCTCTCTTGTGAAGCTGGGAGTCTCTCCCTGAGCCTCAACCCCCAAAGGTGTTTTCAATCAGTGCCCCAAGTCTCTATTTCCCAGCACTGTGATTCTGGGTTGTGCACAGTGCCTTGCTTCACAATTGCTGACTTGCTGAGTCTGCCGGTTGCCACCCCTCAGCCGAGGTCTGCCAGCTGCTGCTAGCACATTCAGGGTCTACCCTGGGTGCCTTATGCACCCAGTCCCAGTGCTCTCTGCTCTCCATGCAGTGCCCCATGCCCTGCTGCCCAACTGTTCCCCTCCTACCGGTCTGGATGAATGTGTCTATTTTGACTTCTTGGTTGTCCAACTTCCTTAGAGTTCAATTTTCTGTCAGTTCTGGTTGTTATTCTGCTTCTAAATTATTGTTGTCTCTATCTTGGCTGTGCAAGGAGGCACAGTGTGTCTACCTATGCCTCCATCTTGGCCAGAAGTCCAGAATATAAATAAAATCTTTACTAAAAAAAAGACACAAGAAACATTGTACATAGGAAATGATAGCTCAGTCCCTTTCAAAGTAGGTACCGTGGGATATCATACAGTTTTACCAGCATCTCTTCCACTGTTCAAAACAGTCTGCACAATCCTTCATTGGAGTCACCATCAGCTGTCCCATTGGTGTTTACATGAATGTCAATGATTGTCTAAAATCTCTTCCCCTTCAAAGGTGATTTTAGTTTTGGGAAAAGCCAGAAGTTGCAGGGGGCCAAGTCAGGATTATTGGCAGCAGTTTTAATCATTGGCAACTGCAGCACAATGTTCTTTCTGCTCTGGTAACATCAGCTGTGGAACAAATTTTTCCCTGACACATTTCATGACAAGATCTTGTGCTAACATCTCAGACACAGAAGTTTTTGGAATCCCCAGATGAGCTTCTAATTTTTGCACTGTCAGTCACCAATCTTTGTTGATTGCAGCCTGTACACATTTAACATTCTCAGGTGTTCTGTTTGTTGTAGGCTTTCCAGAACATGAATCATTTTCAAGAGATTTTCAACTACCTTTGAAGCTTTTGTGCCACAGTTTTATTTGAGCTGCATCCATTGCATCATCCCTGAAACATTCTGAATTATTCAAATAGTTTTCACAGAGGAATATTTAAGCTTAATGCAAAATGTGATGCAGATTCACTGCTTTACTTGCTTATTTTGTTTTATTTTATTTATTTTTTTCACTTTACAATATTGGGAAAACTATCTATATATCTTTCTGCATACATATAGACATATAAACACAAAGCCATGCATATATGCCTTTTCTCGTGTATGTGCACAAACGTGAACATATATTACATAAATTTGGTAGAATATAAAATTATATGTTCCTCCTCTTTGTCTTTTGGTCTTCTCATTTAGGAATGAAAGCTCAATAATTCAAGATCTATAAGCAAATGATCAACTCAGTTTTAACTTTTATTATTCGGTTTTTAGGTTTTTAAGAGATACTGTTGGCCAGTGCAAAATATAGATGAACTGGAATACTTCATAATTTTTAAATTGTATTGTTGTTCAAGTACAGGTGTCTGAATCCCCCCCCCACACACACACTGCAATTCCTCCTCTACACCAGCCATCTCTGTATTTTTCTCCTAGATCCACCCCTCTTTGGTTTTGCCCATGTGTCTTTTAGAGTTGTTCCTGAAATACCCACTTTTCCCCATATCATCCTTGCCTAACTCCCTTCTGGTTACTGTCAGATTCTTCTTAATTTCAACGTCTCTGGTTATATTTTGCTTACGTGTTTGTTTTGTTGATACAGTTCTATTTAAAGGTAAGATAATATGGTATTTATCTTTCACTGCCTGGCTTATTTCACTTAGCATAATGCTCCACAGTTCCATCCATGCTGTTGCAAAGGGCAGTAGCTCCTTCTTTCTTTCTGCTGCATAGCATTCCATTGTGTAAATGTACCACAGTTTTTTGATCCACTCACTTACTGGTGGACACCTAGGCTGCTTCCAGACTCCAATATTGGAAATGGTTCTGCTACGAACATTGGGGTGCATTGGTTCTTTTGGATTGGTGTTTCAGGGTAATTAAGGTACAATCCCAGGAGTGGAATTACTGGGTAAAAAGCAGTTGCACTTTCATATTTCAGAGGCAATTCCATACTGTTTTCCACAGTGACTGCACCAGTCTGCATTACCACCAATAGTGAACTAGGGTACTCTTTTCTCCTCAACCTCTCTAACATTTGTTTGTTGCTTTCTTCATGATGGCCATTCTCACTGGTGTGAAGTAGTATCTCACTGTGTTTTTAATTTGCATGCCTTTGATGACTAGTGTTGCTGAGCATCTTTCCATATGTCTCTAGGTCATCTGTAAGTCCTCCATGGAGAAGTGTCTGTTCAGGTCTTTTGCTCATTTTTTACTTGATGTGTTTGTCTTCCTGCAGTGGACTCATGTGAGTTCTTTATGTACTTTGGAGATCAAACCTTTGTCAGAGGTACCACTGGCAAATATATTTTCCATACATTTGGTTCTCTTTTCATATTATTGCTGATTTCTTTCATCATGTAGAAGATTTTGATGACATCCCATAAGTTATTCTTTTCTTTAGGTCCCTTGCTATAGGGGACATATTGGAGAAAGTAGTGCTGCATGGAATGTCTGAGATTTTCCTGCCTATGTTCTCTAGAATTTTATGGTGTTGTGATTTATATTTGTCTTTTATCCACCTTGAATTTATTTTTGTGTATGGTGTAAGTTGGTGATCGAATTTCATTTTTTTTTTGCATGTAGCTGTCCAGATCTCCCAATGCCATTCATTGAAGAGGCTATTTTTACTTTATTTTATGCTGCTGTCCACTTTGTCATAAATTAATTGACCATATAGACTTGACTTTATTTCTTAGCTCTCTATTCTATTCCATTGGTCTATGTGTCTGTTCTTATGCCAGTACCCGGCTGTTGTGATTACAGGCCTCGTAATAGAGTTTTATATCAGGTACTGTGATCCCTTCAACTCAATTATTCTTTCCTAAAATTGTTGTAGGGCTTTGGTATCATTCATGGTTCCTTACAAATTTTGAAATGCTTGTTCTGTATCTGTGAAGCATGCCATTGGTACTTTAATAGAAATTGTGTTGAATCTATAAATTGCTTTGGGTAGTATGGACATTTTGATGATATTAATTCTTCCAATCTATGAGCACAGAACATGCTTCCATTTGAGTCTTTCTTAATTCATTTTTGCAGTGTTGTGTAGTTTTCTGAATACAGGTCTTTTACCTTCTTGATTAAGTTTATTCCTACGTACATTATTTTTCTTCCTGCTATATCAAATAGGATTTTTTTTACTGCATTTCTGATTCAGATATTACATTGTTGGTATACAAGAATGCCTTTGATTTCAGAATACCCACTTTGTATCTCACCATTTTGCCAAATTCTCTCACTAGGTTGAGTAGATTTTTGGTGGAGACTATAGGATTTTCAGTTGACACTATCATGCCATTTGCTATTAATGACACTTTTGCTTCCTTCTTTCCAATTTCAATGCCTTTTATTTGTTTTTCTTCTCTGATTGCTGTGGCTAGGCTAGTATTTCCAATATTATGTTTAATAAGAGTGGTAAAAGCAGACATTCTTGTCTTGTTCCTCATCTTAGTGGGAAAGATTTTAGATTTTAGCCATTGGGTATGATGGTGGCTGTAGGTCTCTTGCATATGGGCTTTATCATGTTGAGGTATGCTCCTTCTATTCCCACTTTGCTGAGTGTTTTTATCATAAATGATTGGTGTACCTAATCAAATGTCTTTCTGCATCTTTTAATATGATCATTTGATTTTTATCTTTGTTTCAAGATTGAACAATGCTGTAGATAAAATGGAGTTAAGTAATTATATATATATATATATATATATATACACACACACACACACACACACACACACACATACTTTCATCTTAAGCAAAATGCACATTTTTTTCACAAGCATATGGAATATTTTTAAAGATAGAAAGCATAATACAACACCAAAAAAGCCTCAATAAATTCAATAAAATTGAAATCATCTGAAGCATTTTCATGGACTGAAAGGGCCTTAAACTAGAAACCAACCTCAAGAAAAACCTCAAAAGCATTCAAATTCATGGAGAAGTTTAGCATGTTATTAAACAATGAAATGGTTAAGAATGAGAGCCAGGAAGTAATAAAAAATGTTTCTGGAAACAAGAAAATTGAATCACACAATCTGAAACTTATAGAACACAGAGAAAGCAGTCCTGAGAAGGAAGCCACAATGATACAGGCCTACCTAAAATGGAAACATTTCAAATAAACAACCTAACCCTACATTTAAAACAACGGGGAGAACAGCAACTCGCAAAGCCCAGAGTGAGAAGAAAGAAAAAAGAATAACCAACATCACAGCAGAATTAAATGACATAGAGACTAAAATAACAATTCTAAGGATCAATAAATCCAGGAGCTTGTCTTTGATAAGATAAACAAAATTGACAAGCATTTATCCAGACTCATTAAGGAAAAAAGAGAAAGGACCTAAATATATAAAATCAAAAATGAAATAAGGGAGATTATAACTCAAACCACACAGATATAAAGGATTGTAAGAAATTACTGCAAACAACTATATACTAAGAAATTAGAAAACCTGTGTGAAATGGACAAATGTCAAGAAAATATTACCTTCTAAAACTGAATGAAGGAGAAGCAGAAAGCCTGAACAGACCAACATGAGCTGGTGAAACTGAAGCTGTAATCAAAATAATCCACCTACATGAAGGCCTGGGCCAGATAGTTTACTAGGAGAATTTTTCAAAATATTTAAGAATATATAAAAATATATCCTTCTCAGACTATTACAAAATATTCAAGAAGAGAAAAAAACTCCTAAACTCTTTTAATGAAGCCAGTATCATCTTAATCCCAAAATGAGGTAAAGAAACTACAAAGGAGGAAACTATACACATACACTGCAGATCAGAATAGATGGTAAAATCCTCAACAAAGTATAGATAAAGCACTTCCAGCAATACATTGAAAAGCTTTTATACAATGATCAAGTGAGATTTATCCTTAGGATGCAGGATGGTTCAACATTCACAAAGCATCACATAAACAAAGCAACATTTGTGTAATACATCACATAAACAAAAAGAAAGACAAAAATCACATGATCATATCAATAGATGAAGAAAAAACATTTGGTATGGTACAACACCTGTTTATGATAAAAACACTCAGCAAAGTGTGAGTAGAGGGAGAATACCTCAACATAATAAAGGCCATATATGAGAAACCTATAGCAAATGGCATACCCAATGGGCAAGATCTAAAAGCATTCCCACTATGATCAGGAAGAAGACAAGGGTGGCCACCTTCATTACTTTTATTCAACATGACATTGGAAATCCTAATTGATAAGATGAGAAAAAGAGATAAAAGTTATCCAAATTGGAAAGTAAGAAAGCTGTCATTGTTTACAGATGACATGATAGTGTACATAGAAAACCCTAAAGACTCCACAAAGATAACTCAAGTGAATAAGTAAATTTCACAAAACAGCAGGATACAAAATCACAGGCATTTTTGTACAGCAACAACAAAATATCAGACACAGAAATACAAAAAAAAATGTGATACAGGAATAAGAAAAATAAAGTACCTAGGAATAAACCTAACCAAGGACGTAAAACACCCATACTCAGAAAACTACACAACACTGAAGAAATTAAGGAGGATACATATAAATGGAAGCATATATCATGTTTATGGACTGGTAGAAATAACACTATCAAAATGTCCAAACACCCAAAGCAGTTTATACATTCAACACATTCGCTATAAAATACCAATGACATAATGCACAGATAAAGAACTAACATTTCAAAATTTTACATGGAACAATAAAGCAACCTAATAACTGCATCAATTTTGAGAAACTGGTACAAAGTTGGAGGGATCACGATACCTGATATCAAACAATATTGCAAGACCACAGTAATCAAAACAGTCTGGTACTGGCATAAAAAGACACATAAATCAATGGAATAGAGAGCACAGAAATAAACCCAAGTCTCTTTGGTCAATTACTATTTGACAAAGAGGTCAAAAGCATAAAATGGAGTAAAAATAACCTCTCCAACAAATGGCACTGGGAAATCTGTACAACTACATGCAAGAAAATGAAACCTGCTCATCAACTTTCACCATACACAAAAATAAATTCATGGTGAATAACAGACTTAAATATAAGTCATGATGCCATAAAAGTCCTAGAGGAGACATAGGGAGGAAAATCTCAGGTATTCCATGCAACAATATTTTCACGTATATGTCCCCTAGAGTAAGGGACATCAAAAGAATAAACAAATTGGATCCCATCAAAATAAAAACTTCTGCAGGCTAAAGTAAATAGTATTAAAATGAAAAGAGAACCAACCATATGGGCAAACATATTTGCAAATGACACCTCAGACAAGGGTTTGATCTCCAAAATATATAAAGAACTCACATGACTCCACTCCAGGAAGACAAACAATCCAATTAAGAAATGAGCAAAGGACCTGAACAGACACTTCTCCAAGGAGGACACACAGAGGGCCCAGAGACAAATGAAAAAGTGCTCAGCATCACTTGCAATCAGAGAGAGGCAAATTAAAACTGTAATGAGATACCAAATTATGGCAGTCAGAATGGCCATCATGATCAAATCAAAAAACAAGTGCTGGAGAGGTTGTGGAGAAAAGGGAACCCTAGTACATTTTTGGTGGGAAAGCCAACTGTTTCAACCACTGTGGAAAAAAATATGGAATTTCCTCAGAAAACTAAAAATGGAATTGCCTTTTGAGCTGGTAATTCCATTCCTGGGACCATACCCTAAGGACCCTAAGACACCAATCCAAAAGAACCTATGCACCCCAATGTTCATAGCAGGACCATTTACAATAGCCAGGTGCTGGAAACAACCTAAGTGCCTATCAGTAAGTGAGTGGATAAAAAACTGTTACATTTACACAAGGGGATACTACATGGCAGAAAAAAATTAAATTATTTAACAGTTAATGGTCAATATGTACTCCTAATTTCTACCAATAACATTAATATACATTTGCCCTGGGGGTTGTGCTCAGTGGTTTGAATTCTGGACAGCCTGTGAAACAAAGGGTCACCTCTCTGATTCCCAGTCTAGGGCTCATGCCTAGCTTGTAAGCCATGTCCCCAGTAGAGGGCGGAAGAGAGGCAGCCACACATTGATGTTTTCCTCTCTTTTTCCCCTCCATTCTCCTCTCTAAAAATAAATAAATAAAAATTTTAAAAAATAAAATATATTTATTTAAAAACGACATGTCATATCTATCAGTCAATCCATCCTTTTAATGCCTGTTTGGTGCAAATATGTTATAGACATTAGTACACATTTCACTGAATATTTTAACATAGATGTCATTAGAAAGAATTTAATTATTACTTCTTATTCATTTGATTTTTCATTTGATTTTTTATTTATTTTTAATTTAATTTTGTTCAGTTACAGTTGTCCCACTTTTTTCTCCATTGCTCACCTCTACCCCATTCCCCCTTACTCCCACAGTCAATCCCCCAATTGTCCTTTGATTTTTAGATGAAATTTACATACAATAAAATGCATGAAAAATAAACATACTAATTGATGAATCTGACAAATTCTTATACCTGAACACAAGCCCCCATCATGATATGGGATATAAATATAACTTCAAATAATTCTGTTATAACTTACTTATAATTTTAATTTAATAATAGAACTTTAAGTTAATTATCCATATGGAGGAATCAGAATTCCTTTCCTTACTGTTTTAAGGACCTTATTAAATAGAAATTAATATATTATTTTACTCAGTAAATAATAGTACCTCAGATTGAGGAAGAGTGTATTAAATAATAAAACTCAACTCATTCTCCTCACTGCAAAAAGAAAAAATGCAATTGGAAACAGAGTGAAAAGTATCCATGTTTCTGCAGAGATGCTTTATAATAAATAATCACCAAAAAAAAGAGAGAACTGTATATTATTTCATTATTTATCTACAGCCTTAATCTTACTTGGCTTTTATCCTGTTTTAAGGAGAAATATTGGTTATCCATAAAAAAGTATTTTTATTGACATTTAATGATGGATTAAAATTTGAAAACATTATCTTTCCAGACTTGTTGAAAGATTTGTTATAGATAATATCATGCAAACAGCTAAAATTAATGAAATAGTACTGATTAATATGAATGCCAGTGTCAAAGTCTTCTTTAAATTTTGCTCAAATGGAAAAAAATATTATGGTGAAGAGAAAGCAAAAAACTTTTTACTAAAACTTCATTTTAAATCTATTAGAAAGTAAAGTGCAATGTTACTTGATTTACCCAAGTTTACAGAAAGCTACCTGTCTCATTTACTTTATCTGTTGGTTAATGAAACCATGTCCCAATACAATTAAAATATCAAGTGCTGCTAGTGAGATATTCTTTAAGAAAAATGAGCAGTGTTTTCCCTTGTCTAAAAATTAATGGAGGACATAGGAAAAACAGAATATTTTTTCTTAAATTGTGTGTTATTAGCAACACTTCTGATTTTAAGTGTATTGGCATAAACCTAACCAAGAAGGCAAAAACCTGTACTCAAAAAAATATAAAACATTGAAAAAAGAAATTAAGGAAGACAAAAATAAAAGGAAACATGTACTGTGTTCATGGATTGGAATAATTAATATTATTAAAAAATCCATACTATACAAAGAAACCTACAGATTCAAAGGAATCCCTATCAAAATATCAATGATATATTTCACATATGTAGAAAAAATATTTTAAAAACTTATGTGGAACAATAAATAATATCAAATAGCCTCAAACATTTGAGAAAAAAACAAAACAGGAGGATCACAATACCCAACATCAAACTATATTACAAGGCCACAGCAATCTAAGCAGTCTGGTACTGGCATAAGTACAGACACATAGACCAATGGAACAAATAGCACAGAAATAAACTCATGTCCTTATGGTCAATTAATATTTGACAAAAGGGGACAGAAACATAAACTGGAGTAAAATAAAAATAGCCTCTTCAAAAAAATGGCATTGGAAGAGCTGGACAAGTACATGCAAAACATGAAACTAGACCACCAAATTACATCGTACACCAAAGTAAACTCAATATGAACACAATATTTAAATATGTTGTAACACCATAAAAGTCTTAGAGGAGAATATAAACAGGACAATTTCAGATATCCTCTGCAGCAATATTTTTAATATGTATTTTGTATTTTTTGCTGTTATTCAATTACACTTGTCTCCATTCCCCTCCCCCACTCTCCACCACTCAAGCCACCCACCCTTGATCCTGCCTACTTTGGCTTTGTCCATGTGTCCCTTATACCTATTCTTGACAACCCTTCCCCCTTTTCCCCTTATTATCTTCCCCCACCTCTCCTCTGTTTACTGATCATTTGTTCTTAATTTAAATGTGTCTTTATATTTTGCTTATTTATTTGTTTTGTTGATTAGGTTCCACTTATTGTGAGATCATATGGTATTTGTCTTTCACCACCTCATTTATTTCCCTTAGCATCCATCCAAACTGTCACAAAGTGGGGAGCTTCTTCTTTCTTTCTATTGAATAGTATTCCATGGTGTAAATGTACCATAGTTTTTTGATCCAAACATTTACTGATGGGCACTTAGGTTGCTTCTGGCACTTGGCTATTATGAATTGTGCTGCTATGAACACTGGGGTACATATGCTCTTTTGAATTGGTGTTTAAGGAACCTTAGGGTATAGTCCCATCAACAGAGTTGCCAGCTCAAAAGGCAATTCCATTTTTAGTTTTCTGAGGAAATTCCATATTTTTTTCCACAGTGGTTGAAACAGTTGGCTTTCCCACCAAAAATGTACTAGGGTTCCCTTTTCTCCACAACCTCTCCAGCACTTGTTTTTTGATTTGATCATGATGGCCATTCTGACTGCCATGATTTGGTATCTCATTACAGTTTTAATTTGCCTCTCTCTGATTGCAAGTGATGCTGAGCACTTTTTCATTTGTCTCTGGGCCCTCTGTGTGTCCTCCTTGGAGAAGTGTCTGTTCAGGTCCTTTGCTCATTTCTTAATTGGATTGTTTGTCTTCCTGGAGTGGAGTCATGTGAGTTCTTTATATATTTTGGAGATCAAACCCTTGTCTGAGGTGTCATTTGCAAATATGTTTGCCCATATGGTTGGTTCTCTTTTCATTTTAATGCTATTTACTTTAGCCTGCAGAAGTTTTTATTTTGATGGGATCCAATTTGTTTATTCTTTTGATGTCCCTTACTCTAGGGGACATATACGTGAAAATATTGTTGCATGGAATACCTGAGATTTTCCTCCCTATGTTCTCCTCTAGGACTTTTACTTTGTCTTCACTTATATTTAAGTCTCTTATCTGTCTTGATTTTATATTTGTTTATGGTGTAAATTGGTGGTAGATTTCATTTTTTTGCATGCAGCTGTCCAGATCTCCCAACACCATTTGTTGAAGAGGCTATTTTTTCCTCCATTTTATGCTTCTGCCCCCTTTGTCAAAAATTAATTGACCATACAGGCTTGGGTTTATTGCTGGGCTTTCTGTTCTGTTCCATTAATCCATTTGTCTGTTCTTATGCCAGTACCAGATTATTTTGATTACTGTGGCCTTGTAGTATAATGTGTTATCAGGTATCATGATCACTCTTACTTGTTTTTTTTTTTTTTCTCTGAAAATAGCTGTGGCTATTTGGGATCATTTGTGGTTCCATATGAATTTTTGAAATGTTTGTTCTGTATCTGTGAAATATGTCATTGGTATTTTAATAAAGATTGCATTGAATCTGTAAATTGCTTTGGGTAGTATGGACATTTTGATTATGTTAATTCTTCCAATACATTGACACAGTACATGCTTCCATTTATTTGTGCCTTCCTTAATTTCTCTCTTGACTGCTGTTAGCTTTCTGAGAACTACTCTTTTTCTTCCCTGGGTAGGTTTATTCCTAAGAAAATAGCTTTTTTTTTTCCTGATTTCTGTTTCTGATATTTCATTGTTGGCATATGAAAATGCTTTTAAATTCTGAATATTGACTTTGTATCCTGCTGTTTGGACAAATTCATTTATTAGGTTGAGAAATTTTTGGATGGTGTCTATGTGATTTTTTTATGTACACTATCCTGTCTTCTACAAACAATGATAGTTTTGCTTCCTCTGTTCCAATTTGGACATTTTTATGTCTTTTTCTTGTCTGATTGCCTCTGAAACAATATTTTCACTGATACCTCCCCTATAGCAGTGGATTAGAGGAAAGAATAAAAAAATGGGTCTTCATCAAACTAAAAAGCTTCTGCATGGCTAAAGAAAACATCATCAAAATGGAAAGGAACCAACCATATGGGAAAATATATTTGCCAATGATACCTCAGACAAGGGTTTGATATTTAAAAAATACAAAGGAAAAGAAACAATGCAATTAAAAAATGGACAAAAGACCTAAACAGGCTCCTCTCCAAAGACATACTAGGAAAGGAAGTAATGCAATTAAAAAAATGGGCAAAGGACTGAAACAGATTCCTCTCCAAAGACATACAGAGACCCGTAGACATATGAAAAATTACTCAACATAACTATCTTTTAGAGAGATGCGAATTAAAGCTACAGTGAGATACCACTTCATACTGGTCAGGATGGCCATCATTAATCAATGAACAAACAAGTGTTGGCTAGGTTGTGGACAAAAGGGAACCCTAGTGCACTGTTGGTGGGAGTGCAGAATATTGCAACCACTGTGGAAAACAATATAGAATTTCCTCAAAAAGCTAAAAGTAGAACTGCCTTCTGATCCAGTGATTCCCTTGCTAGGATTATACCCTAAGAATACTGAAACACCAATTGAAAAGAACCTGTGCACCTCAATGTTCATAGCAGCATATTCACAATAGCCAAGTGCTGGAGACAGTCTAAGTGCCCATCAGTAAATGAGTGGATCAAAAAACTGTGGTACATTTACACAATGGAATACTATACAGTATAAAGAAAGAAGGGACACTTACTATTTGCAATAGCATACATGGAACTGGAGAGTATTATGTTAAATGAAACAAGCTCAGTGCTAAAAAGATAAATACCATATTATCTCACCTATGAGTGGAACCTAACCAACAAAACAAAGCAATGAGCAAAATAGAACCAGAGAATGGAAATAAATAACAAAGTGACCATGACTGGTTGGGTGGGGATAGGCTAACGGGAAAGAATGGGAAGGGGCAAGCCAAGGAACATGAATATAGGACTAATGAGCATGGGGAAATGGGGATGGTTGACTGTGGAAGTGGGGCAGGGATGGGTCAGGGGTGGGGCAGGGGAGAACAATGGGAAAAGGGCCGGACAAGTGTAATAGAACAAGAATAAAAAATGAAAAAACATTAATAAATTTAAAATAAATAAATAAATAATAGCTAAAATAGAAATGGATGGAAGAACAAGTCTTCATCTTAAGACTGTTTAAATTTACAAATAAGTAGAAATAGCAACATGTATCTATTTCTTTCAAAAAGCTTTTAAAAAACAAATATTAAATCAATGCCCTTGCAATTTTAGTAAATGTGATCTAGATGCTATAAATCACTGTTCAATTATCTGTAAACTTGCTACCTTTAAAAAATATTCACTGGCCTTGTAGGAATAGACCATTACATCACAAACACAGAAATTGTATTATTTTCCCTGGCAATAGGAGTTAGCCTAGAATAAAGGAAAGTCATGGACTTGGAGAGGAATCTCAATAAAGATAATCAAATTTTCCCTTAAAAATGTTCTATAACTCAGATTCTGTTTTTATTAACCACTACTTGGGATTAATTTATTTTATTATATTTTGGTAACATTGCTTATTAAGGTCATTTCAAATGTAAATTACTTTTACACATGATCTATATATTGCATTGTGTGCCCACTACCCAAAGTCAAACCATCTTCTGTTGCAATATATTGAATCCCCTTTACTCTCTACCACCCCCTCTTGCCTTTACCTCTGGTAACCATCATACTGTTGTCTGTCTGCTCTCTGTGTCTCTGAGACTCAATTTTATATCTTACATAGTAGTGAAATCATGTAGTTCTTAGCTTTTTCTGGCTGACTTATTTCACTTAACACAATAATCTCCAGTTCCATCCACACTGTCATGAGGATAGGAGTTCCTTCTTATTTTCTGCTACATAGTATTACATTACATAAATATATCAGTTTTTTTCATCCACTCATTTACTGATGGGAATCTTGTATTTAGATTTTTAGTCTATTTTGAATTGATTCTTGTACCAGGAGACAAACTGTAATTTAGTTTCATTCTTTTGTATGTGGCTTTTCAGTTTGCCCAGCACCATGTATTGCAGAGGCTTTCTTTTTCCATTGTGATTTTTTGGCTCCTTTGCCAAATATTAGTTGCCTGTATACCAGTACCTCTATTTCTGTGCTCGCAAGTCTGTTCCATTGGTCTATGTGTCTGTTCTTCTTCCACTACTGTGCTGTTTTGATTTTCATAGCTCTGTAGTATAATTTGAAATCAGGTAGTGTGATACCTCCAGCTTTGTTCTTTATTCTCAGGATTGGTTTGGCTATGCAGGTTCTTTTGTGATTTAATGCAAATCTGATGACTTTTGTTCTATTTCTTCAAATATGACATTTTACTATTGTTGGAGAGTAAATCTGTATATTGCTTTGGGTAATATTGCCATTTTAACTATGTTGATTCTTTCAGGGCATGAACACAAAGTATCTTTCCATTTCATTGTGTTTTATTCAGTGTCTTAATATGCTTTGTAATATTGGCATATAAGTCCTTTATTTGTTTGACATTTCATTATATTACCAGTAAGTTAAGGACAAGGGCTTGTACTTTACAGAGGTATTTCAAACATTTCTCACAGTGCCTAAAATGTTATATGAGACCATTAATAGTTAAGTAAATTAATGCATGAAAAAAACTAACAACATAAATAATTTCCATTGCTGCATACATCTTTCTTGGAAAAAAATGCTTAAGGCAAAAAATTTACCCAAATGGCATCTCAAGTACCATGTTAGCCAATGATGTCCAAGCTTCTCTTTGTTGAAGCAATTGATTTTTACTATTAAATTTGCTATAAAATACATTGTTGTGATTTTTCTGTATAATATTTAATTAAAAAAGTTTATGTAGTAATCATTTAAGCTGTGAATTTTATTATAAGTGCTTTCAGGTCACTGAAGTTTCCAGATACACTTATGGATAAAATTTGGGATTTGGGTTGAAGCAAAATAGGAAGGAAAAATTTATTATAGATTTTACTCAGATGTGTTTTACCCATAATGTCTTTCAATCAGTTTATTCTCTATTTAGATATAAAATAGTTTTTTTAAATAAAATGTTACATATTCTGTCCTAACTGCATATACCTTCTTTGCTGTTAACTAACTTGAACATACATTTTTAATGAAGAAATGTAGGTGAAATGAAAAGCAAGCCTTAAGTTCCTGTTATTTTAGGTCGTGCCTTTCTAAGAAGAGCACACAATAGCCTTGAGGGATAACAATGTTCTTTCTAATCCACATGGTGTCACTCTGTTTCTACCAATGACATACTTATTTCCAGTTAAGTTTCTGAAATTTTTCCTCTAAATATTAAGGAGGAGAAGCATTATATTTATTTTAAAGAACAATAATGGGAGAAACTTTTTTCACTGTAAGATGGTATAAATTTTCCCAATTGCTTCTCACTTTATTCAAACTTCAAAACATGGCACATTTTAACATAAATAAGGGGTATATTATTTTATCTCCTGAGGCTAAGTCATTGAATTAAAAGACTTAAAAAGTAGTATTTTTAAAATCATGGATACAAAATCATTTGCAACGAGTTCATTAAAATATTGTATATTAATGTACTTACTTAAATATGGTTTGTATAAATGACCTTTTAACATGGACAAAGGGGTGATGATTGTGTAACTGTGTGACTGAGGGGGGTAGGTGGGGAGAGGAGAGCAACAGGGGAAAATTGGGACAACTATAATAGAAAAACAATAAAAAATAAAAACAAATATGGTTATATATTTACATATAGATTTTATAATTTAAAATAGACCTATATTGTAAAATGTGCACATTTATACTCACATAAAAACCATACCACTGCATTATTTAATAGCTTCTTGAAAAAAATGTAAAAATAATATCACAATTAAATTGAATTATAGTTTTTAAAAATTTATGTGCTAAGTGATATAGTTTGTTGTCTAAAGAACTTACCAGAAGAATCTTTCAATAATGCTTACCCTAACTTGTGGCTATAGAGGTACAAATCCCCTGATATACATACTTTGACCATAGAGAGGGGAAATAACAAGCCATACATTTGTCATTTTGATTGTATTACCATTGTTCAACTATTCATAATATGACTCAGCATTGTGCATTGTGACACTATAGCAAATGGAGGGTCTCTGGAGCCAAACATTCTGGTCTCAAATTTCACATATGGCATGACTTTAGGTAAATCATTTCACCTCTTTGTGCCTGAGTTTCTGTGTGTGTGTGTGTGTGTGTTAAGAGACCAAGGAAAGATTTTGATGAGTGAATCAGACCAAAGTATAAGAAAAAATATTTTTTTGTTGAGATATACACACATGTTATGGCTCCCAAAAGCCAAGCCTATAAATTGGCTAAAGTTTGTCTAGATCAGATCAGGGATTTTTAAATAGTAATAAAATGAGAAGATTCAGAAGCTTCAAAATATTTATCTTCAGATATTTATTGATTTGGGGAAGCAAAATTGGAGTTGTTGACATTGTGGTTAGAAAACATAAGGAGACACACAAAGTGGTAAAATCTTGAGAAGCAGTGAGTTACCATTATTGAAGATGTTCAAATATGAAGAAAAAAAAAGACCAGTTGATGATAATGTTGCAGAGGACATTCAGGGAAATGATGTTTTGTCCTTGAAGTTTTTGGGCTCTTTTTAAGTATAGGTTTCTATGCCCTCAAAATAAATATAGTAGAGTAAAAAGGACTGGTGCAGTGAGAGGAATAGATTGGGAGAGACATTAAAGTATGTCAAGTTCCACATCTGAATATTTTATAAACAGTATATACACCTCTGGATTACCAAATAGTAAAAATTTCAAGTCTTACCCATATATTAATAGATTGTTTTCCTCCAAAAGTTTGCTATCAACTCAAAAACAGTTGTAAAATTATTCTTTTCAACCATAGCTCCATGTCAAGTGATAAAAAAATATGATAGAAATTTAATAGTTAATTGTTAAGCATAGTTCATGAAACAAATTAAGGCTCAAATCCCAGTAGCACAATGACACTCCAAAAAGTGATAACCAAAAGAACCTGAAATTCCAAGTCCTGCAAGATGCTATCCATGTGTGATGAAATTGGAAGTGGCATCTATGTATAATCTTTTCTGTGATTGGCTGAATTGTATAAGTGAGTTATGAATATGTTTTTACAAAAATTCTTAGAAATATTGTGTTATATTATCTTCCAATTATGTTACTAAAATATATGTTTGTGTGCATCTATATGTTTGTTTAAAAGTATTTTCTGCACATAAGTGGTGCCACAATATGGGTATTTTGCTACACTTTTATTTTTGTATCACTCATTTACTCAGTCATCTATTAAATAAATGTATAATGTGGACCCTCTTCATGTCATACTAATTTTGAGATAAAATAGTGATGAAGATACAAATGAGTGAATAGGAAACTATAGGACAGCATAATTAGTGATCTGGTAACATGGACTTCCTTGAAGTCTATGGCAGCATGTAAAAATTTTGTATTTGGTGATTAGAAAAATCTTCCTCTTGGAGGAGGTTATGACTAATTTGATATGGAAAATTAAGGGATTACTCAAGATAAAACTCAAAGAGATTACTCAAAGAGGAAAGCAATATGAAAAAGAAAGAAAGAAGGCTAGGTCATGTTAATGTGAAAGATGTACAGATAGTCTAACAAGTGAGAAGTGGTTAAAGAGTGAGAATTGGCTAGACCATGAAATGTTTTCAGGGTGCCTCCATAAGGGTTATCATGAGGGATACATGTAGAGTTATTGAAGGCTTTTGGCAGAAATGTGACATCATTAAAAGTTTTGCTTTGTAGAAGTATGAATTGGGCTGTGGTTTGGAAAATAGATTAGGCCCTGGCAAAACTGCAGTTATGGATACATTTAGGAAGTGGATATTTTCCAGTCAAAGGCAATGCTAACTAAACAAGACAGGGGCAGTGAGGATGGGGAGAAATGGAACAATTTGTAGCAAATTGGGAGACTAAGTGATAAGGAAGAAGAATGGACATTTGTCACTCAGGGATATTACAACTGAGAAAACTAGCAGATTTAGCCTCCCATTATCCTAATTCCTAATATGGCCAATGTTGTTATGTGCATTCTTACCTGTTGGTACTCTGACTAGTCAGAATCTAGGCTGACAATGTCTTTGGATTCTCCCCTTAGATTTCACAAAAAAAGAATAAAGGGAAGGGGGAGGGAAGAAAGAAAGGAGTGAATAAGCAAGTAAGAGGGGATGAAGTGAAAAAGAAAAGAATAGAGAATATTAGTATAAAGAAGCTGATAAAATAATGTTTGCTTTCAGGCAAATCTAATTTTGATCTTGGCTCTACCACTTGAAGATATGAAAAGTGTTATAAGTTGCTTAATTTTTCTACATTGAAATCACTCAATTGTAAATGTAATTTCTTAGGGATTTTACTAATTAATGATACTATATGGTGGTGCTTGAAAGAGTTCCTGAAACATGGAAAGTTCCTTAAAAATATCTCACTTTTCCTCTCTATTTGCAATGTATTTATTGTCTATGCTATGCCAGACACAGTCACAAATTAAATTTTGTCCAGTAATTAAGAACACAACCCAAAATGCAGAATAGCATGTGTGGGGGTGGGTAGGTGGTGGGGGTATGAAAGTATGAGAGAGCTACCAAGACAGTGAACACATATGATTTGTGGAACTAAGATTCTGGAATTCAGTTTAGAGAGCCGACATCCTGTGTTTCTTTTCCCTTTGATATATATATCATATATATATAAAATATATATATAATATATATATTAATTTTTAAAGATTAAAAGCTGGCAGAGCTTTCAAACATCTCATTGAAGTAAGAGGACAAAAATTGGAGTCAGAGCTCATGAACAATAAGAAAACATATAAAAACTTTAGGCTATCTCTGTGGTCCCCTCCAAAGACGATATGCACCTAAATGTTGCAAAAAAATTGAGAAGCTGTGCTATGGGTCAGTTCCCAACCTCATTACTTTAAATTTATCTACCCCTACCCTAACTGTTTGCCAGAAGTAACAGTCAATTCTCCATGAAAGAAAATTACATTATTCAATCTTCAAAATACATTTTTCTCATAAAAATTTTAATAAAATCCCAGTCATATCAGGACACACCCAAGCACAATTCAAAACCAAAAGAAAAAATAGATACTAGAAAAAAACAAAAACAAATCCATAAGAAAGTCAAATGTTAAAATTTATTGCCACAAAATCTTTAAGATAACTATGTTTATATGTTGAAAAAATTAGATACCAAGGTAGAATATGCAAAAATCTAGAAAGTATAAAAACGAATCATGGATACATTTGGATCTTTCAAATGCATAAGTAAACTTGTGGTGCCAGCGGGGTAATGAGAATATTGGGAAGAACACTTTGTAAATTATATGATTGTCTAACCACTATGCTGTACACCTGAAACTCATTCAAAATAATACTAAATGTAAACTTCAGTTGAAAAAAATAAAAATAAAAATGTGAAAAAATAAACTATCATAAATTCTGTCTAGGGTATAAATAAAGTATTCATTTTTAAAATAACCTAGTTTGCTAAGTGTTTTTATCATTATCAAATGCTTTTTCTACCTCTATTGATATGATCATGTAATTTTTTCTTCACTTTTGTGTATGTGTTGTATTACATTTATCAATGTATTAATATTGTAACCTCCTTGCATCCCTGGATGAATCTTACTTGATTATGGTGTGTAATCCTCTTAATTTATTGCTGGATGAGGTTTGACAATATTTTGTTGAGGATTTTAGCATCTGATCATAGACCTGTAGTTTTCTTCTGTTATTGTATCTTTATCTGATTTTGAGATTAGGATGATCCTGGCCTCAGAGAAAGAGTTTGGGAATCTTGCTTCTATTAGATTTTTTTGGAATAGTCTGAGAAGAGTAGAGGTTAGCTCTTCCTTAAATGTTTGTGAAATTCTTCTGTGAAACCATCCATCCAGGGTTTTGGTGTGCCAGGAGTTTATTTTTATTACTGCTTCAATTTCACTAGCTGTTATTGGTCTGTTCAGGCTTTCTGCTTCTTCTTCATTTAGTTTTGGATGATTATGTTTCTAGAAATTTGACCATTTCACCCAGGTTTTCAAACTTCCAAGAAAACAAAAAATCCAATTTAAAAATGAGCAAAGGACCTGAACAAACACTATTCTCCAAGGAGGACATACAGAGGGCCAAGAGACATATGAAAGGATGTTCAGCATCACTAGCCATCAGACATGTGCAAATTAAAACTACAATGAGATACCATTTCACACTGGTCACAATGGCCATCATTGACACATCAACAGACAAATGCTGGCTAGTTTGTGAAGAAAAGGGAACAGTAGTACACTGTTGGTTGGAATGCAGACTGGTGTAGCCACTGTGGAAAATAGTTTGGAATTTCTTCAGAAAACTAAAAATGAAATTGCCTTTTAACCCAGCAATTCTACTGCTGGGATTATACCCTAAGAATCATGAAACACCAATTCAAAAGAACCTAGGTACCTCAATGTTCATAGCAGTGCAATTTACAATAGCCAAATGCTAGAAGCAACCTAAGTGCCCATCTGTAAATGAGAAGATCAAACAAACAAACAAACAAACAAAACAGTGGTACATTTATGCAATTAAATACTATGCAGCAGAAAGAAAGGAGTAGCTCTTACCCTTCACAACACATGTATGGAACTAGAGTGCATTATGCTAAATGAAATAAGCCAGGCAGTGAAAGACAAATACCATATGATCTCACCTATAAGTGGGACCTGATCAACAAAACAAATAAGCAAACAAAATGTAAACAGACATATTGGAATAAAGAACAGACTGATGGTAACCGGAGGGGAGGGTGAAGGAAAGATAGGGGTGATGGAGGATGGAGAGGAAGTGTGATTAAGGAACTTGTATAAAAGACCCATAGAAGAGCCAAAAGTGGGTAGGATTGAGGGTGGCAGGTGGGGGTCAGGTGGGGGTAGATGAGGCCTAGGAGAGTGGATGAGGGATGAGTGGATGAGAGTGGATGGGGACAACCATACTTGAAAAGTAATAAAATAAAATATAAAAATTACATTATAGTAATCCCAAATATTAAAAAAATAAAAATAATAAAAACAAAGGTGTCGTTATGAAGATTAATTGAGCTAATGTATGCAAAGTGTTTAGACCCTTGTTTACAGAATGACAAACTCATGTATGTGTTTATTTAAAAGGAACAAAGCCATTAACAATTCATAGCATACAATTTTTACTTTGGACCACTTTTTAAATATGTTTTTCATCAGTAATTAAAGCAATGTAGATACTCAAACAGATTTTTGTTTCATTCTGTTTTATCTTCTTAAAGTGGCAAAATACCTGAATAACTTAGAAAAACAAATGGTATAGAAAATACAATCCAAATAACCTAGAGTTGACTAAGGAAATTGGTAAATGAGAGGAAATCTTCAAACAATATTAAAATAAAGTCATTTTACAACTCCTTACTTTGTATAGAGATATGCAAATCATATTGTCATCAAGATGTCAAATTTGGTATTAATTGTCTTTTATTTCCTGTCTTTGTTGAGAGTCATTCAAATAATTGGATGACCAGGTAAGAGAACATTATTATTTTTTCAAATATTTTATTTATTTATTTTTAGATAGAGGGGGACAGAGTGGAAGAGAGAGGGAGAGAAACATCAATGTGTGGGTGCCTCTTTCACACTCCCTAATGGGGACCTGGCCCACAACCCAGGCATGTGCTCCAACTAGGAATTGTACTGGTGACCCTTTGGTTCTCAGGCTGGTGCTCAAAACACTGATCCACCCAGCCAGAGCAAGAGAAAATTATTAACAGTTTTTGCTATTCTAATTGTAGTAACATAGACATATGACTTCCAAGATCAATGATAATTGATATAGTTCTCTAAAACAAAATATCAGTATTTTGTTAAAATTTGAGTAACACTGACTTTCCTTACTAAAAGATCTATTTGTTGTTGTCTGAATGAAAGAAAAAATTTAAATACTGTCCTTAAAGATGACAAGTTAACTTCACAAACATATTCTGTTTTGTCAGTTTGCTGGAGCTTTTGAAATGGTAAATGGGACCCATATTTCCTTGTTTTAGATAATTAATATGTTCATAATGTCAATGCTGTATAATTCACTTTTGTTTTTTCTTCATCTTTTCTGAAGATAAAAGATCTCCAGCTTTTTATTAGTCTCAAAATAAGTTTAAATAGGCCAAAAGGTCTATTTCTGAGGATAGTAACATTATAAAATTAGCTTCATATTTGTGCCCCAAATTAAAAAAAAAAAAAGATATTTTCTTCATTCTCAATGTCACTTTTTCATGAGCTCACTAGTGTTAATAAAAAAACAAACAAACAAAAATAACAAAACACTGAACCTTGGCTGGTGTAGTTCAGTGGATTGTGTGCAGGCTGTGAGCCAGTCAGGACATATGCCTAGGTTGCAGGCCAGGTCCCCAGTGGGTGTGCCACATGAAAGGCAACCACACACTGATGTGTCTTTCCCTTCTTTCTCCCTCCTGTCTCCTCTTTCTAAATAAATAAATAAAATCTTTAAAAAAGTAAGAATTAAAAAAGTAAAAAACACTGAAATCACTTGTGAATTACTATCAATTTAACAGAAAACTGAGTTTAGAGAGTCTTTATTTGGAACAAAGGTAAGAAAAAGGTCAAGAACACTCATTTCTAACAAATACATGATAAGCATCATCTCCCTATATTTTTATATTTGTTTTTAAAGAACTTACTGGACTAATTAAAAATTTGTTAATTTTATACTGATAGTTTTCAGTTCCCAAAGGGACTGAAAGCACATGTAACAAGCAGTGGCTTTAGCTTCAGTGTTTTTAAATCTCTGTAAACCGGTTATGTTCACACTCTTAGGTAATGTCACTTTTTAAAATTTGGATAAAATTGTGGCAATTTCCTCACAAAAATATGCACTTAGACAAATATATTCTCAGTATGGCAGACTATGTCAAGAATTTCCTCAGTCTCTGTATCCACTTGTGAATCTCTAAAAGTACTTGGATGCTGGTACATTTGTAGAAGAATCTGACTACTTGTTCTTCTGGAAGACTATAAAGTACTGCATAGCATGATGCAGTATGTGACCGGTCTGAATGGGATTATTCATGGTGCTTCTTTATTGTTCTTTTCTTCTTTTTTACCCCAATGACTTCATTATTTTTTATTTGATATACAGTCCAGTAAATGTTCCTTTCTAAAAGAGAGAGAGCCCTGATAGATACTACTAGCACAGAGCATATAGCTACTGTGTGGCTGGATATGTACTATTATCAAGTCACTAGTCTACTTAAATGACTATTCATCGCTTTCTTCAGACATTATACCACTTTTTTGTAGTAACTTCAACCTGTGCTTTTCTCTCTGTAGGCTATTTTAAAGTACTTAACAAAAGCTTTTTTTTTTCTATTTAGATTACAAAATTAGGGTTGTTTGCAATTATTGATTTTAAAAATATTCCTAAAGATAGGAATAAGTATAAAGAACACATAGACAAAAACAATTGGGAGTGGAAATGGGAGGGAGGTGGGGAGGGCTGGGGGTGGGCTGGGATGGGAGTAAAAGTCAGAAAACTGTACTTGAACAGCAATTAAAATAAAAAAAATAAAATAAAATGCTGTAAAAACTTTTAAAAAATTTCTTAAAGATATACAATAGCACACAAGAGTAGGCTTAGCAGGGACTAAACCTAGGTTTTCTGATTTCTCTCAGCAGATGTAAGCCCAAAGGTGTTTTAGTCGTAGTGGGATGCAGGTTTAAATACAAGTAAACCAGCCAAGGGTGTAATAGGAGCAGGGATAAAGGCTGTCTGTCCCAGACACTGACAGTGGGATGCCCTATGCCTCTGCCTAATGCTGGATGCTTTGAGTCTCAGCCTTGAAATGATAGTTTCAGTGCCCCTGACACTAAAAAGTAACTATTCACTGAAAGTATTCGTATCTACCCTTCTTCACAAGAAAACCAGCAAGATTTCATCTGGCAGATCAAAACTCCTGAAAATAATCGTAGTGGCTCCCCACTTGAATCTCTCTGCATCAAACAGGGCTTTTTCAAATTGTTATGTCTGATACCAGATCCTATGTGTGAGGATAATAACCTTTTTTTTTCCTGCATATTTCAACAAAGGTAGGCTGTAAACCCTAAGGGTCATAAACATTAGAGAAAAAATGTAGAATAAATAAGTAAAAAAGAAAAAAAGTTAATACGTTTGTCAAATTTCTGAAAGACTATAATCTTGGTGCCATTTAAATTTCTAGAAAGGTTTATGGCAATTCATTTTTAAGCCCAAGACTAATCCATTCAGAAACCACTCATTAAAAATTCTAATTTCTTTATAGATCATTTGATAGCTGACAAACCAAAATGAAATGTAAGTGCATTCTTCTGAAATAGACCAATGTGATCCTTCTAAAATAACTCACTTGGATTGATAGATAATTTAATCATCATAGTGGTAAAAGTAAATTTAAAAAGATGTGCTCATGTTTCAAACATAACAATGTTATGATACATACAAAGAATTATTAGTAAATTTATTTGAATTCTTTTTACTGGGTTGTTAAACACGAATCATAGTAGTCTTTTATAAAGTTAAGTTTAACAAAAGTAATAGAGATATGCTTGGAGGTGAATCTGTGATGGTGGATATGGGATTTTAAGGTTGGTGTCTCAATAGTGTACCTCTAACAAAATTGTTCATGACATTATAATACATAAAACCAACCAATGGAAAAGTGCTACTTACTTTTTCACTGGGGATATTGATTTACATATGTTGTACCTAATTTTTTCCTGAGTTTTTCAAGAATTTATCTGAAAAATTACATGAATGTGGAGGATGATTTTATAACAAGAAATTGTTTGTAAGAACACCATTTTACCTTTTCCTCTTCTGTTTTGTTTTTCAAATGACCATGGTCTACTTTATTGACATTTAAACACAGAAATCACATGCAACTTTAGACTGAATAAAGATATTTCCTTGCATTTTGTTACCAGAACTCTATAGTTCACTATTTTTTTCTTCTGAATATTGAAGAATGTTAAAAATTGAGGAAAATATAGTCTTACAAAAATTGATAGCTCCTAAATGTCAGGAAATAATCTGATTTTATACTTTATTTTGTAGTACATGAAATTACTACTGCATCAAATATGTTTTTAAATGGAAAGCTAAAACCTATATAAACTCTATTTTACCAAGAAAAATTCTGCCATGGTTCTTGTTGTTGATACAGAGTGTAAATGAAGGCCCAAGATGAAGAGGGAAAATGCATGTTATATCCAGTCTTCTTGGCAACAGAAGAAAGTGCTATATTGTTCTTCACACAAACCATTCCCATTAAAGCTCAAGATGTTCTTTTCTTTCTAATCCTCATTTGTTCCCCTTGGCCATTTGTTCATCATTAAATTAACTGCAATTTGGAAAATGTGGATGAAAGGTAGTGTATTGAGTAGTTATCACATGTTTCCTGAATGGAGCCTGTTTGGCCTCTTTCACGGCCATTCACTGTGCTTGAAAGGGTATAGTGTGTGAATTGTTGGACTGTCACTCTTCAGAGAAGTCTCACAGCCAGTATTACCATGGAAACAGCAGAAAAAAAGGCAATTTAAAAATGGCTCTGATTCTTTCTTATTTCTTTTTTTTACTATTTAGATTTAGAGAGAATATTCCACCTTTAAAACATACATAGACACACATGTAAACACATGCACACATCATAAAAAACATTTGATATTCTACTTACAATTGGATTCTTCTGTTGATGGTATTAGTGAACTTTTTAAAAGAAAATCATACTTCATATTTCCGACATAAAACATTTATAAATTGTTCTCTCAACATGTTTTCCCTCCTCCCACCCTTCAGCTTCTGTTCTTTTCAGACAGTGAAAAAATTCTTTGGGAATATCCTTAGGTAAATGAATGTTAATGAGCAGTCTGTGATTTTAACCCTGGCACATTCATTAGACTTTTAATTAGTCCCTCTTACCATCACTCCTATGAAGAAACACAATGTAGGCCCAACAACAGTTCATACCAAAGGGAGGTTCTTTATAGATTTGTCAACCTTAGGTTTTAGGTTAGAACTTCAGGCAAAGGGGTTATGTATGGCCATAATGGCTAGAATTTGTGACTAAAGGCTAGAATTTGTGTAAAGGACATAATGGCTAAAATTTGATAAAGAGCTAATAAGTGTTTGATGTCACTATTAATACTAAAAATGCAATGCAATACAGACTTTGTAAGATTTTGATTTTATTTTAAAATGTTATTTATAAATAAATGAAATTACTGTGTATTGTTAAGCATCATAATAAATGTAAAATATGAGTGTACATAGTCCATGGGTATTTGACATAATGCCTTCCAGCCGTGATCTTGAGCATGCTCTGACTTCTGGATAGATTTAAAAAGTTTTCTGCCAAAAGTAATGGAGTGCTTACTGTTTTATAGAACATTTATTGGCACTCTAAACCTTTAGGCTAGTCTCCGGAAAATATTCTCAAAATTTCCCAAACCAAGAAAGACTTAACAGATGCTAAATTATGTGTCCTTTTACTTTTCTCTAACATTATTTTCTGTTCTATTTGACACTATTCACTTCTAATTGTAAAAAGAGTAATTTAAACAGAAATTCTAAAAAAGATTTTCAGGTAAGGATATAATCTGATTTTCCAAATTTAAGAATCTGGGTAAATTTTTTAGAAGTTTATTAGCTTCTATTAAAACCTTTATGTTATACTTTAATGTATGGACTGATAATTATCTTTATGAAGTAATGATAAAATATGTCCATAGAAAATGAGAAGGTGTTTTGGACCTGGTCATTTTTGTTTAAAGAGATAATAGTCATTTATACTATGAAAAAACTAAAGAAAGTATTGGCATATTAGGAAAGCCAAATTTGAGGGGGAAAGTAATATAATATTTAAAAAAAATATGTATTGTTTTTGATTGGAGTCAAGAAAAATGTGACATTTTTAATAAGAGGAAATGCACAAATTAGCCACTAAAAGTATCTAATACTGTGCAGTTCAATAGTTAGCTATATTTAACATGGTAAACTGTATCATTGAGATGGACACAACTTCCTAGAGAAGTTTCTATGAGGGGTATAAGAAGATAATTAATTCTAATTCTTCTGCAGCATTCTAGACTAAAGAAATGAAAATCTAAGGCTCTAAAGTAAGAAAAAATGTATAAATTGGTTTCCTTAAATATTGTGATATATAATTTATTAACAAAATCTCATAATGATAATTTTTGTGCTAAATAAGTACAGGATGACAAATCTGGATAAGGTCAATTAACAAGTTTAGAATTCATGAGACTCACTGACATATTTACAATCATCCCAAAGAGTATATATTTAAAGATGACAGGGACTTAGTCCTGTTCACTACTCTATCTCCAATGCCTAGACCAGTGCTAGAAATGGACAATGCACTTGAGATATACTTGCTTAGTTGGTTAACTTCTATTTTTCACTATGACAAATTAAGGAGTTCTGATCCATTTATCTGTCCATGTGTCTTTTAATATACATAATTTCTTATTTTGAATTTCTCCTTCAATGGGCCTCATACCCTAACTTTAATATATATTTTCATGTTTTCTATAATTTTTACATTTATAGCCAATATGATATAACCATCCTTTAAAATGAGTACAATTAGTTATGTACAAGAGATAAAACTAAAATTGCATAGGTCAATCTCATATCTTCTTAAATTTTTAATTTTCCATATTAAAATAAGCTTATTATATGATAATAAACTTATCATATTGTACTATATGAAATCAAATAAAAAAGCTGTAATAAAGAATGTAAAAAGAATAAGGTAGAGGAATAAAAGAAAATGAAAGAAAGAAATGAAGAACAAAAAATGTGACAATGAAAAATAAAATGAAAAATAGAGACATTTATTGAAGAAAATACAAAATACGAGAAACATTGTACATAAGACAATGACACCTCAGTCCCCTTCAAAGCAGGCACCTTGGGACTTGACATAGTTCTCCCAATCACTATCAGCTATGCCATCAGGTTATCCTGAATCTCATTGACAGTCTTAAATGTCTTCTCTTTCAAAGATGATTTTAGTTTTGGGGAAAGCCAGAAGTCACAAGGCACCAAATCAGGGCTGTTGAGGGGCTGAGTCAACTGTATGATTTGATGTTTCACCAAAAAGCTCTGCAAAGGAAGTGATGTGTGAGCAAAGACATTGTCATGATGAAGCCAATCACCAATTGCCTATGGCTGTGGCCTTCTGAATCATCTGGATAGTTTCCACAGAGGAATGTTTAAGCCTAATGAAAAGTGGGTGCAGATTCATGGCTCTACTCAGTCATTTTGATGTTATGACCATACTGTACACATGCTCACTTGAATGGCATCTACTCCGCCCAGAGTAGTAAAATGAAGTCATCATTGTTCATGCACGCACATTCTATTCCACAGTCCTTGGCTGCCAGATTACATTGATGTCATGCAAACTGTTCTCATTATATTAACAATGGCTTTATTTTTTCCAGACATACCTCATATAGTATCCTATACTCTACACCATAACTAAACAACTAGCTTAGAAGAAATTCTAAAGCAAAGTTCTTGATTCTATGATAACTATTTTATAAATCAGTCCCTGAGAATATGTCTAAGAAGTTTTGTCTATATCCTTGAAATGACCAGTTACTAAACAATGATTAATTTCAAATTCTATATAGGGTAATGAGCTTATTACAAAGAAAAATAAAGAAGGAATGAGAATATTTACATACCTTATGAATAAGAAGATTAAATAAATATTTAAGTTTGTAAAAATACATAAAAGAAACCTTAAGGACTTGAATTTTGAAAAGCCAGTAAAGCTAATAAATCACAGATACACTGACCTGGCTTTGAAAATAAGGTGTGCATCTTAACATGTCATCTGAGAATGTTATTGCCAGGAGATTCTTAAGTGCGATCAACATTTATTCCTCTACCACACTAGAATTTGAGAGTGGATTTCAACATTATCAACTTACAGTATTTTCTCATATTGTTTCTTCCACATACATATGTTTTCATATGCAAATGTTATAAAAATATGTTTATTGTGACTACTTGGAAAAATACAAGAAAAGATAAAATACACTCATAAGATCATCACACATAAAAAAATCACTGTGAATAGTTTGTTGTTTATCTTCTCATTAATTTTCCAATACCCCAAGGGAGTGTTGGGAACCACCCTGCCTGGTATCAGAAGCTGTAACCCCCACCAAGGCTAAGGCTGAGGGAATGACCTTGGAACCGTAAGCCACCAAGGATACAGGCTTATCTCCCTGGCAGGAGTGCTGCTTCTGCCACTTCATCCGTAACTGGCCCCCAATGCTTGGTCGGTTAGCCAATGATGGGTAAGATTCCCCAAGGGGGGAACGATCTAAGACAGGCACGATCACATGGGAGGCCCCCAAGGAAGGACTTTGGGGGCTAGAGCAAAAGGGGGTGATGGACCCTCACCCCTCAGCTTTGACATAGCCTGAGTCCTCATTGTCTGTGAGAAAATCTCCTAATCTCTTGGCTGCCTTACTTTCCTTGCTCTACCTAAGCCTGAAACAATGACAGAGGGTGGTACAGCTCTGTGGTGGAAAGGGCAGGTTCCCCAGGTGATCAGGCCTAAGAAAGAATATGTAAAATCCTGTGAAAACTGCTTTGTTTAGAATGCTCTCAGTTGAATGATAAGGGTCCAGGGAAGAAGTAAGTTTGTTTTTCAAAGTTTTATAGCTCTTTGACCCTGACTCAAAATAGGCCCTCAGACTTTCTTGTTATCTATTGCTCGATCTTTACTTCCTGGCAATGAATAATGAGCTGTACCTGAATTCTTATGCAAATGAACCCAATAAAAGACTGCTCAGGCGGGGGAACGAGGCACTCTCCCTTAGGGGTGCTCTCCCTTAGGGAGGGTGGCCAAGGTGCTCCCCACTGGAGAGAGTGGCCGTTCCATCCCTATTTCCTCACAGGACCTGGTTTTCTCTGTGTATGTTTTTCTTGTGTTTTGACGAGCCATCGGCAGTGTTCCAGTCACTGCTGGTTGGTGGCCATGCCAAGGGAGTGCAAAAAAACAATCCTAAGATACAATAAATGCTTACTTGAGAAAAAAATTACTCTTTTAAAATCATGGTGCATGGATTCCAAGATGGCTTCAGAGAAATGGAAGCCATACTCATCTTCTCCCAGTACCAAACTGAATTTATAGCTAAATTACAAAGCAATCAATCTGAATAACCAACTGAAGGCTAGCTGAACTGAAATATTATAACCAAGGATTTACAGAAGACACTACATAGAGACTATTAAGAATGGCAGAGAAGTGGAAAGGGCTGGTCCCTAAATCCACATGTGTCTGTAAAACTCCCTCCCCCAGGAAAATGTTGTCTCAACCTCATGCAGGGATACCAACTCTTCACAGGGATCCTCAATCCAAGCAACAGAGACAGGAATAAAGGCCTACTTAACATCTGGTAATAAAAATCAGTGGTAATTCAGTTTACCTAGGGATGAAGAGAGTCTGCAAAATACCCAGACACTACCTTCCAAGGTCGAGCAATACTATTGTTACAATATTAGCCTGGGGAGTACACTGCTCAGTCCTCCAATTACTGGAGACACTATTCTTCTGTGCTCAGGTACTGCAGAGAGGTCTGCTGGCTGCATTCAGCATGGATATTTGGAGTGTTCTTTTTCTGGAGAAGCTCTCGATGGAGACTCAGACAGTGACTTAACTGTGTAGCTTTGGGAAGGGAACTATTCTTCTCCACTTTCAACTTACAGCCAATACTCCTCAACCTGTTGAGTCACTTGGCCTGCCCTTCCATTCCCTGTGGTTTCACTCTGCTAAGTTCAGTCACCTACAGGATGATCAGAGTGCCATGCAGAGCTGGGAATTTCAGAACATTATCTTCCAGGGACACTTTTGTTCAGGAATTAAGATGGTGCTGGGTTGTGTGGCTACATCATTGGGGAGGAACTCACCTGCTTTGAGAGCTCAGCCCATGTTATTTTCCTAAAGGGGGACTCATTTGATCTGCCTTTCCAGCAGCCAGGGGCTCTGCCACACAAGCAACACATTCTGGGGAATTCTGGCAGGCACCAGGCCCTGCTGGGAACATATCCACCTTGGAAGGCTGATGCTGCATAGTGACTCATACATATTGATCAAGGTTTTTCTTTACAGTCAACCAGCACGAAGGATAAACTCCACCCACCAAAAAGGCAAAAAGTACTTAAGACTCACCTATAACAGCAAGATGCACATAAAACATAAGAAATATGCCAAGCATATTGAGCTCAGGTGATCAGGAAGAATGTGTTACATTATAAAGTCATCATAACAAGTCTGTGAGTTGTACCTATTGCAGCTGTACCTATACACAGAGACAAAATGTGGAGATAAAGAAATATGTCCCAAATAAAAGTACAAGAGAAATTCCAAGTAAAATAATTAAATTAAATGGAAGCAGACAAGATGCCAGATGCAGAGTTTAGAACAATGGTCACAAGGATGCTCATGGATCAGAGGGGAAGAATAGATGATCTCAGTGAGAAATTAAACAAAAATATAGTAAAAATTAAAAAGGACATAGAAACAAAAAAGAATCAGGCAACAATAAAAAATAAAATATCTGAAATTAAGAATACACTAGAGGGCATTGTATTTAAAATGGAAAAGATAAGCCCTGGCTGGCATAGCTCAGTGGATTGAGCACGGGCTGCGAACCAGGCATCGCAGGTTCCAAATGTGCCTGTGTTGCAGGCCACAGCCCCCAGCAACTGCACATTGATGTTTCTCTCTCTCTCTCCCTTTCTCCCTCCCTTCCCTCTCTAAAAATAAATAAATAAAATCTTAAAAAATAATAAAATGGAAAAGATTTCCCTGGCTGGGTAGTTCAGTTGGTTAGAGAATTGTCCTCATATACAAAGATCTCTAGTCTGGAGAAATACAAGAATCCACTAATTAATGCATAAATAAGTAAAACAACAAAATAATCTCTCTCTCTTCTTCCCCTACTCTGTCTCTTTAAAATCAATAAAATATTGATATTATTAAACAAGAAAAAGATAAAATGGCAAAAGCTTAAAGACAGAGAATCTTAAAAGCAGCAAGGGAGACACAGTTACATACAGCTGAGCTCCCACAAGGCAGTGAGCTGAGTTCTCAATAGAAAATTTCAGGCCAGAGTGGAAGATGGTGGTGAAGGAGTTAGGAACTGAACCCATTTGTTTGTGCACCCAACTGGGGCACCTAGCCAGTCTTCTGAAGAAAAGAGTGAACAACCAATGGAATCCCAGCTTACAGGAAGTTTATAACCCAAAGAATGCAGAGTACATTGAAAAACAGACTCTAAGGAGATTGTGTAGGGATAGTAAGGTCCCTAGGAGCTAACTGGGGACCACAGTGGCTGCAGTCCCAGGCCTGGTGCCTGAGGCTGGGGACAGCAGCTACCTACAGGAGCTTAGGAGGAGAACTGGGTCATTGATTGTAACTTTACAGCCCCCTGCCTTCCCAGAGCAGGGAAACCACTCCCACACAAGGAGAGACATGGATACTTGAAAATGCTGGAGAGGGTAAGGATGCATGGTGACACACAGAGGTGATGGTCCCCTGCTGGGACTGTGGTCTCCAGATGGGACAGTACGAGAGAAATTGGGGAGCCAGGTGACACCTGGACATGGGAGAAGTGTTGGGCTGTGAGGGACCCTGACCTAGTCTCCAGATTGGTCAGAGAGTTGGTCTGTGTGAAAAGCCAGGTGCTTGTAGCAAGAGCGGGCACAAGCAAAGGGGAATCTACCAAAAAAAAAGTCTCTCAGCTGCTGTTTAAGGAACTCTAGAGCATCCTGGCTAGGTGGAGAGAGATATGACATGCTCCAAATCAGGTGCCTCATGGACTGATTAAAGTGGGGCAGCAGTGGTTCAGAAGAATAGCTGTCCCCAGGGAGATTCAATTTAATAGGCAGACTAAACTGCCCTGAAGGGACTTTGTGAGTGCACAGTGCCTAGACCAGTGAAGAGGGAGGATGGGTGCAAGTTGCTCCCACTTGATATATGTCACCAATTAATCAAAGTTTGGCACAATGAGATGGATTAAAGGTTCAGGCCAGGCACATACGGACAGTAGGGACAGTACAATACTCTGAGGGTTTGGGTTGCAGGTTGGTCACATATGAATATTGGAGCCTAGGCCAAGCCCAAAACACATAACCACAGAAAAGGAAAAACAAACAAACAAACAAAAAATGGAGCTCAGTCCTCCCCTGCCTGCACCTTCCAGGAAGACCAGCAAACCCCTCTGGTCAACTCAAAGTCAGCAGGAGGCATTGATTTTCTTTCTTTGTTTTTGTTATTTTTTTGTTTATGGTTTTCTTTTTATTTTTTTCTTCTCGGTGTAAGACAATAAGACCCCAAGTTGTGAACAGATCCAAGAAACATAGAGATATCAGAACATTAATGCCAACAACTGAGACAAAATTCACTTCACTATCCTACAGAAGCAGCATTTTATTTTTCACTTTTTTGTTGTTGTTATTTTTTATTATATTATTGTTTCAATTTCTCTTCTATCTGTGTAGTTTTCTTTGTTTTGCTCATTTGATTTCATTCTTTGACTGTTTTGTTTCATATGCATTTTAATTTTTCTTCCTTTACTAATATTCCTATAACATATTACTCTTGGTATTTTACTTTTTATTATTTTTATTTAGATAATATATTTCTTTCATATTATTGTTGTTGTTATTACCACACAGCATCCTTCAATGGTCTTAGGCTGTTTTACTATATTTTGGAGCTTTATTACTGTTGTGATAAACTTCATTCTCTCACACACTATGCCAAATTTCTATCCTGTACTCTCACTATATCTCACCATCTAACCTTGCATAAGCACTTTGTTTTCTGGAGTCAACTCACATTCTTTTTCTCCTCTAACAAGAATCTTATCTCTTTTTCACATTAAAAAAAAGTGGTTAGTTGTATGAAATATAGTTATTGCTGTCCTTCTCCAAAGGTTCTCCTATCTGTTCTCTTCTTGTTGGTACTTTAAACCCCATAGTGTACTCTCCCACTGTCATATTCCACTCTGCCTTCACCCAGCCCCAAATCAAATACAAAATAAGGTGGGAGTTCTGAATAACAGTAAAACAGCTGAGGGAAAGAATCCACCAGTAAAGGAGCCACCAATGGGTCAAAGCCAAGTACAAGAAAGACCACTCAAATGGGAAAAAATGGCAACCTTAGAGTACCCAGACAAGGAAATCAAAGAGACCACACCACTGAGTGCCACAGAACTCTTACTATAGAAGTTCACCATAAGAAAGCAGGCAAAGCAGAGGATCAGGAATCACAGGAACAAATAAAAATAGCCACCTAAAATGAGGAGGCAAAGAATCTACAATCAAATGTAATGAAAGAATCCCTTCTACAAGAGCTAAATAAAATTGAGTCATGGAAACTATCAGATACAGAATTCAAAATGATGGTTATAAGGATGCTCAAGGAACTCACAGACAACTACAAAGAACTGAGTGAGAACTACAAATAACTGAGTGAGAACTACAACAGTATGAAAAAGGAACTAAAAACTATAATCAAGAACCAGGAGGAAATGTAGAATAAAATTTGGAAATAAAAAAACACACATTAGAATGACTTACAAGCATTCTGGATGAAGCGGAGGACCAAATTAGTGAACTGGAATAAAAAGTAGAAAGAAAACCCAGGTAGAGCAGATGGATAAAGAAAGACTAAAAAGATGTGAACATAATTTAAGGGAACTGCAAAAAAATGTGAAATGTAACAATATTGGAATCATAGAAACCTCAGAAGGAGAAGAAAAGAAGCAAGCGATACAAACCCAGCTTGAAAAAATAATAACAGGAAATTTCTTGAACCTATAGGATAGAAAAGCCACACAAGTTCAGCAAGCATAGAATTTCCAATTAAGATGAAACCCAAGAAACGTACTCCAAGACACATCATAATTAAAATGCTAAGATTTATAGACAAAGACAAAATATTAAAAGCAGCAAGAGAGAAATAAGAAGTAATACACAAATGAGATCCAATAAGGCTAGTAGCAGATTTATCAACAGAAACACTGCAAACAAGGAGAGAATGGCAAGAAATATTCTAAGTAATGAAAAGCAAAGGCCTAAAACCAAGACTACTCTAACCATGACACTCTTAATTAAAATGGAAAGTGAATTAAGGAGTTTCCCAAGCAAAAGAAAGCTGAAAGAATACACCTCCACCAAACCAGCACTGCAAGATATGCTAATGGGACTGCTATAAGAAGATAAAGAAAAAAAGTGAGCAAGAAAGGAACACGGGTACAAAAGGAGAAAAATGAATAAATACCTATCAATAATTACCTTAAAGGTAAATCAATTAAAAGCCCCAATCAAAAGACATAGGGTAACTGAATGGGAAATAAAACATGACCTGCACATATGCAACATACAAGACACTCATCTGAAAAAAAGACCTACATAGACTGAAAGTGAAGAGTTGAAAAAAATATTCCAAGCAAATGGAAAGGAAAAAAATGGCCAGGTAGCAATACTCATATCAGACAAAACAGACTTCAAAACAAAAGACAAAAAAAAAATGACATTGAAAGACACCTCATAGTACTCAAAGGGAGAATCTATGGAGAAGACAAACATTATAAACATATATACACCTAACATAGAGGTATCCAAATATATAAAGAAAATATTGGAAGACTTCAAGAACATTATAGAGAACAACACACTTATACTAGGGGATTTTAACACCTCATTGTCATAAATGGATAGATCTTCCAAACAAAATATCAACAAAGATATTTTGGGATTGAATAATGTCCTAGGTCAAATGTCAAGTGGGCTTAACAGACTATGTATATATATATATATATATATATATATATATATATATATATATATATATTATATATATATAATATATATCAGACTATATATATAGCAGACTATATATATATATATATATATATATATATATATATATCTCCTTTCATACTAAAATGGAAAATACACATTCACTCAAATGTATATGGAACATTTTCAAAGACAGACCACATTAGAGGACACAAAACAAGCCTCAACAAATTCCAGAAAATTAAATTCATATCAAGCATTTGCTCGGACCTCAAGGGACTGAAAGTAGAAACAAGCCTCAAAGAAAAATCTCAAAAATACTCAAACTCACTGAGATTGAATAGCATACTATTAAACAATGAATGTGTTAATATTGAGATCAAGGAAGAAATCAAAAAGTTTCTGCAAACAAAAAATGAATACACAACTGTCCAAAACCTATGAGACACAGCAAAGGTAGTCCTGAAAGGGAAGTTCATAGTGATACAGGCCTACCTACAAAAGACAGAAACATTTCAAATAAACAAGCTATCCCTAAATCTACAAGAACTGGAGGTACAAAAACAAAGCCCACAGCAAGTAGAAGTTAGGAAACAACACAGATCAGAGCAGAATTAAATCACATAGAGACTGAAAGAACAACTCAAAGGATCAATAAATTCAGGAGCTGATTCTTTAAAAAGATAAACAAAATCAACAAGATTTTAAGAAGACTTACCAAGAAAAAAAAGAGAGGACCCAAATAAATAAAATCAGAAATGAAAGAGGAGAAAATAAAACTGATACCACAGAAATCTAACGGGCTATAAGAAATTACTATGAACAACTATGTGCAAAGAAATTTGAAAACTTGAGTGAAATGGCAAAATTTACAAAATTATAATCTCCCAAAACTGAATGAAGAAGCAGAACATCTGAACATGCCAATAACAGCTAGTGATATTGAAGCAGTAATCAAAATATCATGGCATACAAAAGCCCTGACCAGGTTGTTTCACAGAAGAATTTACAAATTATTTAAGAAAGAGCTAACTCCTAGGCCCTGGCTGGCATAGTTCAGTGGATTGAGCGTGGGCTGTGAACCAAAGTGTTGCAGGATCGATTCCCAGTCAGGGTACATGCCTGGGTTGCAGGCCATGACCCCCAGCAACTGCACATTGATGTTTCTCTCTCTATCTCCCTCCTTTCCCTCTCTAAAAATAAATAAATAAAATATTTTTTTTAAAAAAAGAAAGAGCTAACTCCCATTCTTTTTAGTCTATTCCAAAAAATCCAAGAAGAGGGAAAGCTCCCAAACTCTTTTTATGAAGAGTAGATCATCATCTTAATTCCAAGCCCAGAAAAAGACAAAGCAAAGAAAGAAAACAGGCCAATATCACTGATGAACAGAGACATGAAAATCCTCAACAAAATATTGGGAAGCACATCCAGTGATACATTAAAAAGATCATACACCATGAGCAAGTGCATTTCATCCCAGGCATGCAAGGATGGTACAATATTTACAAATAAATAAACATAATACATCACATAACCAAAAGGAAAGACAAAAATCACATGATCATATCAATAGATGTGAAAAATGCATTTGATAAGATACAGCACCCAAGTATGACCAAACACTCAGCGAAGTGTGCACAGAGAGCAAACCTCAATTTAATAATGGCCATATATGAGAAACTTACAGCCAATATCATACTGAAAGGACAAAAAGTAAAAGTTTTCCCACTAAGATCAGGAACAAGACAAACGTGTGCTTTCTCCACTTCTATTCAATTGAGAATTGGAAGTCCTAGCCACAGTGATCAGACAAGTAAAAGAAATAAAGACATCCAAATTGGAACAGAGGAAACAAAACTGTCATTTTTTGCAGATGACATGATAGTGTGCTTAGAAAACCCTATAGATTCCACCCAAATCTATGCAAACCAATAAATGAATTTCACAATACAGTGGGATACAATGTCAATATTCAGAAATCAAAGCCATTTTTTGCACCAATAATAAAATATCAGAAACAGAAATCAGGAAAAAATCTTGCTATAGCAAGAGCAAAAATAAAATACCTAGGGATAAATCTAACCAAGGAGGCAAAAAAACCTGCACTTGGAAAACTACACAACTCTAAAGAAAGTAATTAAGGAAGACGCAAGTAAGTGAAAGCATATACTGTGTACACAGATCAGAAGCATTAACATCAAAATGTCCATACTACACAACGTAATTTATAGATTCAACATGTTCCCTATTAATATACCAATGACATAGTTCATAGATATAGAACAAATATTTCAAAATTTTATATGGAACCATAAAGGACACCAAATAGCTGCAGAAATTTTGAAAAAGAAAAACAAAGTAGGAGGGATGAATTACCTGACATCAAACTACATTACAAAGTTACAATAATCAAAGCAATCTGGTACTGGCATAAGAGCAGAAACATTGATCTCAATGGACCAGAATAGAGAGCCTGGGCCCAGAAATAAACCCGTCTTTAATGTCAATTGTGGAACCTGATCAAAAAAACAAACAAATGAGGAAAATATAGCCAAATATATGGATATAAAGAACAAACTCAGACTGATCAGATGGGAGGAAGGAAGGGCATAACAGGGGAAAGAAGTGGAGGGGGAAAGTAATGAACATGGATAGAGGATTCATGGCACATGGACAATACTAGGGGGTTGACTATGGGAGCAGGTGTAGTGGTGAGGCAGGGGAGAGCAAAGGGGAAAACTGTGGAACAATTGTAACTGAACAACAATAATAAACACACACAAAAAACACTTTAACAAGGAGGCAATAATAAAGCCAACTATACACACACACACACACAATTACACATGTCATTGACAAAGGGAGCAGAAGCATAAAGTGGAGTAAAATAGCCTTTATGAAAAATAGTGTTGGGAGATCTGGACCAGGTACATGCAAAAAAATGAAACTCAATCACCAACTTACACCATATACAAAATTAAACTCAAGGTAGATAAAAGACTTAAATATAAGTAATGACATCAAAAAAGTCCAAGAGGGGAACATAGTCAGAAAAATATCAGATATTTCATGAGGCAATATTTTCACCAATATGTCCCCTAGAGCAAGGGATATAAAAGAAAGAATAAACAAATGGGACCTTGTCAAAATAAAAAGCTTCTGCATGGTTAAAGAAAACAGCATTAAAATGGAAAGAGAACTAATTGAATGGGAAAATATATTTGCCAATGATGTCTCAGACAAGGTTTTGATCTTCAAAATATATAACAAATTCACATGACTACACTCCAGAAAGAAAAACCACCCAGTTGAAAAATTGGCAAAGGGCTTGAACTGACACTTCTCCACAGAGGGCATACAGAGGTCCCAGAGATATATGAAAGGATGCTCAGCATCTTGCCATCAGAGAGATACAAATTAAAACCACAATGAGATACCACTTCACACCAGTCAGAATGGCCATCATAAACAAATTGGGTAGGGCAGGAGAGTATAAAGGGGAAAAATGAGGATAGTAATTGGACAAAATATAAAACATTAAAAACAATTCAACTGACTTCTGGATATTAATTTTGTATACTGCTACTTTGCTGAAACATTTACCAGTTCTCTTAGTGCCTACTAGATGGATTGGGGTTCTCTATGAATAACATCAAGTCATCTAGAAATAATGACAACTTTACTTCTTCCTTTCCAATTTGGATGTCTTTTATTTCTTTTTCTTGTCTGATTTCTGTAGCTAGTTTTTCTATTATTATGTTGCATAAGAGAAGTGAAAATGGATATCCCTGTTTTGTTCCCTATTTTAAGGGAAACACTTATAGTTTTTGCTTATTGGGTATGATGCTGGCAGTGGATTAATCATATAGGCTTTCCTACATCTAGATTAATTCCCTCTATTCCCAATTTGCTGAGAGTTCCCAATTAAAAAATTGACAAAGGACCTGAATAGACACTTCTCCAAAGAGGACATACAGATGGTCAATAGACATATGAAAAGATGCTCAATGTCACCAATAATCAGAAAAATGCAAATTAAAACCACAGTGAGATATCCCCACACATGTCTGAATGGCTATCATCAATAAATCAACAAACAAGTGCTGGTAAGGATGTGGAGAATAGGGAACCCTAATACACTGTTGGTGGGAATGCAAACTGGTACAACCAATGTGGAAAACAGTATGGAATTTCCTTAGAAAACTAAAAATAAAACTGCCTTTAGACCCAGCAATTCCACTCCTGGGACTATAAAACTAAGAATTCTGAGAAGCCAATTCAAAAAAACCTACACACCCCAATGTTCATTGCAGTACTATTTACAATAGCCAAGTGATAGAAGCAACCTAAGTGCCCACCAGTAAAGCAGTAGATAAAAGAGTTGTGGTGCATTTACACAATGGAATACTACACAGCAGAAAAAAGGAGCTCGTACCCTTCATGATAGCATATATGGAACTGAAGAGCATTATGCTAAGTGAGATAAACCAGGCAGTGAAAGACAAATACCATATGATCTCACCTTTAAGTGGAACCTAATCAACACAACAAACAAGTGAGCAAAATACAACCAGAGACACTGAAATAAAGAATATAGAGATGGTAACCAGAAGAGATGGAGGAGAGGGATAATGGGGGGAAATAGAACAGACATTATGGGACATATATAAAGGACACATGGATAAAGCCAAAGTGGGAAGTCCAAATGTGGCAGGTGGGGATGCATGGAGCAGATGGTGTGATGGAGAGAAAATGAAGATAACTACATAAACAATAATAAAAAATAAAAAGAAGAGACCATCATCAAAATAAAAAGGAAACTGACTATATGAGATAACATATTTACCAATAATACAATAGATGAAGTTTTAATCTCCAAAATATATATGGAATTTATAGGACCAGGAAGACAAATAATCCAATTAAAAATTACCAAAGAACCTGAATAGATACTTCTCCAAGGAGGACATATAGATGTCCCATAGACATGAAAAAATGCGGAACCTCACTAACCATAAGAAAGAAGCAAAGTAAAAACTGCAATGAGATATGCCTCACAATTGACAGAACGGCTATTATTAATAAATCAACAAACAAATGCTGGCAAGAATGTGGAGAAAAGTGAACTTTAGTGCACTGTTGGTAGGAATGTTGACTGGTATAGCCACTGTGGAAAACAGTATGGAATTACATCAAAAAAATAAAAATGAACTACCTTTGGACCCAGTGTTTCCACTGCTGGAATTATACCCTAGCCACCCCAAACACCAATTAAAGAGAATTAATGCACCTCTATGTTCATAGCAGTACTATTTATAACAGGCAGGATTTGAAAACAGTTTAAGTGCCCATCAGCAAATGAGTGGGTTAAAAAACTGTGGTACATTTACACAATGGAATACTACACAGCAGAAAGAAAGAAGGAACTCCTACTTTTTGTGACATCATGGATTGAGATGGTAGTGAGATAAGCCGGTTGGTGAAAGACAAATACCTCATAATCTTACTTACAACAGGACTCTAATGAACAAAATACACTAATGAGCAAAATAGAACAAGGGGTATAGAATAACACAAAATACTGGCAGCTTTAAGTAGGGAGGGGTGAGATGGGGACTCATTGAAAGAAGGTGATGGGATTAGCCAAAGAACCTATATGTATGACCTGTGGACATAGACAATGGTGAGGGAAATGATATGGAAATGGGTCTGTAGGCTGGGTGGAGAGAATGAAGAGGTAAAAGTGTAGCGACTATAGTAGCATAAACAATAAAATGAGAAAAAAACTCTGAAATAAGAACAAGAAAATGAAAATATAAAGGGAACCAACAGAAGGAAATCAGGACTCAAAACAATGGTCTGGTGTAGACAGTGGAAATAAACGTGCAGCTGGAACAGAATGAAGAAACAAGAATTTAAAAAAAAATGAGGAGAGGCTTAGGATACTCTGGGACAACTTTAAATTTTCCAACATACAACTCATAGAGATGCCAGAAGGAGAAGAGAAAAGCCAAGAAACTGAAGACTTGTTTGAAAAAATAATGAAGAAAAGCTCCCCCAATCTGGCAAAGGAAATAGACTTGCAAGTCCAAAACATCAGAGAGTCCCAAAGAAGTTGGATTAAGGAGAAACACGCAAAAACACATCATAATTTCATTTAAAAAGCTTAAAGATAGGGAGAGAATATTAAAAGCAGCAAGAGAAAAGGAGACAGTTACCTACAAAGGAGTCCCCATAAGAATGTCAGCTGATTTCTCAAAAGAAACTTTGCAAATAATAAGGGGCTGGCATGGAGTATTCAAAGTCATGAAAGGCAATTATTCAACATCTAAGAGTATTTTATCCAGCAAAGCTATCATTTAGAATGGAAGGACAAATAAAGTGCTTCCCAGATAAGGTCAAGTTAAAGGAGTTCATCACCACCAAGCCCTTATTATATGAAATGTTACAGGGACTTATTTAAGAAAAAGATCAAAACTATGAACAATAAAATGACATCAAACTCACAACTATCAATAACTGAACCTAAAAACAAAACAAAACAAAATAAAAACAAAAACAAACTAAGCAAACAACTAGAACAGGAACAGAATCACAAAAATAGAGATCACATGCAGCATTATCAGTGGGGAGGGGAAGGGGGGAAATGGGGGAAAAGATACAGTGAATAAGAAGCATAATTGGTAGGCATAAAATAGGAGGTTAAAAATACTATAGGAAATAGAGAAGACAACAAACTTATATGTAAAACCTGTGGCCATGAACTAAGGGGGTAGGAATGCTGGAGGGAGCGTCTGCAGGGCAGAGGGGTATAGAGGGGAGAAAAAATGGGACAACTCTAATAACATAATCAATAAAATATACTTTAAAATAAATGTCTGAAAAGAACTGTGAAATGCAATTTTCGAGAGCATTTTCTAAATTCATTGAGTTTTTTCTTCTGGGCATGCTCTCAAAATTTTGGTTCAAATAAACTCTTTTAAAACTTTTCTATAGGTTAAATACCTCTTCCTCAAATAATTTAAATAACTTATGCCCCTTGTGAAAACCTGAATTAAACAGATCTAGGATAATGCAATAAAAACCTGTTGATACCAAGAAGAATTATACCTAACAAGAACTCTTTGTGGTCAATTGGGCCCAAATTAATAATCAGAGTTTGGAAGCCATTCATGCACACTGATCAGGAAAAAGTCAGACTGAGCTGTAAGACTCCTTCAGTATGTTCCTGCTGTCTGAGCTAACTCTTAAAAATATATACTTATATTTTATTTGGACTAGTGGCACTGAGACCTTCCATGTCCAATTGGAGTTTTGCAGCTATATCCTCATTTGCATCTTTACCAACTAATCAGAACAGCTCCATAACAAGGAACCAGAACATGTGCTTCTGACCAAACAGAACAGTGCTATTTGGACCAAACTTTGAGATTTTTAGAGTCCTCTTGAATAAAATATACCATATGGGGGACCAGTGTAGGAAATTTCTCTAATAAGTGGGCATTTCAGAAGGTCTTGAGGAACCGCACTTTCAGTTTCACCCGAAGGCTGCATTTTCTGTTTGCGAACTGTTTACCGGAATAAAGTTTCTCTTTCTTTTAATTATTTATTGTTGTTCAATTACAGTTGTCTGTATTTATCCCCCTTAAGTTTTTTACAACATCCCAGATTCAGAACTCCCATTGGAATTGGATTAGTAGCAGTGATCTTGTGTTGCCACAATTCATTTGTGCATCCTGGGATAATGGTTTCTTTGTGGTGCTGTGGATTGTGCAGAACAGATAATTGCCTTCAATTTGGCAGTTTTCTATCCACAAAAAGTCATGACATCATCGTACCATGATCTTCTCCAATTGACAAAAACCCAGGCATCTTAGCAAATGAGATCTAAAAATTTTGTTAAAAAATAAGGTGTCTGCTCTGTACTGGTATAGAACGGAACAATAGGAATTCTTTCATATCTTTTTTTGGCTTCACTTAGTATTTTAAAAATTATCTGCTGGGAGGATAGAGATGATGAATATATATAGACATTTACATTGATACACAAAGAAGTGTATTAATATCTTAATAAACTAAAGAAAAATTACTTTTATTAAATCCAAAATTCTTCCTATATTGATGTTTTTCATGTTAAGATATGCACTATATAGAATTAATAAAATTACAAGTCTTTTTATTATATTTTACTGATTATGCTATTATAGCTGTCCTTATATTTCTCCCTTTTCCCCCCTCCACCCAGCATCCACACTCACCCAAACATTGTTCATGCCCATGGGTCATGTGTATCCATTCTGTGGTTACTCCATTTCCTACACAGTATTTTACAACTCTATGGCTATTCTGTAACTATTTGTATTTCTTTTTTTATATTTTATCAAAACTTTTATTTAAAAAAAATTATTGTTCAGTTGTAGTTGTCCTCATTTTCCCCCCATTACTCTCCCCTGTCTTACCCATCCCCACTACCTACATCAAATTCTTCCCACCCCCCATGTTGTCTTTGTCCTTGGGGCCTTTATACATGTTGCTTGAGTTGACTCTTCCCTTATTTGTACTTCTTAATCCCCTCTCCTCTTCACCTATTCTCTCACATCCCCTTTAATCTGGCAACCACTAATACACCCCCTGTATCCATGACTCTGTCTCTGTACTTCTTGTTTGCTTAGTTTGTTTTTTAGATTCAATTGTTGGTTGATATGTATTATTGTCATTTTATTGTTCACAGTTTCCATCTTTTTCATTTAATAATGGTTTGGTGATGATGAACTTCTTCAGTTTTTTCTTGTCTTGGAAGCTCTTTTATTATTATTGTTATTGTTGTTCAAGTACAGTTGTCTTCATTTTCCCACTATGACTTTTCCTGCTCCAACCATCCCTACCAGCCACCTTTGGTCTTATCTGCATGGAGTTTCTTAAGTTTTCCTTCATATGTGTTTTTTGATGATCCTTCCCTTTTTTTTCCACTGCTGTCTCCCTAACACTCCTCTCTGATTACTCTCAGTTTTTTTTCTTTGGTTTTGCAGGCCTGTACTCAATCCACTGAGCTACACCAGCCAGGGCTTTCAGTTTTTTTCTTTATTTAAATGTCTCTCGTTAAATTCTGTTTGCTTGTTTGTTTTATTGATCAGGTTCTACTTACATGTGAGATAATATGGTATTTGTCTTTCACTACCTGGCTTATTTCACTTAGCATAATGCTCTCCAGATTCATCTATGCCCATCAGTAAATAAGTGGATAAAAAAAAAACAAAAAAACTATGATACATTTACACCAGGGTGTCAAACTCATTTTCACCAGGGTCCACATCAGCCTTGCAGTTGCCTTCAAAGGGCCAAAATAATTTTTTATTCTCACATTTTTAAAAAAATTTTATTTTAATCATTGTTCAAATACAGTTTTCTGTCCTTTATACCCATCCCAGCTCACCCTCCCATCCCTCCCCACCTCCCTCCCATTTCCACCCCCCTAGTTTTTGTCCATGTGTCCTTTATATTAGTTCCTGTAAACGCTTCCACTTTTCCCCTGAAATTCCCCTGAAATTCTCTCCCCTCTCCCCTCTGGTCACTGTCAGCCTGTTCTCTATTTCAGTGTCTTAGGTTATATTTCGCTTGTTTGTTTGTCTTGTTGTTTAAGATCCTGTTAAAGGTGAGATCATATAGTATTTGTCTTTCACTGTCTGGCTTATTTCACTTAATATAATGCTTTCAAGTTCCATCCATACTGTTGCAAAGGGTAGAAGCTTCTTCTTTCTGCTGCACAGAATTTTGAAACTGTATAAATGTAACTACTCCCTAACTAAGCAGTTGAAATTATATTGGGCCCTTTGATGTCAACCACAAGGCTGACATGGCCCCTGATGAAAATGAGCTTGACATCCCTGATTTACACAATGGGAAGCTCTTTATCTACCATTTAATTTCTATCTTTGGGTAATAATTTCAATAGTAGGAGATGTAAACATACTATCAGATACTTGAATTCATGATAAATATTTTTTATTGTTGCCTCAAACCTGTCACCAATTTTATAATAAAAAATAAAAAGTCATTTCTTAGCTATCCTTCAACTCCATTAACTTTTCAGAACATTACTTATTGACTTAGTTAAAATTAGGTGATGACTAACACACAGTTCCATATTCTGAGTGCTTAGATATATGAGTAGATAATGTCAGAACAAAGATCAACTATTCTCAGTGCTCCCCAAATAAAGTATATATGAAAAAAATTGTTATTAGTGACGGAAGAGCTGAGTTAAAAATATTTAACTGTTGTTGGGTCCAGAACATGGCCTCAAGGTTTGTGGAAGCTGAACCAACTTGCTCATGCACCCAGCTAGGACACCTAGTTGATCTTCTGAAGAACAGAATGAACAGCCAACAGAGTCCCATCTGGTAACAACTTTGGAGGCCAAAGGTTGCAGAAGATGTTTAAATATGGATGGAGAATAAATTTTATACTTTGATAGGAAGGTCCCTGTGTCCTGTGCCAGAGACTGTGGTGCCACAGGATCTCTGGAGGAGAGCCAGGTCAGGTATTGTAAATTAGTGGCCCCCTCCCTTCACAGAGCATGCAAGTTACAGACTTGCACCAGGATAGATATGAATGATTAAAGTCACTGCTGTTAGAGACGCAAATCCAGTGATGTGCCCTGGTTGGAAATGTGGAGTTAGCTGGCAGAGTACCAGAGAAATTGGGGAGCCTGGTGATATCTGGACATGGAAGAAGAGCTGGGTTATGACTTGTCATGATACAGATACCCTCTGGACTGGTCAGAGAGTTGGTTTCTGTGGAAAGCTGGACACTTGTTAGGGATGGCCAGCCACAACTAAGGGTGATTAACACCTTAAATTTCCTCAGCCACTGTGCAAGGAACTCTCACATGAAGCAGCTAGGCAAATGAAGAGGAGGAGGAGGGAGCCATTATCTCAACTCTGAATGCCTCATAGATTCAGCAAAGGTTGAAAGCAAGGGCTCAGAGAGGTAGCAGTTCAGAGAGAGACTTAAGTCAATAGGGGAACTAGAACTGAAGAACACAGTAGAAGGGAGAAAAAGCAGATTTGATAAAGTAGAAGATCGGATCAGTGAGCTGGAGGACAAAGTAGAAAAAAAACACCCAGAAAGAACAATAAAAGGAAAAGAAGCTCAGAAAGAATGAACAGGGATTAAGGGAAGTGCAGGACAATATGAAACATAATAATATCCATATAATAAGGATACCAGAAGGAGAAGAAGAGCAAGGGATAGAAAACCTGTTTGAAAAAATAATGATGGAAAACTTTCTTAATTTAATGAGAGAAAAAGACACACAAATCCAGAAAACACAGACAGTCCCAATGAAGAAGAATCCAAAAAGGCCCACTTCAAGACACATCATAATTAAAATGGCAAAATATCAAGACAAAGAGAGAATCTTAAAGGCGCCAGTGGAGAAACAGAGAATAACATACAAGAGAACCCATACAAGACTAGCAGATGACTTCTCAACAGAAACACTCCAAGCCAGAAAAGAATAGCAAGAAATATTCCAATTAATGAGCACCAGAGGCCTGCAACCAAGGCTACTTTACCCAGCAAGGCTCTCAGTCAAGATAGAAGGCCAAATAAGAAGCTTCCCAAACAAAAGAAGTCTAAAAGAATACAGCTCCACCAAACCAGCTCTGCAAGAGATGCTAAACGGATTGCTTTAAGGAAAGGAAGAAAAAGAGAGAAGGGGACAGGTATGAAAATGGCAATGAATAAATATCTATCAATAAAAACCTTCAATATATAATGGGTTAAATTCTGCAATCAAAAGACATAGAATACCTGGATGGATAATAAAATATGACCCATATATATGCTGCCTACAAGAGATCTACCTCAGGACAAAAGACCTACACAGACTGAAAGTGAAAAGTGGGAAACAAAAAAGAGAACCAACTGTATGGGAAAACATATTTGCCAATGATACCTCAGACAAGGGTTTAATCTCCAAAATATATAAAGAACTTACACGACTCCACTCTAAGAAGACAAGTAACCCAATTAAAAAATGGGCAAAGGACTTGAACAGACACTTCTCCAAGGAGGACATACAGAAAATCCAAAGACACATGAAACGATGCTCAATATCGCTAGTCATCAGAGAGATGCAGATTAAAACCACAATGAGATACCACTTCACACCAGTCAGAATGGCCATCATAAACAAAGCAGAAAACAACAAGTGTTGGAGAGGCTGTGCACTGTTGGTGGGACTGCAGACTGGTACAACCACTATGGAAAGCAGTTTGGAACCTCCTCAGAAAACTAAAAATGGATCTGCCTTTTGACCCGGCAATTCCACTGCTGGGACTCTATCCTAAGAATACTAAAACACCAATACAAAAGAACCTATGCATCCCAATGTTCATAGCAGCACAATTTACAATAGCTATGTGCTGGAAGCAACCTAGATGCCCATCAGTAAATGAATGGATCAAAAAACTATGGTACATTTACACAATGGAATTCTATGCAGCAGAAAGAAAGAAGGAGCTCCTACCCTTTGCAACAGCATGGATGGAGCTGGAAAGCATTATGCTAAGCGAAACAAGCCAGGCAGTGAAAGACAAATACCACATGATATCACCTTTAACAGGAATCTAAACAACAAAACAAAAAAAAAAACTAGCAAAATATAACCAAAGACACTGAAATAGGGGATAGTCTGACAGTGACCAGAGGGGAGAGAAGAGGGAATTTCAGGGGGGAATGGGTAGGGTTTACAGGAACAAATTCGGAGGACACATGGACAAAAACTAGGGGTGGGGGTTAATGGGGAGGAAGGGGGGAGGGTTGGGTGGGTGGGCTGGAATGGGAGTAGGGGGAAGAAAACTGTACTTGAACAATGATTAAAATAAAAAAAATAAAAATAAATAAAAATAAATACAATGGAATTAAATTAAAAAAAAAAGAAAGAAAGAAAAGTGGGAAACAAACATCCAAGCAAACAGACAGGAAAAAAGCCAGGTAGCAATAGTCATGTCAGACAAAATAGACTTCAAAAAAAAGAGCCATAAAAAGAGACCCAGAAGGTCACTTCATAACATTCAAGGGAAGAATCCACCAAGAAGACAAACATTTTAAATGTATATGTACCCAACATAGGAGCATCCAAATACATAAAGAAAATCTTGGAGGATGTCAATGTAGATATTGACAGCAACACAATTGTAGTAGGGGATTTTAACATCCCAGTGTCAAAAATGGACAGATCTTTGAAAAAAAAATATCAACAAAGGTATTGTGTCATTCACCAATGCCCTAGATGAAATGGACTTAACTGACATGTATAGGGCCCTTCATCCCAAAGAAGCTAAATAAACATTCTTTCAAGTGCACATGGAACATTTTCAAATAGACCACATAATAGGACACAAAACAAGCCTCACCAAATTCAAGAAAATTGAAATCATATCAAGGATTTTCTCTGACCACAAGAGACTGAAAGTAGAAATCAACCCCAAGGGTAAAAACCCAAAACACTCAAAATCATGGAGACTGAATGCCATGCTATTAAACAATGAATGGGTCAAGAATGAAATTAGAGAAGGAATCAAAAAGTTACTGGACAAAAAAGAAAATAAATTCACAAAACCTCAAAACATATGGGACACAGCAAAGACATTCCTGAGAAGGAAGTCCATAATGATACAGGCCTACCTAAAAAAGATCGAAACATTTCAAACAAACAACCTCACCCTAAACCTACAAGAACTTGAGGAACAACAACAACAACAACAACAACAGCCTAGAGCAAGTAGAAGGAAGAAAATGACCAAGATAAGAGCAGAAGTAAATGAGATAGAGACTAAAAGCACAGTTCTAAGGATCAATGAATCCAGGAACTGGTTCTTTGAAAAATAAACAAAATCAAAAAGCCTTTAAGCAGGTTGATCAAGCAAAACAAAGAGAGAGGGTCCAAATACACACAATCAGAAATGAAAGAGAAGAGATTAGAGCTGATACCACAGAAATACAAAAGATTGTAAGAAATTACTATGAAGAATGTATGCCAAAAAATCTGAAAACCTAGGTAACATGGACAAACTTCTAGAAAAATATAACCTTCCAAAATTAAATGAAGAAGAAGCAGAAAGCTTGAACAGACCAATAACAGAAGATGAAATTGAAGAAGTAATCATGAAACTCCTGACACACAAAAGCCCTAGACTGGATGGTTTCACAGGAGAATTCTACAAAGCATTTAAGGAGGAGCTAACCCCTATCCTTCACAGGCTATTCCAAAAAATCCAAAATGAGGGAAGACTCCCAATTACTTTTTACGAAGCCAGCATTATCCTAATCACAAAACCAGATAAAGACACAACAAAGAAAGAAAACTTCAGGCCATTATTGCTGATGAACATAGATGCTAAAATCTTGAACAAAATATTGGCAAACTGCATCCAACAATACATTAAAAATCATACACCATGACCAAGTGGGATTCATCCCTGGGATGCAAGGATGGTTCAATATTCACAAACCAATAATTGTAATACATCAAATAAAAAAAAAACAAAGACAAGAATCACATGATCATATAATAGATGCAGAAAAAACATTTGTTGAGTAGAGCACCCATTTATGATAAGAACATTCAGCAATGTGGGAATAGAGGAAGCATTCCTCAACTTAATAAAGGATATAGATGAGAGACATACAGCTAACATCATACTTAATGGGCAAAAACTAAAATCTTTTCCACTAAGGTCAGAAACAAGGCAAGGTTGTCCATTTTCACCACTTCTATTCAACATGGTATTAAAAATTTTAAGCCCTGGCTGGCATAGCTCAGTGGATTGAGCGCGGGCTGGGAACCAAAGTGTCCCAGGTTCGATTCCCAGCCAGGGTACATGCCTGGGTTGCAGGCTATAATCCCCAGCAACCGCACATTGATGTTTCTCTCTCTCTCTCTCTATCTCCCTCCCTTCCCTGTCTAAAAAATAAATAAATAAAATATTTAAAAAAAAAATTTTAGCCACAGAAATCAGACAAGAAAAGGAAATAAGAGGCATCTAAATCAGAAAAGAGGAAACAAATCTGTCATTGTTTGTAGATGGCATGATAGTGTACATAAAAAATCCTATAGACTCTGCCAAAAAAACTGCTTGACCTAATAAATGAATGTTGCAAAATAGCAGGACACAAAGTCAATATCCAGAAATCAAAGGTATTTTTGTATACTAACAATGAATCTTCAGAAGCTGAAATGAAGAAAAAATACCATTTGATACAGTAACAAGAAAAATTAAATACCCAGGAATAAACCTGAGCAAGGAGATAAAAGACCTGTACTCAGGTCTGAAGAAGAAAGGACCTGTACTAATAACACTGAAAAAAGAAATCAAGGAAGACACAAACAAATGGAAACATATACCGTGTTTATGGATCAGAAGAATTAACGCCATCAAAATGTCCATACTACACAAGCAATTTACAGATTCAATGCAATACCTTTTAAAATACCAATGGCATATTTCACAGACATAGAATAAACACTTCAAAAATTTATACAGAACCATAAACGACCCTGAATAGTTTCTGCAATTTTAAGAAGAGCAAAGTACGAGGTATCACAATGCCTGATACCAAACTGTGTTACAAGATCACTGTAATCAAAACAGGCTAGTATTGGCAGAAAAATAGGAATATAGACCAATGGAACAGAACAGAGAGCCAGAAATAAACCCAAGTCTATGGTCAATTAATATTCAACAAAGGGGGCAGCAACATAAAATGAGTAACAATAGCCTCTTAAATAAATGGTGTGGTAGAATTGGACACATATGTGCAAAAAAATGAAACTCAAGCACCAACTTACACCATACACAAAATACATTCAAGATGGTTAAAAGATTTAAATATACACTGTGACAGTGTTAAAGTCCTAGAGGAGAGCATAAGCAGGAAAATCTCAGATATTTCACACAGCAACATTTTCACTGATATGTACCCTAGAGCAAGAGACATAAAGGAAAGAATAAACAAATGGGATCTCATCAAAATAAAAAGCTTCTGCATAGCTAAAGAAAATAGTATTAAAATAAAAGGAAAACCAATCATATGGGAAAACTTATTTGCCAATGATACCTCTGACAAGGGTTTAATCTCCAAAATATATAAATAACCCAAACAACTCCACTCTGAGAATACAAGCAACCCAATTAAAAAATGGTCAAAGGACTTGAACAGACATTTCTCCAAGGAGAACATGCAGAGGGTCTGGAGACACATGAAAAGATGCTCAGTATCGCTAACTGTCAGAGAGATGCAAATTAAAACCACAATGACATATCACTTCACACCACTCAGAATGGCCATCATAAACAAAGGAACTAACAACAAGTGTTGGAGAGGTTGTGGAGAAAAGGGAACACTTCTGCACTCTTGGTGAGATTTCATACTGGTACAACCACTATGGAAAACAGTATGGAATTCTCTCAGAAAACTAAAAATGGATCTGCCTTTTGACCCAGCAATTTCACTGCTCAGATTATGTCCTTAGAAACCCCAAACACCAATCCAAAAAACCTATGCACCCCAACGTTCATAGCAGCACAATTTATAATAGCCAAGTTTTGAAAGCAGCTTAGGTGCCCATCAGTAAATAAATGGATCGAAAACTATGATACATTTACACAATGGAATTCTATGCAGCAGAATGAAAGAAGGAGCTCCTACCCTTTGCAACAGCATGGATGGAACTGGAAAGCATTATGCTAAGTGGAATTAGCCAGAGGGTGAAAGACAGATACCATATTATCTAACCTTTAACTGGAATCTAATCAACAAAACAAACAAAGAGGCAAAACATAACCAAAGACACTGAAATGGAGAACAGGATGAGAGTGACCAGAAAGGAGAGGGGAGGGGACTATAGGGGAAAATAACTCAACCAGTTGGTACTGGTGAAGAGTTTACAGTAAAAATTATAAAGGGCACATGGACAAAAACTAGGGGTATGTGGAAATGGGAGGGAGATGGGAGGTTTGGGAGGGTGGACTGGGATGGGAGTAAAAGGCAGAAAACTGTACTTGAACAAGTATTAAAATAAAAATTAAAAAAAAAGTTCTAGGACTGCTGGATGTAGAAATATATGAAGTGATTTGGATATTTCCTGGTGATCTGGGTTGTTGGTAAGGGACTCTTAGGCCTCTAAATCACTGAGAAGGTGCCCTTACAGCCTTTTTGTTATGCTTTTCTAGCTATCTAGTCCACAAAATCCCACTTTGGAAAATTTTGGCCTACCCTTTGTTTCCTGTATTCCAAAGGACTAAAATTAATTTCTTCAATGCCCAGATGATGCAATCATTTTGTAAAGGAGTAGGTTGGACCAGAGATCGCTAGAAAACAGGGGAGACCACAGTTAAGTGGAACCCCAATCTGGCACAAGAGGTTGCTCCCCCTCTCAGTTGGAGAAGATAGGGGTGGAGAGAGCTGACAAGGTGGAAGATTGAAGCAGGCTGCCTTCTCCAAATGGTGGGGCCACCAGAGTAGAAAGATTGCTCAAGACAAACTGTAAAAAAGACAACTATTAAAAATGAACAAGTCAGCATATATTGACCCAGGCCTGCTTCTGCAAGGGGAATATTTGCAGCTGAGATATTTTTCTGGATACTCAGCAACCACATGTGGCTTGGGGACATCCTTTTTTCATCTGTCCCCTTCCTTCCAGTCTTGTGGTTTCTTCCATAAATTCTCGGTTATACAACTTCTGTTCAGATAGTGTTATCAAATCTGAATTTGACTACCTGCTGCTACAAAAGAAAAAATCCTTAGACAGGTGCTGTTGAAAAAACAAAGGGTTTTGTTCAGATGCTGGTGATCCAAGAAGATGGGAGGCTCTTTTCCCAAATACCATCTTAACATGTTAGTTAAACCAGTGATTCTTATAAGGTGGAATGAGGAAGGATTACAGAGAAACTGTGGATGAGCAGGCTGTCTTATTGGTGGCCCTGATATAGATATTTAAAGTCAGCATTCTGGAGCTGGTCAGCATCAACTCAGTTCCTGTCGTTGGGTGGTTTGTGTCAGCTGGAGTTTTTTGGTCAGGCCATTTCTTATTCATATGGAAACTGACTTGTGAATCTTGCCATGTGCTCCTAAAGAAACTGTTGGTATACAACTTCCCTTTCATAAGTGTTTGTTATATTGCTGAATTTTATTCTAGTTCTCATTTTATAGTAAACTGGAATAAAGTAAAGTATTCATAATTTTATTGTGGGGACCTATATAATCTTGTTACTATGCTTCCAGTTTTTCTTAAAGTCCATACAATTAGTCTTATGTTGGTAAAATATCTTGCTGTTGTTTTTTATTGTCATACAACTATAGTTATCCCCATTTCCCCCAGCACTCCCCCCTGACCACCCACCCCAACATCCCACTCTCAATCTTACCCCTTCCCATTGTCTTTGTCCCTGCGCCTTTTATACATTGTCCTTGATGATCTTTCTCCTTCTTTCCCCTGATATCCCTCCCCCTGTCCCCTCTGGTTATTGTGAGTTTGTTTTTACTTCAGTATTCCTGGTTATATTTTACTTGCTTATTTTTTTGTTGATTAGGCTCCACTTATAGGTGAGATCATATGGTATTTGTCTTTCACCACCTGGCTTACTTCACTTAACATAATGTTCTCCTTTTCCATTCATGCTTTCATGAAGGGTGGGATGTCCTTCTTTGTTCTGCAGCATAATAATCCATTGCATAAATGTACCGCAGTGTTATGATCCACTAATCTACTAACGGGTACTTAGGCTGCTTCCAGCACTTGGCTATTGTAAATAGTGCTGCTATGAACATTGGGGTGCATAGGTTTTTTTGAAGTGGTGGTGTTTCAGGATTCTTAGGGTGTAATACCAGGAATGGAATAGCTGGGTCAAAAGGCAGTTCTATTTTTAGTCTTTTGAGGAAACTCCACACTGTTTTCCACAGTGGCTTCACCAGCAGTATACTAGGGTTTTCTCTTGTCCACATTCTTGACAGCACTTGTTGTTTGTTGATTTATTTATTATGGCCATTCTGACTGGTGAGAAGTGGTATCTCATTGTGGTTTTAATTATTGTGGCTTTGATATTTGACAAAAAGTGTAGAAGCATAAAAAGGGAGTAAAAATAGACTCCTCAACAAATGGTGTTGGAAGACCTGGGCATCTACATGCAAAAAAAAAGGGAAACTCGACAACCAGCTTAAACCATACACAAAGATAAACTCAAAGTTGATAAAAGACTTAAACATAAGTCATAAGACCATAAAAGTAGACAGGAAATTCTCAGATATTCCAAACAGCAATATTTTCACCAATATATGTCCCTAGAGAATGGGACACAAAGGAAAGAATAAACAAATGGGACTTCATCAAATTAAAAGTTTCTGCATGGCTAAAAAAAAGTCAAGAAAATGAAAAGGAAACCAACCATTTGAGGAAGTATATTTTGCAATGATGCCTCAGGCAAGGGTTTGATATCCAAAATATGTAAGTACTCATATAACTCCACTCCAGGAAGACAAGCAATCCAATTAAAAAAATTGGCAAAGGACCTGAATGGATGCTTCTCCAAGGACATAGAGAGGGCCCAGAGACATGAAAAGATACTCAGCATCACCAGCCATCAGAGGGATGAAAATTAAAACCACAATGAGGTACCACTTCACACTGGTCAGAATGACCATCATTAAAAAAACCAACAAGCAATAAGTACTGTCAAGGATGCAGAGAAAAGGGAACCCTAGTGCATTGTTTGTGGGAATGCAGAATGTTGCAGCCACTGTGGAAAACAGTATAGAATTTTCTCAAAAATCTAAAAGTGGAACTTCGTATTGATCCAGTGATTCCATTGCTGGGATTATATCCTAAGAATCTTGAAACACTGATTGAAAGGAACCCATGCACCCCAATGTTCATGACAGCATTATTTACAATAGCTACGTGCTGGAGACAGTCTAAATGCCCATGAGTGGATCAAAACACCGTGGTACATTTACACAATGGGATACTATGCAGCAGAAAGAAAGAAGGAACTCTTACCCTTTGCCACAGCATGGATTGAACTGGAGAGCATTATGTTAAGTGAGATAAGCCAGGTAGTGAGAAGACAAATACCATATGATTTCATCTATAAGTGAATCCTAATTAACAAAACAACCAAACAAAATACAGCCAGAGACATGGAAATAAAGAACAAACTGGCAGTAACCAGATGGGAGGGGGGAGAGAGATGATGAGGGAGAGATGGTTAACAGTCATCAAGGGACATGTATAAAAGACTCATGGACAAAGGCAAAGGGAGAGGAATGAATGTAGGAGGTGGGGGTGAGTAGGGCAGAGGAGGGTAATGGTGGAAAAATGGAGACAACTACAATTGAACAATAAAAGCACAAAGACCTTATACAAATCAATACTAGGAAGACAAACATCTCAACTGAAAAAATGGGGTAAGGACATGAATAGATACTTCTCCAAAGAGAATGCATGGATGACCTATAGACATATTAAAAAAATGCTCAACTCACTAATCATCAGAGAGGTGTATATTATAGCTACAATATGATATCCCCTCACACCTGTTGGAATGGCTACCAACAGTAATTCAGAGAAAAACAAGTGCTGGTATCAATGTGGAGAAAACGGGTCCTCAGTGCACTGTGGTGGAACTGCAGACTGGTGTAGTCACTGGCATAATCAGTTGCAGTTTCCACAATTTTTTAAAAAATAGAATTGCCTTTTGACCCAGTAATCTCACTTCTGATAATATATCCTAAGAAACATGAAACACTAATTCAAAAGAATATAAGCACCTCTATAATCAATGCAGCATTGTTTACAATAGCCAAGATTTGGAAACAGCCCAAATGTCCATGAGTAGATTAGTAGATAAAAAAGCTGTGGTACATTTTCACAATGTAATACTGCTTGGCATAAAAAAATAAAAGAAAAAAAGAAAAAGTAAAAAAGAAAATTTATCTTTTGAAACAGCAGTGATAAATCTGGAGATTATCATGCTAAATGAAATAAGTTAGTTAGGGAAAGACAAATACCATACGATATTACTTACCTGTATTTGTGGAATCTAGTTAACAAAACAAACAGAAATAGAATAGAAATAGAAGCAGGGATACATGAAAGGTTGAAAGCTTTTAGAGAGGAGTGTTTGGGAGACTGGATAAAAATGGTGAAGAAATTAAGCAAAAGGGGGTGGAAGGTAAGGGGATGTGGGCCAAAGAGGGGGGTAAATGGGAACTAAAAGAGACTTTGTTTACAGTGCATGAGTGCATGAGTGCATGATGCAATGTGCATATGATGTTTTATGAGCGGTACAGTTAAAACCTCTATGGCTCTGTATACCACTGTCACTCCAATAAATTCAATAAAAATTATACCATAATAAATACAAAAATAAATTAGTTATATCTAAATTTTAAGCAATGTCTTATGAATATTTTCAAACAATGATTTTTCTTTAAAATAATAACATAATAATATTGTGTCTTATAAAATAACAATAAAAATAATTACCATTATGATTTTATTAAAATACATTATTTAAATTGGTTAATAGTATTGGTCAATAGTATCAGAGAATGAATGCAGAGAGGGAAAACACACACACATATATTTATATAAAAGTATACATATATACTTTTTAATGCAGTACTTTTAGTATCACAATTCAAAAAATAATCATCCATGTGATATCTTCTGAGGGTCTTGAAGATGATAAATAAAATGGAGACAAAACATTTTCTTAATTTTATTATAAATAAAATTTTTAAGCTAATGCAAAAAAATATAGTTTTGTTTGAACTCTTAGCATGTTCCATTCATTCTACATCTAAGGCTGAAAAATATCATTTTAAGGGCTTTCACAAGTCTCAAGGAAACTTCTAGGCTAAGATTACCATAAATTACTTCTTTTATACATTATTTTAATGATGCTGACCCTCTTGTCAATAGTACATGGTCTCTGACATGATTTTTCAGCATCAGTGAAGGATATATTCCAGCCTTTTCAAACTCATTGCAACCTACAGGACATATGTGTCATATACATATAGCTGCCTATTTAAGAGTATGTGTTGTAGCTCTGGGTCTATGTACAGTTCATTGTACTGCGCATTGTCATGCAGCAATTTGGCACTAAATTTATGTAATATCTATGATACATTTTTTAAAAGAAAGTCCACCACTCAAGAAGATCACACTCAAGTGCTTGCCTTTCTGATGTATTGTCCAAATAGAAGAGGTAGCAAGGAGTGTCCTATTATCCTTCAACTAGGGGATTTCCAGGATAATCATGTAGATCATGAATTCATAAATTCATCTAAATCATGTGATCATAAATTTTCTAATTAATCTCAACTTTATAAAATAAAATTTGGGGGGAGTGTACATTTTATAGTTAGCAGCTTAAAGAAGTATTCAATCAATATGAGAAATGCACTGACATAGAGATTAATATCTAATAAGCATTTTAGCTTTCATATTTATCTCTTCATATCTCACTGGATATTTTCCCCAATTTATCCATTGAGTAATGTCTGGTTATAATTTTAAGTTAAAGTACTTGGGTGCCTTCTCATAAAAATTTGGAGTTAATGTAAATGGTCATTTTACTTTTTCTATAAGTTTTCAAAATCCTGTGGGGGCACAAAAATGTCACCAAATAAGAAATTATCTTAAAGATGGTGGCACCATGAAATGGAAATTGTTCAACTGGAACCACCTCTTTCAGAAAGGAGAGAAATGTGTCAGATTGCCTTAACTATAGATTCTTCAGGCAAAATGCATTCTTCTTTTGGTACTGTCAAGAACTTAAATGAATCAGAGATAACTGTGTTAAAACATCAGTACACACTGACTTAGGAAAACCTACTGTTTCCCACAGTTTAGTAAAATATTAAACATAGTACCCCTAGTTATTTATGTATTAATATAAGGAGAAATAACACCTTCATAAATAGTGGAAGAGATTACCAAGCTGCCAAAAGACTAAACCAATTGTCAAAACAGATTAAGCTAGGTGACAAGATCTTGCTAAAAGTTTTTAAGGTTCTGTTCATTTAAAGAAATAACTCTTTCACTTCTGTTTTATCAATCACTATTTCTAAAATACCATATTTTTGCTAGTTTAGATTATTAATGTTGTTGAAAATAGTTTCCTATTTTAAATCATTAAAATGTAATTTGGTGAATTTAATAAGAAAATCATTTTCTAAGCTTTGTAAGTCAACCTGTTAAAAGTAGAAAACTTGTTAAACCCAGTTAAGTAATTTAGGGCTAAAGACACTTGCTGGGTCATTGATCACCAGTGACAACAAATAGTGACCTCACACCAACAGAATGTAAACTTTCAAACTCATGGATAGTATCCCTGACTTAGGGAAAGAGCTGTGTTCTCTAGCTATAAACTGTATGACTTTGATGATGAATGATGGCTAAGGTCATAGAGGAGCATCCCTCTGATAAAAGTACGTTTGAGTTCAAGTTATTTTAAATATGGCTTTCTTTGAAGGTCATTGCGAATGTCTTAACATAATATAAAAGATGAGTTAGTGGAGCTGCCATTTTTTCCTTATTTTAGGAAGGAAAAATTATTTTACCAGTGAAATCTCTCCTTTTGAGTCATTTAGTGAAAATAATTTTTATTTTCCACATTTTCTTTTCTTTTTAACTAGACAAGATTTATATTTAACATTTAGTAGTTTCTTTTACTGTTACATGTTTTGATTAAGTAATAAAAAAATGTGAGGTTAGCTACTATTTCAAAAACCTTAAGAAGAATAATTCCATAGACTACTTTACTTGAAGTTCATATAGATGATAAGTAGATAGATAGATAGATGATAGATAGATAGATAGATAGATAGAATAAATGATAGGCAGATAGATGGACAGATGGATGACAGATATAGATAGATAGCTTTGATATGTCCAAATTGGTAAGACTTCTAAAATTATTCAAACAAGTCATTTCAAAGGAATATATTTTATTACCTCAAAGTAGTCCCTTTTTCATTTTTATTTCTTCTTACAATGTTGATTTATTTATTCTTATCACATGATAGGTCTATGTACCCTATTATACATTCTAGTAAAACTGGAAAAAATATTAATAAAAACAGTAGAGAAGTAAAAATAATTACATGTGCATGTTCATAAAATTATATCTATCACTTATTGAGAAAGTGGTAATAATCTGCAATACTGTTTACTAGTGTTATACCATTTACAGCACCTGAATGAAAAGTTGAATGTTGTTGTTCCACATGATAGAGTCCATTTTAGGCCTCCTGCTTCCTTATATGAGAAAACTAAGGCTAAGAGATTGGCCTCTGAAAGGCACACATATAACAAGGGTGTATCCATTCAGGGGCTATGGAAAAATCCAAAACAAATAAATATAAGTTTACACAATAGATGATATAGGAGGTCAGAGGAGAAACCAGGTATTATTATTAAAGTGGTTATCAAATGACTTAATTAATGCAGGAGGTGGGATTCAGGTTATGCACCAAAGATTGGATGTGCCTAGCAAGATAGAAAGGAGGGAGAACTGCAGGCAGTCGCACTCTGTACACATGACACAAAACTTTCAGACATTAAAATATTCCTAAAATAATAGAATACTTTCTTTGAAGGCCCTGGAATAACCCTGAGTTGGGAAAGTACTTTTCATCATTCTCATATGCTGACTTTTATCTCTGACAGAATAGTTGCATTTTTAAAGAGAAGGCTCAATAACTTTCTAAAGCCTCACATCCTCTAAATAACTAGAATCACTTATCTCAGTGTTTTTTAAAATGCTACTGAATATATTTGAATAAATTCTAGATAACAAATTTTTATGAATAGAGTCACTTAGAACCAACCAGAAGACTCAGTCAACCCAGTGGTAATAAAAAGGCAACTATTGTGATCTCCAGCTCCAACATCTCTCTGAAATGTAAATTTATAGATATTATTACCTATTTCATATCTCCACTTGGGTGTCTATGAGATACATCAGCTTGATATGTTCAAAACCTTCTCCTAGCCCCAGCATTCCTCATATCAGCAAGTTTCTGTCCAATTAGTTTCTAATCCAAAAGCCTTGAAGTTTCTTAACTACAATCTTTTCTCATATATTTATTATTTAGCTTTTTCCTCAAAATATGATTGATTATCATCAAATCTTTAAATATTATCTTCGTTGAAACCATAACCTCTCACTTTGACAACCACACTAGCTTCCTCACAGTCCTTCTTTCTTTACCTGCCATATTCACAGTCTGTTTTTGTTTTATTTTGTTTCATTTTGTTTTTAATAGATCAGAAGGTTCATCATAAAATAAGTGGGATTACCTTCAGGAGAAGATAGGCAGGAAAATCTCAGATATTCCATGCAGCAATATTTTCACTGATATGACAAAGAAAGAATAAACAAGTGAGATATCATAAATAAATAAATAAATAAATAAAAACAAAAACAACAAACTTCTTCACAGCTAAAGAAAACAGCATTAAAATTAAAAGAAAACCAACCATATGGGAAAGCATACTTGTCAATAATACCTCAAACAAGGGTTTGGTCTCCAAAATATATAAAGAATTCACACAACTCCACTCAAGGAAGACAAACAACCCTATTAAAAATGATCAAAGAACTTGAACAGACACTTCTTCAAAGATGATATACAGATGGCCAAGACACATGAAAAGATGCTTAGCATTGCTAGCCATCAGAGGGATGCAAATTAAAACCACAATGGGATACCATTTCAATCTGGTGACAATGGCCATCATAAACAAAGCAGCAAACAACAAGTGTTGGAGAGGTTGTGGAGAAAAGGGAACCCTAGTGCACTCTTGTTGGGACTGCAGACTGGTGTAGCCACTGTGGAAAATAGAAAATAGTATGGAATTTCCTCAGAAAACTAAAAGTGGAATAGCCTTTTGATCTGACAATTCCACTTCTAGGATTATATCCTAACAACCCTGAAACACCAATCCAAAGGAATCTATGCACTCCAATGTTCATGGCAGCACAATTTACAATAGGCAAGTGCTGGGAGCAACCTAAGTGCCCATCAGTAAATGAATGGATCAAAAAACTGTGGTACATTTACACAGTGGAATTCTACACAGCAGAAAGAAAGAAGGAACTTCTACCCTTTATGTCAGCATGGATGGAACTGGACAGCATTATTCTAAGTGAAATAAGCCAGGTGGTGAAAGACATACCATATGATCTCACCTTTAAGAGTTACCTAATCAAAAAACAACAACAACAACAAACAAACAAACAAGCAAGCAAAATATAACCAGAGACATTGAAAATAAGAACAAACTGACAGTAACCAGAGGGCAATGGAGGGGAAAGGGTGAAGGGTTTTTGGGAACAACTATAAAGGACACATGGACAAAACCAAGGGGGGTGGTGGAATCAAGGGATGGAAGGAGGATGGCTGCGGGGGTAGAGGTGGAAAGAAAAGGCAGAAAACTCTACTTGAACAATGATAAAATAAAAAAAAAATTATAATCACCAAAAACAAAACAAATAAATAAGTGGGAGTATATAATTTCTCTGCCTCAAATCCATCAATGGCATTCTATTTTACATAAAATTAAATCCAAAGGCATTTCAAAGTCTCTTTATGACTTTAATTCTCAACTCCCTCTCACTCAAATGATCAGACTCTCTGGCTGTCTTTCTCTTCCAAGAACACATGCCTCTAGGCTTTGAATGTACTTTTCCCAAATATCTGGAGGGCATATTCCTAATTTCATTTAGGCTTCTGATTAAATGTTACTTTATTAAAGCATTCTCCCCTGACCACCCTAAGCTAACTAATACTTTTATTTATTTATCCTTATTGTTTTCTCAATTACAGTTGTGTTCATTTTCCTTCATTGATCTCCCCTGCCCCACCTTCCCCACTGGTCTCTTAGTCAGTCCCCACACTGTTGTCCATTATCATGGGTCATTTATACATGTTCCTTGATTAGACCCTTTCACTTCTTTCCCTTGTTATCCCTCCCCCCACTTACCTCTGGTCATGTCAGTTTTGCCCTTATTTCCATGTTTCTGGTTCTATTTTGCTAGTTTTGCTCATTACTTTCCACTTATAGGTAAGGCAATATGGCATTTGTCTTTCACTGCCCGGATTATTTCACTTAGCATAGTACTCTCCAGCTTCACCTATTCCATTGTGAAGGGTGCATTTCTTTCTTTCTTTCTTTCTTTCTTTCTTTCTTTCTTTCTTTCTTTCTTTCTTTCTTTCTTTCTTTCTTTCTTTCTTTCTTCTTTCTTTCTTCTACATACTATTCCACTGTGTAAATGTACCACAGTTTTTGATATACTTATTTACTGATGAGCACTTAGGATTTTGTAAATAACACTGTTGTGAACACTGAGGTGCATAGATTCTTTTGAATTGGTGTTTCAGGATTCTTAGGATATAAACCCAGCAGTGGGATCACTGGATCTTTAGTATTTTTTGAGTAAATTCCATACTGTTGTTCACAGTTGCTAGCCCACCTGTATTCCCACCAACAGTGCACTAGGGTTCCCTTTTCTCCACAACCTCATCAGCACTTCTTGTTTGTTGATTTGTTAATGATAGTCATTCTGAATGGTGTGAGGTGATATCTCAGTGTGGTTTTAATCTGATGGCTAGTGATATTAACCATCCTTTAATATGTCTCTGGGCCCTCTGTATGTCCTCCTTGGAGAAGAGTCTGTTCAGGTTTTTTGCCCATTTTTTAATAGGATTGATTGTTTTCCTGGAGTGGAGTCATGAGAGTTCTCTATATATTTTGTCTGAGGTATCATTGATAAATATGTGTTCCCATATAGTTAGTTCTCTTCTTATTTTGCTGATGTTTTCTTTAGCTATGCAGAGACTTTTAAATTTGATGAAGTCACATTTGTTTATTCTTTTTTAATGTTCCTTCTCCTAGGAGATAAATTGGTAAAGATATTATTTTTCAATGGACCATTCTCAGCAGGACCACCATATGTGGTAGTGGCAGTTGTATCTAACAAATGGGCACCTGGAGTAGGAGGCAAGCCAGGGCTGACATCTGTTCTTGCTCTGCTGGTCAAACCCTGTCCTCTAGCTCTAGTGCAAGTCAACCCAGAGGAATAACACATTTTGAAATTTTCTTGTCAGAAAGGAAAGCTTTCAAAAATTTCACAAAGAGGCCTAGCACCAGCCACAATATAGGTAGATTGATAGATATATTGATAGATAAAGATTGCATACATAGGCACACTTACACACACACACATATATATGTAAATATACACATATATAATACATATGAACATTTATATATAATAATTCTACATATTGTTATGTATATAGTGTCTTTCCCATATCTACTCTCCTCCCCCCCACCAAAATGTAAGCTTAACAAGATTCAAAACGTTGTTTTATTCTTTTCTGAGTCATTCAGATCCTAATATAATGCCTAGTACAGGGTGAGCCTCTCCATTCCCATTCAAAAAATTCCATTGAATGAATTAACAGATAAAAGTTGATAAAAATAGAATTAAGTTGATAAAAAATTAATTTATATGTATAGGGAAAAAGACATCATCAATGGGTCTGAACATAGGAGCTCAAAAATTACTTTCCACATGCTGTGTAAGTTGTAAAACAAAACCAAAGACTACAGTAATGAAGGTTCAAAAAAGATACTGGGTTAAGGTAGAATAGTAGTATGTTAGGTACTTATTAGCTTTTGTATAGCTGAATATATTAATTCAAGTAATTTATTTAATGAAATGGTTTATGTGCCTTAAACATGCTTAACCAGAGACCTCTGGCCAAGATGGAGGTGTAGGTAGACTCACTGTGCCTCCTCGCACAGCAAAAGAAGGACAACAACAATTTAAAAACAAAACAAAACAAAACACAATCAGAACTGACATAAAATCAAACTGTAAGGAAGTCTGTCAACCAAGGAGTTAAAGAAGACATACTCATCAAGACCGGTAGGAGGGGCAGAGATAGGCAAAGATGACTTGGGGCAAGATTGCAGCTGGAGGACCAGGGCAGGCAAGGTGGTGGCTGGTGGAGCAGGCAGTCCCACATTTGAGCACAGATAAACTGGGAGAAACAACTGGGGAGTGGGATGGCCTGTGCATCCCAGGACCCCAGCGCAGGGAAATAAAGCCTCAAACCACTGATTGAAGACACCTGTGGGGGTTGAGGTGGCAGCAGGAGAAACTCCAAGCCTCACAAGAAAGTTCATTGGAGAGACCCACAGGCTCCTAGAACACACACAAACCCACCCACATGGGAATAAGCACCAGAAAGGCTCAATTTGCTTATGGGAAGTGGGAGAAGTGACTGAAATCCAGCAGAGAGTGCAGCAAGTGCCATTGTTTCCTTTTCGGATCCCTCCCCCACATACGGCACAACACAGAGATGTGGGTTGTCAATGCATCAAAGTGGGTGAATACTTAAGGCTCTGCCCCTCACTATGTAACAGGTACATCAAGACAAAAAAAATGACCCAAACAAAAGAATAGATCAGAACTCCAGAAAAAATACAACTAAGCAATGAAGAGATAGTCAACCTATCAGAAGCACAGTTCAAAACACTGGTAATCAGGATGCTCACAGAATTGGTTACATTTGGTTGTAAATTAGATGGAAAAATGAAGGCTACACTAAGCGAAATACAGGAAAATGTACAGAGAACCAACAATGACAGGAAGGAAATTGGGACTCAATTTCTCACCATTGGAAATCAATGGTGTGGACAAGGAGGAAAAAAGAAACATCCAACCAGAAAAGAATGAATAAACAAGAATTTTAAAAAATGAGGAGAGGCTTAGTAACCTCCTGGAAATCTTTAAATGTTCCAACATCCAAATTATAGGGGTACCAGAAGGAGAAGAGGAAGAGCAACAAGTGAAAAAGCTATTTGAACAAATAATAAAAGAACTTCCCCAATCTGGCAAAGAAAATAGACTTCCAGGAAGTCCAGGAAGCTCAGAGAGCCCCAAAGAAGTTGGACCCAAGGAGTAACACATCAAGGCAAATCATAATTACATTATCCAGGATTAAAGTTAAGGATAGAATCCTAGAAACAGCAAGAGAAATAGAGACAGTTACTTACAAAGGAGTTCCCATAAGACTGTCAGCTGATTTATTAAGAGACTTTACAGGCAAGAAAGGGCTGGGAAGAAGAATTCCAAGTGATGAAAGGCAGGGACCTACATCCAAGATTGCTCTATCCAGCAAAGCTATTATTTAGAACGGAAGGGCAAATAAAGTGCTTCTCAGGTAAGGTCAAGTTAAAGGAGTTCACCATCACCAAGCCCTTATTATAGGAAATGTTGAAAGGAGTTATCTAAGAAAAGAAGATAAAAATATGTACATTAAAATGACAGCAAACTCACAATTATTAACAACCACACCTAAAACAAAGAAACAAACAAACAAAAAAGCAAACTAAGCAAACAACTAGAACAGGAACAGAACCACAGAAATGGAGATCACATGAAAGGATATCATCAGGAGAGTGGGAAGGAGAGAGAGGGGAAATAGGTACAGAGAATAAGTAGCATAGATGGTAGGTAGAAAATAGGGGGAGAGTAAGAATAGTATAGAAAATGTAGAAGCTAAAGAACTTATATGTACAACCTTGGACAGGAACTAAGGGGGTGAATATGGGTGGGGGGTGTGCAGGGTAGAGAGGAGTGAAGGGGGGAAATGGGACAACCATAATAGAATAATCAATAAAATATATTTTTAAAAAAGCATTTCAGTAGACAATATGAAGCAAATAATATTATTCAGGTTGAATGCATCCAAAAGATCTCTCTTTTGTGTTCCAAACCAAGAGTCAGCTCCAAAGGGAATTAGAACATAAATATGAAATTTTTTAACTCCAGAATACAAAGATGACAAATTTTAGTAGTCAAGTTATCAATAAATTATCTCAGGGTTTGATTCATGCTGAGATAGTGAAATAAACCAAAGCAAAAATCCTCCTTGGTGTCCTTACTCTTCAAAGGCCTTTGAAACAAATAGCTAATACTATCAAGAGGTGGAGCAGTGAAAAAAAAAAGTGTTTCCAGAATACATCTCTTTGTTATTTGCATGCTATTACAACTTCAAAGTAAAAAGCCTTTGAAATAACTACATAAGCATCTTTAAGGCATTTATCTAAATTCAGGTCACACACACACACACACACAAAACGAGGTGAATTTGTTAATAAGACTTAATTTTTAGCCTGAACAACTTGGAGGAAAATTTTAGTGATCTTGAACTTTCAAAAAATGCTTTCTCAACTTTTTGATGACCCTCACAATCACCAAACTGAGACTGAATCACAATGAGAAACTGAAATTAAACATGTGGATGGAGATTATAAAAATATATTACATACCGGGACATGTTATGGCTCAGAGGATGACGCTAACCTGCAACACCAAAAGGAGACTTTGTACAATCTGTTTTCACCTTGTTCAAGGGGGTATTACAGTTCCAGCTTTCAATAGACCCACCTAAATCCAGGGAGGAGTCCACCCAAAGTAGTGACTGAGTTTAACAAAATTAACCTAATAAAGATAAAAAAAGATGAATTGAAGAACTGAATTTTTTGGACCTTCCAGCCAAGATGGAGGCATACATAGATACACTTTGCCTACTCACACAACCAATGGGACAACAAACTTAAAAAATAAAATAAAATAACCCACCAGAAGTGCCAGTAAATAGAACTTGGTCCAACAACCAAGAAGTTAAAGAAGAAAGATTCATTCAGACTGACAGAAGGGGTGGAGACAAGCAGCCAGGGTGGAGCTGAGAGGACACACATGACAAGGTGGTGGCTAGAGAACTAGTTGGCCCCATATTTGCATATAGATACACCAGGAGGACAAATGGGGAGTAAGATAGACTGAGCAAACCAGGGTACCAGCACAGGGAAATAAAGCCTCTAAACCTCTCACTGTAAAAACCTATAGGGGTTGTGGTGGTGGGAGAAACTCCCAGCCTCACAGAAGAGTTTGTTGGAAAGACCCACAGGGCCCTAAAATGTACACAAACCCACCCACCCAGGAATCAGCACCAGAAGGGCCCAATTTGCTCATGGGTAGCGGGAGAAGTGATTGAAAACCAGTCAAGAGCTGAGCAAGTGGCATTGTTTCCTCTTGGACCACACCCCCACAGAGAGTACCACAACACAGTGATGTGGGTTGCTCTGTCCTAGTGAATCCTTAAGGCTCCGCCCCTTACAATGTAACAGGTGTAACTAGACAAAAATATGGCCCAAATTAAGGAACAGATCAAAGCTCCAAAAACAGAACTAAACAATAAAGAGATAGCCATCCTATGAGATATAGAGTTGAAAACACTAGTTATCAGGGTGCTCATAGAAGTGATTGGGTACAGCCACAAAACAGAGGAAAAAGTGAAGGCAATGCAAAGTTAAATAAAGAAAAATACATAGAGAACCAACAGTGAAGCATAGGAAACAGGGACTTAAATCAATGATTTGGAGCAGAAGGAAGAAATAAACATTCAACCAGGGGTTCTGGCCAAGATGGAGGTGTATGTAGAAATGCTCCACTTCCTCACACAACCAAAAGAAAGATAACAACAAATTTAAAAACAACAAACAACTAGAACTGCCAAAATAACAAACTGCATGGAACTCCAACAACCAATGAGTTAAAAGAAATATTCATTCAGACTGATGCACCAAGACAAAGAAATGTAGCTGAAATGAAAGAACAGATCAAAACTCCAGAAAAAGAGCTAACTGACAAGGAGAAAGACAACCTATCTGATGCAGAGTTCAAAACACTGGTAATCAAGATGCTCACATAATTGACTGAGGTCAGTCACAAAATGAAGGAAGAAATGAAAGCAACAGAAAGCAAGAGGCTACATAAATCAAAATATACAGGGAACCAATAGTAAAGGGAAGGAAACCAGGGCTCAAATCAATGATTTGGAACAAAAGGAAACAATAAACATCTACTTGAAACAGAACAAAGACACAAGAATTCATAAAAAAAAATGAGGAGAGGCTTCAGAACCTCTGGGACTGCTCCAATATTCTGCTCCAATTAACTGCTTCAATATTCAAATCATAGGGATGCCAGAAGGAGAAAAGGAAAGCAACAAATTGAAAACTTATTTGAACAAATAATGAAGGAAAAATTCTCCAATCTAGTGAATGAAATAGACTTCCAGGAAGTCCAGAAATCCCAGAGAGTCCCAAAGAAATCGGACCCAAAGCAGCACACACCAAGGCACATCATAGTTAAGTTTTCCTAGATTAAAACTAAGGAGAGAATCTTAACAGCAGCAAAAGAAAAAGAGACAGTTACATACAAAGGAGTGCCCATAAGACTATCAGCTGATTTCTCAAAAGAAAACTTACAGGCAAGAAGGAGCTGGAAAGAAGTATTTGAAGTCATGAAAGGCAAGTACCTACATCCAAGATTACTCTATCCAGAAAAACTATTATTTAGAATGAAAGGGCAGATAAAGTGCTTCCCAGATAAGGTCAGGTTAAAGGAGTTCATCATCACCAAGACTTTATAATATAAAACATTAAAGGAACTTATCTAAGAAATAGAAGATCATAAACTATGAACATTAAAATGACAACAAACTCACAACTATCAACAACCACACCTAAAACAAAAACAAAAAGAAACTAAGCAAACAAGTACAATAGGAACAGAATCACAGAAATGGAGATCACATGGAAGGTTATCAGTGGGGAGGTGGAGGGAGGAGGATGTAGGAAAAGGTACAGGGGATAAGAAGGATAAATGGTTGGTACAAAATAGATGGGGGAGGTTAAGAATAGTATAGGAAATGGAGAAGCCAAAGAACTTCTGTATACAACACGTGGGCAGGAACTAACAGGGTGGAAGTGGTGAATGCTGGTAGGAAGGGTGGTGCAGGGCAGAGGGAGATAAAAGAGAAATAAAAGTGGGACAACTGTAATAGGATAATCAATAAAATATACTTTAAAAAGAGCCCTGGCTGGCGTAGTTCAGTGGATTGAGCGTGGGATGCGAACCAAAGCATCGCAGGTTCAATTCCCAGTCAGGGCACATGCTTGGGTTGCAGGCCACAGCCCCCAGCAACCGTCCATTGATGTGTGTGTGTGTCTTTCTCTCTCTCTCTCTCTCTCTCTCTCTCCCCCCCTCCCTCTCTAAACAAATAAATAAATAAAATCTTTATAAAAAAAGAAAAAGAAGAAAACATGCTTAACCAATAAATGCTAAAAGAAATGAATATCTTCTTTTATAGTGCAAGCATTTTTAAAATTTATTTTTAAATTATTTTATTGTTGTTTAAGCATAGTTATCTGCATTTACCCCCTACCACTCCCCACCCACCCCACTCATCCCTGATTCCACCCACTCCTTGGTTTTGTGACCTTTATAGTTGTTCCTGAAAACCCTTCCCCCTTCTCTCCCCTATTATCCCTTCCTACCTCCCCTCTGGTTACTGTCAGGTTTTTCTATAGTGTAAGTTTTAAAAGAGACTTTACTCCTACATTTTCAGTCTTCATGGTCTGCAGTGAAGCAAATGACTATCTTGAAAATCTGGGAGAGTTTTGCATCATATAATCAATCTAAAGAATGATATTATATTGGGTTGGCTAAAAGTTTATTCCATAGGATGGCTCCAGTAGTGATTAGTTGCCTTTATCTTCATTTGATACAATTTTGTTAGATTGTATTGTGACAGCTATCATGTGTGCATTTAAAAAAGAAACTAATCAAAATTGGTGAATTTTTGTGTAGTTATTTTAATATTGAAGTTGGAAGAAAACAATAAAGATTTCTGATATATTATAATTTTTAGTTTCAAGAATAGTAAAAACACAACAGAAAAGAAAAATATAAATGGGCAGTGTGTAGAGAAGATGCTGTGACTGGGTGAAAAATGGTTTGTGAAATTTCTTGGTACTATTGAAATTTTGGCCAAATAATTATTTGCTGTGGGGCTATTTATTCACTGGAAGATGTTTTAGCAGCACAACTTGCCCCTACCCCCTAGAAGCCAATATTGGGAGATACCTGACATGTTCAAAATATCAAAATCAATAAAGTTATTAGTGAAAATGAAAAGGATGTGTTATAGTTTATGGGAAAAATCACATGGAGTTTTTGGCTAACCCTACATCCAAAGAGCTGACGTGATTTGCCAAATTTACATAAAGAGTAGAAGGTAGGCTGAGCTTAAACTAGAATTCATACCTCTTGCCTGAAGTCTACTGTTATTTTTCCCAAAGCATAGTGTTTTCTATTTGGTGGAACAAATTCTTCTACTCATTATTTATATAAAATGTTCAGCCACACATTTCATCTTGTCTCTCCCACCAGTGTCATTTGGGGAAGAAAAAAAAAAAAAACCCTTAACAAGCAAACATAGGAGGCCTCTTTCCATGGTCACCTCCCCCTCTTTTCTGTTCACTATCCAAAGGCTAATAACCTGTGCAATGCGAAGAAAAACCATGCTGTGTATGGTTTATTTCTTGGATTTTAACATTCATAAAATATGGCTTATAATTTCATGCTGTGTAGTGAAAACTGTCCCTGCATGGGTTAATACAGATGCTCCAAGTTAGTGAGCTCTACCAATGGTGTCATCTTTCAAACTGAAACAGATACATCTGACTGGAGTTTTTAAAGAGCTTTCCTATTTTTCTGTCACCTATGAGACACTCACACACACACAATCAGTACTCAGTAGTGCTTGGTGAACATGAATGTTAAATAAACCCTTATTAGGCTTTCTCATAAAAAGAGCATGTTTAGATCTTAATTTGGTGTTAATTTCTCAGAAATCATATACTGACCAACCGTGAGTGTTCTACATCATGTAGCAAAAGGAGTGCTTTCTCCAGCTATAACTTTTTGAAGCTATAATTAAAAGGTTATTTATAACCACACATGCAATTTTGCTATATCTGTTACTATCTCTTAAACTACCTAAGTTGGGATAACCCCTAAATTAGTTGCACCTGTGAATGATTTTGCTGTAATATTACCTGCACATGATGAATATAGTAAATTTTATCATGCAAATAACTTTGCAATTAACCCTCATTACAAGACCTGCTCAATGCAAGTGTACCCACAGAATGTTTTCAGTTTGTTAAAGGCCAATCACATTACACAAACAGACATTATCACCACTGAAGAGGATATGCCTACCACACATGCTTTTGGTTTAGAGAAAGGGTGGTTGCCTAATTCAGTTGAACAGAATGTCTTCAGCAACAAAAGGTGAACAGGAGTTCACTATGTGTAACCAATGTAATTTCCAGTTTTACTGCTTTCCACTGTAATGTACTGACTATCAAAGCTGAAGCTACTTAACTATAGAATATTCTATGGTACTATAGAATATCAGTTCAGACCCCACATCACAGCCCTATGCAAAAAGAATGTAAGGTATCCTATATGAATTAGGTTAGCAATATACTGGTTTTCTGCTGACTTCTTCCTCCTTTTGGAAAATTCCTTCAAATATATTCTTCATTTCAATATGTTGGCTCTCAAAATCATATACTTGGTCCTATTATACAAAATATTTTCATTGTTTTTAGGATCAGTCTTAGGGGTTGTATTGGCATTGTACTGCCTGAATGGATACTACCTCTCTTATTTTCTTCGCCCTTTTGTTGTTATACTTTACTCATGGAGAAATAGATATATGTTGACCCAACCCAAACCCAAGCTTTTAGAATGAATAAAGTTTCTTTTTCTGTCATGTAGTTGTTAGTTTTAGTTTTCAATTACAATTGACAGTCAATATTATTTTATATTAGTGGTCAGGTGTACACATAGTGGTTAGACAATCAGATACTTAAAAAAATGTGTCCCTCAATATTTTAAGTACCCATCTGGAGCCATATAGTTATTATAATACTATTGATTATTTTCCCTAGACTGTACCTAATATACTTGTGACTCTTTTGTAATTACAAATTTACACTTCTTTATTCATTCACCTTTTCACCCAGTCTCTCAGTGCTCATCCCTTTTGATAATTGCTCTATGTACCCCTGAGTCTGTTTCTAAATTGCTTATTTTGTTCTTCAGATCCCACATATAAGTACAATAACATGCCATTTGTCTGACTTATTTCATTTAGTATAATACCATATAGGTTTATCAATACTGTTGCAAAAGGTAAGATTTCAATATTTTTATGGCCAAGTTATGTTTCATTGTATGTATGTACCACAGTTTTTAATCCACTCATCTTGTGAGTGGATGGGAACTTTGACCTGCTTTCATATCATGGCTATTGTAAATACCCCTGGAATGAACATAGGGCTACATATATCTTTTTGAAATAGTGTTCTTAATTTTGTTTTTAAATATACACTTATAAGTGAAATTTCTGGGTCATAAGTTAGTTCAATTTTCAATTTTTGAAAAGGTTCTGTACTGTTTTCCATAGTGGCTACACCAGTCTGCATTTCCAACAACACTGCACAAGAGCTCTCTTTTATCTGCATCAATGCCAGCACTTTCAGTTTATTAATTTATTGATGATAGCCATTTCCAATAAATCATTGTAGGTTTAATTTGGATTTATCTGATAATTAGTGATGTTGAACATTGTTTCATATATCTCTTTGAAGTAGAGTCTATTCAGTTTTTCTACCCATTTTTAATTGAATTGCTTGTTTCTTTGGTTTTGAATTGTATGAAACATGAACAACAGTGTGGTGATTGCCAGGGAGAGGGATTTGGAGGGATATGGAGAAGAGCATGGGTGAAGATACACGGAGATGGACTGAGATTTGACTTGGAGTGGTGAACAAACAATACAATGTACAGATGATGTGCTGTAAAATTGTGCACCTGAAAATTGTATAATTTTGTTAACCAGTGTCACCCCAATAAATTCAGTTCAAAGGAAGAAATATTACTAAAAGAAATGTCAACTTACTGTCCATGCATTTTTCCTAGGATTTTTACAGTTCAAAATCTTATATTTAAGTATTTAATTGAGTTTATTTTTGTAAGTGGTATAAATTTGTCTCATTTCGTTTATTTGTATGCATTTGTAGTTTTCTCTACACCATTTATTGAATAGACTGTGTTACCCCACTGTATGTTCTTGCCTCCATTGTCAAATATTAATTGAATATATAGGCATGATTTTATATTTCTGTTGTCCATTTTGTCCCAGTGACCTTTGTGTCTCTTTTTATGCCAGTACAATGATATTTTGATTACTATAGCCTTATAGTATAGTTTGACATCAGATATGTGATACTCCAAGTTTTGCTGTTCTTTCTCAATATCACTGAGGCTATTTGGGGTCCTTTTTTGTTATATATAGATTTTTTCATTATTTGTTCTAGTTCTGTGAAAATTCCATTAGTATTTTGAAAGGGATTGCATTGAATCTATAGATTACATTTGGTAATTGTGCTATGGACAATTTAATGATGTTAATTTTTCCTATTCATGAGCATGGTATGTGCTTCCATTTATTTGTATTTTCTTGAATGTCTTATAATTTCCTGAGTGTGGGTCTTTTAATTATTTGGCTAAATTAATTTCTAGGTATTCATTGATGCGATTATAAATGGGACTGTTTTCTTAGTCTCTATTTCTGATTGTTCATTGTTAGTGTGTAAACATGAAACTGCTTTCTGAATATTTGTTTTATATCCCGCTGCTGTATTGAACTCATCAGTTCTAGTATATTTTCCTTTTTTTGTGTGGTGAAAGATTTAGGCTTCTGCTAAATAGTAATCCATTATCTGCAAATAATGACACTTTCACTTTTTACTTTTTAATTTATCAGTATTTTATTTCTTTTTCTTGTCTAATGTTTGTGCCTTGTACTTGCAATACTGTGTTGAATAAGAGTGGTGAAAATGGATATCCCTGTCTTGTTTCTAACCTCAAGAAAAAAGTTTTATCACTTGGCTATTGTAAATGGTATTGCTACGAACATTGGGGTGCATAGGTTCTTTTGAATTGGAGTTTCAGAATACTTAGGGTATAATCCAGCAGTGTCATTTCTGGGTTAAAAGGTAGTACCACTTTCAGTTTTCTCAGGAAATTCCATACTGTTTTCCACAGTGGCTGCACCATTCTACATTCCCACCAACAGTACACTAGGGTTCCCATTTCTCCACAGCCTCTAAAATACTTGTTTGTTGATTTGTTTGTGATGTCCATTTTCACCAGTATAAACTGGTATTTCATTGTGGTTTTAATTTTCATCTCTCTGATGGCTAGGGATGATGAGTATCTTTTCATTTGTTCCTGGGCCCTCTGTACGCCCTCCTTGAAGAAATGTCTGCTCAAGTCCTTTGCCCATTTTTTAATTGTGTTGTTTGTCTTCCCAGAGTGGAGTCATGTGAGTTCTTTGTATATTTTGGATATCAAACCCTTGCCTGAGGTATCATTTGCAAATATGTTTTCCATATGGTTCTCTTTCTTTTCATTTTAATGCTGTTTTACTTAGCTGTGCAGAAGTATTTTTTTTTATTTTGTTGAAGTCCCATTTATTTATTCTTTCCTTTATGTTCCTTGCTTTAGGGTACATATCAGTTAAAATATTGCTGCATGGAATATCTGGGAGTTTCCTGCCTATCTTCTCCTCAAGGACTTTTATGGTGTAACATTTTGTATTTAAATCTTTTATCCAACTTGAATTTATTTTTGTGTATGGTATAAGTTGGTGATTGAGTTTCCTTTTTTTGCATGTAGCTGTCCAGATCTCCCAACACCATTTGTTGAAGAGGCTATTTTCACTCCATTTTATGCCGCTGCCCCTTTTATCAAATACTAATTGACTATAGTTAGGTTTATTTGTGGGTTCTCTATTTTTCCCATTGGTCTATGTGTCTGTTCATATGCAAGTACCATACTGTTTTGATGACAGTGGCCTTGTAATATAGTTTTATATCATGTATTGTGATCCCTCTTACTTCGTTCTTCTTTCTCAAAATTGCTGTGGCTATTCAGGGTCATTTATGGTTCCACATACATTTCTGAAATATTTATTCTATATCAGTGAAATATGTCATTGGCATTTTAATAGGGGTTGTGTTGAATCTATAAACTGCTTTGGGTAATATGGAAATTTTTATGATGTTAATTTTCCCAATCCATGAACATGTGCTGGAAGCAATTTAAGTGCCCATCAGTATATGAGTGGATCAAAATACTGTGATATATTTTACACAGTGGAATGCTATACATCAGAAAGAAAGAAGGAGCTCCTACCCTTCATGACAGCATGGTTGGAACTGGCTGTGAAACACATATACCATATGATCTCACCTATAGGAGAAACCTAATGAACAAAATAAACTAATGAACAAAACAGAAACACAGGCACGGAAACATGGAACAGTGTGAAAGTGAGCGGAAAAGATAGGGAAAAGATAATGGTGGAAAGAAGGGGAAAGGATAAGACAAAAACTTGTACGAATGACCCACAGACATGGGATACGATGTGGGAATTAACTGTGGGAGATTTATGTTGTGTAGTATTCCATTGTGTAGATGTATACATTTTTAAATGTTTTATTGTTGTTCAGTTACAGTTCTTTCACCTTTTTTCCTCATTGCTCACCCCCTGACCTGTACCCTACACTCCAACAGTCTATCCCCCTCAGTAGGGAGCCACTTCATGTGACATGGAAATGTAGCTCAGCACTCATGTGGAAATCCAGTGGGGAACAGGTGGCATGCAGGACCATGTCCATGGAGAGGTTTTGCCATGGGAATCAGGCCTGCATTGTACCTTGACTGCTATGAGACTTGCTTTTGCTAAAACTCCCTCACCCTGAATCAAGGCAGCAAGGGCTTACTGCAACTTCCTAAAATCTGAACTAAACCTCCCAAGTATGGAGTGTGACCAGTTCAAACACTCTTCCCTTTGGTTTGCAACATCCTTCTCTTTAAAGTAATTACCAACAGTCTTTCCTTTGTTACTTGTAAAAGGTAATCCCCTGTAGTGAACGTGTGCATAGTAAATGAGGACTACCCTCCATGTAATATACCCAGAAAAGCAATAAAAGCCTGTCCAGGCAGTGACTGGGGCCTCTGGCCCTCTCACCCTCTCTCTCTCAGAGAGTGGCCATGCCATTCCTTTCTCTCCACAGGACTTCTGTAATCCGTGTGTATTTTTTCTCTAGGAGCGACAACATACATGGATCCTGCAGGCCAGGACCTGCCACAATCCTCATTGTCTCATCCTATGAGTCCTCTATTCATGTTCCTTTGCTTTCCTCTTTCCTTTCTTTTCCCTGTTACCCCTCTCCTCCTTTCCCTCCTGTCATTCTCAGTTAGTTCTTTATTTACAAGTCTCTATTTCTATTTGCTCATTTGTTGTTTTGTTGATTGGGTTCCACTAATAGGTGAGATCATATGGTATTTGTCTTTCATTGCCTACTTATTTCACTTAGCATAATGCTCTCCAGTTCCAACCATGCTGTTGCAAATGGTAGGAGCTCCTTCTTTCTTTCTGCTGCATAATATTCCATTGTGTAACTGTACCACAGTATTTTGATACACTCATTTAATGTTGGATGCTTAGGCTGTTTCTAGCACTTGGCTATTGTAAATTACCCTGTTATGAATCTTGGGGTGCATAGGTTCTTTTGAATTAGTGATTCAGGACATATTTTTGATATTGTTTATCTTTTTAAAAAACAGCTTTTTGTATCATTGATTTATTCTTTGATTTTTAGTCTCTGTTTAGTTTATTTTTCACTTTGGCCTTTATTATTCCTTTTATTCACTTTGGGCTTTGTTTGACAGTTTATTCCATTTCCTTTCATTGCAAGGTTAGATTGTTTATTTGAAAATATTTTTCTTGATGTGAGCCGGTAATGCTATGAATTTTCTCTTAGAGTGAAACACAGCTTACTCTGTGTCCTGCACATTTATGTTGCTGTGTTTTCATTTTCATTTGTCTCAAGGTATCTTTTTATTTCTTCCTTGATCTTATTTTTAGCCAATTAAGTTATTAGTTGGCTAATTAAGTTAATATTTAGCCTCCACGTGTTTGTGTGTTTTTCAGGTTTTTTTAAAAAATATATATCTAGTATTATACCATTGTTGTCAGAGAAGATGTGTGATTTAATTTCAATATTTTAAAAATGTATGGAGACTTTTTTGTGGCTAAACATGTGGTCTATTTTGGGAAAAGCTTCATGTGCTCTTTAAAAGAATGCTCTAAAAATGTCAAATCAATCCATCTTATATAATGTGTCTTTTATTGCTGCTGTATCCTTATTGATATTTTGTCAGGAAGATCTTTCCATTGATGTTAAAGCTGTAATATAGTCCTCTATAAAAACTGTATTATTATTGATCTCTCCATTTATGTTCATTAATATTTCTTTTACATATTGAGGTGCTCCTATGTTAGGCTTATCAATTTCTACAAGAGTTATACTCTTGTGTTGACTTGATTGCTTTATGATTATGTTATTTTTTCTATTATAGATGTTTTAAAGGATATTTTGTCATATAGATATACACATAAATACATATACATAAATAAACATATATACACACATATATACATATACACATACATATATACATATATGTTTCTACCCCCAAATTTGTGTTTGTTTTCAGGTGCATAAACTATATTTTCCATACATTTACTTTCAAACTGTGTGTCTTTTAAACTGACCCAGTTCTCTTGTAGACAGCATATATACAGATCTTGTTTTCTTTTCCCTGTAGCTATTATATGTATTTTGATTGGAACATTTAGTTTATTTACATTTAAAGTAATTGTTGATAGACATAGAGTTATTGTCATTTTATTACCCTAATTTATATTACTCATTCACCTCCACCTCCTCCTCCTTCTTCTTTTTCTACTTCTCCTTCTCCTCCTACCTCTCCTCTTCCTCCTCCTCCTCCTTCTTCTTTCTTCTTTCTTTCTTTTCTTCTCCTTTCTTCCTTCTCCCTTAGCAATTATGTAATACTTGTTTGATGGGGATAAAACTATCATTTTTCCTGGTCGGGAAAATTATTTCTCCTTCCATTTTATGTTTTCAATTTTTTTCCTATATTTCACTTTCTTATTAATTCTTAAGTATATTTTATTGATTATGCTATTATAGTTGTCCCAATTTTTCCTCCCCTTTATACCCTTCATCCCAGGACTCTCCACCCCATGACATTTCCCCACCTTAATTCATGTCCATAAGTTGTACATATAAGTTCATTGGCTACTCCATTTCCTACACTATGTCTTAACCTCCCCATGTCTATTTTATGCATATGTATTATGCTTCTTATTACCTGTATCTTTACCCCATTCTTCCCTTTCCCATCCCAACTAATAACCCTCCAGGTGGTCTCCACTTCTGTGATTCTGTTCCTGTTCTAGATGTTTGCTTATTTGTTTTTTAGGTTCAGTAGTTCATAATTGTGAACTTGCTATCACTTTAATGTTAAGTTTTTAAGCTTCTGTTTCTTATATAAGTCCCCTTAACATTTCATATAATAAGGGCATGGTGCCCTGGCTGGCATAGCTCAGTGGACTGAGTGCAGCCTGTGAACCAAAGCATCACAGGTTCAATTCCCAGTCAGGGCACATGCCTGGGTTACAGGCCACGGCCCCCAGCAACCACGTATTGGTGTTTCTCTTTGTCTCTTTCTCCCTCCCTTCCCTCTCTAAAAATTAATAAATAAAATTTTTTAAAAATAAGGACTTGGTGATGATGAACTCCTTTAACTTTACATTATCTAGGAAGCACTTTATGTTCCCTTCCATTCTAAATAATAGCTTTTTTGGATAGAGTATTCTTGGATGTAGACCCTTCCTTTTGATAACTTTAAATATTTCTTTTCAGGTCCTTCTTGACTGTAAGGTTTCTCTTTAGAAATAAGCCTATACCCTTATGGGAACTCCTTTGTAGGTAACTTGCCTTTTCTCTTGCTGCTTTTAAGATTCTCTCCTTATCTTTAATCTTGGGTTACTTAATTATGATGTGTTTTGTTGTGTTCCTTCTTGGGTCCAATTTCTTTGGGACTCTCTGGGCTTCTTGGACTTTTTAAAGTCTACTACCTTTGCCAGACTGGGGAAGATTTCCTATAATATCTATTCAAATAAGTTTGCAATTTTTTGCTCATCTGCTTCTGGCACGATTATGATTCAGATGTTGGAGCATGTGCAGTTGTCCCAGAGATTCCTAAACCTCCACTCTTTTTTTTTTTTTTTTTGAATTTTTGTTTCTTTGTTGTATGCCAATGGGACATTTATTTCTTCATTTTATTCCAAATCATTCAAGTCCTGGTTTCCTTCTCTTCACTGTTGGTTCCCTATATATTTTCTTTTGTTTCACTTTGTGTAGTCTTCATTTTTTCATTCATTTTGAGACCAAGCTCAATCAACTCTGTGAGCAAGATGATTACCAGGGTTTTGAACTCTGAACCACATGGGTTGTCTATATCCTTGTTGCTGAGTTGTTTGTTTGTTTGTTGGTTGGCTGGTTTATTATTATTTTTTTCCTGGAGTTTTGATCTGTTCTTTCATTCAGGCCATATGTCTTTGTCTCAGTGTACCAGTCTGAATGAATGTGTCTTTAACTCCTTGGTTTCAGGACTTCCAGAAAATGATTTTCTGGCAGTTCTGGTCATTCTTTGTTTTAAAATTGGTTGTTATCCTTCTTTTGGTTGTGTGAGGAAGTGAAGCATTTCTGCCTATGACTCCATATTGGCTGGAACTTGCCTCTCTTTCTACTTCAAATAATAGCTTCCTTTTATAGGTCCTTCCTTTCTATCACTTTGAATATTTTGTGTCAGTTTTTTTCTGGCCTGCAAATTATCTGTTGAGAAATTGGCTGGCACTCTTATGACAATACCATATGGCATTTATGATTCTCTCTTTGCTTTTAACCTTTGACATTTTAATTATGATGTGTCTTGGTGTGTACCTCTTTGGGATTATCTTGCTTGGGATTCTTCACTTACTAGGCTTGTGTGTCTTTTTCCTCCCCCAGGTGAGGAAACTTTTCAGTCATTATTTTTTCAAATATTTTCTCAATCTCATTCTTCTGTTCTTCTTGTAGCCCAGTGATATAGATTTTGTTAACACTTGTTGGTCTCCCACAGGCCCTTTAAACTACCCTCAGTTATTATATTATTTTTGTGTTCTGAGTATTTCCCCCTATCTTACTTTCCAAATTGTTCAGACAGTCCTCTGCTTCATCTAATCTATTGTTGATTTTATTTAGTGTATTTTTTCATTTTAGTTATTGTATTCTTTATTTCTGAATGGTACTTTTTATGGGTTTTATGTCATTTTCTTATGCTCTTGAAGTTCTCACTAAGTTCCTTGAGCATTCTTATAAGCATTGTTTTGAACTCTTATTTGGTATAATGTTTGCCTGCATTCCATTTAGTACATTATTTCTGGAGATTTTCCTGTTCCATTATTTGGGGCATGTTTCTTTGTCTCTTTATTTGTACTGCCTCTCTGTGTTTGATTCTGTATATTAGTTAGATCTGTTATTTTTGTGGTTTAGATAGGGCAATATTATATAGTACATGCCCTATGGGGCCAAGCAATTCATTCTTCCTTATCCTCTGACTAGGGTGCTCCAGGAGTGTTTGTTGTAGTTGATACTTGATGTTGTTGGCATATCCATGGATGGAACTGAATCTCACTCGGGCTGTCTGGCTTGAGGGCTGGCCACACGGTGTACACCAGCTGTGTGGCTGACCCCATGAAGCAGAATTCCCCTAGCAGGGTCTCGTGTTTGCCAAGACCTCCTTTTGTGTGTGCTGCTTGTGAAGCTAGTCAAGCCATGCTCTGTTATCATCTGTAGCCAGTCACCAGATGAATAAGTTGCAGTGCCTCTTGGCAGGGACTCGAGTTCATTTTAATATCAGACACTATGACAAGTACCAGGTTACCTGCTAGGAGCTACAAAGTGATCCACAGTTGGTTGCTTCCCTTGATGTCTAACGAATGTATGTCAAAGGGGATAAGTTATGTACTGAGGTTGGCTGCCACCAACACTAGGTTTGGGGCAGGTCACCAAAGGCCTAAGGCATTCTAATACCTGCTGCCTCCTGCCAGCTGCGTATTGGGTTCAGCCAGTGAAATGCCCTTGAGTAGTACATGTGTTTCCTGAGGTAGATTCTCAGGAAGTCACCAGGCAGTGCTGAGTAGCATTCACTGAGTAATATACATTCAAACTCAGCACTGGTGCTGGTCTGAGGCTATGCAGAAAAGTCTCAAGGTATACTAAAGCCACATACCACTTGTCTGTGCCTGCAGACCTCTGTGTTGGGGTGAGGTCTCAGGGAATCATCAGTTTGGAGCCAGTGGAGCTCATCAGGCTATAACAGATAAATATGGTTCATGTGGAGAGAGGCCTTAGCACAGGAATGTTGGCATCTGTTGAGCAATCTTGAGAAAAAAGAAGAATGTTGGAGGAATCACACTACCTAATATAGTAATCAAAAGAGTAAGGCGCTGGCATAAAAAATAGACACATAGGTTAATGGAACAGCATAGAAAGACCAGAAACAAACCCATATCTTTATAATCAATTAATATTTGACAGAGGAAGCAAGCACATACAACAGATTAAAGATAGTTATTCAATAAATGGTGTTGGGAAAATTGGACAGGTACAGGCAGAAAAATGAAGCCAGACCACTTTCTTATGCCACACAAAGAATAAATTCAAAATGGATTAAAGACATAAATGTTAGATTTGAAGCCATAAAAATTCCAGAAGAAAACACAGCAATAAATTCTGAGGCATTGCTCATAACTATAGTTTTCTCTAATACATCTCCTGAGGCATAGAAAGAAAATAAAAACAATAAAATGGGACTACATCAAACTAAAAAGTTTTTGTCCATCAAAGATAACCATCAACAAAGTAAAAAATACCACCCACTAAATGGGAGAACATATTTGCCAATGATATATCTGAAAAGGGATTAATATCCAAAATTTATAAAGAATAAATACAATTCAACATCTGGAAAGGAAACAATCTAATTTAAAAAAAGGCTTTGGCTTGCATGGCTCAATGGATTGAGCACTGGCCTGTGAACCAAAAGATCGCTGGTTCAATTCCCATTCAGGGCACATGCCTGGGTTGCAGGCAAGCTCCCAAGTTGGGGTATGTGAAAGGCAAGCATTTGGTATAACTCATGCACATTGATGATTCTCTCCCTTTCTCCCTCCCTTACCTTCTCGAAGAATAAATAATCAAAGTATTTTTAAGCGATAACAAAGACATGGGCAAAGGGCCTGAATAGACACTTCTCCAAAAAGGACATACAGATAACCAATTGACATATGAAAAGATGCTTAAAATTACTAATTGTCAGAGAAGTGCAAGTTGAAACCACAATGAGATATCACGCCACACCTGTCAGAATGTCTATCGTAAATTAATTGACAAACAAGTGCTGCCAGTGATGGGGCGAAAGGGGAACTCACTTGCACTGTTGGTGGGAATACAGATTTGTACAGCCCCAGTGGAAAGCAGTATGGTATGTCCTCAAATAATTAAAAGAAAACATAGAACTTCCTTAACACCCAGTGATTCCACTTGTGGGAATTATCCAAAAAACCCAAAACACCAATTTGAAAAAATATAACCATCTCTACCTTCGTTTATCATTATTTGCAATAACCAAGATTTGGATGCAGTCCACGTGTCCATCAGTAGATGAGTGGGTAAGCAACTATGTTGCATTTCACACCATTGAATACTACTTTACCATAAAAAAGAAGAATATTTTACCCTTTGCAACAGCATGGATGGACCTAAAGAATATTATGCTAAGTGAAATAAGCCACTCAGAGAAAAACAAATGTCATATGACTTCACTTATATGTGAAATCTAATGAACAAACTTAACAAGCAAGCAAAATAGAGACACTCTCATAGGTAGAGGCAAGCTGATAGCTCTGGTTGGGGTTCCGGGTGGAGGGATTGAGTGAAAAGGAAAAAGGACTCAGGCATGGAAAACAGTGTGGAGATTTTGAGGGGGAGGGCTGGGTGGAGATGAGAGAGGGTATAGGGGATAAATGATAATGAAAAAATACAATGAAAAATAAATATGTCCTGGCTGCTGTGGCTCAGTAGATTGAGTACTAGCCTGCAAAGCAAAAGGTCACTGGTTCAATTCTTAGTCAAGGCACATGTTTGGGTTGTGGACCATGTCCTCATTAGGGGCTGCATGAGAAGCAACCACACATTGATGTTTCTCTATCTCTCTTTCTACCTCCCTTACACTCTCTCTAAAAGTAAATAAATAAAATATTTTTTAAAAGAATTCCATCTTAAAAAAAATAAAATAATTAACCACTCCCCCATACCCCGCCAAAACAAAACAAAACAAAACAAACAAAACAAAACCAAAAAAACGGAACATGAGGAAGAAAGTAAGGAATAGGGGGAGGAGGAAAGTATAAAGAAGAATAAAGAAAGTAAACAATGTGAAGGAAGAATGGGGAGAGAAAAGGAGGGAAAGAGAGAAAAGAAGAAAGGAAGGAAGGGAGGGAGGGAGGGAGGGAGGAAGCAAAGAAAAATCATATAGCCAGAAAGATCAGGAATAATACTAATTATAATCTTAAGATAAATACATCTTCAATATGAAGTACAATTTGCTGGTATTCTGACTTCTTCCTCAATAAAATGTCAGCATCCTCCTGGAAAGCTTACTTTACTATTGGTCATATGAATTAGTTATTTTAAAGAAGTTTTACAATTCAAATCTACTACTTCCACACAAAAACACAACCTACACACTAATATTGAAAATTGACTCTATTGTATTCACTGCTCTTTATTTTAACAAGACTGAATAAAAATAAGAGCTGCTTTTATTTCTCAAAAATAATCACATCCATATTTAAATAATTATGTATTATAATGCCCATATTTAAGAGAAATAAATTTTCGCATTCTACATTGAAATAAAAGGTAAAATAAGCTCATTAGAACAAAATAAAATATCAGAATTTCAGATATCCATAGAGAAATATTATTAGGAAAAAATAAAGATAACATAAAATATTTTAAAAAATATATCTAGCCCTGGCTGGCGTAGCTCAGTGGATTGAGTGTGGGCCTACGACTCAAAGGGTTGCTGGTTCGATTCCCAGTCAGGGCAAATGCCTGAGTTGTGGGCCTGGTCCTCAGTAGGAGGCATGTGAGAGACAACCGCACATTGATGTTTCTCTACCTCTCTTTCTCCTTCCCTTCCCCTCTCTCTAAAAATAAATAAAAATTATTTAAAATATATATGCATATCTTATTATTAAATTATCTAACATATAAATGCTGTTGGGAGGGAGGGATTAAAAATATCTTAATATATGATAGTTGCACTACTTGTGGAGTGGTATGGTGTTATTCAAAATAAACCTAGATAATGGTAATTGATATGTCAACAGAGGAGAAGGTTGAAATAATATAAAATGCTCAATTAATAGAAAGCAGAGTTTTGGCTATTGTTGCTCAGTGGGTTGAGGCATCACCTCATACACCAAAATGTTACATATTTGAATCCCAGTCAGGGCATATACCTAGGTTGTGTGTTTGATCCCCAGTCAGGATGTATGTGGGAGGAAAACAATCAATATTTCTCTCTCATATTGATGCTTCTCTCTTTCTCTCTTCTTTTCTTGATAAAATCAATGAAAAATATTTTTAAATTTTTAGAAAATAAAAAGAAGGCAGAAATAAGAGGAGAAAGCAAGAATAGAAACAAAGATCAAAGACAATGAGTAAAAAACAGCAACAAATATGTTACATATTAATTACAGAATGTCAAAAATAAAGCAAATCTGGAAGATGGCAGAGAGGTAAGTGGGATCAGGACCTACTTGCTCATGAACCCAACTAGGACACCTAGTCGATCTCCAGAAGAACAGAGTGAACAGCCAATGTAATCCCAGTTTATATGGTGTTTGGAACTCAAAGATTGCAGAGGACATTTAAAAATGGACAGTAAGGAGATTTTGGGGGCTGATGGAAGGTCCCCAGGCCCTGCTGCAGGAGCTTTGGAGGAGAGCTAGATCAGCAAATGCAACTTTACATCTCCCTTCCCTTCTAGAGCAGGAAAGTGAGACCTGTGCCAGGAGAGACCTGGAGGCATGAAGTCGCTGGGGGGGGATAAAGAAGCAGTGGAGACACATTGCAGGCAGCATTCCTCGACTGGGACTGTGGTCAATAGCTGCGACAGTACCAGGGAAATTGGGGAACCGGGAGACATTTGAGATGGAAGAAGAGTTGGGCTGCTACTAACCCTGACGCAGATAATCTTAGGACTGGCCAGAGAGTTGGACTGTATGAAAAGACAGGCACTTGCTAGGAATGGCTGCCATCAAACAAGGGGAGTTGCTCAAAAAAAAAACATCAGCCACTGTGCAAAGACCTCTCATGCACAGAGCCCAGGTCAGTAAACAGGAAGGGGGAGAGGTCTGATTTGCACCAGATCAGGGCACTTCATGGACTGACCAGAGGGGAGCATCAGAGGCTAAGAGAAGTAGCAGTCCCCAGAGAGACTTAGTTTAATAGGGGAACTAAACTGCCCTGAAGGGACTTTGGGACATGTGCAGAGCCAAGGCCAGCAAAGAGGGAGGTGGAGGGGTGTGAGTTGCTCCCACTCAGTGGAATTCACAGACTAATCAAAGAGTTGCATAATGAAGTGGATTAAAGGCACCAACCTGGTGGATATGGACAGTGTGGGCTCCACAGTGCTCTGATGGCTTAGGCTGGAGGCTGGGCACCTGTGAATAATAAGACTTGGATATGTGAAAAGACCAAAGACAGATCCAGAGAAAGATCAGAAGGCTGATGCCATCAACTGAGAAAAATTTCACTTTGCTATCCTACAGAACTTGCATTTTATTTATTTTATTTTATTCTTACTTTTATTTTAATGTTTTATTTGTTTTTGGCTTTTTTTTTTCAGTTAATTCTCTTTGTTTCGTTTCTTTGATTTCATTGCTTGACTGGTTTTCTTTGTTGTCCTTTTCAAATGGCATTTTAATTTTTCTTCTTTCACTTCACTTGTGCTCCAATAACACACTATTTTTAGTCTTTCAATTCTTATTCTTTTTATTCAGATCATACATTCCTTGTTGTAATTTTGTTGTCCCAAATCCCACACTGCACCCTTCCCTGGTCTTAATCCATTTCACCATCTTCCTGAGCTTTATTACTGTTGTGGTTAACTTTATTCTTTCCCACACTACACCAAGTTTCTACCCCTTACTCCCACTATATCTTACCATCTAACCTCACATAAGGGCTGTGCTATCTAGAGTTAGCTCACATTTTTTTCCCCCTCTAGTAAAAGTCTTTCACCTTTTTCACCTTTTATAAAAAGTGGCAAGATGGGTGAAATATCACGGTTATTGCTATACTTCTCCAAAGGGTCTCTTATCTTTTCTGTACTTGTTGGTACTTTAAATCCCATAGGGCATTCAGGAGAGGATTCCCACCTGAATCCCATCAGAGCATTGTGCAGCCCACACTCTCCATATGCACCAGGTTGGTGCCTTTAATCCACCTCATTATGCAGCCCCTTGATTAGTCTGCGAGCTACACTGAGTGGGAGCAACTCGCACCCCTCCACCTCCCTCTTTGCTGGCCTTGGCTCTGCACACGTCACAAAGTTCCTTCAAGGCAGTTTAGTTCCCCTATTACATTAAGTCTCTCTGGGATCTGCTACTACTCCTAGCCCCTGCTGTTCTGCTCTAGTTTATTTAATAACATTGCCTTCTCCCTGTCCCTTATCACATACAAGACAAGATGTAAGTTGTGAATACTAATAAATCTGCTGGAGCAGAGAACTCATCAGCAAAGGAGCCACAAACACATAAAACCCAAGTACAACAAGAGAGGCCATAATAATGGAAGGAAGGGCAACCCAAGGACATCCAGACAAGGAGATCAAAGAGACCACACCATTGAGTCCCACATAATTCCTACTATAGAGGTTCACCTTACGAAGACATCTAGCAAAGCAGAACATTGAAAATCACAGAAAAAAAAAAAAGAATCACCAAAAGTGGAGACACAAAGAAAGCATCTTCAGTCAAAAGGAATGGAAGACTCCCCACTGAAAGTGCTAAATGAAATGGAGGCAAGAAAACTATGAGATATAGAATTTTAAAGAGTAGTTATAAAGATGCCCAGGGAACTCACAGACAACTACAAGGAACTGAGTGGACACTACAACAGTATGAGAAAAAAATAGAAACTATACATAAGAACCAGGAAGAAATGAAGAATACCATCTCTGAAATAATAAATAAATAAATAAATAAATAAATAAATAAATTAAATACACTGGGACTTATTACAAGCAAGACGGATGAAGCACAAGATCAAATTAGTGAGCTGGAAGAAAAGATAGAAAAAGTGCCCACGTAGATCTGCTGCATGAAAGAATATTTTAAAAAATATGAAGATAGCTTAAGGGAAATGCAAAGCAACATGAAATGCAACAACATTCGAATTATAGGAAAACCAGAAGGAGAAGAAAAGGAGCAATGCTCAGAAACCCTGCTTGAAAAAATAATGACAGAAAACTTCCCTAACCTGGAGAGAGGAAAGGTTCAGGAAGCACAGAGGTTCCCAGTCAAGATGAAGCTAAAGAGGCTTACTCCAAGAAACACCATAATTAAAATGCCAAGTTTTAAAGACAAAGAGAGAATCTTAAAAGCGCAAAGAGAGAAACAAGAAGTAACATACATGAGCTCCAGTAAGGCTATGGCTGATTTCTCAACTAAAACACTGTAAGCCAGAAGGCAATGGCAAGAAATATTCCAAGACATGAAAAGCAAAAGCCTCCAACGAAGACTACTATACCCAGTGAGGCTCTTAATTAAAATGTAAGTCAAATTAAGGAGTTTTGCAGACAAAAGAAGGCTGAAAGAATACTGCTCCACCAAACCAGCTTTGCAAGGTATGCTAAAGGGACTGCTATTAGAAGACAATGAAAGAGAGAGGAACACAGGTAAAAAGGGGGGAAACAAATAAGTACCTATCAATAATAACCTTAAATGTAAATGGATTAAATGCTCCAATCAAAAGATATAGGGTAACTGAATGGATAAGAAAACATGAACCACATATATGCTGCCTACAGTAGACCCAGCTCAGAAAACAAGATCTACACAGGTTGTAAGTGAAGGGTTGGAAGAAAATATTCCAAGTAATTTGACAGGAATGAAAAGCTGTAGTAGGAGTATTTGTATCAGACAAAACAGACTTCAAACAAAGACCATAAAAAGAGATATTGAAATATGCTTCAGAATCCATCAAGAAGACAAAAATATCATAAACACCCTATGGTCCTATGGACCCAACAGAGGAGCACCCAAATATATAAGGAAAATCTTGGAGGTCAAGAAAGATTTAGACGGCAACACTGTTGCTGTAAAAATACTAGGGGATTTTAACAACCCACTGTCAAAAATGGATAAATCTTCCAAACAAAATATTGACAAGGATATTTTGGCATTGAGCAATGCCCTAGACCAAATGAATCGAATCTTTAACTGAAGATTATATGTAATCTCCTTTCATTCCAAAGAAGAAAAATACACATTGTTTTCAAATGCACATGGAACATTTTCAAAAGTAGACCACATGATAGGACACAAAACAAGCCTCAGTGAATTCAAAGATATTGAAATATATCGAATATTTTCTCAGACCACAAGGGACTGAAACTGGAAACCAACCTGAAGGAAAAAACTCAGAAACACTCAAATTCATGAAGATTGAATAGCATGCTCCTAACCAGTGAATAGGTTAATAGTGAGATCAAGGAACAAATAAAAAAGTTTCTGGGAACAAATGAAAATGAACTCACAAATTCCAAAACTTATGGGACACAGTGAAAGCTGTCCTTAGAGGAAATTTCATAGAGATACAGGCCTACCTGAAAAAGAAAGAACTATTTCAAATAAACAACCTAACTGTACATCTAGAAGAACTGGAAGAACAACAAACAAAGCCCAGAGCAAGTAAAGGAAGGAAATAACCAAGATAGGATCAGGATTAAATGACATCGAGACTAAAAGAACAATTCAAAACATCAACAAATCTGGGGGCTTGTTCTTTGAAAAGACAAACAAAATCGACAAGCTTTTAAAATGACTCATCACAAACAGAGAGGACCAAAATAAATAAAATCAGAAATGAAAAAAGAGAGATTACAACTGATAGCACAGAAATACAAAGGATTGTAAGAAATTACTACAAGCAACATGTTAAAAAATTTGGAAACCTAGGTGAAATGGACAAATTTCTACAAAACAATATAATCTTCTAAAAGTGAATGAAGAAGCAGAAACCTTGAACTGACCTATAGCAGCTGTGAAATCAAAGCAAAATTAAAACAAACAAACAAACAAACAACACTTAGCACTCAAAGTCCCTGTACTGGATGGTTTCACAGGAGAAGTTTACAAAACATTTGAGGAAGACCTAAACTCTATCCTTCTCAGACTATTCCAAATAATCCAAGAAGAGGCAAGACTCCTGAACTTTTTTATGAAGCCAGCATCATCCTAATCCCAAAACCAGATAAAGACATGACAAAGAAAGAAAACTTCAGGCCAATATCACTGATGAACTTAGACACTAAAATCCTCAACAAAATATTGGCAACCTTCATCCAGCAATAAGTTAAAAGGATCGTACACCATGATCATGTGGGATTCATCCCAGAGATGCAAGTATGGTACAACATTTGAAAAATCAATAAATGCAATACCTCACATAAACAAAAGGAGAGGCAAAAATCACATGGTCAACCCTGGCTGGTGTAGCTCAGTGGATTGAGTGCAGGCCTGTGAACCAAAGGATTGCTGGCTTGATTTCCAGTCAGGGCACATGCCTGCTTTGCAGGCCAGGTCCCCAGTTGGGGACACCATACATTGATGTTTCTCTCCCTCTCTTCCTTTTCCCCTTCCCTTCTAAGTAAATAAATTTTAAAAAAATCACATGATCATATCAATAGATATGGGGAAAGCACTTGTTAGGGTAGAGCATCCATTTATGATAAAACCACTCAACAAAGTGGGAGTAGAGGAAGCATTCCTCAACATGATAAAGGCCATGTATGATTAACCTACAGCCAACATCATATTCAATCAGCAAAAACTAAAAGCTTTCCCGTTAAGATCAGGAGCAAGGCAAGGATGTCCACCTTCACCACTTCTGTTCAATACAGTACTGTAAGTACTAACCACAGTGATCAGACAAGAAAGACAAATAAAAGGCATCCAAACTGGAAAAAAGGAAGTAAAACTGTCACTGCTTGCAGATGATATGATAGTGTACATAGAAAACCCTATGGACTCTACCAAAAAACTACTTGACCTAATAAGTTGAAATATTTCAAACTTCAGGGTTCCTAGTCAATATCCAGAAATCAAAGGCATGTTTATACACCAACAATGAAAGGTCAGAATCAGAAATCAGGGAAAAAATATTTTTTCTATGGCAACAAGAATGATAAAGTACCTAGGAATTAACCTTACCAAGGAGGTGAAAGACCTGTACTCAGAAAACTACACAACAGTGAAGAAAGAAATTAACGAAGACACAAATAAATGGTAGCACATATCATGCTCATGGATTGCAAGAATTAACATCACCAAAATCTGTCTTAATGGAGAGTGGTTATGGAGACTGGCAGAACTTGGCTCCAAAGTCCTGAGGACCTGTAGTGTAATTCACCAAGCGTGGTCTGCCAAATGTTATAAACACCATCCACCCTGCCATTGACACTTCAGGCATCATTGGATGTGCCAAATCACATGGCTGAATTGGAAGAGCAGCTTGAGTGACAGTCTGGACCTGTAGTACGTCTTTCTCTTATCCTGGGCTCCATTAAAAAATGAACAGTTTGGAGGTGACTTGGGCCAGGTTATCACATCTGAAAGAGAAATGCATTGTCTTAAAAATGCAAAGAAATTCACTAAGTGTTGTGCCCTTATTCTCCTTTTAGAAGTGGCTAGATGTACAATGTGTCCTTCATCTTAGAAGGGGTTTCTCAACATACCCCATACCACTGGATCCCTAAAAATGTCATTTAGGTGAAAGGCCCCTGAAATTTTGTCAGATTTATTTCCCACCTCCTGATATAATGTCTTTTCAATAGGTCTGGAGTACTTGCTACTTCTTGATTACTAAGTCCAACAAGCATAATGCCATCAGTGTAGGAACAGTGCAATGTCTTATGGAAGAAAATGTGCTCAAGGTTCCTGTGAGGTAAATTATAATGCGAGGCTGGAAATTCAGTATACAGAGAGTAAAGTGAAGGTATACCTCTGACCTTTCCAGCTGAAAGCAAACTGCTCTCGATGGTCTTAATATCAGTTAAAATAAGTAAATTTTACAGATTAATAGTTACAAAGCAGGTATCAGGGGATAGTTTTTTTTTTCTGAAGCAATAAAACCACACTTGGTAAAGCAACTGTAATCAATTAATCTTGTAATAATCTACTTAATCCAATATCCATCTTTTTAAAGTAACTATATTTTTAATTTCAAAAAATATTTTATTAGCTTTAATTAGTGTGAAATTGCCTAATGAGGTTATATGGGTTTTAAGTGTACAAACTTAATACAACCTTCCATCATCATGTATTTGACCCTTTTACCCTTTACTAATTCCCCGAATGCCTTTTCCTCTGGTAACCTGTGGGGCAGCTTCATCAAGTAGAGATCTCCTGGCTTCCGCAGATGAGAATAAATTTAAAACGAAAGGATCTGCTTGGGGAGAAAAGGCTGACCATTGTCTTAGAGGGGAAAGGCCTTAAGCATCTCTCTCAATGGATTTTTTTTTACTTTAGCTTGCATAGGGATGCATATCAAAGAAAGGAGGTATGGTTTACAGGTAACATTTCTGGGATTACGGAGGTCATTTTGAGTCAGGGTCTGTTAGGCTGATATCAATTAGCTGCAAAACCTTGGAAAACAAACTTATTTTGTGCTTGGATCATTAACATTTAAATAAGAGGTATTCTTAGCAAAGCAGGTTTCACAGGATTTTATGCTTTCATTCTTAGGGCTGATCAGCCCCCTACCAGTAACTGCCCGTTCCTGCACAGGGCTGCACCCCACTTCAGAAATGTAACAGGCCTAAATCATGTGGGGGAAGCAAGGCAGCCAAGACAGTAGGAGACTTTTTACAGATAGAATGAGGACTCATGCTATGATAAAGACGAGGGGTGAGGGTCTTTTGTCCCTCCTCCATTATCCCCTAAATCCTTCCCTTGATGTCCCCTTCTTGACTGAGCCCGTCTTAGGTTGTTCCTTACTTGAGGAATCTTACTCATCATTGACTATCTGGCCATCCTCCAGGAGGCCAAGCAGGGTGAAGTAAAGGAGGCACAGGCTTTGCCCTTGCCAGGAGGATAGGTTTTGACTTATGGTCCCAAGGTCCCCTAGCCATTTCCCCTGTCAGCGGAGTTATAGTTTCTGAATCCAGGCAGGATGTTTCCCAACAGTAACCACTGTACAGTTGCTTGTGTCTATAAAGTTTTGTTTTTTTTGATTTGTTTGTTCATTTGTTTCTTTCAGTTTTATATCACACATATGAGTGAAATAAAAATTATTTCTATATTATAGGCATACAAATTGTTGATTCAATATGGTAAATCTTTTTTTTTACCACAGTAGCTTTTACTCCATGTGTGAGGGAACCAATCTGGGAATTCTGCCAGTAGCTAGATATGCCTATTTTAATTATGTTCATTATGTTCCTGAATTTGGGGGGAAGGGCACAGGATTGACTGAGAAACCCAATGTACCCACTATTAGCCCTGAGTTACATATCTCCACAAACCTCTACTTTGATTGGTGAACTAGAATGATGTTTTGGGTTTTTGAGAATTAGTGTCAGTTCAGATCCTACTCAGAAATGTCTGAATATTTGCTTTTTTCTTATGTACAGTCATACTGGTAAAAGGTCATAAGCCCCTGGAGAAGGCTGGAAGAAAAATTAACTGTATAAGTTTTGGCATTGTATTAGAGTCCTGAGTCTGTAAAGTGGCTGGACTCTAGAAACTGATTGGGGGGCCACAACTCTGTGGTTTTTTTTTTATTATTTAACTTAGACTTTTGTTCCGTTGAACAAAAAGAACAATAGAATTCTCCAGAAGAACAAAATGTAATAAAGTAATTTATGATATAGACTTTAGAGTAATGGTTGTAAGGACACTCATCAGCATAAAAATCATAAAAAAGGATGAATCAGATATAAAGAATTAAATATAACAAATAAATAATATACTGTTCTATTGGTCTGTCTGTTCCTAATCCAGTACCAGACTATTTTTATTTTAGTGGCCTTTAATGTAATTTGACATCACATACTGTGATCCTTTCTACTTTGTTCTTCTTTCTCACAATTGCTATAGCTATTCAGGGTCATTTATGGTTCCATACAAATGTTTGAAATGTTTGTTCTATATGTGTTAAATATGCCATTGGCACATTAGTAAAAATTGCATTGAATCTATAAATTCAATGCAATTGAATTTAGGGTAGTAAGGACATTTTGATGATGTTAATTCTTCCAATCCAGGAACATGATACATTCTTTCATTTGTTTGTGTTTTCCTTAAATATTTTCTTCAGTGTTGTGTAGTTTTCTGAGTATAGGTCTTTTACCTCCTTGGTTAGGTTTGTTCCTAGATACTTTATTACTAATGTCACTATAGCAAATGGGATTTTTTCCTGATTTCTGTTTCCAATATCTCAATGCTTTTACACCATTGTTGGTATAAAAAAAATGCATTTAATTTATAGGTATTTATTTTGTATCTTGCTGTTTTGCCAAATTCACTTATTACATCAAGTAGATCTTTAGTGGAGTATTTAGGATTTTCTATCTACAATATCATGTCATTTGCAAACAATGACAGTTATGCTTCCTCTTTTCCAATTTGGATGCCTTTTATTTCTTATTCTTGACTGATTACTTTGGCTAGGACTTTGAATTCCATGTTGAATAGAAGTGATAAAAGTGGACATCCTTGTCTTGTTCCTGATCTTAGTGGGAAAGCTTTTAGTTTTTGCCCATTGAGTATGATCTTGGCTGTAAGTGTCTCATATATTGCCTTTATTCTGTTGAGGAATGCTCCCTCTATTCCCACTTTGCTGAGTGTTTTCATCATAAGTAGGTGCTGTACCTTATCAAATGCTTTTACTATGTCTATTGATATGATCATGTGATTTTTGTTTTTTTCTTTTGCTTCTGTGACATATTACATTTATAAATTTGTGAATATCATACCATCCTTGCATCCCTTGGATGAATCTCACTTGGTCATGGTGTATGATCTTCTTAATGTATTGCTGGATGTGGTTTGCCAATATTTAGTTGAGGATTTTAGCATTTATGTTCATCAGTGATATTGACCTGAAATAGAGTGCCTAGAAGTAAACTCAAGCCTCTAGTCAATTAATATTTGACAGAAGGAACAAATGTGTAAATGGAGTAAATGTGGCCTCTTCAACAAATGGTGTTTGGAGATCTAGACAGTGTATGAAAAAAAAATGAAACTCAATGATAAAATTACACTATACACAAAAATAGTCAAGGTGAATAAAAGACTTAAATATACATTGTGACACCATAAAAGTCCTAGAGGAGAATATAAACAGGAAAATATCAGATATTATGTGCAGCAATATTTTCATCAATATGTCTCCTAGAGCAAGAATAAAGGAAATAATAAACAAATGAGATCTCATCAAAATAAATAGCCTGTAGACAACTAAAGAAAACAGCATTAAAATGAAAAGAAAACCAATCGTATCGGAAAACATATTTGTCAATGACACCTCAGACAGGGTGTGATCTCCAAAATATATAAAGGACTCACACAACTCCATACCAGGGATGCAAATAAATAAATAAATAAATAACAAAACTCTTGAACAGAATCTTCTCTAAGGAGGACACACAAAGGGCCCAGAGTCATATGAAAAGCTGCTCAGCATCATTAGCCATCAGAGAGCTGCAAATTAAAACCACAATGAGATACCACTTCACACCAGTGAGAATGGCCATCATAAACAAAGCAACAAATAAATGTTGGAGAGGATGTGTGCAGCACAGGGAACCCTAGTGAACTGTTGGTGGGAATACAGACTGGTGCAGCCAATGTGGGAAAAAGTATGGAGTTTTCTCAAGAAACTAAAAATAGAACTGTTTTTGACTTGGCAATTCCACTGCTGTGATTGTACCCTAAGAACCCTGAAACACCAATCCAAAACAACCTGTGCAACCCAATATTCATAGTAGCAGCACAATTCACAATAGCCAAGTTCTGGAAGCAACCTAAGATCCTATCAGTAAATGAATGGATCAAAAAAACTATGGTACATTTACACAATGGGATATAATGCAGCAGAAAGAAAGAAGGAGCTCCTACCCTTTGTGACAGCATGGATGGAACTAGAGAGCATAATGCTAAGTGAAATAAGCTAGGTAGTGAAAGGCAAATACCATATGATTTTACCTATATGTGGAACCTAGTGAACAAAACGAACAAGTGAGCAAAATATAACCCGAGACATTGAAATTAAGAACATACTGACAGTAACCAGAGGGGAGGTGGGAGGGGATAACAGGGGCAAAGAGGGAAGGGTTTTCGGGATCATGTATAAAAGACCCAGGGACAAAGCCAAAGGTGGGTAGGATCAAGGGTGGGAAGTGGCTGATGGGGGTGAGGAGTGGTGGGATAATGGAGACAACTGTACTTGCACAAGAACAAAAAATCAAAAACTAATAAATAATACACAGGAAGCAATAAACAGTAGGTTAAATGAAGCAGAGTATTTTGTTTATTATTGTTCAAGTATAGCTGTCTGTGTTTTCCCCTCACCACTATTCCCTGCTGCACCAACCCTAAATTCCTACCCCCAATCATATTTCATTGAGAGGGGTGTCTGGTCTTATGCCAGTACCAGATTATTTTGATTACAGTTGCCTTGATATAGTGTGATGTCAAGTATTGTCACTCCTCCTACTTTGTTCTTGTTTGCCTTTGTATCCTGCTGTTTTGCCAAATACACTTATTTGGTTGAATAGTTTGTTGGTGTGTCTATATCATTTTTTTAAGTACACTGTTATGTCATCTGCAAACAATGACAGTTGTACTCCCTCCATTCCAATTTGGATGACTTTTATGTCTTTATTTCATCTGACCACTGTGGCTAGGATTTCTAATAAAATATTGACTAGAAAAGGTGAAAGTGGGCATTCTTGTCTTCTTCCTGATCTTAGTGGGAAAGATTTAGTTTTTTTTCCCATTTAGTATGATGTTGGCTGTAAGTTTCTCATATGTGGCCTTCATTGCGTTGAGGTATACTCCCTTTACTCTCACTTTGCTCAGTGTTTTTATTATAAATGTGTCCTGTACCTTATCAAATGCTTTTTATGCAACTATTGATGTGATCATGTGCTTTTGTTAATGTGACATATTACATTTATTGACTTGGGAATATTATACTATCTTTGCATCCCTGTGATATATCCCATTTGATCATGCTGTATGATCTTTTCAATTTATTGCTGGATGTGGTTTTTCAGTGTTTTGTTGAGGATTTTTGCATCTATGTTCATCAATAATATTGGTTTGTAGTTTTCTTTGTTTTGTTTATCTGGTTTTGGGATTAGGATAATGCTGTCTCATAAAAAGTATTTCAGAGTTTCCCCTCTTTGATTTTTGTAATAGTCTGAGAATGATAGAGGTTAGCTTTTCTTTAAATGTTTTGTAAAATTCTCCTGTGAAACTGTCTGATCTTGGGCTTGTGTGCCAGGAGTTTTTATTACTGCTTCATTTTCACTACTTGTTATCAGTCTGTTGAAGTTTACTGCTTCTTCTTGATTCAGTTTTGGAATATTGTATTTTTCTAAAAATTTATCCACTTTACCCAGGTTTTCAGTTTCTTGACATATAGTTTTTTGTTAATTTCTTACAGTCTTTTTGTTGTTGCTGTTGTATCAGTTGTAATCTCTCCACTTTCCTTTCAGATTTTGTTTATTTGGTTGCTTTGTCTTTTATTCTCGATGTGTCTGGCTATGGGCCTGTCAATTATGTTCACCTTTTCAAAGAATCAATTTCTGTATTCATTGATCCTTTGAAATGTTGTTAGTCTCTATGTCATTTAATTCTGCTCTGATCTTGGTTGTTTCCTTCCTGCTACTCACACAGGGCTTTGTTTGTTGTTGCTCCTCCAGTTTGTGTAGATGTAGGATTAAGTTGTTTATTTGAAATGTTTTTATCCTTTTTAGGTAGGCCTGTAACACAGTGAAATCCCCCCTCAGGATGACCTTCAATGTGTCCCATAGGTTTTGGGTGGTTGTTTGTTCATTTTCATTTATTTCCATAAAATTTTTTATTTCTTCCTTATATTATTATTAACCCATTTGTTCTTTAATAACATGCTGTTCATCCTCCACAAATTTGAATGTTCTTGAGTTTTTTCCTTGAAGTTTGTTTCAACTTTCAGGACCTGGTCATCTCAGAAAATGTTTGACATAATTTCAATTTTCTTGAATTTGTTGAGCCTTGTTTTGTGTCCTATCATGTACTCTACTCTATCTTTGAAAATATCCCATGTGCATTTGAATAGAATATGTATTTTGCTTCTTTTGAATCAAAGGATATATATATATATATATATATATATATATATGTGTGTGTGTGTGTGTGTGTGTGTGTGTGTGCACGCGTATTAAATATATGTTTAATTTAATTCATTTGATATGGGACATTTTTTAATTCCAAATATCCATGTTGATTCTTTGGAAGATCTATCCATTGTTATTATTGGGATATTAGAATCCCCTAATATAAGTGTGTTCCTATCTATATCTTTCTAGAAGGCCTCCAAGATTTTCCTCATATATTTGGGTGCTCCTATGTTGGGTGCATAGATGTTTTAAATATTTATTTCTTGATGATTTCTTCCCTTGAGTATGATGAATGTTATTCTGTATCTATTTTTGTGGCCTCTGTTTTAAAGTCTATTTTGTCTGATATAAATACTGCTCCCCCAGTTTTTTTTCTTGTCCACATGCTTGGAATACTTTTTCTAACTGTTCACTTTGAGTCTGTGTAGGACTTTTGTTCTGAGTTGGGTCTGCTATAGGGAGCATATGTGCAGGTCATGTTTTCTTATCTATTCAGCTACCTTATGTCTTTTGATTGGAGCATTTAGTCCACTTACACTTAGTGTTATTATTGAAAGGTACTTATTTTCCCTGGCTGGTGTAGCTTAGTGGATTGAGTGCTCACTCAAAAACCATAGTGTCACTGGTTTGACTCCCAGTTAGGGAACATGCCTGGGTTGCAGGCCAGGTCCCTGGTGGGAGACACATGAGAAGCAACCACACATTGATGTTTCTTTCCCTCTCTTTCTCCCTCCCTTTCCCTCTCTCCTAAATATATATATATTTAAGTAACTTTTTAAAGATTTTATTTATTTATTTTTAGAGAAGGAAGGGAGGGAGAAAGAGAGAGAGAGAGAAACATCAATGTGTGGTTGCTGGGGGCCATGGCCTGCAACCCAGGCATGTGCCCTGACTGGGAACTGAACCTGCGATGCTTTGGTTCACAGCCCACACTCAATCCACTGAGCTATGCCAGCCAGTGCTAAATAAATAAATATATTTTGAAAAAAATTCAGAAAAAGGAGAAGATTTTTAAAAAGGTACCCATTCATTTCCATTTTACTCCATTTGTATCTGTGTTCCACTGTCTCTCATTATTTTTCTTCACCTTCTTAAAGCAGTCCCTTTTCATCTCTTACATTGCTGCTTTTGTGTGAGGTGTATTCTTTCAGCCTTCTTTTCTCTGGGAAACTCTGTTTTGCCCTCCCTTTTAATTGAGATGCTTGCTCTGTAGAGCAGTCTTGGTTGCATGCCTTAGCTTTTGATTACTTGGAATATTTCTATTTTTTTAGTATATTTTATTGATGATGCTATTACAGTTGTCCCATTTTTTCTCCCCTTTCTCTCCCTCCTCCATGCACAGCCCCCACCCTCCAGCTTTCCCCGCTCCTGAGTTCATGTCCATATGTTGTACGTATCATTTATTTGGCTTCTCCATTTCCTATACTATTCTTAACCTCCCCCAGTTTATTTTATGCCTACCTATTATGCTTCTTAGTTCCTGTACCTTTCCCCCCATTCCCCCTCTCCCTTTACCCACTGATAACCCTCCATGTGGTCCCCATTTCTGAGATTCTGCCCTTGTTCTAGTTGTTTGCTTAGTTTGTTTTTAGGTTCAATTGTTGATAGTTGTGAGTTTGTTGTCATTTTAATGTTCATAGTTTGTGTTTTTCTATTTCTTAGTAAATTCCCTTCAACATTTCACATAAAAAGGGCTTGGTGATGATAAACTCCTTTAACTTGACCTTATCTCGGAAGCACTTTATCTGTCCTTCCATTCTAAATGATAGCTTTGCTGAATAGTGTAATCTTGGATATAGGTCCTTGCCTTTCATGACTTCAAATACTTTCCAGCTCCTTCTTGCTTGCAAGGTTTCTTTTGAGAAATCATGTGATAGTCTTATGGGAACTTCTTCATAGGTAACTGTCTCCTTTTCTCTTGCTGCTTTAAAGATTCTCTCTTTATCTGTAATCTTGGGTAAATTGATTATGAGGTGTTTTGTTATGTTTTTCCTTGGGTCCAATCTCTTTGGGGCTCTCTGGGCTTCTTGGACTTCCTAGAAGTCTATTTACTTTGCCAGATTGGGGAAGTCCTCCTTCATTATTTTTTTTTCCAACAAGTTTTCAAACTTTCACTCTTCCTCTTCTCCTTCTGGCACTCTTATGATTTGGGTATTGTAATGCTTAAAGTTGTCCCATAGGTTCCTAAACCTCTCCTCGTTTTTTTTTTTTTTTTTTTTTTTTTTTGCATTTTTGTTTCTTCTTTCTGTTCCAGGTAGATGCTTCTTTCTTCCTTTTTTTTTTTCCAAATTGCTGATTTGAGTACCAGTTTCCTTTCCTTCACTGTCGGTTCCCTGTATATTTTCTTTTGTTTCCCTTTGTGTAGGCTTCATTTTTTTCCTTTATTTTGTAACCAAGCTCAATTGATGCTGTGAGCATGCTGATTACCATTGTTTTGAACTCTGTATCAGATAGATTGGCTATATCCTCTTTGCTTAGCTCTTTTTCTGGAGTTTTGACCTGTTCTCTCATTTTAGCTATATTTCTTTGTCTCAGTGCACCTGTTATGTGGTAAGGGATGGAGCCTTAGGTATTTGCCAAGGTGAAGCAACCCTCTTTGATGCATCATGGCATTGTCTGTTGGGGAGGTATCAGAGAGGACTAATGCCACTTTCTTTGCTTTTGTCCCACTTTACATCACTTTCCTCATTTTCCCAAGTGGATTGTGAACTCTCCTGTGAGGGTGGGAGTTTCTCCCACTCCCACAACTCCTACAGAATTTTTTACAGCCAGGGGTGCTGAGTTTTTAGTTTCCCACTCTGAAACCATGGGTTTCATGGGTTTCATGGGTTTCATGTCTTGCTGCCCTATCATTCCTCCTGGCTTATCTTTATCTGAAAGTGGGATTGCCCATGTGCTCCACCAGCTGCAGCCTTGAAGTCCCCAGTCCTCCAGCCATTTCCTTGCAGTGAGTCCTCTCCAGCCAAGCTTCCCATCTTTGAAGTGGCTGCCCATCTGCACCCCTCTTCCCAGCCTGGATGAATGTTTCTTTAACCCCTTGGTTGTTGGACTTCCAAACAAATGATTTTCTTTGTTTTTAAATTGGTTGTTTTACTTTTTTTAGTTGTGTGAAGAGGCTTATGCCTCCATCTTGGCTGAAACTCCCTCATTACTTTGAATATTTCTTGCCATTGCCTTCTGGCTTATACTGTTTCAGTTGAGAAATCAGCTGCTAGACTTATTAGAACTCCTTGTGTTTCACAGTCTGTTTCTCCCTTGCTGCCTTTAAGATTTTGTCTTTGTCTTTAAAACTTGGCTTTTTATCCCACCCCCCCGCCCCCCGCTGGTGTGGCTCAGTTTTTGAGTTCTGGCCTGTGAGTCAAAGGGTCACTGGTTCAATTCCCAGTCTAAGGCACATGCCTAGGTTGTTGGCCAGGTCTCTGGTGGGGGGCATGCAAGAGGCAACCACACATTGTTGTTTCCCTCCCTCTCTTAAAAACCAAAACAAAACAAATTGATATTTTAACTATGTTGTGTCTTGGAGTAGACTTCTTTGGGTTCATCTTCATTGGGACCTTTTGTGCTTCCTGAACTTTTCCTCTTTCCAGGTTAGGGAAGTTTTCTGTCATTATTTTTTCAAATGGGTTTTCTATCCCTTGTTCCATTTCTTCTCCTTCTGGTATTTTGATGATTCAAATATTGCTATGTTTCATGTTGTCCTACATTTCCTTTAAGCTATCTTTATATTTTGAGGTTTTTTTCATGCAGCCTGTCTACCTGGTTATTTCTTTCTAATTTGTCTTGCAGCTCACTATTTTGGTCCTCTGTAACCAGACTGTTTGTAATTCTTTCTAGTGTGTTTGTGTGTGTGTGTGTGTGTGTATATATATATATATATATATATATAATTTCAGAAATTGTGTTCACCATTTATTCCTTGTTTTTGTTGATAGTTTCTATTTCCTTTTCCATTTTTGTAGTTCACACTCAGTTCCTTGTAGTTGTCTGTGAGTTCCTTGACCATTTTTTTCTCTTGCAGATTACCAGCAAAAAAAAATAATGAAACTAGTCTGGATGCTGCTAGTGTCCAGCCTGGAGCTCACTGAGGCCAGCTGTTGCTTCTTTGATTGGATTTAGGAATTTGTGATACATGAACCAAGACCAGCCATTCACATTGGAATAGCAGCTTGGGTAGACCCAAAAGTTGAGTGGGGCAGTGTTTCTAGGGATCTCCAAGGCATGTCAGTGTTAGCCAGTTTGATGGAGTCTCAAATATGGCATCAGCCTGTGGGCTCCATGGATGCATGTGAGAAGGCCTCAGAAAAGGTACAATGGCTTCTATTCACACTGACACAAGACACTTTAGCCTCTATGTATGCCACTGGTGCTATTGCTAGAGTGGCCACACCAATGCTAGAGCTCAGAGGGAGTAAGTCTGAGTGGGTGAGTCCATGTATAAGTTTTTTTTTCAGTTTATTTTTTTTTATTGTTCAAGTACAGTTGTCTCAATTTTCTGTCCACCACTTCCCCCACCCCAGCCATTCCCACCTCCCACCCTTGATTTTATCTCCCTTTGGCTTTGTCCATGTGTCCTTTATAGATGTTCCTGAAAACCTTTCCCCTTCCCCCCACCATTATCCCCTTCCACCTACCCTCTGGTTATTGTCAGTTTTTTCTTAATTTAAAGGCCTCTGGTTATATTTTGCTTGCTTGTTTGTTTTGTTCATTAGGTTCTACTTATAGATGACATCATATGGTATTTGTCTTTCACCACCTAGCTTATTTCACTAAGTATAATGTTCTCCAGTTCCATCCATGCTGTCACAAAGTGTAGGAACTCCTTTGTTCTTTCTGTTGTGCAGTATACCATCATGTAAGTGTACCATTGTTTTTTATCCATTCATTTACTAATGGGTACTGAGGTTGCTTTCAGCACTTGGATATTGTGAATTGTGTTACTGTAAACATTTGGATGCATAGGTTTTTTTCAACTTGGTGTTTCAGGGTTCTTAGGGCATAACCACAGCAGTGGAATTGCTAGGTCAAAAAACAGTTCCATTTTTAGTTTTCTGAGGAAACTCCATACTGTTTCTCACATTGGCTGCACCAGTCTGCATTCCCACCAACAGTGCACCAGGGTTCCCTTTTTTGTACATCCTCTCCCATGAATGTTTATTGATTTGTTTGATAGCCATTCTCATTGGTGTGAAAGGATAAATCATCGTGGTTTTAATTTGCAGCTCTCTGATGGCTAATGATGCTGAGCATATTTTCATATGACTCTGTGTCCTCTGTATTCTTCCTTGGAGAAGTGTCTGTTCAAGTCCTTTGTCCATTTTTTAATTGGCTTGTTTGTCTTCCTGGAGTGGAGTTGTGTGAGTTGTTTATATAATTTTGATATCAGACCCTTGTCCAATGTATCATTGGCAAATATGTTTTCCCATGAGTTTGGTTCTCTTTTCTTTTTAATGCTATTTGTTTTTGTCATGCAGAAACTTTTTATTTTGATGAGATCCCATTTCTTTTTTTTTTTTTGTCCCTTGTTCTAGGGGACATATCAGTGAAAATATTCTTGGATCAAATAGCTGATATTTTCTTGCCTCTGTTCTCCTCTAGGACTTTTGTGGCATCATGACTTATATTTAAATTTTTTATCCACCTTGAATTCATTTGTGTGCATGGTGTAAGTTGGTGATAAAGTTTCACTATTTGTAGATGACATAGTGTACATAGAAAATTCTATAGACTACAACAAAAACTACTCAATCTAATAAGTGATTTTGACAAAACAGTGGGATTCAAAGTCAATATTCAGAAATCAAAGGCAATTTTGTATACCAAAATGAAATATCAGAAACAGAAATCAGGAAAAGCATCCTCTCTGATATAGTAACAAGAAAAATAAGATGCCTAGGATTAAACCAAACCAAGGAGGTAAAAGACCTGTACTCAGAAAACTACACAACACTGGAGAAAGAAGTTAAGGAAGACACAAACAAATGGAAGCATGTACCACATTCATGGACTGGAAGAATTAATATCATGAAAATGTCCATACTACCCAAAGCAATATATAGATTCAACATAATCCTTATTAAAGTGACAGTGACATATTTCACAGATATAGAACAAACATTTCAAAAATTTATGAAACCATAAATGACCCCAAGTAGCTGAAGCGATTTTGAGAAAGAAAATCAAAGTGGGAGGGATCACGATACCTGATATCAGAGTGTATTACAAGGCCATTGTAATCAAAACAACCTGGTAGTGGCATAAGCATGGGCACATAGACCAATGGAACAGATTGGAGAGCCCAGAAATAAACCCAAATCTCTATGGCCAATTAACATTTGGCAAAGGGGGAAGAAGCATATAAAGAATAAAAATAGCCTCTTCTGCAAATGGTGTTTACAGACCTGGACAGCTATGTGAAAAACAAATGAAACTCAATCACCTCCTTGACCATTTTCATAACCACTTGTTGAATTCTGTATCTGGTAGTTTGCTTCCGTCCATTTCATTTAGCTCTTTTACTGGGGAGCACTCCATTCCTTTTGATTGCAGGTTTTTAGTTTGCTTTTCCACATAGGTGAGTCATTTTATTTGTTTCTGTGATTCCCAATGCTCTGTTTTGCCAGGTGTTTCATATGGTGAACTTCTGTGTTAGGGATTCTGTGGGACTCAATGGGGCAATCTCTTTTATATCCTTTTCTAGATGCTAAGGTTGCCTTTTCTTCCATTTGTGTGGGCTGTCTTGTTTACTTGGGATTTACCTGTTGGTGTTTCCTCTTTTGGTAGGTTCTCGCTTTCAGTATGTTTCCTGATATTCTGAAATCCCACCTTGTCTTGTATGTCCAATTTCCTGTATGTACAGGTGTTGGCTAACAGAGCAGTGTCATCAGACAACCAAACCTACAACAGCAAAAAGAACTCCCATACCACATCAGAAGTCCCAATCACAATTTAAGATTAATGAAATTTAAAGGATGTTACGGATATTAAAAGATATGACAAAGGGAGTATGAAATGATAAAAGGGGGGAAATGTTGTGTGGTAAGAAGGAGGAGAATTGATTAGTGTTGTGGTAGAACTAAGGTGAAGAAAGGGAGAGGGAAAAATTGACAACATAAGTAAAACACAAAAGTTCAATGAGGACAATGAGCTAAGAAGAGGGAAGAGTATACCATGAGGTTTGAGGTAATATTGAAAAGGTACTGGACTGGTGGGAGCAAAATTGCAGAATCAATAGCAATGATTGCTGAATAAAATTTAATAAAGTTGGAATGGGAATAAGAATATTGTAGAAAAGTGAAAAGGGAATATAAGATATCTACAGTAAAAAAAAAATACTATGACAGGATGGGAGAAGCAAACTAATAAAAGTAAAGAGTAAACCCAGGTTGAGAGAGGTGGAATAAAGACAGAAAAGAAAAAGTAAAACAGGGAAAGAGAAAACATTAAACAAAGTTCATCACTCAACTGCTTATGATCAGGGCAAAGTCAAAATGGAGTAGGACAGCCAGAGCATTTTCTATGGGATTTAAAGTACAAACAAGTAGTGAAGAAATATGTGTTCCTTTGGAGAAGTGCAGCAATAACAGTGGTATTGAAACCAGAAGAGAAACATGTGTTAGTGCTGCCTGTCATGTACCAAACCCAAATGCTGAGACAGAGATTGAATTTTTATGGGTCTTTTATTCAGATGGCCAGTGATCTGAGAAGATGGTGGATTCATACACTAACAGACTGTCTTACATTTCCTTTGAAGCCTAACTTTTTATAACAGAGAACAAAGTGCAGTGAGGGATTTTGACATTCAGGGAAAATTAGATAAAAATGCTATCATGTTCTCACCCTGGGCAGTTAGCTGTTCTCAGGTGCAGGCATTTGGCTGTCTCTCACTGGAACACCATGGCTAGGATGCCTCCACTTGTCCCCCAGGCAGTAATCTTTAGCAGTGCCCTAGGAGGTCAGCTGTTTCCCCTAGAAGCCAGAATGGGCCTTATCTGTAGTTTCTGAAACAATAGCTTTTACATATGCATTACTTATTAAGCTTATAACTGTTTATCTTAAACTAACATATTCCAACTCTTGAGTCCCCTATCATTCCTATACTGTTAGTTTTAAAATATGTTATTTCTATAAGATCAATTAGGTTGAAACAACAGAGTCCTTCCACAGATTAGAAACCATCCTGTGGGCAATTTAATAAGAGCATAAGCTTAAGATACATCAGTAGTTGGGGCGCAGTTCATCTTCACACCTGCTGTGAGTACAAAACAGTTTTTAGTACAGTTAACAAAAGTTGCACACTCTATACCTGGGGCTATGTTAGTGACCTTTAAGGAAAATGTTTCCCTGTTTTTTGTAGTTACCATGGGTCCCCAATGATAAATATCAAGGTAGGTCATTTTCTTTTTGATATGCTCAAACACAGTATAATCTCTAAGGCTTTCCAAGGGAGTACAAACACCTATAAGACATGAAGTGAAAGTTTGTTCAACATAAGTTCCTCTTGCAAGACAAAATTCAGAAATATTCAGAACTTTTTTTGTTAAATATACCCAAACATTTTCATCCCATTTGAAAGGAACAAGCTGTCCATAACAAGGAGTTAAATAACAGGTAATGAAGAAAACATAAGTCATTGTTTCTGAAAGATGACTTTCAGGTCTTCTTGAGGTTTGGAGGTCCATTGTTTCTCTAGTCTTTTCTTTATCCTGATGTGATGAATCCAAAGTTTTGTTCCTCCCAACTTCACCACAGTTGGGGTGGTGCGGAGTATGTCCCAAGGTCCAGTCCACTTCTCTTTTAGTTGACTCTCTGGAGATCCTGTCCTCCAGTTCTTGAGAAGCACCTTATCCCCTGGCTTGAATGAATGCAGTGAACCTATAGCAAAGAATTCTCTAATATAGGCATCGTCATTAGTTACATCTAAAGTTTGACTTAAATGTTGTACATATTTCTTTCCCTTCACTTCTTGATCTATATACAAATATCCCATCCCATCATAACCTGAAATAGTCATCTGTTCATTGGGACTCAACTGAATCCCACTTCGAGGAGCCACCCTTATCCTGAGCAGGGCAATAGCTGAAGCTTGATGCTAATGGAGATGAGTTTCTTGACACAGCCTCGCTATATTTTTTCTTCAAGATATGATTCATCTCTATTTTTTCAGAAGTCAGAGGTCTCCATATTGTCTGGAGTCTCCACTTGATTCCTAAGATTTACTAAACTGCTGTGTAATTTCTGAATTGAAAGCAGGTCCATTTTCACTTTGGATGCTGCCAGAGAGGCTAAAGCATGGGATTATTTCCTGCAGTAAGGCTTTCACTACATCCAAAGATGTATCTGTTCTAGTGGGGTTAGCTTCTACCCATCGTGAAAAGGTGTTGACAGACTAACCAATATTTCTACTCTTGGACCCTTGGCATCTGAGTAAAGTCTATTTACCAGTCCTCAAGTGGACACTGTGCTTGATACTGCTTTTCTTCTCTCCTTTGATGGGGATCTGTTTTGGATTTGTTCTTCTGGCACAGAACATATCCACCAATTACTTTTTGTAAGACTTTAGAAATTCCAGGACCTGTGATCCATGGTTTAACATAGGTGGTTAATGAGTCTCTTCCATAGTGTGTGGCCTCATGAAAATGCTTCATGACTGCCCCTAGTAAATGTGAAGGAAAGAAGTATCCTTTTTTATTCTTTTCCCTTCAACTATCGGGATCTACTTCATCAAAATCCCAACTCTTAGTTTTCTCTAAGTCTGCAGTAGAATATTCAGGTCCAATTGTGACAAGTCTAGAACAGGTACCAAAGGCATTATAAATGTTCTTTTATCAGCCTCTTGCTGCTCAATCATTGAGATTGTTTCTTCCAGCCACTTTATTTCCCTTCTTCTGATACCCTTTCAGTGCATAACTGCCACCTGTAAAGCTACCAGAACAGCTGTTAATAATTTTAAAATTTCTTCCGTATGCTTCTTCTTTTTATTTGGAGGTTATTAGTTCTTTTTATTTCCAGATGGAACCATGTACATGCAAAATTAGGAAAGCTTACCTTGAGTCAATGTATACATTTATTCTCTTTTCATGCCCTAATTTTAGTACCCTTATCAATGCGATCAGTTCAGCTTTCTGAGCAGAAGTTCCTGGCTGCAGGGCCTTGGCTTCACTACTCCTTCAAGAGTCACAACTGCATACCCATCTTCTTTCTTTCCTTTATCCATATAACTGCTTTCATCTGCCCAGACAATCTAATCTGCTTCTTCTAAAGGATGGTCCTATAAATCAATTCTGCTAGAATAAATTTCAATTATTTCAGCACAGTCATGCATGAGTGCAACTGAATCAAGTTCCTGGAGAAGAGAGGCAGGATTTAACTTATAGTCTTAGGGAAGATGTTGGGATTGTCAAGAAGAATGGCTTGATACCTTCCCATTCTTCCAACAGTGAGCCACATATTTCCATTTTGCTCCAACAGGCTCAACACTTGCTAGGGTACATAAATGGTGACAGGCTGTCCCAAGGAAAACTTTTTAGCTTCCCATAAGAACTCATAGGTGGCTGCCACTCTCAAGCAGGCTGGCCACCCCTGGACAGTGTGATCTAGTTTCCTTGACAAAGTATGTGATGGGCTGCAAAATGTTACTAAGCACTTGGGTAAGGAACCCTGGGGCAATGCCCTGTCTTTCATGCACATATAATTGAAAGGGCTTCAATAGGTTTGGAAGTACCAAGGCCAGAACAGAAGCCAGGTGCACCTTCATGGACTCAGAAGCTTGAGTGCACACCTTTGTACACTCTAAATGGCTATATTCTGGTCCCTTCAGAACTTCATACAGTGGTTTAGGAATGAGCCCAAAGTTTGGAATCCAAATGAGGCAGTCACTTGCTATCCCTAGGAATCTTCTTAACAGTTTCCTGTTATTGGGAAGGGTCCCCTGTAGATGTTTTTGCACCACCTGAACCATATTCAGACTTCTCTGTTTGGAGAAGTATTTTCTCATTCCCTCAAGGATGCATCTCTATAACAATGCTCTAAGAAGGGAAGGCCATCCCCATTAGGGTCCCAGCTGGACTCAGTTAAAGGTATTTCCCTGGGCGGGCCAAGATACCCATCTGGATTTTCTTGGTGTAACCTCTAAACCTCTTCATTTTCTTTATCCAACATTAGCCTCTGCTCATCCCTCATAAGCAAAATATTTAATAAGGCTTGTATGTCTGCTCGATTGAGATGATGAATGGCAAAATTAATGTAACCAAATCTGTCATTTTAGCAGGATCATCCCTATGAGAAGGGTTTGAGCTTTCCCAGTTTAATAGATCTGATGTAGAAACAGAGTATGTGCTCTGATGTAGAAATGTTACAAAACAGGGCCAAGGGTGGTATGATATACTATTACTGAAAGGACCCCCACTAGGTTTGCTATGCCTGTTGCCAGAGGAAAAACATCTCCCAATGCCAGAGATTTGGGAAAAGGAAAGGAAATATTTATTTAAAACTATACAGACTTAGAGTAGTGACTTAGTGTCTTCATTAAAATACTGAAGTCCTTTAGAATACCCATAAACACAAAGTCCTTCCTTCTCCCTCTGCCCTAGTCTGGGGTACCATATCTCAAGAAAATAAGTAGAAGTCTGTGATTCAGCCTCTCAGAACCATCAGCTGTGTCACCACCAGGATGTCCAGTTAATCCAAAGTCATGTGGCATCTTCTCATGGCCCACCAGCAAGAGTCTTTTCACCCCTTTTCTTCCAGGCAAAGTCTCTCCTGTTTCCTAAGCCACATGGCAAAAGGGAGTACCCCAAAGCCACGTGGCTCAATTCTGGCAAAGTTTTGGGGGTCTCCACTCTGCCAAAACCATGTGGTTCTCTCTCTCATCAAAGCTGTGGCAGTTCCCCACTCTGCCAAAGCTGTGTGGTTCTCCCTTCACCAATCTTCCTTAGTAGCCCCATTTCCAACTCCCTACAATTGGTTACATGTGCCAGCATTCCTGTATCCTTCCAGCTTTACTGGGCTGCCAAAGTGAGTCTGGGCAGGTGTGGCCCCATGGCATGGAGCCAATCATCTCCAAGCTCTCACACAGGCACTGTAACCAGGGGGAGCTGCCTCCAAGTCACATGTGGGTGGAAGTCACTTCCATCCCCCTGGCTCAAGGCATGGCCACAGCTATTTAACATATTATACAACCAGTTAATTGCTGTAGATATGTTAAATGACCATGCCAGAGGTTAGCTGCAAAGCTGTTGCTACGCAAAACAGCTCTCAATAGCACTGCTCCATATCTCCTGTCTTCCAACTTACACAGCTGGGGGGGGCGGGGTGAGGACATCCTAATATCTTTCTAATATTTCCTGGACACCTTGAGTTCTGGACCCCATTCCAAATTCTTATTTGGGGCCTCTCTCTTGGCTGAACCCTGTTACAGAAACAGAGCAGGCTGGCCCTCTGGCCCTATTCCCACTGGATGTCTCCACAAAGGGTATTGCCCTGCCCCTATAGGCACTTGTTCTTCTTTGGTTCCCTGATGAGTTTCAGAGGGTGATAGCAGTTCAGGCTCACATTCCTCAGTTCCCTCAGCTAAGTAGATCCACTGGAGCTGTGGAAATTCTGACCATGCTTGAGGCAGTCATAATATCTAGATTTTCCTGCCCCACTCCTCTGAGTTTCTACTATCTTTCACATGCAAATTCTCTGAACCATTAACTTGTTTCCTTTTAATTTTGCACCTTTATCATGTAAACTCAAAAAAAGAAACTTCTAGGAAGGCATTTTGTCCCACCTCCCTAATCTTTGACAAAACAACTTTAGTTATAGTATAATACAGTAATTTGAAGACCCATTCAGTGACGGCCACTCTCCTGAGTCTAAATTATACAATATGTAAGCTGAACAGTATTACAATAAAAACCTCATTTGCTCTAGCCATATGTTTATAAGTATAAGCCGACCACATATCCAGAACTTGCCCCAGAAGGCTGCTTCCTGGAACAGAGGTTCTTTCCCCTCTTTCTACCAGACAGAGCTCCATAAGACAGAAGGTACATAAACCAGATCAAACATCATTTCCCAGACAGAGCTCCTTAAAACAGAAGGTACCAAACCCAAATCAAAAGACATCCTTTCCCCAGAAAGAGCTCTATCACCCAGAAAGATATCTTTACCATATGACCTCAAGTCATGACTGGAGATTGTAACCTGAACCAGAAAGCATAATGATTCAGTCAAACATGATAAACAAAGAGAAGTTCTGGGAGTAAGGGAGAGAGTCCCCAAGTAAAATCACTTGGCAGCTGTGTGGGAGTCTCTAAATCCAAACTCCCAGGGCCTCTCAGCCAGGCAGCCAGTGGGACTCCTCACCAAATACCTAGACTTACTGGAGAGTCCCAAAGTCTGTCCTGGAGCAGAGTCACCAAAATATGAAACTGGAAAAGACACCAGTGTTCTGCTGCCTGTCATGTACCAAACTTACTAAGCAAAGACACGGATTGAATCTTTATGGGTACTTTATTCAGATGGCCGGTGATCTGAGAAGATGGTCAGAAATCTGAGAAGATGGTGGGTTCATACTCTAACAGACCATCTTACATTTTCTTCCAAGCCAGACTTTTTGTAACAGAGAACAAAGTGTGGTGAGGGGTTTTGAAATTCAGGGAAAATTATATAAAAATAGTACAATATTCTCACCCTGGGCAGCTAGCTGTTCTCAGGGGCAGGCAGTTGTCTGTCTCTCCCTGGAACACTATGGCCAGGATGCCAACACTTGTCTCCTAGGTAGTAGTTTTTAACAGTGCCCCAGGATGTTGGCTGTTTCTCCTGGGGAAAAGAATGGGCCTTATCTGTAGTTTCTGAAACAATAACTTTAACATATGCATTACTTACTAAGTTTATAATTGTTAGGTCAGAGTTGCTCAAAAAACCAGATGGACACAGTGAGCCAAGGAGCAGGGTTTATTAGCGGGGAATAAGAGGGAGTAGTGGAGCCAAATGAGGGAGGTTGGGACTCACAGGAGAAAGTGGGGCCAACCTAGGGAAGTTGAGGAGCCAACCAAAGGAGTTTAAGATTCACTCAGTTGTTCTTGGGCAGGGTTTTTAAATGCAAAACACCAAAAAGGTTAACTGGTTGGGGTGTCAGAGTCTGATTGGCTAAAGCTGGTTGCTGGGTGCCATTTTCTGCTGACCATTGTTCTTGATACATCTTGCCAGGCTTAAGTTAAAGCTGCATCTTGTTATGCCAGATAGGAGGACCTCAGACCTCAGTCTTAGCTGGGCATCTGTTTGTCCTGAATAGGGTCAGCAGGCAGCTTCCCAGGCAGGCATTTTTCCAGGCTACATTTTCCCACAGTGTGGTTTCCTGCATGGTGATTTTCTGCAGTGGCTTCAACTGTTTTTCTTATGAAATTTATTAATAGTTTAATTAAATAGGGTCCTACTAATAGAAAGTAATAAAATGAGGAAAGGGGTAATTAGGGGCAATAACAGTGCATTGAGTGATGCAGAGAGATAGAAAGCAGAGCTGAAAGCCAGCTTTCACTAGTGTAGGATTGAGTGCAGAAGTTGACCTAACAGTTCTGGCTTGGGACTGAGGGGAAGCTCCACCCACAGAGCTCCCCATCCTCTCTGGGGGAGAATAAGTCTACCAAGATGTGATCTGCTTGGGGAAGAAAGGTGGCCAAACTCTCAAAGGAGAATGGCCAGGACCCTGTTCCTCAATGGGCTTTTATTGGGTTTAATTTGCATAGGAATAGAAGGCATATATGTAAAGCTTATCAATCATTGTCAATCTGTAATGATCAAACAATAAATAACATTCAAAGAACTCTGAGGGTTTATTTTGAGTCAGGGTCAGATAGCTAAAGGGCCTAAAACTTTTGGGAAAAAACTCATTTCACACTTGAACCCTTGTCATTTAAATTGAGGGTATTCTTAGCAAAACAGGTTTCACAGGATTTTATGTACTCTTTCTTAGGCCTGATTGCCCCAGGGAACCTCTTTTTCCAGCACAGTGCCACACCCACCTCCAGCATTGTTTTAGGCTTAAATTGGGCAGGGGAAGTAAGGCAGCCAAAAGATTAGGAGATTTCTTGTAGACAGAATGAGGACTCAGGCTATGTCAAAGCCAAGAGATGAGGATCCATCACTTCCTTTTTCTATAGCCCCCCAAGTCCTTCCCTGAGAGCCCCTTCATGACCATGCCTGTCTTAGGTTATTCCTCCCCTGAGGAGTCTTACCCATCATTGGCTAAACAGTCATCCACCTGGGGTCAAGCAGGGTGAAGTGAAAGGGGACAGAGGCGGTACCACACAAGGAAGATAAGCTTTTTCTCCTTAATAGCATATGGTCCCAAGGTCTTTTTACTCAACCTTAGCTATAAGGGGTTAGTTTCTGAAACCAGGTATGGCAGCTCCCAACAGGGGACCTGTTCCCTAGCTTGGTGAGTCAGGAAAGGAGGAGGTTTCAATCCCCCTTGTGGTACTGTTTGTTGGAAGATGACACATTGCTGTTATTTTTCTAGGGTAGAGAGTAGGAAATGTTGTGGGAGGGTCTGAGAGAGAAGAGAGATGAAGGCATCTCTCACTGATGTGAAATTGGTTGTGCAGGTCAGTAAGGATTTTAGTGGCATGTTGCTATGATAAAATTATTTTGTTGTTAAGAGTATACCACCCATTGGAAAAGGTCACTCCCAGTTTGGGGAGATTTAGATTTTCCTCTTTGGTGTATGGTGGTGCTTTAGAGGGTATTACTAACAGTTAAGTAAGTGATTGAGAGTTCTGTGCTTGCCTTTTGGCCTCAGTGTCTGTTTTATTTTTTTCCTATGGAGATGTGATCTCTCTTATGCTGATGTTCCTTGCAGTAAATCACAGCAGCATGATTGGGTAATGAGGCTGCTTGGAAGAGCTTGAGGATGAGGTTTCTCTTAATGATGGGGATATGTTTGAGGTGAAGTATCCGTTCTCCCTCCATATGGGGATGTGTGAATGTATGATATGGAAAGCATACTTAAAGTCCATGCATATGTTTACTATTTGTCCTTTGGTGAGAGTTAGTGCCCTTGTTAGAGGTATAAGCTCTGCCTGTTGGGAGGTTGTTCCTGGAGGGAGAGACTTAGACTCTAGAATATTGTTGAAGGTGATGATGATGTAGCCTGCTCTCTGCTTGGGGGCCTTAAAGAAACTATCATCTATGAACCACTTATGTGTAGGTGATGGGAGAGGGCTATCCTGGAGATTAGGGAAGGGGTATAAAAAGTAGTGAATGACCTCACTACAATGGTGAGAGTCTGTAGACAAGTTAAAGAGAGGAAGCAAGGAAGCTGGGTTAAGACTTCAAGGGGAGGGATGGATTTGGACTTGAGGGTTTTGTAGGATTTGAGCATGGAGAAATTGTAGCTGGTAGGGAGAAGTATTAGATATAGCCAGGTGTGTGATGAGAGGGTTTATGGAATGGGAGGAATATACCATCAGGTTGGCATATGAAACTGGCTTAAGAGCCTCCTGAATAAGGATGGCTACTACTGCCAAAGACTGCAGGCAAGCCAGACAGACTAAGAATGGGGCATCTAGTGGCTCAGAGAAATAAACTACAGACCTTAGATAAGGCCCATAGTGTTGAGCTAAGAGGCTCAAGGCATAGCCATCCTGGGTGTCCATATGTAGGACAAATTGTCATTCAGGGTCTGGGAGAGCTGAAATGAGGCCCTGCCCAAGGGTGTCCTTAAGTTTCTGGAAAGCTTTAGAAATAGCCTTTGGGATTTCTATGGACTCCTATAAGTCACTGGTGGTCGCCTGGTATAAAGGTTTAGTTATTAAGCCCAAGTTGGGAATCCGGGTCTTAAAGAAGTTGGCTAGCCACAGGAAGGAAAGTAATTCCTGTTTGGTCTGAGGTAGAAATATGTTAGTAATGATACTTCAGCACTTTTGTGTGATGACGTTATGGGTGTGAGTTAGTAAAATCCTTAGGTAGGTGGCCTGAATCTGTGAAAACTGCCCCTTTGCCTTGGACATCTGATAACCTTTTTTTTCTGTTAGGAATTTAAGAAGGGTAATGGTGTGCTCCTGCAAGATTTATTCAGATGGACTGCAGAGTAAAGGTAATCTACATATTGGAGCAGAGTGTTGGGGGCTAGGCCTATCTCTTATAGGTCAAAAGCTAAGGGCTGACTGAAAAGATGGGGGTTATCCCTAAAGCTCTGAGGGAGGACAATCCATGTCAAATGTTTGGTTAAGTTTGTAGTTGGGTCTGTCCAAGTGAAGGCAACAAGGTCCTGTTATTAGGAGGATAGGGGAATGGTAAAAAAAATGCTACAGAAGGGTGTTCTGCATCCTAAATCTGAAGGTCAATAAAGAAAAGTAAGGTGGGGTCTGATGAGTTGGGTGCAGGGAATTAGGGTGGCTTCCTAAGGTTAAAAGCAGGGCTGTTTGTGAGTTTAGAGCATGTGTTACATTCTGTAATGAGAGCATTAGAAGGGGGGCTTGTAGCTTGGCTTAAATGTCCCTCCCTATTAGCAGGACAGGACAGGTAGGTGTAACTAAAAAAGAATGAGCAAAGGTGTATTCCCCTATATGTCAGAAGGGCTGAGGTATGGCCCATGGTTTTGTTAGCTTTCTGTCTATCCCCCCAACAGAGGCTGGGCCCTGAATATTCTGTCAGGACTGAGAACATGGCTTCTGTACCCATGATAAAGAAGATGAGTTCAGCAGTGGTGATGGCAATGGCTGGGGCTCTTGAACCTGGGCCTCATCAGTCTTCTTCAGCTAGACCAACTGTGGACTCAGGGTACACTTCTCCCACAGAGAAAGGAAGTCTAGTCCCTTGGCTGGAGGCTAGCAGACTGTCAACATTTCAATGTCCTGTCTTCTTGCAGACAGGACAGTGTCTAGGAGGTGATCATGGGTTCAGGCAGTAGGTTCAGGCAGACCCTCACCCAATGTCCCTTCTGTCTGCACCTGAATTAAGGATCCTGGGGAGCCTGTCCCATGCCTGAGTAGGTTTCCTTCCTTCCCCGAGACCCCTAGAGGTTTGTCCCTGGAGGGCAGTGGCAAGCACTGCCACTGGTTCTCCCCTGGTATTTTCTCTTTCTTCTCTCTATCTCTCCTTTTTTTGTTTTAGTTTTTTTCTACTCCTCTCTGTTGTTGAATACCCAGAAAGTGGTCTTAATGAGGTGCTCTAATTTCTGGAGCTTTTCCTGAATATCAAGTAAGCTCCCTTCTGCAGAGCCTGGGTCCAATGTATTTGGGAACTGCCACACTGAGGTGGCTTATGAAAGCAGCAGTATTTTCATTTTAGCCCTGGGTTATCTTTAGAATTTGTCTACTCCCTAACATAGTTTGTGGTGTCCCCAGAAAAAGAGCCAAGTCTGCACTTATTTGTGCTAAGTCTGAGAGTGAAAAAAGAACATGAGCCCTCATTACCCCCTCTCTTCCTGCTGCTTGCCTAAGGGGAGACATCCTTGAGGAGGCTTCAGTGGGGGTAGACATTGAGGGATTTGAGATAGGCCTGTGAGGACAAGTGCAAGGCTGTGAGATAACAGATGGGCATAAAGGCTTTGTTCCCAGGGTAGGAGAGTTGGGGCTGGGAGGCTGTTAGGGTTCCAAATCCTCTGAAGGATATGAGCCACCAATGCACTGCAGGGAACTATCAACATCTCCACTGATATGCCCCCTAAGGCAACAGACATAAAGGAAAGAATAAACAAATGGGACCTCATCAAACTAAAAAGCTTCTTCACAGCTATAGAAAACAGCATCAAAATGAAAAGGGACCAACTATATGGGAAAATATATTTGTTTATAATACCTAAGACAAAGGTTTGATCACCAAAATATATAAAGAATTTATATGACTCCTCTCCAGGAAGACAAACAACCCAATTAAAAAATGGGTAAAAGACTTGAACAGATGCTTCTCCAAGGAGGATGTACAGAGGGCTCAGAGTCATATGAAAAGATGCTCAGCATCATTAGCCATCAGAGGGATGCAAATTAAAACCACAATGAGATACCACCTCACACTGGTCAAAATGGTCATCATAAACAAATCAACAAACAAGTATTGGAGAGGATGCAGAGAAAAGGGATACCTACTGCCCTGTTGGTGGGAATGCAGACTGATGCAGCCACTGTGGAAAACAGTATGGAATTTCCTCAGAAAACTAAAAATGGAACTGCCTTTTGACCCAGTAATTCCACTGCTGAGATTATACCCTAAGAGGACTGAAACACCAATCCAAAAGAACCTATATACCCCAATGTTCATAGCAGCACAATTTACAATAGCCAAGTGCTGGAAGCAACCTAAGTGCCCATCAGCAAATGAGTGGATCAAAAAACAATGGCACATTTACACAATGGGATTCTATTCAGCAGAAAGAAAGAAGGAGCTTATACCCTTTGAAACAGCATGGATGGAACTGAAGAGTATTATTCTAAGTGAAATAAGCCAGGAGGTGAGGGACAAATACCATATGATCTCACCTTTAATTGGAACATAATCAGCAAAAGAAAAAAAGCAAATAAAATATAAGCAGAGACACTGAAATAAGAACAATCAATATTAGCCAGAGGGTGGTACAGTGGGGAAAAGGGTTTTCAGGAACTAGTATAAAGGACACATGGACAAACCAAGGGGGAGGGTGGAAGCACGAGAGAGAGGTGGGTTTTGGAATGGGTTGGCAGGGAGGGTGGGGAGAAAATGCAGTTAACTGTAATGAACAACACAAGCAATTAATTTTAAAAAAAGAAAAAAAGATACATACAAAAAGAGAAGATTTGTGAAGATTTTGAAACAAAAAAGTGCTGTTTCCTGGCTATCATTCTTAAGGCTGAGAACCAGACCACTAAGAGGAGTATCCCCGGTGGGAAGAGACTGAGATGTCCCCATAATTATGCAGTGAATAAGAGCTGTAATGAGGGAGATTATTGGAGGGTGAGTCCAAGTCTGATGACTTGAGTGCTGACTCCTGGAGTCAGAAATGGGGCCAGGGCAGCCCTGAGAGAGTCTGAGTATTGAGGCAAACATCCCTGCATCTGTGACATGGATGTGAGAGGAGAAGGTGGGCTTCACCAGGGATATCCTCAAGGAGAGACACGACCACCAAATCAGTGGAGGAGGGTTCCCACTGAGCTCTCAGATTTTGAGGGCTAACTCCCAGAGTTAGATGTGAAGCCAGTGTGGTGGGACAGAACCCCCAGAGTGCTTGGAGTTAAAGGTCAAGGACTCACCCAAGAGAATAGCGAGTGGTGTTGACTGGAAAGGTCTGGTGCAGTGGCAAGGGTCCCTGAAGGGAGGGACCTCTGGAGTGAGGATAAAATGGAATGGAAGAGCCAAAGAGGAAGCTTGAGCCAGTGTCTCATGAGGTCCCTGAATGACTCCACAGTCCCAGAATCAGGCCAACCAGAGCATGGGAGCGAGAGCCTCTGACCAGACCAGGTGCCCTATCCCAGGTTTCCACACCAAAAATGTTAGGTTGGAGTTGATCAAGAAACCAGATGGCTACAGTGAGCCAAGGAACAGGGTTTATTAGCAGGGAATAAGAGGGAAGAGTGGAGCCAAACAAGGGAAGTTGGGACTCGTGGGGGAAAGTGGAGAAAGTGGAACTAACCTAGGAATGTTAAGACTTGCTTGGTTGTTCTTAAGTCAGGGTTTTTAAGTGCAAAAATGCATGGAGATTAACTGGTAGGGGTGTCAGAGTTTGATTGGCTAGAGCTGGTTGCTGGGTGCCACTTTCTGTTGACCATTGTTCTTGATACATCTTGCCAGGCTCAAGTTAAAGCTGCATCCTCTTATGCTGGATAAGCTGATCCTAGACTCCAATCTTAGCCCAGTATCTGTTTGTCCTGAATAGGATCAGCAGGCAGTTTCTCAGGCAGGCATTTTCTCAGGCTACAGTTTGCCATGGTGTAGTTTTTTGCCAGCTGGTGATTTTCCTTTCCTCCTAGGCCTGCCTAGGTCTGTCAATAACTATTTATCTTAAAGGAAAATTTTCCAACTCTTGAGTCCCCTATCAGTAGTTCACCCAAGTAGCCACTACTTATAAAACATGGAAAAGAAAAAGGCCCTTTTTAGAAGGGAAAAGGAATGTGAACTTACTTAAAGAAGAGTGGTCTTGTGATGTTAGATGGATGAGAAATACTGAGAGTAAGGGATAGAAACTTGCCATAGAGTGAGAGAAAATAAAGTTAACCACAACAGTAGTGAAGCTCAGGAAAATGGCAAAATGGATTAAGACCAGTGAAGGGTGCTGTGTAGGAATTGGAATAACAATTACATGATAAGAAATATATAATCTGAATAAAAAGCAGAAGACCAAGACTAATGTGTTATTTGGAATACCAGTGAAGTGAAAGAAGAGAAATTAAAATATAATATGAAAGGGAGAATAAAAAAACAAATCAAACAATAAAAATGAACAAATAAAATAAAAACTAAATAAATGGAAAGAGAAATCAAAATATGCAAGATCTGAAAGATAGCAAATTGAGAATTGTCTGAGATGTTGTTTACCTTCTGATTTTTTACTGCATCTTTCTATGGTTTTCTCACAGCTCCAGGTCTTATTTTCTACTCTTGAAAAAAAAAAAAGCCTCCTACACATTTTATACCCGCCAAACTGGATTTTCAGGTCTTCTTCGATTCTGCAAGCAGAGGGAGCCTGGGCTGTGTTTTTCTCCTTTCTTGTGATTCCACAACAATGGAGGCTCAGTCTGGGCTATAATAATCACAGGTGCCTAGTTTTCAGCCCATGCCCTCAGAATGCTGTGCAGCCCACACTGTCCACTCTGGGAATTTGTGGCAGTGCCAATAATCCACCTCACTTTGCAACCCTTTGATCAATCTATGAAGTGCCCCGAGTGGGAACAAATCATACCCCCACTCTTCCCTCTTCACTGGTCTGGCCACTCTGCCAGAGAAATACCTTTGAAACCAGAAAAGAGACCAGCGTTCGGGCTGCCCGTCACTACCAAACCCAATAAGCAATGACAGCGATTGAATCTTTATGTGCTCTTCATTCAGGTGGCTGGCAATCTGAGAAGACAGTGGTTTCATACCCTAACAGACCATCTTGTCTTCTCTTTCCAGGCTAGACCTTTTATAACAGGGGGAATAAATAAGGTGCTGTGAGGGCTTTGGGATTCATATGATGCAACATTCCTGTTCTGGGCAGTTAGCTGTTCCCAAAGGAGGGTGGTTCTCTGTCTCTCCCTGGAACACAAAGGCCTGAATGCCTCCAGTTGTTCCCAGGCAGTAATCTTTAGCAGTGACCCAGGAGGTCAGCTGTTTTCCCAGGAGCCAGGATGGGCCTTATCTGTAGTTTCTGAAACAAAAGCTTTAACATAAACATTACTTTCTAGACTTATAACTTTTTACCTTAAGCTACAATTTTCCAAGTTTTGAGTCCCCTATCACCTTCATTCTTGACTTCCCTGCACATCTGCTCAGAGGTTTTTTTTTTGGTGTTTTTTTTTTTTTGAGAAAAGTCTCCTTGGATGCTGCCTGCCACTCCTAACAAGCATCCATATTTCCACAGAGTGCAACTCTCTGAACAGTCCATAGTCTAACTGGGTCACAGCCAGTCAATGCCCATCTCTTCTCTCAGTTCCAGGTATCACCCAGCTCCCCCTTTTCTCTGTCACTGCTCCAGCCATGACCACTACCCTAGCCAGTGTCTGCTACCAGCTGTATGTCATTTACTATCTTTTTATCTCCCCAGCAACTTTCCATGTCCAGGTCTCTCCTGGTGTGGATCTGAAACTTCCTCACTCTGGAAGTGATAGGGGGCTCAAGAGTTGGGAAATTTTAATTTAAGATTGTGTTGTTACCCTTCAAGGGTAGGCAGGTTCATGGTATTCATGCAGATGGAAAAATATTCACAGGGCCATTGGGATGTCTAGCATGCCTTTATTCACTGGTGAGCAAGCCACACATACTGCAAGCTGCATGTCTATCTGCATGTCTCATGTCATGGCCCTGGCTTCCCAGCGTGGCACCCATTGTGGCACCTGTCCGCTTGTGTGTCTCTCATTATCATCTCCAGCTCTAATAGCTCCCATGGCTGCCCCTCCTGGAACACTGCTGCAAAGCTTAGCTCTGAGCCCTTGGCCTTGACCCACAGGCACAGTAGCCCATGCTGCTTGCCCACAGGGTTCCCTGCCTCTTCTGACCAGTGTGCTGTGAGCAGAGCTTTCCAGGTGATGGCAACGCTGCTGCCAGAGCACCCAGCCTGAGCCAGCATCCTTGAAACCAGAAAAGACACTGGCATTCAGGCTGCCTTTCACTACCAAAACCAATAAGCAATGAAGCGATTGCTTCATTTATGGGTGCTTTATTCAGATGGCTGGCAATCTGAGAAGATGGCAGGTTCATACCCTAACAGACCATCTTGTCTTCTCTTTCCAGGCCAGACTGTTTATAACAGGTTGGGGGTGGGGAACAAACAATGTACAGTGAGGGTTTTGAGATTCAGGGAGAATTGGGTGAAAGAAGTTGCAACATCCTTGTCCTGGGAAGTTAGCTATTCCCAGGGCAGGTGGCCATTTGTCTCTCCCTGGAACACAAAGGCCTGGATGCCTCCAGTTGTCCCTAGGCCTTAATCTTTAGCAGTGCTCCTGAAGGTCAGCTGTTTTCACAGGAACAAAGACAGACCTTATCTGTAGTTTCTGAAACAAAAGATTTAACATATACATTATTTTCCAGGCTTATAATTTTTTACCTTAAGCTAAAATTTCCCAACTCTTGAGTCCCCTATCACTCTGGCTGGTTACTCTCTGTGGTCCACATCTGTGTGGGGCAGGGGAAGGAAGGGGATTCCCAGACCCAAACTTCCCCCAGGAGCCATAGGCTGCTGCTCTCAGGGAACTCAGTTCCTTTCTCCACATTTTCCCCTGAATCACTCACTATGAGAGAGGAGGAGGATTGCAGGAGCTCAGCTGCTCAGAGGCTCTTTACCAGGGCGTGCTGGCTCAGCCATGCAAATTGCATTTGCTGATGCCTTTGCTGAGCCCAGGCATGGGAAAACAGGGGAATATTCCCCTGCCTGCTCTGGAGGGCCTGGAGCAAGGGCAAACAGCCACTTGGATGTGGTCTTTCAAACTCAAAGATAGTCCTTCCTTCTCCCTCTGCCCTAACCTGGGGTACCGTATCTCAGGAAAAGTAGAGGTCCGTGATCCAGGCTCCTGGCACCATCAGCTGTGTCACCTCCTAGGATCTTCAGTTAATCCAAAGAGATGTGCGACCTTCTTATGGCCCACCAACAAAAGTCCTTTCAACCCTTCTTCCAGGCAAAGTCTCTCTTGCTTCCTAGTCACATGGCCAAAGGGAGCACCCAAAGCCACATGGTCCTCACTCTCACAAAGCTGCTGAGGTCCCTGCTCTGGCCAAAACCCTGTGGTTCTCTCCTTCTCAATAACTGCTGCATCTGGGTTTTAAATCCCCATTCCAATCTTCCCCTACACCCCAATTCTGCTCCTCCTACAATCAGTTATACCTGCCAATATTCCTATATTATTCCAAGTTTACTGGGCTGCCATCATGAGTCTGGGCAGGTGTGGCCCCATGGCATGCAGCCAATCTTCGTCAAGCTCTCATTCAGGAGCTGTAACCAAGGGGAGCTGCCCCCCAGTTACATCTTGGGTGAAGTCACTTCCATCCCACTGGCTCAAGGCAGGGCCACAGCTATTTAACATTTTATGCAACCAGTTAATGGTTATAGATATGTAAATGACAGCCAGAGGTAGCTGCAAAGCTGTTGCTGTACAAAACAGCTTTGTATGTTCCTGCTCCATGCATTCCCTTCCCCCAACTCACAGTTGTGGGGAGAGGACATCCTATATATCTTCTAATATTTCCTGGACACCTTGAGTTCTGGGCCCCATTCCCAATCCTTATTTGGGGCCCCACTCTTGGCTGCACCTTTTTTCAGAGCCAGTCATGAAGCAGTCACATGAGGCCACACACTGTGGAAAAGATTTCATTAACCACCTATGTCAGAACTGTGGCTCACAGGTCCTGGAATTTCTAAATCATAGAAAAGTAATTGCTAGATGTGTTGTGTGCTGGAAGAACAACCTCAAGGCAGATCCCATCAAAGGAGAGAAAGAAAGCACACCAAGGACTGTCCACTTGAGAACTGGTAATAGATTTTACCAGTTCTCCACGTGGCATGGAGACCTCAGGCTTCTGGGAAGATAGAGAAGATGAATCACACCTTGAAGAAAAATGTAGCTAAGCGGTGTCAAGAAACTCATCTCCATTGAAATCAAGCCTTGCCTATTGCCCTGCTCAGGATAAGGGGTGGCTCCTCGAAGAGGGATTCAGTTGAGTCCATATGAAATTGTGTATAGGTGGCCATTTCAGGTCATAATTGGGATGGGATATGTGTATAAAGATGAAAAAATGAAGCTAAAAAGTGTATATTTAAGTCAGACCTTAACTATGATGAATGACCTTGCTTGTATTAGAAACTTCTCTCCCATAAGTTTTTTGCATTCCTTTGAGCCTGCAGACAAGGTGCTATTCAAGATTTGGGCGATAGCATTTCCAGGAAGCCAATTAGGAGGAAAGTGGCCTGGACTTTGGGACATACTCCTAACCATCCTTACCATGGTGAGGCTGGCGGAAATAAAACCCTGGACTCATCACTCCAGAATAAAGAAAGCACTGGAGGAAGAATGAAAGTCATCTTTAGAAAACAATGACTTATGTTCTTTTCTCTGCCTCTTGTTTAACCCCTTGTTATGGACAAATTATTCCTTTTAAACAAGTTGAATATTTGGGTATATTTAGCAAATTTTTTTCTGAATATTTCTGACTTTTGCTTTGCAGGAGGAATTTACATTGAACAAACTTTCACTTCAAATCTAATAGGTGTGTGTACTCCTTTGGAAACCCTAGAAATTATACTGTGTTTGAGCATATTGAAAAGAGAATGACCTACTATTTTATTTATAATTGGGAACCAGTGGTGACTATAAAGGAAAGGGAAATGTTTTCCTCAAGGGTCACTAATGTACCCCAGTTAGATAGTGTGCAACTTTTGTCAACTATACTAAAACTGTCTTGTGCTCTCAGCTGGTGTGAAGATGAATTGCACCACCACCACTTATGTATCTTAAGCTTATATTCATGTTAAATTGTTTCTGATATGCTTGTTTCTGATATGTTTAATGACTGTCTATTTCTATGTTCCAGCAAACAGCTCTGGGGGACCATGATTTCTGGAAGACTGACAGTGTTTGTGCCTCAGAAGTCTCACTTGACCCAGGTTTGAAGGGACCTCTCCCTTACACCCCATTGTAACAATGATTTACACCTTTTTAACCCTGCTTAATATATGTCTTTAACCTTATTTATAATGGCAACCATGGTAACCTATTTGAATGTAAAGGACTAGGACAAATCAGAGAAGCAGTACTGGAGAATCATGCACCTATAGACTACCTTCTTTTAAGGCATAACCATGAAGGTGAAAAATTTAAAGAACTCTGCTGTTTTAACCTAACTGATAGTTCACAGCTCATAAAGCATAAAGTAAAGCAAATAAATGATGTAGTGTCCAATATAAAATAGAGAGAAGGATTCTGTGGTATTGACTTGTCTAAACTAACTTCCTGGCTGCCTGGTATCACTGGTCTTTGAAGGGCATTGTTTTTATCCTTGTCGTTTTCTTTAGTATCATAGCTTGTTGTTTTATGCAATGTGCCCCTTTATGTGAGTCTGCAATCAAGTGTGTCTCTAGACCCCCACCAGACAGTCCAATGCTAAGTTACATGCCCAACCACAAAATGAATACTTCTATATGATGCTGATCTTATAGAAATGACATAGTTTAATACTAATGGTGAGGAATGATAGGGGACTCGAGAGTTGGAAAATTTTACCTTAAGGTAAAATTTATAACTTTTACCTTTTACCTTAAGGTAAAAGTTATAAGCCCAGCAAGTAATGTATATATTAAAGCTTTTGTTTCAGAAACTACAGATAGATAAGGCCCATCCTGGCTCCTGTGAAAACTGACTTCCTGATGCATTGCTAAAGATTACCACCTGGGGGCAAGTGGAAGCATATAGGCTACTGTCTTTCAGGGAGGCACAAACAACTACCCACTCCTGGTGACAGCTAACTGCCCAGCACAGGACTGTTGCAGTTTCTTTCACCTAATCCTCCCTGACCTTCAAAACCCCTCACCACACCTTGTTTATTCCCTGGTATATAAACTTTGTCCTGGAAAGAAAAGACAAGATGATACTTTTAGTGCAAACCTGCTGTCTACTCAGATCACTAGCCTTCTGAATAAAGTGCCCATAAAGATTCAATCACTGTCATTGCTTATTGAGTTTGGTAGTGAGAGGCAGCCTGAACACTGGTGTCTTTTCTGTTTCAGGAGGAAAGGGATCTGCTTGGTTGCTAGCACTGACTTTGCTGTCCTCTAATTCTCCCACAGCAGTCACCATCTTTGCCATGCAGCCCAGGGACATTCCCATCAGCCTCCAAAATCTCCTTACTGCCTTTTAAGCATTCTCTGCACACTGGTTTCCAAACTTCATATCAGTTGGGACTCTGTTGGTTGTTCACTTTATTCTTTGGAAGATGAGTTAGGTGTCCCATTTGGGTGCATGAGCAAGTGGGCTCAGCACCCACCTACATTGCCACTATCTTCCTCTTCACATGGAACAGAGGTTTGAATCAACAATTTGGAAAACAAGGTAGAAAAAAAAAACCAAGCAGTGTGACAAAAAGAAAAAGAAAATTTTGAGAAATGAGGAGAGATTATAAAGCTTTGGTATAACATTAAACATAATATTTGCATCATGGAGATACCAGAAAGAGAAGAAAGTGAGCTAGGTATCGAGAACTTATTTGAAGAATAATGACGAAAAACTTCTCTATGTTTTTTTTTAATTTTATTTTAATCATTGTTCAAGTACAGTTTTCTCCCCCCTACTCCCATTCCAGCCCACTCACCCAACCCTCCCCCCTTCCCCCCCATTATCCCCACCCCTAGTTTTTGTCCATGTGTCCTCCGAATTTGTTCCTGTAAACCCTACCCATTCCCCCCTAAAATTCCCTCTTCTCTCCCTTCTGGTCACTGTCAGACTATCCCCTATTTCAGTGTCTTTGGTTATATTTTGCTAGTTTTTTTTTTGTTTTGTTGTTTAGATTCCTGTTAAAGGTGATATCATGTGGTATTTGTCTTTCACTGCCTGGCTTGTTTCCGCTTAGCATAATGCTTTCCAGCTCCATCCATGCTGTTGCAAAGGGTAGGAGCTCCTTCTTTCTTTCTGCTGCATAGAATTCCATTGTGTAAATGTACCATAGTTTTTTGATCCATTCATTTACTGATGGGCATCTAGGTTGCTTCCAGCACCTAGCTATTGTAAATTGTGCTGCTATGAACATTGGGATGCATAGGTTCTTTTGAATTGGTGTTTTAGTATTCTTAGGATAGAGTCCCAGCAGTGGAATTGCCGGGTCAAAAGGCAGATCCATTTTTAGTTTTCTGAGGAGGTTCCAAACTGCTTTCCATAGTGGTTGTACCAGTCTGCAGTCCCACCAACAGTGCACAGCCTCTTCAACACTTGTTGTTTTTTTGCTTTGTTTATGATGGCCATTCTGACTGGTGTGAAGTGGTATCTCATTGTGGTTTTAATCTGCATCTCTCTGATGACTAGCAATATTGAGCATCGTTTCATGTGTCTTTGGATTTTCTGTATGTCCTCCTTGGAGAAGTGTCTGTTCAAGTCCTTTGCCCATTTTTTAATTGGGTTACCTGTCTTCTTAGAGTGGAGTCGTGTAAGTTCTTTATATATTTTGGAGATTAAACCCTTGTCTGAGGTATCATTGGCAAATATGTTTTCCCATACAGTTGGTTCTCTTTTTATTTTGATACTGTTTTCTTTAGCTGTGCAAAAGCTTTTAATTTTGATGAGGTCCCATTTGTTTATTCTTTCCTTTATGTCCCTTGCTCTAGGAGACAAGTCAGTAAAAAAGTTTCTGCGTGAAATATCTGAGATTTTTCTACCTACGTTCTCTTCTAGGACTTTAATGGTGTCACGCTTTATATTTAAGTCTTTTATCCACCTTGAATCTATTTTTGTATAAGGTGTAAGTTGGTGCTCGAGTTTCATTTTTTTGCACGTAGCTGTCCAGTTCTCCCAACACCATTTGTTGAAGAGGCTATTTTTATTCCATTTTATGTTGCTGCTTCCTTTTTCAAATATTAATTGACCATAGAGACTTGGGTTTATTTCTGGGCTCTCTGTTCTGTTCCATTGGTCCATGTGCCTGTTTTTATGCCAGTACCAGACTGTTTTGATTACAGTGGCCTTGTAGTACAATTTAGTGTCAGGTATTGTGATCCCTCCTACTTTACTCTTCTTTCTCAAAATTGCAGCAGCTATTCGGGGTTGAAAAACTTCTCTATGTTGGTGAAGGAAAAGAACACACAAGTCCAGGAAGTGCAGAGTCTCAAACAAGATGGGCCCAAACTGGCCCACAAAAAGAAAGACACATTCTTATAGAACAGACCCAGTGGGATGAATGATATACTATTACTGAATGGGCCCCCCTTCTACTCTGGGGTTCCTTCCCTCCATACTAGCTTTGCCTTGCCTGCCACCAGGGAAAGACATCTCTCAATGCCAGAGATTGGTGAAGAGGAAAGGAATTATTTATTCAGAAATATACAGGCTTAGAGTAATGACTTAATGTCTTCATTAAAATACTAAAGTTCTTTAGAATACTCGAAAAGGCACACAGTCCTTCTTTCTTTTCTGACCCAGTCTGGGTTACTATATCTCAGGAAAACAAATGGAAGTCTGTGGCTCAGGTAGCCCCTTGGTTTCTAGCATCATCAGCTGTATCACCAGCCAGGATCTCCAGTTAATCTAAAACCATGTGTCTCCTTTCATGGCCCACCAGCAAGAGTCCTTTCACCCCTTTTCTTCCCAGCAAGGTCTGTCCTGCTTCCTAAGCCATGTGGCAAAAGGGAGCACCCCAAGGCCAACTGGTCCTGACTCTCGCCAAAGCTGCATGGTCTCCACTTACTCCAAAGTCATGTGGGCCCCAAACTTACTTTATTTGTCTCATGCAGGCACTGTAACCAGTGGGAGTTGCCTTCCAGTTCCATCCTGGGTTGAAGTTATTCCCACCTCCCTGGCTCAAAGCATGGCCACAGCTATTTAACATATCCATGAAACACATTAAAAGTTATAGACATGTTACATGACCATGCCAAAGGTTAGCTGCAAAACTGTTGCTATGCAAGAGCTCTCAATGGCTCTTTTCCATGTGTCCCATTCCCCAGTTCAATGGCCCTTCTCCATGTGTCCCATTCCCCAGTTCAGATTTGTGGGGGTGAGGAATATATATATATATATATATATATATATATATTCCAAATATATATATATATCCAAATATATATATGGATATATATATATATATATATATATATCCAAATATATATATATTTGGATCTTGTTTGGGTCTATATTTGGGAAATATTTATATACATAAATATTTCAGGACACCCTGAATAAATCAGGACACCGTGATTTCTGGGCCTCATTGCAAATCCCTAATTGGGAGACCCCTGGCTGCACCCTGTATCAACAGCACAATTAAAATGCCAAAGCTTAAAAACAAGGAGAGAATCTTAAAAGACACAATAGAAAAAAGATTAGTTACATACAAGGAAGATCCAGTAAAGCTGTAATCTGATTTCCTAACAGAAACCTTTTATGCCAGAAAGGATTGGCATGAAACATTTGAGGTGAGAAAAAGCAAGGACATACAACCAAGACTACTCTACCCAGCAAGGTTATATTTAAAATAGGAGGAGAAATAAAGCACTTCTCAGGCAATAAAGAGCTAAAGAAGTTTGTTACAACCAAACCAATATTGCAACAAATATTAAAGGACGTGCTTTCAAAAGAAGATAAAAAAAAGGAGGAAAAAAAAGAAAATGGCAATAAGTATTTATCTATATGATCACTTTAAATGTAAATGACTTAAATACTTTGATCAAAGACATAGGGTAGCTGAAAGATAATAACAAGACCCATATATATGCTGTCTCCAAGAGACCCACTTCAGAATGACAGATACACACAGACTAAAAGTAAAGGGAAGACAAATATATAACATGCAAATAAAAAGGAAAAAAAAAGCTGGGGTAGTAATCCTTACACCTCACAAAATAGACTTAAAAACAAAGGTTATAGTAAGAAACAAAAAAAGACACTACATAATGATGAAAGGAACATTCAGACAAAAGGATATAACCTTAGAAAATATTTATGCACCTAGTACAAGAGAAACTAAATATGTAAAGCAAATCTTGAGGGACATAAAGGGTTACATTGGCAGGAATGCAGTCATAGTAGGTAATTTTAACACCTTATTGACTTTAATGGATAGATCTTCCAGGCATAAAATCAACAAAGAGATAGTGACCTTAAATGACACAGTAGATCACATAGATTTAATTCATATCTTCAGAGAATTTCACTTCAAAAGAGAAGAATGTACAAGTTTTTCTAGTACGACTACTTGTTAGGACACAAAACTAGCCTCAGTAAACTTAAGAAAATTGAAATTATGGACAAAACCAAAAGCAGGTGGGATCGAGGGTGGGAGGTGGGTATGGATGGGTTGGGTGGGACTTGTGGGGGGAAATGGGGACAAGTGTACTTGAACAGAAATAAAATGTGAAAAAAGAAAATTGAAATTATATCAAGCATCTTCTCTGAACTCAATGCTTTGAAATGAGAAATCAATCAAGAGAACAAAACTAAAAAGTACACAAAGACATGGAAGCTAAATAACATGTTATTAAAAAATGAATGGGTCAATAATGAGATCAAGAAAGAAATCAAATGATACTTTGAAACAAATGAAAATAGGAACACAGCAATCCAAAATTTGTAGGACAGCAGAAAAGCAATCCTAAAAGGGAAATTCATACCATTACAGCCCTATCTCAAGGAAGGAAACAAAAGAAAAAAAAAAAACTCTCAAATAAACAACTATGTTACATCAAAGAAAGTTGAAAAAGGAAACAAAACCAACAATGTTCAAAGTGAATAGAAGGAAATAATAAAGATCACAGGAGAATTAAATGATACAGACACTAAATAAGTCAAAAGATCAATAAATCCAAGAGCTGATTAGTTGAAAAGATAAACAAAACTAAAAAGTCTATAACTAGACTCATCAAGAAAAAAAGGAGGATCCAAATAAATAATATCAGACATGAAAGCAGATAAATAACTGACACCAAAGTAATACAATGTATTGTAAGAAAATATTACAAAAAAACTATATGCCAATAAATCTGGTACTCTGGGAGAAATGGATAAATTCCTAGAAACATATAATGTTCCAAAACTAAATCAGCAAGAATCAGAGAACCTGAATAAACAGACTATAACTGGTGAAACTGAAGCAATAATTTAAAAAAAATCCTCCTTCCCCCCAAATCCATGGATTGGTTAGCTTCATAAGTAGTTTATACCAAACATTCTGAAAAAAACTAACACCCCTTCTTTTCAAACTATTGCAAAAAAAAAAAAATACCAGAGGAAGGAATACTCTCAAGCTCATTTTATAGGCAGCATTATTCTAATTCCAAAAACAAATAAAGGCATTACAGAAAAGAAAATAATAAGCCAATACCTCTGATGAATAGAGATGCTAAAATTCTCATCAAAATACTAGCAAATCAAATACAGCAATACATCGAAATGATCATACAACATTAAAAAGTGGGATTTGTTCCAGGAATGCAAGATATGTACAAAATTCTCAAAGTAATAAATGTGATGCATCACATAAAAATTGAGATAAAACACATTATCATATCAATAAATGCAAAAAAGAGAATTTGATAAACCCCAGCACTCATTTATGATAAAACCCCACAGCAAAGTGGAAATAGAGGGAACATATCTAAACACAATAAAGGCCATTTATGAGAAATTCATTGGCAGCATAATACGCAATGAGCAAAACTAGAAGTGTTTCCCTTAAGATCAGGAAAAAACAGGGTGACACTTACACTTCTCTTATTCAACATAGTACTGGAAGTCCTAACAATAGCAATCAAACAAAAGGAGAAACAAAAGTATCTAAATTGGAAGGGAAGATGTAAAAGTGTCCTTATTTGTAGATGACATAATACTGTACATAGAGAACCCTAAATGTTCCACCAAGAAACTTCTAAAACTGAAAAATGAATTTAGTAAAGCACTAGGGGACAACATAAATATCCAAAAACCAGTTGCAATTTTTAAGTGTTTTACATTTTTTGTTTTTTATTATTTATTTTTAATTTATATTGTTGTTCAAGTACAGTTGTCTCCATTTTCATACCACCATGCACCCCTGCCCTACACATCCCCACCTTCTGCTCTCCAACTTGCCACCTTTGGCTTTGTCCATTTATACATATTCATTTATGGCTCATCCCCAATTATCCCTCTCCACCCTCTTCTCTTGTAACTGTTAGTTTCTTATTTATTTCAATGTCTCTGGTTATATCTTACTTGCTTGTTAGTTTTGTTGATTAGGTTCCACTTATAGGTAAGATCATATGGTATTTTTCTTTTACCATCTGGCTTATTCCACTTAGCATAATGCTTTCCAGATCCATCCATGTTGTTGCAAAGGGTAAGAACTCCTTTCTTTATGCTGTGTAGTATTCTATTGTGTAAATGTACCAGTTTTTCAATCCATCAATTTACTGATGGGCACTTAGGTTGCTTCCACCACTTGGCTATTGTAAATTGTGAGGCTATGAACATTGGGGTGCATATGTTCTTTTAAATTGGTGTTTCAGGATCCTTAGAATCTGAACAGTAGTATTACTGAGTCAAAAAACAGTTTCACTTTTAGTTTTCTGAGAAAAGTCCATACTCTTTTCCACAGTGGCTGCACCAGTCTGCATTCCCACCAACAGTGTACTAGGGTTCCCTTTTCCATAACCTCTCCAACACTTGTTGATTTGTTTATATATATAAAAAAAACACACTTAAATATAAGTCGTGGCACCACAAAAGTCCTAGAGGAAAACATAGGCAAGAAAATCTCAGATATTTCTTTTCACACAGCAATATTTTCACTGATATGTCCCCTATAGCAAGAGACATAAAGGAAAAAATAAACAAGTGAGATCTCATCAAAATAAAAAGCTTTTGAACAGCTAAAGAAAATAGCATTAAAAAGAAAAGAGAACCAAACATATGGGAGAACATATTGCCAATGATACCTTGGACAAGGGTTTAATCTCCAAAATATATAAAGAAGCCACACAACTCCACTCCAGGAAGACAAACAACCCAATTAAAAAGTGGACAAAGCACTTGAAAAGACATTTCTCCAAGGAGGATATACAACAGGCCCAGAGACATATGAAAAGATGTTCAGCATCTCTCGCCATTAGAGAGATACAAGTTAAAACCACAATGAGATATAACTTCATACCGCTGAGAATGGCCATCAGTTGCAATTTTATATGCAAATAATGAACTATCGGAAACTGAATTAAGAAAACAATCCCATTCACAATTTTTCCAAAAGTAATAAAATACCATATAAGGCTTTGCATAGCATCAGTGATCCTGAGAAAAAAGAACAAAGTTGGCTAATGAAACAAGATACTTCTTCTATTCTCTAGGCACATAGTATAGGAAATTTTTATGTATCATTGAATCAATTTGTTTTTTAAGAAAAAAATGGAAATTGTGTGAACAGAGTAAGATTGTAACATTAGGTAAAATGATCCACCATTGTGAAAGGATATGAAAGATAAGTGTCAAGCAATCATCTTTCATTAATGAGAAGACTCTTATTTTTATTTTAAAGTCTAAATTTTAATTTTGGACAATGAGGGAGAAAACACATGTCATTTTTAGTAAAAGCAAAATACTTTGCCTACTGCATGCTGTAGCAGTAAATTACACAAGTATAAGATGGAAGAGGGTGAAAGGAATATGCTGAACTATGTCTGGGAACATAAGAATTAAATTTTCTTTATTTAAGTCTGTATAACTTTTATTTTTTCTTTTAATTTTTAAAGATTTTATTTATTTATTTTTAGAGAGGGAAGGGAGGGAGAAAGAGAAAGAGAGAGAGAGACATCAATGTGTGGTTGCTGGGGGCCATGGCCTGCAACCCAGGTATGTGCCCTGACTGGGAATCGAACCTGCGATGCTTTGTTTCACAGCCTGAGCTCAATCCACTGAGCTACTCCAACCAGGGCTATTTTTTTCTTTTATTTTTAAATTTTATTTTAATCATTGTTCAAGTACATTTTTCTGTCCTTTACTCCAGTTCCACCCACCCACCCACCCCTGGGTTCCACCTACCTCCCATTTCCACCCCCCACTAGTTTTTGTCCATGTTTCCTTTATATTTGTTTCTATAAACCCTTCCAATTCTCCTCTGAAATTCCCTCCCCTCCCCCTCTAGTCACTGTCAGCCTGTCCTCTATTTGAGAGTCTTTGAGTATATTTTGCTTGTTTCTTTGTTTTGTTGGTTAGGTTCCTGTTAAAGGTGAGATCATATGACATTTGTCTTTCACTCCCTGGCTTATTTCACTTAGCATAATGTTTTCCAGCTCCATCCATGTTGTTGCAAAGGGTAGGAGCTCCTTCTTTCTGCTGCATAGAATTCCACTGTGTAAATGTATCATAGTTTTTCCATCCATTCATTTACTGATGGGCACCAAGGTTGCTTGCATCACTTAGCTATTGTAAATTGTGTTGCTATGAACATTGGGGTACATAGGTTCTTCTGGACTGGTGTTTCAGGGTTCTTAGGATATAATCCCAGCAGTGGAATTGCTAGGTCAAAAGGCAGGTCCATTTTTAGTTTTCTGAGGAAGTTCCATACTGTTTTCTATAGTGGTTGTACCAGTCTGCAATCCCACCAACAGTGCACTAGGGTCCCATTTTCTCCACAACCTCTCCAACACTTGTTGTTTTTTGCTTTGTTTATGATGGCCATTCTGAGGGGTGTAAAGTGATATCTCATTGTGGTTTTAATTTCCATCTCTCTGGTGATGCAAATACAGCTAGTGATACCGAACATCTTTTCATGTGTCTCTGGATCCTCTGTATGTCCTTCTTGGAAAATTGTTTGTTCAAGTCCCTTGCCCATTTTTTAATTGGATTACTTGTCTTCTTAGAGTGTAGTTATGTAAGTTCTTTACATGTTTTAGATATTAAACCCTTGTCTGAGGTATCATTGCCAAATATGTTTTCCTATACAATTGGTTCTCTTTTTGTTTTAATATTGTTTTTTTTAGCCGTGAAGAAGATTTTTATTTTTATGAGATCCCATTTGTTCATTCTTTCCTTTATGTCCCTTGCTCTAGGAGACATGTCAGTAAAAATGTTTCTGCGTGTAATATCTGAGATATTCTTGCTTATGTTCTCCTCTAGGACTTTAATGGTGTCACGCTTTATATTTAAGTCTTTTATTCACCTTGAATTTATTTTGTGTAAGGTGTAAGTTGGTGCTGCAGTTTCATTTTTTTGCATATAGCTGTCCAGTTATCCCAACATCATTTGTTGAAGAGGCTACTTTTATTCCATTTTATGTTGCTGCCCCCTTTGTCAAATATTAATTGACCATAGAGACTTGGGTTTACTTCTGGGCTCTCTGTTATGTTCCATTCGTTCATGTGCCTGTTTGTATGCCAGTACTGGCCTTTCAATATAGTTTAGTACCAGGTATTGTGATCCCTCCTACTTTACTCTTCTTCTCAAAATTGCAGCAGGTATTTGGGGGTCATTTATCATTCCATATAAGTTTTGAAGTATTTGTTCTATGTCTGTGAATCATGCCATTGGTACTTTAATATGTATTACATTGAATTTGTAAATTGCTTTGGGTAGTATGGACATTTTGATGATGTTAATTCTTCCAATCCATGAACATGGTATATGTTTCCATTTGCTTGTGTCTTTCTTAATTATTTCTTCAGTGCTATTTAGTTTTCTGAATACGGGTCTTTTACCTCATTGGTTAGGTTTATTCCTAGGTATTTTATTTTTCTTTTTGCTATATCAAATGGGTTTCTTTTCTTGATTTCTGCTTCTGCAGTTTCATTGTTGGTGTACAGAAATGCTTTTGATTTCTGGATATTGACTTTGTATCCAGCTGTTTTTTCAAATTCACTTATTAGGTCAAGCAGTTTTTTTGGCCAAGTCTACAGAATTTTCTATGTACACTGTCATGTCGTCTGCAAACAGTGACAATTTTGTTTCCTCCTTTCTGATTGGATGCCTTTTATTCTTGTTCTCTAATCACTGTGGCTAAAACTTCCAGTACTACATTGAATAGAAGTGGTGAAAGTGGACAGCCTTGTCTTGTTCCTGATCTTAGTGGAAAAGATTTTAATTTTTGCCCTTTGAGTATGATGTTGGCTGTATGTCTCTCATAGATGGCCTTTATTATTTTGAGGAATGCTTCCTCTATTCCCACTTTGCTGAGTGTCTTTATCAAAAATCGGTGCTACACCTTATCAAATGCTTTTTCTGCATCTATTGATATGATCATGTGCTTTCTGTTTTTGCTTTTGTTTATGTGGTGTATTACATTTACTGATTTACAAATATTGTATCATTCTTGCATCCCTGGAATGAATCATACTTGATCATGGTGTATGATATTTTTAATGTATTGTTGGATGCAGTTTGCCAATATTTTGTTCAGGATTTTCGCATCTATGTTCATCAGCAATATTGGCCTAAGATTTTCTTTCTTTGTTGTGTCTTTATCTGGTTTTTGGATTAGGATTATGTAGGACTCATTAAAAGAGTTTGGGAGTCTTCCATCATTTTGGATTTTTTGGAACAATCTGTGAAGGATAGGGGTTAGATCTTCCTTAAATGCTTTGTAGAATTCTCCTGTGAACCATCTGGTCCATGGCATGTGTGTGTCGGGAGTTTTTTGATTACTGCTTCAATTTCATTTGCTGTTATTGGTCTGTTCAGTCTTTCTGCTTCTTTTTCATTGAGTTTTGGAAGATTATATTTTTATAGAAATTTGTCCATTTCACCTAGGTTTTCAAATTTCTTGGCATACACTTCTTCATACTAGTTTCTTACAATTCTTTGTATTTCTGTGGTATCCGTTGTAATCTCTCCTCTTCCATTTCTGATTGTGTTTATTTGGGTCTTCTCTCTTTTTTTTGATAAGTCTGCTAAGGGCTTGTTGGTTTTGTTTATCTTTTCAAAGAACCAGCTCCTGGATTCATTAATCCTTAGAATTGTGCTTTAGCCCTCTTTGTCACTCAATTCCCGCTCTAATTTTGGTTATTTCCTTCTTCCACTTGCTCTGGGATGTCTTTGGTTGTTGTTCCTGGAGTCTTGTAGATGTAGGGTGAGTAGTTTGTTTGAAATGTTTCCATGTTTTTTAGATAGGCCTGTATCACTGTGGACTTCCTTCTCAGGAATGTCTTTGCTGTGTCCCTATAAGTTTGAGGCTTGTGAATTTAGTTTCTTTTTGTCCAGTAACTTTTTGATTCCTTCTCTAATTTCATTCATTGTTTAATAGCATGCTATTTAATCTCCATGATTTTTGAGTGTTTTGGATTTTTTTTCCCTTCGAGTTTGTTTCTGGTTTCAGCCCCTTGTGATACAAGAAAATGTTTGGGTATGATTTCAATTTTCTTAAATTTGTTGAGGCTTGTTTTGTATCCTACCATGTGGTCTGTCTTTGAAAATGTTCCATGTGCACTTGAAAAGATGTGTATTTAGCTTAATTGGGATGGAGGGCTCTATATATATCAGTTAAGGTCCATTTCATCTAGGGCATTATTCAATGCCACTCTTGGTTGATATTTGTTTGGAGGATCTGTCCATTTTTGACAGTGGGGTTGTTAAAATCCCCCACTATAATTGTGTTGCTGTCAATATCTTTCCTGAAGTCCTCTAAGATTTTCTCTCTGTATTTGGGTGTTCCTGTGTTGGGTGCATATATGTTTACAATGTTTATGTCTCTTGGTGGATTCTTCCCTTGAGCATTATGAAGTGCCTTCTGGGTCTCTCTTTATGTGCCCTTTTTTCCGAGGTCTATTTTTTCTGATATGAGTATTGCTACCCTGGCTTTTTTATCCTGTCCATTTACTTGGAAAATTTGTTTTCTAGCCCTTCACTTTCAGCATGTGTAGGTCTTTATCCTGAGGTGGGTCTCTTGCAGGCAGCATATGTGTGGGTCATGCTTTTTTTATCCATTCAGCTATTGTATGTCTTTTGATTGGAACATTAATCCCTTTACATTTAAGGTTATTACTGATAGGTACTTATTTATTGCCATTTCATACCTGTGTCCTCTCTCTGTCTCTCTCTTTTCCTTCTTTTCCTTAAAGCAGGCCCTTTAGCATCTCTTGTAGTGCTAGGTTTGGTGAAGGTGTATTCTTTTAGACTTCTTTGTCTGGAAAGCTTCTTATTTGGCCTTCTATCTTGATTTAGAGCCTTTCTGGGTAAAGTAGCCATGGTTGCAGACCTCTGGTTCTCATTACGTCAATATTTCTTGCCAATCTCTTCTGGCTTGGAGTGTTTCTATTGAGAATTCAGCCGCTAGCCTTATTGGTGTTCTGTTGTATGTTACTTCTTGTTTCTACCTTGCTGTTTTTAAAATTCTCTCTTTGTCTTAAAATTTTGCCATTTTAATTATGATATGTCTTGAAGTGGGCCTCTTTGGGTTCCTCTTGATTGGAACTTTCTGTGTTTCCTGGATTTGTGTGATTTTTTCTCTCATCAAATTAGGGAAGTTTTCCATCATTACTTTTTCAAATAGGTGTTCTATCCCTTGCTCTTCTTCCTCTCCTTCTGGTATCCCTATTATACAGATATTATTACATTTCATATTGTCTTGCCTTTCTCTTAATCCATCTTCATTCTTTCTGAGCCTCTTTTCCTTTTCTTGCTCTTTCTGGGTATTTTTTTCCACTTGTCCTCCAGTTCATTCATCTGATCTTCTGGTTCATTGATCCTGCTTTTGATTCCTTGTACTGTGATCTTCAGTTCAGAAAATGTATTCTTCATTTCCTCTTGGCCCTTGTTGATAGTCTCTATTTCCTTTTTCATGTTCATATAGTTTGCAGTGAGTTCATTGTAGTTTCCTTGTAATTTATTATAGCTCATTGTGAGTTCATGAGCTTCCTGATATTCATTTATTTGAACTCAGTATCTGATTGTTGAGTTGCCTCTATTTTATTTAGCGTTCTTTCTGAGGCTTCCTCCTTTCCTTTCATTTGGGTATGGTTTCTTTGTCTTGTCATTGTTCCTGAGACACTTCTTGTTAGCCACTATTTCTTAATTGATCTGTTCTAGTTCCCTGGGTTTATGGTGTGAACTTCTGTGGTAGAATACCTGTGAGATTCAATGGTACAGTCTCTTTGGGTATCCTGGTGTTCACAGCTTCCCCCTACTCTTTTCTGTGATCGCTGGAGGGGGGAGGCAAAATGGTTTTAGGATAGCAAGAGAGTATTCTATGATATTTATAGTAGCAGCCAGTAGAGAAGAGATAGGAGATCCTTTGGATATGGTTGTGTTAACTGTGATCTTCCACTAGCCATTTTTTAGAAAGGATGGAAAGAAGATATAGACTCTTGCTGGGGAGGAAAGGATTGTAAGTTGGATTCTAGAAAGCAGTGAGTCTGTGGGATGTCAGATTCTGAGGTAGAGTGAGAATAAAGAATAGTAGATAGGTGTAGTGTGTGAGAGAATTGAGTTAACCACTACAGTAATAGAGTTCGGGAAACCACAAAGTGGTCTGAGATCTGGGAGGGGTGTTGTGTAATATTTACAATTGTATGGAATAGGTCTTATTTACAGTAATATTAGAGCAACAATACTATGACAGAATCTATGAGATCTAGATAACAAGAATAGGGAGTATAGAACCTTGAGTAGTGTACTAATGGAACACAAATGAAGGATAGTAAATTAGCAATACATTATGAATGAGATAACAGGGGAAACCTATCAAGTGATACAATATAACCAGACAAGCAAAGAAGAGTATACAGAAAAGAAGAATACCAAAATACTATTAAAATAAAAAATGTAAGAATAATGAAAAAAAGGTAATACAAATATGCAATAACTTCCAGGTTCAAAAAAAAAAAAAAAAGGAAAAAGGCAGAAGATGGAATGAAGAAGAGATAAATTTGGGAAAGAAAGGAATAACACTAGAGTGAAGAAAGGGAAGCATAAGAAATTGAGGGATATAAAAGTAATAAGAATTACAAAATAAAATGTTACTTAAAAAAGATAAAATCAAACAATCTAAACAAAACAAACAAATAAACAAGCAAACAAAACATAACCTCTTTTTGGTTTCTAACTGGCCAAACCAGTTTTTCTTGTCTTCAGCAGGCTGAGGGGCTATTGGAGTGGCTTTTCTGCCTTCTCAGTCTGAACTCAGTCAGTCTCTTGCATACTGTCCCCAGGGCTAGCCCTGCGGTCTCCCCAAAGCCAGCCTGGTGTCTCTTGAAGGGCCCTGTGTGTGGGTCTGGGCGCTCCTAAGCAAGCTCTCCAGCGCTCACTGCCTTGGGCTCTGGTATCCTGCAGAGCACTTGCACCTCTTCCGGATTCACAATGTGAGCTCTGGGGATCGTGAGGGACACACATTTCCCCCGAGGTCACGAGGTCTCGGCCTGAGCCCCAGGGATTCCTATGGGGTGCACACTTCCCCTAAGTTTACCGCCATGGTCTCCAGGATTCCCGGAGCCCCTGCCCCTTTTCCAGGTTTACTGTTTGAGCTCAGGGGATCCTGAGGGGCACATACTTCCCCCGAGGTCACAGCCTGAGCATTGGGGATCCTGTGGAGCACCTGTGCCTTTTCTGTGTTCAGGGCTGTGGAGTCTAGGTATTCCACAAAACCACACTATCTCTGGGTCGAGGGCGCAGGCACACAACCAGGCCATCCTTGGTCACACAGGATGGGGGGCACACTCTTCCCAGTGCTATGCGTGGGTGCTCACAGCCCCTGTGTGATTGTCCCTCAGTCCTCACTCCCCTCTGCGTGCCTTCAAGCAAGGAGGCCTCCCCTGTGTTGCTCAATCCTTGTTTGGCAGGGGAGGGAGCAGTTGACCCAGGTCTCTCCCGAGTGCCCTAAGGCAGACCTGGGAGCACCGGGTCCAGGGGCTGCAACCTCCCTGGTCCCCGCAATGATCTCTGGGCCCTTATTATCCTGAAGCAGTCTCCTTACCATCTGGTTTTTCAATATCCGCTATAATTTTTGATCTCCAGTTTTCATAAATGTTGTGATATTGTTGACCTTTTGCTCTGTTTCTCCGTAGATTGGTCAGTTTTTCTCCCATGTGTAAGGAGAAGAGGAATCTGCTCCCTGCTACCATGCTGCCACCTTCCAAGTCCCTAAATATTTTTTATTGTTGTTCAAGTACAGCTCTTTCCATTTTCCCCCACCCCATTGACCCCCACTTCCCACCCTGAATCCTAGCCCCCTTTGGTTTGTCCATGGAACCTTTATACGTGTTCATTGATTACTCTTACCTTTCTTCCCCTGTTACCCCCTTCACCCCTCCAGTTACTATCAGTTTGTTCTTTATTTCAATGTCTCTGGTTATATTTTGCTTGTTTGTTTGTTTGGTTGATTATGTTCTTCTTATAGGTGAGATCATATAATATTTGTTTTTTCACCACCTGAGTTATTTCACTTAGCATAATGTTCTCAGTTCCAACCATGCTGTTGGGAAGGGTGGAGCCCTTTATTTACCAAAGTGCCCATCAGTAAATGAGTGGATCATAAAACTGGTACATTTACACAATAAGCATTTTTTTGTATCTTTTCAGCACTCATGAATACAGTGAGATAAAATAATATGTGTTTAATGTAAACCAAATTCCAAGTTTAAAATGTTGGTTTATCCTTTTGGAATTTGTCATATTTCTAGATTTGGTTTCTTTCTACAACCACAAAAATAAAGTATCTCCTTACTGTGAGAATTTCTTTCATGATAGTTGGAAAGAAGTAAAACTAGGTAAAATTGCTGAAAATTTAAATGATTAAGTAGCCTTCCACTGTGATTTATTTTATCATATTTCAGTACCTCAAAAGCCACAGTTCACTTTCCTTTGTTTAAGAAACAGGCACTAACAACCACAACAAAAATTTATGTTTAAAATCTGTAAGTAGGTGATTGAGCCTTGTAATTTTTAGAATCCTAAGTAGGTTTTGTACTGTTTTCTGTAGTCTAGTAGTACTTGATAAGTTTTGACTTCATGCATGAGTAAGATCAGGTATCTTCATTAAGGGAATAGCACAAATCAGTTTTCTTTCTGTGATTTCCATGATGAAAAAATTTTAAAAGATTTTTTTAAAATTGGAATTAGCTGGAAAAATAATTTCCTCACTTATCTTAAAGACAGAATCCACTTATCATGAAATGTTTTATAATCAAATTCAAATAGTCCAGTTAAAATAATTGAAATGTTTGACATAAAGGCATTCAAGAATTATCAATCAAAATTAAAATGGATATGTAGAATATTTTAAAATGTATATGATTATATGTTAAATACTATAATACATGATCTGAGTATATTATGAATGTAGCAGTTAAAAATGAATGCACATGTAAGTGGGCAAGATGGTGGTGGAATAGGTGGAAAATACACTCACTTCTTTCCAGGACCAAACTGGAATTATATCTATATTATAGAACAATCATCCTGAATAACAAATTGAAGGCTAGCTGAAGATAAGTCTTACAACAAAGAACTTACAAAGGCAGTCACATTGAGACTGATAGGAAGGGTGGAGACATGAAAAGAGCTAGCCCCACTAACCTGTTCTCCAGGGATATCTAAGCTATGATGAGATTCCCCAGAGAAGCATGGAATCTCAACCCCAAGCCAATATTTCCAGCCCATAGCACCAGTACCAGGAAGGGGTACCTTCATAACAACTGACTGTGAAAAGCAGTGGGGTTTGTGTTGGCCAGGGAAGACAGGGATCCACTAAAGACACAGACAACTTCTTAAATCACCAAGCATGCAGTTTCATTCACAGTCACTCATCCTGGGCTCCTGCAGAGTGAGAAAAGAGTGGATTATATTGTTATGAAGAGATTCTGTGTTTTTTGGCTCTGGGGAGGGAGCTGAAGGGATAATGGCTAGGATCTCTGTGCCAAGTCACTCTCCTATAACACAGATGACCTCTTTATGAGTATAGCACTTCCTTCTATGTCACACTAGTTTGGGAGAAAGCAAGCGCCCCACCAACTAAACTCCCTCTTGCCACACCTGTGAAGCTTATGCCTTGCTGAAGGGAACAGCCAGAGACTTTTTACTGACTTAGTTTAAAAGGGAGCTGGCAGGAAAAGACAGGTGGAGGCAGAACTTGGGGTACTTTGAACTATCTGTTGACATGACCCCAGGCCTCCTTCTGGGAGAAACCAGCCTTGATACACTGCTTGATCCTTTCCACATGCACCCAAGCACAACAAAAGCAACCATAAATCATGGATCACTTTAAATTACAAAAAGGCAGTGCAGGTCCAGTCACTGATATTGAATTGAATCAGAGTCCCTCCCAAGAGGCCCAGAAAACACATACCTAGCGACCAGCTTCCAACAACATTAGACCATGATCAAATAAGCTTTACAAGTGGTATAACCAGAGGGATATCTCATTAGGCACAAGACCCTGGTCAAGCAAATTCTGCTTCATGTAGTAAGCATCTCCACAGCAGCTCCCACACCATGGTTAGGGTTGAGTCACAGTCATCCAGCCTGAGGGCCTGAGGATTGACCAGAAATATAGCCAATAGTAATCAGGACTCAAGTACAAAAAAAGACCCACATAATTGAAACAAGGGACATTCCTAGGGCACTCCCAGGTCAGGTGATCAAGGAGACTGCACCACTGAACCACACAGGAAACTTAATACATAAGGCCGCCCAAAAAAGACTGGGAGTCATAGCATATCTATCTAATAAAAATAAATATGGCCAAAAGGAGGAGATAAAGAAACAGGGTCCAAATATAAGGACAGAAAAAAGTCTCCAAAAATGAGCTAAATAAAATGGAAGCAAACAATTTATCAGACATAACATTTAAAGTAATGGTTATATGATGCTCAACAGCATGAAAAAGGACATAGAAATCATAAAAATGACAGGTAAAAATGTGGAGTACCATATCTGAAATGAAAAATACACTAAAAGAAATAAACAGTATGTTGGGTGAAGCAAAGGATTAGATCAGCAATTTGGAACATAAGATAGAAGAAACACCCAATCACAGGAATAAAAAAAAAATAAATGAGGGTACTTGAAGTACTTTTTGGACAACATGAAGCATGACAACATCCACATCATAGAAGTAACAGAAGAAGATGAAAGAGAACAAGAGATTTAGAACCTATGTGAAAAAATAATGACTGAAAATTTCTCTAATATGGTGAAGAATAAAAACACACATGTCCTGGAAGTTCAGAGAGGCACAGACAAGATGGATCCAAAAAGGGCTACACCAAGGCACATTGAATTAAAATGGTAAGAAAAAGAAAGAAGCAACAACAACAACAACAACAAGTCCTTGCTGGCATGGCTCAGTGGATTGAATGCATGCCTCTGAACCAAAGTGTTGCTGTAGGAGACCGTTCTGCATGGCGTGGGCCCAGCTCCCACTCAGAGATGCACAGGACCCATGCCCATGGATAGGTTCTCCCGTGGGGAATCAGGCCTGCAATGTGCCTAGGCTGCTTTGAGTCTTGCTCTTGCTAAAATCTCCCTCACCCTGAATTGAGGACATTTACTGCAAAATAACTTCCTAAAATCCATGCTAAACCTTCCAAGGATGAGTGTAACTGGTTTAACCACTTTTGCCTTTTCATTTGCAAATATCCCTCTTCTGTGATGTGATGTGATTAGCAGCATTGTCTCCTTTGTTTTCTGTAAAAGGTAACCACCTAAAGTGAACCTGTGCATAGTAAATGAGGACCATCATGTAATATGCCAAGAAACCCAATAAAGGCCAGTCATGGCAAGGTCCAAGGCTTTTGCTCCCCTTGAGAGAAAAGCCATGCTGTTCTTTTTCCTCCACGGAACTCGGTAATCCATGTGAATGTGTCATTTTGTGGCAGGAAAAGAGAAACTCCAAAACTTTCTTATGCTCTGTAACTGTAACACTTGCAAAATTTCACACAGGACTGTAGAAGCTGACCAGTCATCACTAAGGCAACGGCCAGTTACTCAAGGTCATACAATAACTCCCATGATAAGCTCCTGTGCTCTGTAGCTTCTGTAAATTTCCTCCTGCGTTTTTCTCTTTTGTCTCCCATATAAGGTAGCTAGACCTAACTTCCGCATTCAGCTTCTGTAACCTTGCTTCGCCATGTAGGCAGGAAGCCTGGGACCATTTAAACCCCAGGAGAGTAAGGATCAGTGCTCAGAGGATTTGGATGTTAACCCCCTCTGGGCCCCCAGATAATAAAGTTTGTGCTTCGTTATCTCTCTGAGTGTGGGTGGATTTTCCACAACAATTTCATCCATAATGATGTGGACACTGCGGACCACTGTCTGCATCATGATACTAGTTCAATGCCCCATCAGGCACAAGCCTGGGTTGAAGGCTAAGTCCCCAGTAGGGGGAACACACGAGACAACCACACATTTATGTTTCTCTCCCTTTCTTCTTCCTTTCTCCTCTCTCTAGAAAATATATAAAACCTGAAAAGCAAAAGAATAAAAGAAAGAAAGAAAAAAGAAACAATCTTTAAAAACTACCAGAAAATTACAGTTAGTTACCTTCAAGGGACTGTACCAAAATACTGTCAGCTGATTGCTAAATAGAAATATTTCAGGCCAGATGCTATTGCATGAAACATTAAAAATGATGAAAAACTAAACTTACTTTAACCCAAGACTACTTTGCCCAGTAAAGCCATCATTTAAAATTAACAGGGAAAAAATTCTCCCCAGGTAAGAAAAACCAAAAGGAGTTTGTTACCACCAAATCAGTATTACATAAATGTTAAAGAGTATATGGAGAAGGAGGAGGAAGGAGAAGGACAAGGACAAGGAGAAGAAGAAGGAGGATGCGGAGGAGGAGAAGGGGAGTGGGAGGAGGGGATGGAAAAAGAGAAGAGAAAAGAGGAGAAACATAGTTAAAAGAGTAAAATGGAAATAAATTTGTACCATTATACAATTACTTTAAATGTAATTTTAATACCTCTAGTCAATCAAACACATAGGCTAGCTGAATGGATAAGAACACAAAAACCATATATATGTTATCTATAAAAAAAACTACTTCAGAATTGAAGATGCACTCAGACAAAAAATAAAAGGATAATAAAAGTATTTTATGGAAATGAAAATAAAAAAAAAAAGAATTGACGTAACAATACTTATATCTGACAAAATAGAGGCTATAGTAACCAAAAAAGAAGGACACTACATAATAATAAAGGGAGAAATCCAGCAACAATATATAACCCTTAAAAAATTTATGCAGTCAACCTAGGAGCACCTAAATTTGTAAAGCAAATATTTGTAATGTAAAGAGAAAGTTTGACAGTAATACAGTCATAGTATGGAACTTTAACATCCCATTAACATCCACAAATACATTTCCAGAAAGAAAATAAACAAGGAAAATATGGCCTTAAATGACACACTAGATCATATAGACTCAAGTGATACCTCAGAGCATTTCGACCCAAACAGTAGAATATACATTCTTTTAAAGATAACATGTAACATTTTCTAGGATAGAACACATCATAGGATACAAAATAAATCTTAATAAATTTAGTAAGATTGATATATCAACCATGCTGTCTGACTATAATGGTATGAAAATAGAAATAAATATTACACACACACACATACATACACACACAAAACTGAAAAACACACAACTTGGAGGATAATAGCATATTATTAAACAAGTAACATTGACAAACAATGTTAAAGAGACCAACAAAAATTCCAAAGATAACTTGAAATAAATAAAAATGAGAACTCAACATCTGAAAATCTATGGGACAGCTAAAAATTAGCCCTAAGAGGAAAATGTATAGGACTACTGCTTATATCAAGAAACAAAAAAATCTGAAACACACAATGTAACTTTACACTTACAAAACATGGAAGATAACAACCACACAACCCAAGTGAGTAAAAGGAAATAATTAATAAAGATCAGAAAATGAATACACAAAATGGAGACCTGCATTCAGCTATTAAGGCCAGAGGTATACCTTTACTTTACTCTCTGTATACTGAATTTCCAGCCTCGCATTATAATTTACCTCACAGGAACCTTGAGCACATTTTCTTCCATAAGACATTGCACTGTTCCTACACTGATGGCATTATGCTTGTTGGACTTAGTAATCAAGAAGTAGCAAGTACTCCAGACCTATTGAAAAGACATTATATCAGGAGGTGGGAAATAAATCTGACAAAATTTCAGGGGCCTTTCACCTAAATGACATTTTTAGGGATCCAGTGGTATGGGGTATGTTGAGAAACCCCTTCTAAGATGAAGGACACATTGTACATCTAGCCACTTCTAAAAGGAGAATAAGGGCACAACACTTAGTGAATTTCTTTGCATTTTTAAGACAATGCATTTCTCTTTCAGATGTGATAACCTGGCCCAAGTCACCTCCAAACTGTTCATTTTTTAATGGAGCCCAGGATAAGAGAAAGACGTACTACAGGTCCAGACTGTCACTCAAGCTGCTCTTCCAATTCAGCCATGTGATTTGGCACATCCAATGATGCCTGAAGTGTCAATGGCAGGGTGGATGGTGTTTATAACATTTGGCAGACCACGCTTGGTGAATTACACTACAGGTCCTCAGGACTTTGGAGCCAAGTTCTGCCAGTCTCCATAACCACTCTCCATTAAGACAGATTTTGGTGATGTTAATTCTTGCAATCCATGAGCATGATATGTGCTACCATTTATTTGTGTCTTCGTTAATTTCTTTCTTCACTGTTGTGTAGTTTTCTGAGTACAGGTCTTTCACCTCCTTGGTAAGGTTAATTCCTAGGTACTTTATCATTCTTGTTGCCATAGAAAAAATATTTTTTCCCTGATTTCTGATTCTGACCTTTCATTGTTGGTGTATAAACATGCCTTTGATTTCTGGATATTGACTAGGAACCCTGAAGTTTGAAATATTTCAACTTATTAGGTCAAGTAGTTTTTTGGTAGAGTCCATAGGGTTTTCTATGTACACTATCATATCATCTGCAAGCAGTGACAGTTTTACTTCCTTTTTTCCAGTTTGGATGCCTTTTATTTGTCTTTCTTGTCTGATCACTGTGGTTAGTACTTACAGTACTGTATTGAACAGAAGTGGTGAAGGTGGACATCCTTGCCTTGCTCCTGATCTTAACGGGAAAGCTTTTAGTTTTTGCTGATTGAATATGATGTTGGCTGTAGGTTAATCATACATGGCCTTTATCATGTTGAGGAATGCTTCCTCTACTCCCACTTTGTTGAGTGGTTTTATCATAAATGGATGCTCTACCCTAACAAGTGCTTTCCCCATATCTATTGATATGATCATGTGATTTTTTTAAAATTTATTTACTTAGAAGGGAAGGGGAAAAGGAAGAGAGGGAGAGAAACATCAATGTATGGTGTCCCCAACTGGGGACCTGGCCTGCAAAGCAGGCATGTGCCCTGACTGGAAATCAAACCAGCAATCCTTTGGTTCACAGGCCTGCACTCAATCCACTGAGCTACACCAGCCAGGGTTGACCATGTGATTTTTGCCTCTCCTTTTGTTTATGTGAGGTATTGCATTTATTGATTTTTCAAATGTTGTACCATACTTGCATCTCTGGGATGAATCCCACATGATCATGGTGTACGATCCTTTTAACTTATTGCTGGATGAAGGTTGCCAATATTTTGTTGAGGATTTTAGTGTCTAAGTTCATCAGTGATATTGGCCTGAAGTTTTCTTTCTTTGTCGTGTCTTTATCTGGTTTTGGGATTAGGATGATGCTGGCTTCATAAAAAAGTTCAGGAGTCTTGCCTCTTCTTGGATTATTTGGAATAGTCTGAGAAGGATAGAGTTTAGGTCTTCCTCAAATGTTTTGTAAACTTCTCCTGTGAAACCATCCAGTACAGGGACTTTGAGTGCTAAGAGGTGTTGTTTGTTTGTTTGTTTGTTTTAATTTTGCTTTGATTTCACAGCTGCTATAGGTCAGTTCAAGGTTTCTGCTTCTTCATTCACTTTTAGAAGATTATATTGTTTTGTAGAAATTTGTCCATTTCACCTAGGTTTCCAAATTTCTTAACATGTTGCTTGTAGTAATTTCTTACAATCCTTTGTATTTCTGTGCTATCAGTTGTAATCTCTTTTTTCATTTCTGATTTTATTTATTTTGGTCCTCTCTGTTTGTGATGAGTCATTTTAAAAGCTTGTCGATTTTGTTTGTCTTTTCAAAGAACAAGCCCCCAGATTTGTTGATGTTTTGAATTGTTCTTTTAGTCTCGATGTCATTTAATCCTGATCCTATCTTGGTTATTTCCTTCCTTTACTTGCTCTGGGCTTTGTTTGTTGTTCTTCCAGTTCTTCTAGATGTACAGTTAGGTTGTTTATTTGAAATAGTTCTTTCTTTTTCAGGTAGGCCTGTATCTCTATGAAATTTCCTCTAAGGACAGCTTTCACTGTGTCCCATAAGTTTTGGAATTTGTGAGTTCATTTTCATTTGTTCCCAGAAACTTTTTTATTTGTTCCTTGATCTCACTATTAACCTATTCACCGGTTAGGAGCATGCTATTCAATCTTCATGAATTTGAGTGTTTCTGAGTTTTTTCCTTCAGGTTGGTTTCCAGTTTCAGTCCCTTGTGGTCTGAGAAAATATTCGATATATTTCAATATCTTTGAATTCACTGAGGCTTGTTTTGTGTCCTATCATGTGGTCTACTTTTGAAAATGTTCCATGTGCATTTGAAAACAATGTGTATTTTTCTTCTTTGGAATGAAAGGAGATTACATATAATCTTCAGTTAAAGATTCGATTCATTTGGTCTAGGGCATTGCTCAATGCCAAAATATCCTTGTCAATATTTTGTTTGGAAGATCTATCCATTTTTGACAGTGGGTTGTTAAAATCCCCTAGTATTTTTACAGCAACAGTGTTGCCGTCTAAATCTTTCTTGACCTCCAAGATTTTCCTTATATATTTGGGTGCTCCTCTGTTGGGTCCATAGGACCATAGGGTGTTTATGATATTTTTGTCTTCTTGATGGATTCTGAAGCATATTTCAATATCTCTTTTTATGGTCTTTGTTTGAAGTCTGTTTTGTCTGATACAAATACTCCTACTACAGCTTTTCATTCCTGTCAAATTACTTGGAATATTTTCTTCCAACCCTTCACTTACAACCTGTGTAGATCTTGTTTTCTGAGCTGGGTCTGCTGTAGGCAGCATATATGTGGTTCATGTTTTCTTATCCATTCAGTTACCCTATATCTTTTGATTGGAGCATTTAATCCATTTACATTTAAGGTTATTATTGATAGGTACTTATTTGTTTCCCCCCTTTTTACCTGTGTTCCTCTCTCTTTCATTGTCTTCTAATAGCAGTCCCTTTAGCATACCTTGCAAAGCTGGTTTGGTGGAGCAGTATTCTTTCAGCCTTCTTTTGTCTGCAAAACTCCTTAATTTGACTTACATTTTAATTAAGAGCCTCACTGGGTATAGTAGTCTTCGTTGGAGGCTTTTGCTTTTCATGTCTTGGAATATTTCTTGCCATTGCCTTCTGGCTTACAGTGTTTCAGTTGAGAAATCAGCCATAGCCTTACTGGAGCTCATGCATGTCACTTCTTGTTTCTCTCTTTGCGCTTTTGAGATTCTCTCTTTGTCTTTAAAACTTGGCATTTTAATTATGGTGTTTCTTGGAGTAAGCCATGATAAAAAAAATAATATCTGGAAATCAGTAACATTTTTATACAGCAAAATCTTTCAGAAAGAGAACCTAAGGGAAAGCCCATTTACTATTGCAACAAAAAAAGGTACATAAGAATAAACAGGTCCTGGCTGATGTGGCTCAGTGGATAAAGTGCTGGAGTGAACCAAATGGTTATTGGTTCAATCCCCAGTCAGTGCACATGCCTGGGTTGCAGTTCAAGTCCTCAGTAGGGGGCACTTGAGAGGCAACCACATATTGATGTTTCTTTCCTTATCTTTCTCCCTCCTCTTCCCTTCTCTAAAAATAAATAAAATCTAAAAAGAAAAGAATAAATTTAACCAAGGTGGTAATACAGCAGTATTCAGAAATCTGTAGGAAAATACAGAAAGAAATAGAGAAAATGGTGAGGAGAAAATGGAGACAACAGTTCTGGAACAACAATAAAAAAAAAAGGAAAGAGAAAAATAAGATAAAAAATAAATAGAGGAAGTTAAAAACAATTGGAAGCATATGTCATACTCATAAATTGGAAGAATGAACATCATTAAAATGTCAATACTATCTAAAGCAATCTATAGATTCAACACAATTCCTATTAAAATATCAAAAGCATATTTCACAGTTTTAAAACAAATATTTCAATAATTTATATAAAAACAAAAAGACCCTGAATAGCCTCAGCAATCAAGAGAAAGAAGAGTAAAATTGGAGGGATCACAACACAAGATATCAAACTATAGCACAAATCCATTGTAATCAAAACAACCTGAAACTGGCACAAAAACAAGCACCATAGATCTGTGGAACAGAACAGAGTCCTGAAATCAAGTCATGTGTTTATGGTCACTTAATATTTGACAAAAGAGATAAAAACATGCAATGGAGTAAAAAAAAAAAATCACTTGAATATATGGTGTTGGGAAAAACTGGACAGTTATTTACCAAAGAGTACAACTAGACCACCAATTTATACCATACACAAAGATTAAAATAAATAAAAGACTGAAACATGAGTCATAAAACAATAACAAATTTTAGAAGAAAACATAGGCACTAAATTCTTAGACATTTGTTGGAGCAATGTTTTTGTTGATGTGTCTCCTAGGTCATGGAAAATACATGAAAAAATAAACCAATGGGACTACATCAAACTAAAAAGCTTCTACACACCAAAAGAAACTATCATCAAAATGAAAAGGGGACCCACCATATGGGTAAATATATTACCAATGATACATATGATAAGGGGTTAATCTCCAAAATACATAAGGGACTTATATAACTCAACATCAGGAAGATGATCAAATTAAAAAATATGCAAAAGACCTGAATAGGCATTTCTCCAAAGAGAACATATAGATGGCCAATAGACTTATGAAGAAATACTCGACATTTCTAATCATCAAAGAGATGCGAATTAAAACTACAATGAGGTATCACTTCATATCTTTCAGGTTGGCTGCTATCAATAAATCAACAAACAATGTGTTGCCAAGAATGTGGAGAAAAGGGAACCCTAGTGCACTATTGGAGAGAATGCAGATTGGTGCAGCTACTGTGAAAAAACTGTGAACGTTTCTCAAAAAATTAAAATGGAAACTGCCACTTCCAGCCAAGATGGAGGCATAAGTAGATACACTTTGCCTCCTTGCAAAACCAAAAGAAGGATAACAACAAATTTAAAAGCAAAAAATAACCAGAACTGCCAGAATATCAAACTGTATGAAAGTTTGAAAACCAAGGAGTTAAAGAAGACACATTGAACCAGACTGATAGGAGAGGAAGAGATGGGCAGCCAGGTTGGAGAGGACTCCTGAAAAGATGGCAGCTGGAGAACTGGGGTGATCGAGGCAGTAGCTGTCAGACTGGGGGGTGTCAAATTCACCTGTGGATAAACCAAGAGGAACAACTGTGGAGAGAGATAGACCACACAACCTAGGGTCCCATCACTGGAAAAGAAAGCTGCAAAACCTCTAATTGTAAAACCTGTGTGGGTTGCAGCAATGGGAGAAACTGCCAGTCTCACAGGAGAGTCCTTTGGGGACACCCACAGAGTCCTAGAATACATATGAACTCTGTGTCCATATGTATGCACACACCCAGGAATCAGCAGCAGAGGGGCCCAATTTGCTTGTAGGTAGTGGAGGAAGTGACCAAAAGCTGACCAAGAGGTGAAAAAGCAGCATTGTTCCCTCTCAGATCCCTCCCACTACATAAAATACCACAACGGAGCAATGTGAGTTGCCCAGCCCTCGTGAAAACCTAAGGCTTGGCCCCTAACTACATAACAGGTGTGCTGAGACAAAATGACCCAAATGAAAGAACTGATTAAAATTTCAGAAAAAAGACAAGCAAGTGATGAAGAGATAGCCAACCTATCAGATGCACAGTTCAAAACATTGGTAATCAGGGTGCTCAACTATTTCTGTGAGTATGGTCACAAAATAGAGGAAAAAGTGAAGGCTATGAAAAGTGAAATAAAGGAAAATGTAGAGAGAACCAACAGTGAAGGGAAGGAAACTGGTACTCAAATCAATGGTTTGGTGCAGAAAGAAGAAAGAAACATTCAAACAGAACAAAATGAAGAAACAAAAATAATTAAAAAAGGAGAGGCTTAGGTGCCTCCAGGACAACTTTAAATGTTCCAACATCTGAATCTTAGGGGTGCCAGAAGGAGCAAAGGAAGAGCAAGAAATTGAAAACATAATCAAGGAGAATTTACCTAATTTGTCAAAGGAAATAAATTTCCAGGAAGTTCAGGAAGCTCAGAGAGTCCCAAAGAAGTTAGACTCAAGGAAGCACACACCAAGATACATCATAATTACATTACCCACAGTTAATGATAATGAGAGAATCTTAACAGAAGCAAGGGAAAAGGAGACAGTTACCTATAAAGGAGTTCCCATAAGACTATTAGTTGATTTCTCAAAGAAAACTTGCCAGGCAAGAAGGACGTGGAAAGAAATATTTGAAGTCAGGAAAGGCAAGGACCTACATCCAAGATTACTCTATCCCACAAAGCTATCATTTATAATGGAAGGGTAGATAAAGATCAAGATAAGGTCAAGTTAAAGGAGTTCATCTTTACCAAGACCTTATTATATAAAATGTTAAAGGGAATTATGTAAGAATTAGAAGATCAAAAATATTAACAATAAAATGACAACAAACTTGCAACTATCAACTGAACCTAAAAACAAAAAATGAGCTAAGCAAACAATGAAACAGGGACAGATTAACAAAAATAGAGATCACATGGAGGGTTATCAATGGGGAGGGGGAAGAGGAAGGGAGAGAATGGGGGTAAAGGTACAGGGAATAAGAAGCATAAATGGTAGGTTCAAAATAGACAGAGGAGGTTAAGAATAGGAGGGGGAATAGAGAAGGCAAATGACTTATATGTATGACCTATGGAAATGAACTAAGGTAGGGGAATGATGATGGGAGGGGGATACAGAGCAGTGGGGAATAAAGGGGAGAAAATAATGGGATAACTGTAATAGCATAATCAATAAAATATATTAAATAAATGAAACTGCCTTTTGACCCACCAATCCCACTGTAGGGATTTATATTAAGAATTGCAAAACACCAAAAGGATACACACACACACACACACACACACACACACATACACACACACACACACATTCACAGCAGCATTATTTACAAAAGCCAAGATCTGGTAACAGCCGACGTGTCCATCAATAGATGGGTGGATAAAAAGCTGTTGTACATTTATATGATGGGATGCTACACAGCTGCAAAAAGAAGAATCTCTTACCCATTGCTAGAGCATGGGTGGACCTGGAGAGTATTATGCTAAGTGAAATTAGCCTGTCAGACAAAGACAAATACCATATGATTTCACTTATATGTGGAATCTAGTGAACAAAATAAACTAACAAATAAAAAAGAACCAGAAGCGTGGGTACATGGAACAGTCTGACAAGTGTCATAGGAGTTCAGGGGGTGAGGGTGATTAAATAAAAGGTGAAGGTGTTAACTAAAGAATATGAGTGTATTAGCCCTGGCTGGCGTAGCTCAGTGGATTGAGCGCGGGCTGGGAACCAAAGTGTCCCAGGTTCGATTCCCAGCCAGGGTACATTCCTGGGTTGCAGGCCATAACCCCCAGCAACCACACATTGATGTTTCTCTATCTCTCTCCAACTCCCTCCCCTCCCTCTCTAAAAATAAAGAAATAAAATATTAAAAAAAAAGAATATGAGTGTATTGCCCTTGGACATATACAATAATGTAATGAAGGCCAGGATAAGTAGGGGTGGGGGACTTGGTGGAAGTGGGTGGGGGGATGGAATGGTGGATATCTGTAATCATGTCAACAATAAAATATTTAAAAGTAATAATAGTGAAAATAAATAATACCTGCCTGAAGGAGAAAAAATAGTAGTGAGGAACATGTAATGGTGATTTTACTCTTATAAAATAGAGAACAATTATACCTAGCAGAAAAAAAAAAAAGATTGGGAAAAGCTCAAATACACATTGACAGAAAAATAAATAAATGGTAATAAAATGTCCTGCAGCATAAAAATAAGTGTGTAATATGAAAGAATCTTGTACAACTTACTTGAAACAAAGGACACATTCCACAAAAAGTGTAATTATACCTACTTAAATTTTTTAAAAAATTAAAACATGCAAAGCTACACAACAGTTGTTTTGACATAGACATACCATTATAAATAAAAAGGGAAGGAAGGGAACTATAAAATGTAATTAAAGACAGTATTACTCTCTTTAGAAGGGACATAATATGCTTCAACGGTTTCCATAATTTTCTGTTTCATACATTGTGTGGTGTATATTTGCCATCATTTTTATTACTTGCTTGTTTTTTATCAGTAAATTATTTAATAATAAAATCTATCAAAATAAAAATAAGAAAGTGATATTAGTTTTATTTGCTTCAAAATGTCTAGAACTCAGTCACACAGTCACACCGAACACTTGAAATAAAGATCAAACTGACAGTAACCAGATAGTAGGGGAGAGAGGAATAATAGGGGGTAACTGGGGAAGGCCCATCAAGGGACATCTATAAAGGACACATGGACAATGCCAAAGGGTGTAGGTTCCAGGGTGGGAGGTGGGGATGGGAGGGGCGAGGGGGCATGGTGCATAAAAATGGAGACAACAGTACTTGAACAACAATAAAAAATAATTCAATTATAGTGAAACAGAAAAGGGGCTTCAATGCATTTTAGTTTTACTCAAGAATAAGAAATGAGCCCTGGCTGGTGTAGCTCAGTGGATTGAGCACAGGCTGGGAACCAAAGTGTCCCAGGTTCGATTCCCAGCCAGGGTACATGCCTGGGTTGCAGGCCATAACCCCCAGCAACCGCACATTGATGTTTCTCTCTCTCCGTCTCCCTCTCCCTCCCTCCCTTCCCTCTCTAAAAATAAATAAATAAAATCTTAAAAAAAAAAAAAAGAATAAGAAACGGGTTTGCAGCTCCACTATTAGTCTCTAGAAAAGTCTGTTCTTTTTATAAAATATCAATTTAACCATTCCCCATACATGAGACACTCTCATTTTTTCCCCCCAGATAAGATAACAGAAAGCCTCATTGTTCTACTACTTCTACTTCAAAAGCTGGCTCTTTGGAGATACACAATTCTCCTCATCAGAAAAAGAGGTTGAAAATTAGTCTAAAGAGAGAGGAATGTCTTTGAAAGAAATCGAGTCCTTTCCTCACCTTCCAGACCTTCTGAAAGACAGCCATAGAATGATTACTTTATTTTACGAGTTTACTTTATCTGCATTTCAAATAATAATGATGCAGTTTGTGAAAGCAAAATTTTCTTAATGGTATTTTAATTTGACGTGAAATTTCTTTTTTAAAGACCACTTAGGTACTGTAATATTTTAAAATTCAGTGAGGTGATGAAAATACTTAACCTCAAAAATAAAGAGGAGATACAATTGGCAAAAGTGCATGTTCAGTTTAAACAACAAAATATGTTGATATATCATGAAGGTAAAATCCCATCTATGCTTTTTAGGTATACTGTGTAGAAAAAGAACATACCTCTGCAGTTTAGCATGTAAGTGTTTTTTAAAAAACATATTTTATTATGACATTACAGTTACTCCAATTTTCTACCTTTTTCCTCTTCCACCCAGCACCTCCACTCTCTCAGGCAGTCCTCATACATTTGTTTGTGTTCATGGGTCATGCCTATAAGTTCTTTGGCTACTCCATTTCCTATACTGTACTTGGCAATCCTGTAGCTATTCTGTAACTACCAATTTGTACTTCTTAATCCCTTCACTTTCACTTACAGTCCATTGGTGAGAAACAGTCTTATCACTAAAAACTTTCTATAAAGGAGGCTTCATCATAGAATCACCTGAATATGTGGTGAAAACTTATTATCTTTCACCTTCACTTCACATGTTCAAACTATATTCCCTTGTTAGTATACCTAGTTATACAAATAAAGCATTTTAATCAAATGAGATTGTAATAATATAAACAACATTCAATGATCCTTTTTTTTTTACCCAGGAGACCATAAAATTGTTTATTTATTTATTTATTTATAGTTCTCTTTTTTTATTAAATACCTTTGAATTTTACTGTTGTTCAAGTACATTTTTCTGCCTTTTACTCCAACCCAGCCATCTATACCTTCCTCCCCTGTTTCCACCCCCCACCTTGATTTTGTGCATGTGTCCTTTATAGCTGTTCCTGTAAACCTTTCACCCTTCCCTCCCCGCATTATCCCCTCCCATCTCCCCTCTGATTACTGTCAGTTTGTTCTTAATTTCAGTGTCTCTGGTTATATTTTGCTGGCTTGTTTGTTTTGTTGATTAGCTTCCAGTTAAAGGTGAGATCATATGGTATTTAGAGAACCATAAAATTTAAATCATTAAAGTATATCTTTACTGATATAAAATGAAATAATTAATTATACAGATTATTTCAGCCTCTAAACATTATAATTAAAGATAATAGAGTTTCAGAAGAAAAATATCTAAATTGAGTAGTATCTTCTAAACTGAGTAGTACTGTTCTCATCACTGTACTTCAGAAAATCAGTAATCTTGAAGGTATGGCTCTTAATAGTATTGTGGCTTTAGACAAATAAGCTAAATATTGACTGACTGAGTACATAAATGGCTCTGTATTGTTTGTGGTCAATAATGAGAACACTGTAACAACAAAGGGTTGTGTATACCTCCAATCTCATAAAAGCTATTTAATCCTCCCTTACAAAATCCACAGCTACTTTGTTGATTGTTTGACAAGTCTTGTCTTCATTAAGATGTTATGTCCTTGCCCTGGCTGGTGTAGCTCAGTGGATTGAGTGGGGGCTGAGAACCAAAGTATCACAGGTTCGATCCCCAGTAAGGGCACATGCCTGGGTTGCAGGCCAGGGCCCCCAGCAACCACACATTAATGTTTCTCTCTCTCTCTTTCTCCCTACCTTCCCTCTCTAAAAATAAATAAAAAATAAGAGTCTTTAAAATGTTATGTCCTTGCTTGAATGCTGACCATGAATTGTTGGATGTATTCCCCTGAAATGCTCCTGTTACAATATTTTTGGCTGAATGACTATTATTAATCATTATTTTTCACTAATATTATTCCTTCTGTATTGCTGAAAACATTACAAACTGCCATTGTAATATTCAATCAATATTATATTAAGATAGTTAAATTTAAATCTATTGAAAAATGAGGCAATGTTACTCTGAACTTTCTTATTACATATTGTTTTTTCTCTGATATTTTCAATAACTACTAGAAAAATCTAATCATCAAATTTATACAACTGATTTAAAATTTATTATTTGTTGCATCAAGTGAAGACACAAGAAAAGCAAACGAAAAATATTATAGCCCTGGTTGGTGTGGCTTAGTGGATTGAGCACCATCCTGTGAATCAAAAGTTCACCAGTTTGATTCCCAGTCAGGGCACATGCCTGGGTTGCTTGTCGGGTCCCCTGTAGAGGGTGCACAAGAGGAAAACACACATTCATGTTTCTATCCCGCTCTTTCTCCCCCCTTTCCCCTCTCTCTAAAAATTAAGAAATGAAATCTTTTTAAAAATTATACACACAGACAACAGAATATTGATTACCAGAGGGAAGGAGTGTGGGTGGAAGTAAAGGGTAAAGGGGATTAAATATATGGGATTGAAGAAAATTTGACTTCAGGTGGTTAGCATATAATGCCATTTAGAGGTGATGTATCATAGAATTGTGCACTCTAAACCCATATAATCTTATAACTAATGTCACCCCAATACATTTAAGTTAAAAAGTTTGTCAGAATTAATATTAACTTTTTATTATTTAAATAATATCAAAGACAAGATTTACTGCCTTCCAAGTTTTATTCATTAACTGATTTTTGGTCATTAGTTAAAAAGGTGTTTTTGCTGAAATTGACATTATTTTATAGAAACTAAACTCAGCACTGACTGTGAAATGGGAGGTGGTCTTTTCATCAGTGGCACCACAATGCGCATGAGCCAAATCTCATCGAATGTACAGGTAATCAATAAGCTATAATTTAGGCAAGTCTTGTGATGGTATTTTGAGTACTGGGTGACTCAGGAATTGTTTTTCTATCCCCTTCTAAAGGTTCTTTTTAAAGTTAATGGAATCTTCTTAGTGTGGCTGACATAGATTTTCACATGTATTGAAATGTCATTTTATATTTAGAACATATTTAGTACCACCATTGTCTGATCACAAGGAGATGCCATTTTATTTCCTTTATATAACTATTAAGTACTTTGGGCCCAAGAATCTTTTAATTTGAAAGACTAAAATGATACATAGAATATATATTTATTGAGAAAATAAAAACATATTAGTCTCTTAGGTTTTATGATGATATGCATATTAATAGACTTATTATATCTCACTCAAAGATCTTCACAATATTTGTAATTTTCATAATTGTACTGATTTGAGGTAATGGCAAATGAGAAAATATAGATGCTATTGCTTAGAATAAATGCATTGAAGCTTACCAGCCATTAGCATTAGTTGGAAGTAGCTTATCTCTTTTTGGGATGCAGAGGAAATATGACACCACTAATTTGAGTTAGTGAAAATGAAATATTTCAAAACATGTATGATAATAAAAGAAATAAATTTTAGCAGAATTTCATAATTGGAAAGCCTAGAAAGTTAGTAGCTTACATGAAGTGAGTACAGTGGCCACAGATAGGAGCTGAAGATATACTGAGGAAAAATATTTTACTACATAATTTTACACAGTATTCTCACAGTGCTGTTTCTACTAGAGGTCGAAGTATGAGAAACTAACAAACTACACATCCAGTTAGAACCAGGAAGAGTAGTATGTGATAATTATTGTGTGATAAAAGAGGTGAGTTGACACTAAAGATCAAATTTGCCAGTGGAAAAAAAGAAAAAAAAAAGAAGATTTTATTTCCTAATTTAAGTAATCAATTAATAAATTCATTTTATGACTAGAATCTAAAGATTGGCAATGAAATTACTGAGGAATGTTTTCAATCACATCTTTACATTAAAGATATAACTATTTTAGCAGAGACTTCAGGTTCATAAAAATCTAAACTTGAACTGCATGTGAATGGAGTGGGGTTCAGAAGGCAACTTAAATGCTTTGTTAAAACAGATTGATAACAAACAAAACAGAAACAGACTCATAATTGTAGAGAACAGAGTGAAAGCTGTCAGAGGGCAGGGGATTGGAGGTTTGGGTGAAAAAGAAATTAAGCAAAAAAAAAAAAAAAAGCCAAACCAAGCCAAACCAAACCAAACCAAACCAACTAAAAACAATCTCATAGACATAGACAACAGTATGGTGATTACCAGAGAGAAAATAGGGTGTGATGAGATAGAAGAGAATAAGGGGGAGATAAATGGTGATGGAAGGAGACTTGACTTGGGTGGTGAACACACAGTACAATATACAAATAATGTATTATAGAATCATACATCTTAAATTTATATAATTTTATTAACTAATATCACCTCATTAAAGATAAAAAACCTTATTGATGTGCCCCACAATCATGGATTATAATTTAATAAGCTTTAGGATGGGGTCCAAGAATTTTAAAAATATTTTATTTATTTATTTTTATAAGGTAAGGAAAGAAGAAAGAGAGGCAGAGGAACATCAATGTGTGGTTGCATCTCATGCACCCCCTACCTGCCAAACCTGGCCTGCAATGCAAACATGGGCCCTAACTGGGAATTGAACCAATGACCCTTTGGTTCACAGGTTAGCACACAATCCACTGAGCCATATCATCCAGAGACAAGAATTTGAACTTTAAGAAGTGTTCAGATGCTGCTGTTGCTTCTCTGGTGAACCACTGGTATAAATTTTCCAAATTAGGTGAAAATTATTTATATGAAAACATACACATTATTTTATATTTAATAACATGAATTAAGAAACACTGGATTATTTTTGTTGCTATCGTCATTGTTCTTTCACCTCAAGAATAGAGTTTCCAAAATTAAATATTTAAATGTTATACAATAGCTATCTTTTATTTAGTTTTGTTATGTGTATTTAAGGAAAAGTTTTAAACAGAGCTGCTTTAAGTGCATACTTATTATGGGCTATAAAATTTTAATAGGATGAGTTGACTTTTAGAAGTTTCTGATGATCTCAATGAAATTTAAAAAAAAATCAGAATAAATCCATGGTTCTCTATGGTTGTTTGAGAGACATTTTTGAAAGCTGCCATTGACAAGATGGATTACAATAGCTCCATAGAAGTTCATGCCACTAGTTATGATTCATACAATAAAATTCTGTGGTTTTGTGTCAGTGAACTAAAGTGAGTGTATTAGTCATATAAAGTGTTTGAAATCAAATATATTCTTTATTTTTAATTCTATGAGGAGGATAAATTGACTATCAAAACAGCACACTAAACCTGTAAATTAGACTGTTCTAAAAATAACTTTTATCATTATTTAAAGCAAAAGGAAATGGCCTGCTTTATTTATTTCAGAGATGATAAGTATGAGCAAAGTAGGTTATGAACATTCTCACACTTATGAGTTTAATCGCACAGAGAACAACTATAATATACGCTTATGTAATATTCCCTGGGCCCATTGTCAAACACATAGATACTGAGTTAGCTAGTCTGACACTCCTGATATTCTACAGCTATTCAAGAGAATGTTTCATGAGCAGTAAATATGTTTAAACTGGATATTTATAATTACATGGCTTTAAGTAATTTAAATAGAATATTCATGTGCATGATGCCTTGTAAGATGTCAGCCTTGTGAGGTAAGCAGAGAAATCCCATGATTAAAGCAAATATTGCTTTCAAAAATAGTGTTAAGTTCCTAGTTTAATTTCAATAAATTTTAATTTCAAGGAATATTCCAAGTAATGAAAAGCGGTGGCCTGCAAACAAGACTACTCTGCCCAGTGAAGCTGTCAATTAAGATGGAAGGGAAATATGGAGTGTCCTAGACAAAAGAAGTCTCAAAAAATACACCTCAACCATACCAGTGCTACAAGATATGTTAAAGGGAAAGCTATAAAAGGAGGAAGTAAGAATAAGAGAGATGAACACAGCTACAAAGGGGGTAAAATGACAATGAATAAGTACCTATAAATAATAACTTTAAAAATACAAGTTTAAATGCCCCAATCAAAAGACACAGGGTAGCTGAATGGATAAGAAAACATGACCTGAACATGTGCTGACTACAAGAGACCCATCTCAGAAAAAAAAAGACCTACACATACTGAAAGTGAAGGGCTGCAAAAAATATTCCAAATGAATAGACAGGAAATAAAAACCTGGAGTAGTGAAACTTAGACAAATATACTTCAAAACAAAAGCCATAAAAAGAGACACTGGAGGACATTTAATAATACTCAAAGGAAGAATCCATCAAGAGGACATAAACATTGTAAACGTATATGCACCCAAGATAGGAGCACCAAATATGTAAGGAAAATTTTGCACAAATTCAAAAAAAATATATAGACAGCAATGCAATTATAATAGGAAATATTAACACCCCACTGTCAAAAATGGATCAACCTTCCAAGCAAAATATCAACAACAATATTGTGGCATTCGACAATGCCATAGATCAAATAGACTTAACAAATTATATATATATGGTCTCCTCTCATCCCAAAGAGGCAAAGTAAACATTCTTGTCAAATGTATATGGGACCTTCTCAAAGATAGACCACATATCATAATTGGAAACAAAATCAACCTGGACAAATTGAAAAAAAAAATTGAAAGCATGTTAAGTGTTTTCTCAGACCACAAAGGCCAGAAAGTAGAAACCAACGTCAAGGAAAAAAAGCTCAAAAACACTAAAATTCATGGAGATTTAATAGCTTGTTATTAAACGATGAATGAGTAAAGAATGATATAAAAGAAGTCAAAAAGATTCTGGAAACAAATGAAAATGAACACAAAACAGTCTAAAATGTAGGGGATACAACAAAGGTAGTCCTGAGAGGGACATTCATAGTGATATGACCTACCCTAAAAAGATAGAAACATTTGAAGTAAACAACCTAACACTACATCTACAAGAATTAGAGAGACAACACAAAGCCCAGATCAAGTAGAAGGAGGGAAATAAAATCAGAACAGAATTAAAGAACAAAAAGAGCATTCCAGAGGATTAATAAATCCAGGAGCTGGTTCTTTGAAAAAATAAACAAAATGGACAGGCCTTTAAGCAGACTCATTAAGAAAAAAGAGAGAAGACCCAAATAAACAAAATAAAAAGAGGAGAGATTACAACTGGTACCACAGAGATACAAAGGATTGTAAGAAATTACTACAAAAAACTATATGCCAAGAAATTTGAAAGTCGGGATGAAATGAAAAATTTTTAGAAAAATATAATTTCCCAGAACTGAATGAAGAAGGAGGAAGCCTGGACAGACCAATAACAGCTGACAAAATGGAAGCAGTAATCAAAAGTTTCCCAGCACACCAAAATCCCTTAATTGGTGGTTTAAGAGGAGAATTTTACAAAACTTTTAATGAAGAGCTGATGCCCATACTTCTCAGACTATTCCAAAAAATTAAAGAAGTGGGAAAACTCCCAAACTCTTTTTACGAAGCCAGCATAATCATAAATCCAAAAACAGATAAAGATGCAACAAAGTCCCTGGCTGGTACAGCTCAGTGGGTTGAGCAGGGACTGCAAAACAAAGGGTTGCCAGTTTGAGTCTAGAGTCAGGGCACATTCCTGAGCTGTGGGCAAGGTCCCCAGGGGAGTCACATGAGAGGGAAACACACATTGGTGTTTCTCTGCCTCCCTTACTCCCTCCCTTCCCTTCTTTCTAAAAATAAATTAAAACCTTAAAGAAAAGACACAACAAATAAAGAAAACTACAGGCCATTATCACTGATGAACTTAGATGCTAAAAAAAAAATATTGGCAAAATAAATCCAGCAATAAATTAAAAACATCATATGCCATAATCAAGTGAGATTCAACCCAGGTATGGAAGGATGACACAATATTCTCAAATCAATAAATGTAATACAACAAAGGAACAAAACAAAACACAAAAATTGCAATCATAACAATAGATGTGGAAAAAGCATTTGATAAGGTACAGCATCCATGCATGATAAAAACAACACTCAGCAATGTGGAAATAGAGGGAGTATACCTCAACATAATAAAGGCCATAAACAAGAAACCTACAGCCAACATCACACTCACTGAGCAAAAGCTAAAAGCTTACCCATCAAGATCAAGAAAAAGACAAAGATCTCTACTTTCACCACTTCTATTTAATAAAGTATTGGAAGTCCTACCCAAAGCAATCAGACAAAAAAAAATAAGAAGCACCTAAATTGGAAAGGAAGAAGTAAAATTATCACTCGTTGAGGATGATATGATTGTATACATAGAAAACCCCATAGATTCCACCAAAAAACTACTCCACCTAATAAGTGAATATTTCAAAACATCAGAATTCATAGTCAATATCCAGATATCAAAGGCATTTTTATACACTAACAATGAAAGTTCAGAAGCAGAAATCAGGAAAAAGTCCCATTTGCTATAGCACCAAGAAAAATAAAGTACCTAGGAATATACTTTACCAAGTAGGTGAAAGGCCTGTACTCAAAAAATTACACAAAGTGAAGAAAGTAATAAAGGAAAATATAAATAAATGGAAACACGCACAGCGCTGATGGATTAGAAGAATCAACACCATCAAAATGTTCATATTATCAAAAGCATTTAATAGATTGAATGTGATCATTATTAGAACACCAAAGACATATTTTACAGACATAGAACAAACATTTCAAAACTTTATATGTAACTGTAAATGACCTTGAATAATCATGGTAATTTTGAGGAAAAAGGCAAAGTAGAACAGATCACAATACCTGATGTAAAACTATTTTACAAGGCCACTATAATCTGGTATTGCCATAAGAACAGACACATAGAACAATGGAACAGATCAGGGAGGCCAGAAATAAACCCCAGACTCTTTGGTTAATTAATATTCAACAAAGAGTGCAGAAGCATAAAATGGAGTAAAAATAGCCTCTTCAACAAATGGTGTTGGGAGAGGTGGAAGGCTACATGCAAGAAAATGAAATTTGATCACCAACTTCCACCATACACAAAAATAAATTCAAGTCGGATAAAAGATTTAAATATAAGCCATGACTCCATAAAAGTCCTGAAGGAGAACATAGGCATGAAAATCTCAGATATCCCATGCAGCAATATTTTCACCAATATGTAACCTAGGGTAAGGACATAAAGAAAATAATAAACAAATGGGATCTCATCAAAATAAAAATCTTCTACACAGATAAAGAAAACAACACTCAAATGAAAAGAGAAGCAACCATATGAGGGAAGATATTTTTAATCATACCTCAGAGAAGGGTTGATCTCCAAAATATATAAAGAACTCACATGACTCCACTCCAGGAAGACAAACAATTCAATTAAAAAATAAGCTAGGATCTGAACAGACACTTATCCAAGGAGGACATACAGAGAGCTCAGAGACATATGAAAACATGCTGAGCATCACTAATTGTCAGAGAGATGCCAATTAAAACAACAATTAGATACCATTTCACACTGATGAAAATGGCAATCATAAACAAATCAACAAACAAGTGTTGGAAAGGATATGGAGAAAATGGACCCCCAGTGCACTGTTCATGGGACTGCAGACTGGTGCACCCACTGTGGAAAACAGGATGGAATTTCCTCAGAAAACTAAAAATAGAACTACCTTTTGATCCAGCAATACCACTGTTGGGATTATATCTTAAGGATCCTGAAACAGAAATTCAAAATAACCAATGTATCCCAATGTTTATAGCAGTACAATCTACATTAGTTAATTGCAGGAAGCAACCTAAGTGCTGATTGCTAAACAAGTGGATCAAAAACTGGTGCATATGCACAATACAATAGTATGCAGCAAAATTAAAGAAGAAGTTCCTACCCTTCACAATAGAACGGGTGGAACTAGAAAGCATTATGCTAAGTGAAATTAACCAGGTGGTGAAAGAGAGATACCATATGATCTCACCTATAACTTAAACCTAATCAACAAAACAAACAAACAAACAAAATATAACCAAATATATCGAATTAAAAAACATTTTTCTTTCTGTTTGCATACACACACACACACACACACACACACATATATATATATATATATATATATAGAGAGAGAGAGAGAGAGAGAGAGAGAGTGTTTCATCCCAAAGAAGCTAAATACACATTCTTTTCAAATGCACATGGAACATTTAAAAGATAGACTACATGATAAGACACAAAACAAACCTCAACAAATTCAAGAAAATTGAAACCATACTCAGCATTTCCTCTGACCACAAGGGACTGAAACTAGAAACCAGCCCCAAAGGAAAAACACCCAAAACACCCAAAACACTCAAAATCATGGAGATAGAATGCCATGCTATTAAACAATGAATGGGTCAAGAATGAGATTAGGGAAGAAATCAAAAAGTTTCTGGAAACAAACAAAAATCAACTCACAACAACCCAAAATTTATGGGTCACAGCCAAGGCAATCCTGAGAGGGAAGTTCATAGCAATACAGGCCTACCTAAAAAAGATAGAAACATTTCAAACAAACTACCTCACCCTATGCGTACAAGAACTCAAGGAACAACAGCAAAGACAGCCCAGAGCAAGTGGAAGGAAGGAAACAACCAAGATCAGGGCAGAATTAAATGACATAGAGACTAAAAGCACAATTCTAAGGATCAGTGAATCCAGAAACTGGTTCTTTGAAAACATAAAAAAAAAAAATCAACAAGCATTTAAGCAGGCTCATCAAGAAAAAGAGAGGGCCCATAAAAAAATCAGAAATGAAAGAGGAGAGACTACAATTCACACTACAAAAATACATAGTATTGTAAGAAATTATTACACAGAACTGTACGCCAAGAATTTTGAAAACCAGTGTGAAATGGACAAATTTCTAGAAAAATATAACCTCCCAAAACTCAATAAAGAATAGGCAGAAAGCCTGAACACATCAATAACGGCAGACAAAATTGAAACAATTATGAAAAAACTTCTGACACACAAAAGCCATGGACCTGATGGTTTCACAGGAGAATTCTACAAAGCATTTAAGGAAGAGATAACCCCTATCATTCACAGACTATTCCAAAAAATCCAAAATTATGGAAGACACCCAAACTCTGTTTATGAAGCTAGCATCATCCTAATCCCAAAACAGATGAAAACAAAGCAAAGAAAGAAAACTTCAGGATAATATCCCTAATGAACATAGATGCTGAAATTCTCCACAAAATATTGGCAAACTGCATCCAACAATACATTAAAAAGATCATACACCATAACCAAGTGAGATTCATCCCAGAGATACAAAGATGTTACAATATTTGCAAATAAATAAATGTAATATATCACATAAACAAAAGCAAAGACAAAAATCACATGATCATATCAGTAGATGTTGAAAAAGCATTTGATAAGGCACAGCACCCATTTATGATAAAAACAGTCAGCAAAGTGGGAATAGAGGAAGCATTCCTCAATTAATAGAGGCCATATATGAAACACCTACAGCCAACATCACACTCAATGTGCAAAAAGTAAAATCTTTTCCACTAAGGTCAGAAACAAGGCAAGGTTGTCCACTTTCACCACTTCTACTCAACACAGTATTGGAAGCTTTAGCCACAGCAATCAGACAAGAAAAGGAAATAAAAGGCATCCAAATCAGAAAGGAGGAAACAAAACTGTCATTGTTTGCAGATGACATGATAGTATACATAGAAAATCCAATAGACTGCACCAAAAAACCGCTATACCTAATAAACAAGCTTAGCAAAGCAGAGGGACACAAAGTCAATATCCAGAAATCGAAGGCATTTTTGTATACCAACAATGAAACATCAGAAGCAGAAATCAAGAAAAAAATCCCATTTGATATAGCAACAAGGAAAATAAAATACCTTATAATAAACCTAACCAAGGAGGTAATAGACCTCTACTCAGAAAACTACACAACACTGAAGAAATAAATCATTCCACAAACAAATGAAAACATGTACCGTGGAAACATACACTGTGTTCATGGGTTGGGAGGATTAACATCATCAAACTGTCCATACCACCCAAAGCAATTTTCAGATTCAATGCAAAATCTATTAAAGTATCAGTGGCATATTTCACAGACATAGAACAAACACTTCAAAAACTTATATGGAATGATAAATGACCCAGAATACCTGCTGCAATTTTGAGAAAGAAGAGCAAAGTAGGAGGGATCACAACACCTAATATCAAACTGTATTACAAGGCCATTGTAGTAAAAACAGCCTGGCACTGGTACAAAAACAGACAGACAGACCAGTGTAACAGAGAGTCCAGAAATAAACCAAAGTCTCTATGATCAATTAATATTTGACAAAGGGGCAGCAACATAAAATGGAGTAAAAATATCCTCTACAACAAGTGGTATTGGGAGAGCTAGACAGCTACATGCAAAAAAAAAAAAAAAATGAAACTCAAACACCAACTTGCACCATACACAAAAATAAATTCAAGTTGGATAAAGAATTTAAATATAAGCTGTGACACCATTAAAGTCCTAGAGGAGAACATAAGCATGAAAATCTCAGATATTTTCACTGATATGTCCCCTGGAGCAAGGGACATAAAGGAAAGATTGAAGACTGGTACAACCAGTATGGAAAACAGTATGGAATTTTCTCAGAAAACTAAAAATGGATCTGTCTTTTGACCCAGCAATTCCACTGCTAGGATTATATCCTAAGAACCCTGAAACACCAACCTAAAACAACCTATGCACCCCAATGTTCATAGCAACACAATTTACAATAGCCAAGTGCTAGAAACAACCTAGGTTCCCATTAAATTAATGGATCAAAAATAATGGTACATTTACACAGTGGAATTCTATTCCTACCCTTGGCAACAGCATGGATGGAACTGGAAGGCATTATGCTAAGCGAAATAAGCCAGGTGATAAAAGACAAATACTATATTATCTCATCTTTAACGGGAACCTAATCAACAAAACAAACAAACAAGCAAAATATAACCAAAAACACTGAAAGTGAGAACAGGCTGAAGGTGACCAGAGGGGAGAGGGGAGGGAATTTCAGGGGAAAAGGGGAAGGGTTTGAAGGAACAAGTATAAAGGACACATGGACAATGACAAGGAGGGGTGGAAATGGGAGGGAGGTGGGGAGCACTGGGAGGGTGGGCTGGGATGGGAGTAAAAGGCATAAAACTGTATTTGAACAGCAATTAAAATCAAAATAAAAAAATAAAATAAAATAAAAATTTTAAAAAATCATTTTTTTTTTACTTTTACTGTTCAGATTGTTTTCTGCTGATTTTTATTTGAATCATTGCTTTGATTTTCTGTTTTACCTGTTCTGCTTTTGATCCCATCTAATGCATTTTTTTCTCTTTTTATTGTTGACACTATTAGAGATGTTCCCAATTTTATCCTACTTAGTTCCTCCATCCAGCCCACATCACCCTAGTCTTCAACACATTGCTATCTGTGCCCATGGTTATGTATATATTCATATATGTTCTTTGGCTATTTTATTCCAGTCCCCTACACTCCCAACCCCTCAATGAATTGTCAGTTACATGTATCTCAGCCTCTGGTTTTATTTTGTTCATCAGTTTATTTCAGGGTTGTCAAACTCATTTTCACCAGGGGCCACATCAGCCTCACAGTTACCTTCAAAGGGCCTGATGTAATTTTAGAACTGTATAAATGTAACTACTCCTTAACAATTAAGCGAGAGCTTGATCTAGCTGCTAGGTAGAAACAAGGTACTGGGCCAGATAAAACAAGGTGGAGGGCTGGATTCAGGCCATGGGCCTTGTGTTTTCAGCTGAGGTTTATTTTGTTCATTAGATTCCACATATAAGTGAGATCATACAATATTTATCTTTGTCTGATTGGTTTATTTCACTTAGAATAATATTCTCCAGACCTATTCATGCTGTCATAAATGGTGTGATTTCCCCTTTTTTATAGCTGTGTAGTATCCCAATGTGACAAGGCACCACATCTATTTTATATACTCGTCTACTAGTGGGCTCTTGGGCTGTTTCTGTATCTTGGCTCTTTATTTGTTTGTTTGTTTGTTTGTTTGTTTTCTTGGCTATTTAAGTAACACATCTATGAACATGCATTCTTTCTAATTGGTGTTTTGGAATCCCTAGTATATATTACAAGCAGTGGGCTCACTGGGTCAAATGACAACTAAACTTTTACTTTTTCTGAGGAAAGTCCATGATATTTTCCACAGTGACTGCATCAGTCTGAATTCCCACTAGCAGTGCAACTAGTGTACCTTTTTCTCTACATCATCACCAGCGCTTGTTTGTTGATTTATTAATGATAGCCATTCTGACAAGTGTGAGGTGATACGTCATTGTGGTTTTAATTTTCTTATCTCTTTTGATTAGTGACATTGAGTATTTTTTCTTACACTTGTAGGCTATTTGTCTTCTTGAGAGAAGTGTGTATTCAGGTCTTTTGCCCATTTTTAGTTGGTTTGATTGTCTTCCTTTTGTTGAGTGGTATAAGCTATTTACATATTTTGGACATTAAACCCTTATCAGATGTATCATTGGCAAAGTGTTACTTCATATAGTGGGTTCCTTTTTTATTTTGTTGATGGTTTCTTTTACTGTGCAGAAGCTTTTTAGTTTGAATAATCCCACTTTTTTCTTTGTTTCCGTTGTTCCCTAGGAAATATATTGACAGAAATATTGCTATGTGAGATATCTGGGAATTTGCTATGTCTTATAGGATATTTACAGTTTATGACTTACATTTAAGTCTATCATCTATTTGGATTTTATTCTTATGTATTGTATAAGTTGGAGGTCTATATTTTTACATGTTACAGTCCAATTTCCTCAAAATCATTTAGTGACTGTTTCTATTCTTTCATATGCTCTTGCCTCCTTTGTCAACTATTAGTTAACCATAAAGACAGGAGTTGATTTCTAGGCTCTCTTTCCTTTTCCATTGATCTATATGCCTGTTCTTGTGCCAATACAAGACCATTTTAATTATAATGGTTTTGTAGTGTAGTTTGATATATGGTATTGTGATTCTTCCAATTTTTTTTTTCTTTCTCAAGGTTGCTGAGGCTATTTGGGGTCCTTTAGGTCCCATATAAATTTTTTGAATATTTATTCTAGATATGTGAAATATACCATTGGTATCTAAATAGGAATTGCTTCATATCTAGAGATTGCTTTGTACAATGTGGACATTTTTTTAATTTCTTTTTTTTTAATTTCAATCATTGTTCAAGTACAATTTTCTTCCCCCTACTCCCGTTCCAGCCCCTCCACCCAACCCTCCCCCCTTCCCCCCATTACCCCCCACCCCTAGTTTTTGTCCATGTGTCCTCCAAATTTGTTCCTGTAATCCCTACCCATTCCCCCCTGAAATTCCCTCTTCTCTCCCCTCTGGCCACTGTCAGACTATCCCCTATTTCAGTGTCTTTGGTTAACAATATGGACATTTTAAAGATGTTAATTCTTCCAATCCATGAACATGGTTATGCTTCCACTTTTTTAAATCTTCTATTTCTTCTTTCAATGTCCCATAGTTTTCTGAGTAGAGGACTTTTACTTCCTAGCTTAAGTTTATTCCTAGGTACCTCTTTTTGTTGTTGTTGTTGTTGCAATAGTAAATTGAATTGTTTTCTTACTTTCTCTGAGAGATCATTATTTGTGTTTAAAAATGCCACTGACTTCTGAATATAAATTTTATATCCTGCTACTTTGTCAAGTTCATTATTAGATATAGTAGTTTTTTGGTAGAGCTTTTAGGGTTTTCTTGTATAATACCATTTAATCTATGAATAATGCTAGTTTTCCTTCTTCCTTTCTGATTTGGAAGCCTTTTTTATTTCATCTTTTCTTATTGTGATAGCTAGGATTTTCAGTACTATGTTGACAAAGAGCGGTAAAAGTGAACATCCCTGTCTTGTTCCAGATCTTAAGGGACACTATTAACCATTGAGTATGATATTGGCTGCAGGTTTTTCATATATTGCCTTTATTGGGTTGATATGTAATCTCTCTACTCATACTCTACTGAGAGATTTTTTATCATAATTTGATGCTGGATTTTATTAAATGTTTTTGTGGGTGTCTATTGATATGACTGTGTGGTGTTTACCCTTCATTTTGTTTATGTGGTATATCACATTTATCAATTTGCAAATATTGTACCAATCTTTCACCCCCAGAGTAAAGCCCACTTGGTCATGTTGTGTGATCTTTTTAAGTATTTATGGATCTGATTTGCTAATATTTTGTTGAGGATCTTAGACTCTATGTTTATCAAGGACATTGCCTATAATTTTCTTTCTTTTTTTTTTTTTTTGTCTTCATCTGATTTATCTGGCCTTGGAAAATGAGCTTGGAACTGTTCCCTCCTCTTGAATTTTTTTGGAATAGTTTCAAAAGAAGAGGTGTTACTTCTTTGCATGCTTGGTAAAATTCTCCTGTGATGACATTTGGTCCAGACCATTTTTTTTACAGAGATTGTTTTGATTACTGCTTCAATATTATAAGTGGTTATTGGTCTATGCTTCTTTTCTTATTCTTCCTGTTTGAGTTTTGGAAGATTTTATGTTTCTAGAAGTTTGACCATTTTGCCTCGATAGTCCAATGTGTTGACATATAGTTGTTCATATATTTTCTTAGAATTCTTTATTTCTGTGATGTCCATTGTTACTTTACCTCCTTCACTTTTTATTTTATTTTTTTGGGCCCTTGTTTTTTCTTGAGTCTTGGTAAAGATTTATCAAAGAATCAGCTCTTAGTTTCATTGAATTTTGTATTATGTTTTTTAGTCTTTATGTCATTTATTTCTCCTCTGATATTTGTTATTTCCTGCCTTCTACTTACTCTGGATGCTTCTTATTCTTTTCACATTCTTTGAGGTATAGGGTTAAGTTGTTTATTTAGATTGTTCTTGATTATTGAGTTAAGTGTATGATACTCTGAATTTTCCTCTCAGGATGCTTTTGCTGTGTCCCATAAATTTTTGTGTTGTTGTGTGTTCACTTTTATTTGTTTCAGGTAGTTTTTAAATTTTTTAAAAAATTTATTGGCAACTCATTTTTTGTTTAAAAACATTAATTGCCCTCTATGCATTTAAATGTTTTTTAGGGTTTTTATTTATTTATTTTTTTTGTAATTGACTACTAGTTATGCTTTTGTGACCTGATAAAATACTTGATATAGCCCTGGCTGGCGTAGCTCAGTGGATTGAGCATGGACTGGGAACCAAAGTGTCCCAGGTTCGATTCCCAGCCAGGGTACATTCCTGGGTTGCAGGCCATAAGCCCCAGCAACCATACATTGATGTTTCTCTCTCTCTCTATCTCCCTCCCTTCCCTCTCTAAAAAATAAATAAATAAATAAAATCTTTAAAAAAAAATAAAATAAAATACTTGATATCATTTTCAATTTAGTAGAATTTGTTGGCTTATTTTGTGTCCCAGCATATGATAAATCTTTGAAAATGTTTCATGTGCAGTTGAGAAAAATGCATATTCTGTTGCTTTGGAAAAAAAGGTTTTGTAAATAAAAACTAAATCCATCTGATCTGCTGTGCTGTTTAAAATAATTTTATCCTTGTCATTTCTTGCCTAGAAAATCTATCCATTGATGTCAGTGGGTATTAAAGTCCTCTACTATAGCTGTATTTCTTTTGATCTCCCCCTTACGGTACACCAGGAGTTTTTTTAAATATACATTTAGTTGCTCACATACTGAGTGCATATATGTTTACCTGGATTATACCCTCTTGTGAATAAGATCCTTTAGTATTATGTAATGACCTTTTTGTCTCATGTTATGACCTTTATTTTGAGATCTGTTTTTGTCAGATGTAAATATCCATACACCAGCTTGTTTGTTTGTTTGTTTGTTTGTTTTCACTTGCATGTGATATCTTTTCTATGCCTTTACTTGTGTGGTCTTTTGTTCTGAGGTGGGTCTTTTGTAGACAGAACATATATGAGTCATGTTTTCTTATCTCTCCAGCTACCTTACATCTCTTGTAGACAGAGCATATATGAGTCATGTTTTCTTATCTCTCCAGCTACCTTACATCTTCTAATTGGAGCATTTAATCCATTTACATTTAATGTTACTATTGATTGGTACCCCTTTATTGCCATTTTCATAATTTATGCCTATGTTCCTTTCTCTCTGTATTTCTTCTTCTTAAGCAGGCTTTTAAACATTTTTTTGCAATGATAGGTGGTAATAAACTTCTTTAGTTCTTTTTTTTCCTTTTCACCTGAGATGTTCTTAATTTCATCTTCAGTTTTTAAATAATAGTCTTGATGAATAGAGTGGCCTTTATTTTAGATCCTTACTTTTCATTACTTTGGATGCCTCATGCCATTCCTTCCTGGCCTATAGAGTTTCTGTTGAAAAATCCACTGACAGTCTTATGGTAAATCTCTTGTAGGTAACTAACTATACCTCTCTTGTTGCCTTTAAAATTACCTTTCTCTTTAACTTTTGCCACTTTAATTATGATGTGTCTTGGTAGATTTCTTCAGGTTCATCTTGATTGGGACCCTCTTTGCTTCCTGAACTTGCAGGACCTTTTCCTTCACCAGGTTAAGAAGGTTTTCAGTCATTATTTCTTCAAACAGCTTCTGTATCCCTTGCCCTCTTTTCTTTCTGGTACCCCTATGATATGATTATTATGTTTCATACTGTCCCCCAAACTTCCTAAACTATCCTGCTTTTTAATTTTGTTTTCCTTTGTATGCTCTGGTTGAGTGATTTTTTTTTCTACTTTGTCATTTAATTTACTGATTCATTCCTTTGTTTTATCCAATCTTCTGTTTTTTCCTTCCAGTGTATTCTTCATTTCACATACATTATTCTTCATTTTGCCTAGTTATTATCCATGGTGTCTATGGTTTTTTCACGTGTTTGATCATCTTTATGACCATTACTTTGAATTCTGATTCTGATAAATTGCTTAACTCCATTTCATTTATCTCCTTTTCCCAAGATTCCTTATGTAAATTTATTTGGGCCTTGTTTCTTTGTCTCCCCATTTTGATGGTCTTTTTGCATTTGTTTCTATGTATTAAATAGGAATGCTGTGACTCTCAGTCTTGGTGGGGTGGCTTTCTGTAGTAGGTGTCTTGTGGGATGCAGTGGTGTAGTCTTCTTGATCTCCTGAACTGAGTGCTTTAGAAATGAACTTTCTGTGTATTATACAGGTCCTCTTGTAATTTGGCCTTGTTTGCTATTTTACTGTTTGTGTGTAGGCTCAACCCTTAGGCTGGTTGATTGTGAGACTCAACCCCATCCACGTCATGCAAAAATTTGTGTAGGTGCTGATAGAACTGAACAAGACAAGGCAAAATAAAACCAAAAACAACTCAACAACAAAAACAAAAACAAAAAATCAGAAAATACACAAAGTAATAGAAATGTAATAATAATAAAATAAATAAAAAAGCAAGAAAGAAAACGATTTATAGAATGCAAAAGGAAATGGAAAGAGAATACGAAAGAAAAGAAGAGAAAAATAATTATCATTATAATAAAATATGTAGATAGAAAAATTATGAAGAAATAATATAAAGAATAGAAAAATATAATTAAAACAGAAAAAAGAAAAAGTAAAGTAAGAATAAAAAAAGAAAAATCAGAGGATTCTAAGATGGCGTCAGAGTAGAAAGGAGCAGATTCGGCTTCCCTCTGCACACGGGAGACAATCCTGGCCAATCTATGGATTGGAGGGGCAAGCAACCAACATACTTCACCATATGTGAAAATAGGGGACCAAGGATTGTGGTGGAACCAAAAAACCTGACCCTAAGAGGAATGCTGCAACACGATAGGGTTCCAGGGACCAGCCCAGGGTCTGGGGCCTGCAGCCCCAGGCCCAGTGTCTGCTGCTAGGTTTGCCACAGAGTCCTTGGGAGAGAGCCTGGACAACTGCTCCCTCCCCAGCCAAACAAGGTCTGAGTGACACTGGGAGAAACCCAGTTGCTAGCAAACACACAAGGGCTGTGAGCACTCTTGGAAGCTGTGGACATTGGCGGGGTTGGGTTGCGCAGGGGCCCTGATCCCCACAGTCACTGGTCTGGCTGGAGAGTTGGGAGGCAGGAGAAGCCAGGCCATTGTGTGGAGCAGCAGACTTGAATAGAAGGAATTTCTCAAGAGGAAGGAGTGAAAAAAGAGACACTGTTTGGGGAATTCTCCTAAAGTGATCAATCGCTCTAGCCTCCCTGCAACCAAGCCAAGGGCACACGTGTGGGGAAAGCATCTCCACACCCCAGTCCATGACAGTAACTCTGGGGAAAGGCCTGATTCCCACACCCAGGGCTCAGGGCTGAGGAGCCACAATAGCTTCCTAGACAGTGCACTCCGCTGACTGAGGAAGAAAAGCCATACCAATCACCTCTCAGCTTGCTACAGCCAGCAAGAGAAGAAAAACCTGTTTGGCCACTTTTTAATTTTAAATTTAGTTTTTTTAATTTTAATTTTAAAAACCAAGGCACTTTTTAATTTTATTATATTTTTTCAACAATTCTTAATTTTTTTTAATTTTTATTATTTTTATTCTCTTTTAATTTCTTTTTCCTCTATTTCCTGGCTTCTTGTATTATTCCTTCCTCCTTTCTTTCCTCCAATTTTATCTCTTTTTCCTTCCTTCATCTGCCTTTTTTATTTTTATTTTTTAAATACCTACAAGTGAGACAAAATCCTGGATCTGCGAAAAGACCAAAGTTGAACCCAAAGAAGGGGCATCACAACAGTTGGAACAGTGAGACAAATTTCACTCTGCTATTACAGAGAACCTACAAGTTATTGCATATTTGTATTATTATTTTTCCAGTATTCTTACATCTTTTTTTAATAGTATTTTTGTATCCCTCTTCTTTTTGTATAGTCTGCTTGGCTAGGCTGGTTATATTGTATGACCTGAAAGCTTTCCCCTGATATCTCTTTCATAGTGTATTCCTAATCTACTGTTCTTTAACTCACCTGCGTCCCATTAGCACACTACTCGAGGTTCTGTACTCCCTATTCTTGTTACCTAGATCTCATAGATTCTGTCATATGATTGTTGCCCTAATATTATTGTAAAGAATTGCTGTTCCATGAAATTGTAATTACTTCACAACACCCCTCCCAGATCTTAGCCCATTTCAAAGTTTCCTGAACTCTATTACTGTAGTGGTTAACTCAGTTCTCTCACACATTACACCTACTTACTATCCTTGACTTTCACCTTATCTCAGAATCTGACCTCCCACAATCTCGCTGCTTTCTAGATCCAACTCACAATCCTTCCTTCCCCAACAAGAGTTTTCTTTCCATCCTTTCTCAAAATCAGCTAGCTGGGTAGAAGATCACAGTTAACACTATTCATAGCCAAAGGATCTCCTGTCTCCTCTCTACCGGCTGCCACTGTAAGTATCATAGAATACTCTCTTGCTGTCTTAAACCATTTTGCCTTCCCCTTCCAACTGATCACAAAAAAAGAGTAGGTGGAAGCGATGAACACCAGGATACCCACTGGAAGAGGAAACCCAACAGCAAAAGAACCACTAACAGATAACAACAGAAGAAGGTGAAGGAGGGAGTGGTAACCACACAAACCTCACTCCATGACCTATCTGGAAATACAACTAAACAGTAGAGACAGTACCCAATACAAACAACTGAACAAGAGCAAGAGAGAATCCTTAAAACCTTATACACACCAGTTTCAACAAAACCTGCCCTCACCAGCCCAACAAAATACAAGAGGTTCTGGACAAAGTGACCCTCATTCAACCAGCTGGTGGGAAGGAACCACCAAAGAAAGACCCAACAACAATCAAAACCCAAAGACAAACACAGATCCTACTTAAATTACAGCCCAAGACCAGTGAGCTTGGGAGATCAAGGAAACTGCACCACTGAAACTCACTGCTATTCTACTACAGAAGTTCACACCACAAATTCAGGGAGCCAGAACAGATTAATTTAAGAAACTAAGGCTAACAAGAAGAGTCTCACCAACAAGGGAAAGACGAAGAAACAATCCCCAAATAAAAGGAAAGGAGGAAGCCTCAGAAGGAATGCTAAATAAAATAGAGGCAATTCAACTATCCGATATTGAGTTCAAAGCAATGATTATCAGGAAGCTCAATGAGCTCACAATGACCTACCAGAAACTACAGGGAAGCTACAATGAACTCACTGAAAACTACATCAACATGAAAAAGGAAACAGAAACTATCAACAAGGTCCAAGAGGAAATGAAGAGTATGATTTCTGAACAGAAGAACACAGTAGAAGGAATCAAACGCAGGACTGATGAAGCAGAAGATCGGGTCAGCAAGCTAGAGGACAAAGTAAAAGAAAACACTCAGAAAGAAAAAGAAAAGGAAAAGAGGCTCAGAAATAACAAAGAGGTGGTAAGGGAGATGCAAGACAATATGAAACATAATAATATCCATATAATAGGGATACCAGAAGGAGAAGAAGAAGAACAAGGGATAGAACACCTATTTGAAAAAGTAATGATGGAAAACTTCCCTAATTTGATGAGAAAAAACGTCACACAGATCCAGGAAACACAGTCAGTCACATTCAAGAGGAACTCAAAGAGGGTCACATCAAGACACATCATAATTAAAATGGCAAAATTCCAAGACAAAGAGATAATCTTAAAAGCAGCAAGGGACAAACAGGAAGTAACATACAAGGGAGCCCCAATAAGGTTAGCAGCTGACTTCTCAATGGAAACACTTCAAGCCAGAAGAGATTGGCAAGAAATATTCCAAGTAATGAGAACCAGAGGTCTGCAACCAAGGCTACTTTACCCAGCAAGGCTCTCAATCAAGATAGAAGGCCAAATAAGAAGCTTTCCAGACAACAGAAGGATGAAAGAATACACCTCCACCAAACCAGCAGTGCCAGAGGTGCTAAAGGGCCTGCTTTAAGGAAAAGAAGGAAAAGCGACAGACAGAGAGAGGAACACAGGTATGAAAATAGCAATGAATAAGGACCTATCAGTAATAACCTTAAACCTAAATGGATTAAATGTTCCAATCAAAAGACATGGAATAGCTGAATGGATAGAAAACCATGACCCATACATATGCTGCCTACAAGAGACCCACCTCAGGACAAAACATATACACAGGCTGAAAGTGAGGGTTAGAAACAAATTTTCCAAGCAAATGGACATGAAAAAAAAAAAGCTGGGGTAGCAATACTCATATCAGAAAAAGATAGACTCCAAAAAAATGGCCATAAAAAGAGACCCAGAAGATCACTTCATAATACTCAAGGGAAGAATCCACCAAGAAGACATAAACATTGTAAATATATATGCACCCAATATAGGAGTACCTAAATACATAAAGGAAATCTTAGAGGACTTTAAGAAGGACATTGACAGCAACACAATTATAGTAGGAGATTTTAATTACCCCACTGTCAAAATTGGACAGTTATTCCAAACAAAGATATTCTGGCATAGAGGAAATGCCCTAGAGGAAATGGACTTAACTGATATATATAGAGAGACCTTCATCCCAATGAAGCTAAACACACATTCTTTTCAAATGCACATGGAACATTTTCAAAGATAGACCACATGATAGGACACAAAGCAAGCCTCAACAAATTTAAGAAAATTGAAATTATACCAAGCATTTTCTCTAACCACAGGGACTGAAACTAGAAACCAACCCCAAGGGAAGAAACCCGAAACACTCAAAATCATGGAGGTTGAATAGCATGCTATTAAACCATGAATGGGTCAAGAATGGGATTAGGGAAGAAACCAAAAAGTTTCTGGAAACAAAAAAAAAAAAAATAACTCACAACAACCAAAAATGTATGGGATAAAGCCAAGGCAGTCCTGAGAGGGAAGTTCATAGCGATACAGGCCTACCTAAAATAGATAGCAACATTTCAAACAAACAACCTAATGCTACCTCTACAAGAACTCAAGGAACAACAACAAAAACAGCCCAGAGTGAGTAGGAGGAAGGAAATAACCAAGATCAGAGCAGAATTAAATGACATAGAGACTACCAGCACAATTCTAAGGATCAATGAATCCAGGAGCTGATTCTTCAAAAAGATAAACAAAATCAACAAGCCTTTAAGCAGGGTCATCAAGAAAAAAAGGGAAAGGATCCAAATAAACACAATCAGAAATGAATGAGGAGAGATTACAATTAACATCTCAGAAATACAAAGGATTGTAAGAAACTAGTATGAAGAAGTGTATGCCAAGAAATTTGAAAACATAGGTGAAATGGACAAATTTCTAGAAAAATATAATCTTCCAAAACTCAATAAAAAAGAAGCAGAAAGCCTGGATAGAGCAATAACAGCAGATGAAATTGAAGCAGTAATAAAAAAACTCTTGACACACAGAATTCCAGGTCCAGATGGTTTCACAGGAGAATTCTACAAAGCATTTAAGGAAGAGCTAATCCCTATCCTTGACAGACTATTCCAAAAAATCCAAAAAGATGGGAGACTCCCAAACTCTTTTTATGAGGCCAACATCATCCTGATCCCAAAACCAGATAAAGACACAACAAAGAAAGGAAACTTCAGGCCAATATCACTGATGAACATAAACACTAAAATCCTCAACAAAATATTGGCAAACTGCATCCAACAATACATTGAAAAGATCATACACCATGACCCACTAGGATTCATCCCAGGGATGCAAGGATGGTTCAATATTCGCAAATCAGTAAATGTAATACATCACATAAACAAAAGCAAAGACAAAAATCACATGATCATATCAATATATATGGGAAAAGCATTTGATAAGGTACAGCACCCATTTTTGATAAAGACACTCAGCAAAGTGGAAATAGGCAAAGCATTCCTCAAAATAATAAAGGCCATATATGAGGGACATACAGCTAACATCATACTCAATTGGCAAAAACTAAAATCTTTTCCACTGAGATCAGGAACAAGACAACGTTGTCCACTTTTACCACTTCTATTTAACATAGTATTGGAAGTTTTAACCACAGTGATCAGACAAGAAAAGGAAATAAAAGGCATCCAAATCTGAAAGGAGGAAACAAAACTGTCATTGTTTGCAGATGGCATGATAGTGTACCTAGAAAATCCTATAGACTCAGCTAAAGAACTGCCTGACATAATAAACAAATTTGGCAAAACAGCTGGATACAAAGTCAATATCCAGAAATCAAAGGCATTTTTGTATACCAACAATGAAACAATAGAAACAGAAATCAGGGGAAAAAAATCACATTTGACACAGCAAAAAGAAAAATAAAATACCTAGGAATAAATCTAACCTAGGAACTAAAAGACCTGTGTACAGAAAACTACACAGTGCTGAAGAAAGAAATTAAGGAAGGCACAAACAAATGGAAACATATACCGTGTTCATGGATTGGAAGAATTAACATCATCAAAATGTCCATACTACCCAAAGCAATTTACACATTCAATGCAATACCTATTAAAGTACCAGTGGCATATTTCACAGATATAGAACAAACACTTCAAAAATTTATATGCAACCATAAATGACCCTGAATAGCTGCTGCAATTTTGAGAAAGAAAAGCAAAGTAGGAGGGATCACAATACCTGATACCAAACTGTATTACAAGGCCACTGTAATCAAAACAGTCTGGTACTGGCATAAAAACAGGCACATGGACCAGTGAAACAGAACAGAGAGCCCAGAAATAAGCCCGACCCTCTACAGTCAATTAATATTTGACAAAGGGGGCAGCAACATAAAATGGAGTAAAAACAGTCTCTTCAACAAATAGTGTTGGGAAAACTGCACAGCTATATGCAAAAAAATGAAACTCGAGCACCAACTTAAACCATACACAAAAATAAATTCAAGGTGGATAAAAGACAAATATAAGCCATGTCACTATTAAAGTCCTAGAGGAAAACATAGGCAGGAAAATCTCAGATATTTCACACAGCAACATTTTTACTGATACATCCCCCAGAGCAAGGGACATAAAGAAAAATAAACAAATAGGATCTCATCAAAATAAAAAGCTTCTGCACAGCTAAAGAAAACAGTATTAAAATAAAAAGAGAACCAACTGTATGGGAAAACATATTTGGCAATGATACTTCAGACAAGGGTTTAATCTCCAAAATATGTAAAGAACTTACATGACTCCACTCTAAGAAGACAAGCAACCCAATTAAAAAATGGGCAAAGGACTTGAACAAACGCTTCTCCGAGGAAGATGTACAGAGGATCCAGATACACATGAAAAGATGCTCAATATTGCTAGCTATCAGAGAGATGCAAATTAAAACCACAATGAGATACCACTTTACACCAGGCAGAATGGCCATCATAAACAAAGCAACAAACAAGTGTTGGAGAGGTTGTGGTGAAAAGGGGACCCTAGTGCACTGTTGGTGGGATTGCAGACTGGTACAACCACTATGGAAAACAGTATGGAATTTTCTCAGAAAACTAAAAATGTGTCTGCTTTTTGATCCAGCAATTCCACTGCTAGGATTATATCCTAAGAACCCTAAAAGACCAATCCAAATGAACTTATGCACCCCAATGTTCATAGCAGCACAATTTACAATAGCCAAGTGTTGGAAGTAACCTAGATGTCCATCAGTAAATGAATGGATCAAAAAACTATGGTACATTTACACAATGGAATTCTATGGAGCAGAAAGAAAGAAAGGAGCTCCTACTTTTTGCAACAGCATGGATGCAACTGGAAAGTATTATGCTAAGTGAAATAAGCCCGGCAGTGAAAGACAAATACCATATGATCTCACCTTTAACAGGAACCTAAAGAACAAAACAAAGAAACAAGCAAAATATAACCAAAGACACTGAAATAGGGAACAGTCTGACAGTGTTCAGAGCAGAGAGGAGAGGGAATTTCAGGGGAAAAGGGGAAGGGTTTGCAGGAACAAGTATAAAGGACATATGGATAAAAACTATCAGCGGGTGGAATGGGAGGGAGGAGGCGTGGGCTGGATGGGTGGGTTGGAATGGGAGTAAGAGATAGAAAATTGTACTGCAACAACAATTTAAATAAACTTAAAAAAGAAAAAAATAATAAATATGAAAGATAAACAGAGAAAATTATGTAGAAAAAAGAAAATCAATTATTATTTTTAATGTGTGGGTTTCCTCAGCAGATTGTGATACCTGCTAAAGTAAGCTTCTAGATACACTACCTGGAAAATATCTTTGCTTCCACTCCATTGCTGTATAAAGCTGGTCACCTATTGTGACACTTTGGGGCTTTCTGAGAGATTCTCTGTTGCAGGCCAATGTCAGATACTGTTCTCACTTAGCCCTTAGCAGGCTTTTCAGGACAAAACTTCTAGTAGACTGGCAGTTGGGGCTTCCAGAGTCCACAAGTTGCATATACCTTGGGTCTTGCCCTTTGAATATTTACACTCCTTTCTGCAATCTCTACCTCCATAGGACTGCACTCAGCGAGGATATCCAAGACCTGCCCAAGGGAACTCAGTCTCTCCTTGTCACTTTCCATCTTCCTTCATGTTACTGTTTATAAAAATTTAGGTCAGATACACTTCAACTCTTTTTTATAGTTGATAGCTCTGCAGTTAACCTTCAAGTCTGGTGCAGGGATGGGAGAATGTAGATAGAGTTTCCATCTCTTCTACAGCCATCTTGGAATCTCAATCTAATGTATTTTTTATTTCAGTAATTGAATTCTTCATTTCTTACTGGTTCATTTTATGCTTTATATTTCTTTGTGTAAGTTCTTACTGGATTTGTCTATTCTTCCCCTAGGTTTATTGAGCATTCTTATTACCAGTGTTTTGAATCCTGGTAGACTGCTTGCATCCATATTTTCAGTTTTTTTTTCTGGATTCTTGCCTAATTCTTCATTTGGGACATTTTTTTTTTGTATTAGGTAGATCTACTAAGGCTTCCTGTCTTGGCAGGGTGGCCTTATGTAGTAGATTTTTTATGGGCCGAGTAGCAGAGTGTCCCTGGATATCTGAGCAGGTAGCTCCAGCAGTGTTTCTTTTGTGAATTTTATGTGCTTTGTTGTTGTAGTTGAACCTTGATTGCTGTTAACATTTCAGTGGGTTCAATTGGCTCTCAGGCTGACTGGCTTTGAGGCCTGTCTTTGACTACAGCAGACAAGCCATTGTGTGAGGGCTGACCCCACAGAGTGCAATTCATTTTAGTAGGGTTTTGGTCCCTCCAAGTTCACACTTTTGGGGTGTTGATTGTGGAATTCATTAGTTGGTGCTCTGGTGTGGTCTGAAGTTAGCCAGAAGGTGTGTTGGTTATGAAAACCCTTGGGTGATATTCCTGTGCCGCCCAATTAGCCACTGCCTGTGCTAGGGCCAGCTGGTAGAAGCTACAAAGTGGCAAGTGGTTGGTAACTAACTGTACTGGACTCGGAGGTATTTGGAAAAGGCTATGCTCTCAATCAAGGCTGACTACCACTAGTTCTGGGACTGCTTAGCAAGAGGTACAGGGTATGCCAAGGCCAGACACTGCTTATTTGGGGTTTAATGAACTTTCAGAGATTCTACAGAAATCAGCAACATGAGCCAAGGCTGGCCACTTGTGAAAAACAGTCACTGAAAGAGTTCTGGGTTTGTGCCTGGGTTGAGTGCGGAAGAGTGTCAAGGAATCACCAGGGTTGGGAGATCAGTATTAGTCAAGCTGATGGTGACTCAGGTATTCTGACCACCTGTGCCTGTGGACTGTGTGTGGGGAGAGCTCAACAAAGGAACAATGATGCCTCTCAGCACTTCTGATTGCCCCTCCAGCCTGAACTCTGAAATTAGACAACTCAGTTCCTTCTTATATGTTTCTGGTACTTTTCAAGTTGCTCAAGTCCTGGAAATCCAAATGAGTGAGTCTGTAATTTTATGCTCAGGTGTTTCAAGAAGATACTTGGGAAACAAGCATAGTTTTATCTCGTCTGAAGCAAAGCCCCATTGATTTTTGCTACCATATGTTTGTGGAATCTTCTTCTCAACACTGTTGCTTTGGGCCAGTGGACTCAGTGTGGGGCTGGGGTCCTTACACCTCATCAAAAAAGAATCCTCTGCAGCCATGGTATCCTTTCTGATTCTCAATTACTACAGATGTGTGTGGTACCCATGCTCCTCCTACCAATCTCCATATGGTTTCTTCTTCATATCCTTAGTTACAAGAGTCTGTTGAACTAGTTTTTAGGTCAATTTCAAGGGTAGTTTTTCTTTAATTCTGTTGTAATTGTTATATGGTCATGGGAGGAAGTGAGCACAACATTACCTAATTTGTCATTTTGACCAGAAGTCTTAATGAGTTTTTACTGATCAAATAAGAGTATTTACATCACTAAAATATATACTATTTATATAGTAATATAAATTTATTCATCATTTTACTCATCAGAAAATTTTTCATTAATAGTGTTTTGCATTAATATTGGGCCTACATTTGTTTTTTAATACATCTTTTTGTGATTTGTGGTATTCTCTTGATCATGTTCATCTTCTCTAAGAATAACATTAAAGATAGTTTTATAGTGAAATAAATTTAGGGCTAGGTTACACAGTATTGGTAAATGATTTTTATTCTCAGATACTAGTCTTAAATATTATTTAGGTCATATATTTGTGTGGAGGTTTTTGTTTGTATGTTTGTGACCCCAGTAGAAAAAAATGCAACTGCATCCATTCCAGTATATTTCATGGTATGTCCCATGCCAGGCAAAGATTAGTTCAGTAATCTATATGCAAGAGCCCAACATTTTAGTCTTTCAGGCCTTGTGCATGAAATAATCTCCCTTCACAATTTCCCTAAAGCTGCTCTTACTTAAAGTCATAGATTGACATCCCGACTACATTATCACTAGACTTGGGTTATTTCAGTTTGCTTGAACACTCTTAAGTGTAGGAACCTACTTACCAATACTTCTTCCCATGTTTATATTGACTGTACTCTCCTGTGCTTGCTGATCTCTGTTTCTTTTTTCCCATTTGTTATATAGACACTGAATATTTTAGTTTCACAAGTTGTTATTATTGTTTCTGTTTTTTCCCCACTCTCCAGTTTTCTCCTGAGTGCCTCTATTTAACTTATACAGACTCTGGTACCACAGACTGAAATCTTGTCCTGAGGCCTACACAAATATATCCAAAGTCTTATTGTACATATTTCACATAGTATGAGTCTCTTGATGACCATAATCATGTCTAATTTATTTTTTGTATCTTCAGCACAAATCAGAGGGCACACATTGTAAACATTTATTAAAACATCTTACATGAACACTCAAAGGCCTTCTTTTCACCAAGAACTTAATTAACTTTCAGTATTCTTATTTTATAAGTCAAAAAGACAAGACTGGAAAGCCCAATGTTTTTTATGTCATAATGATTGACCTCTACTACTTCGTTACTGTCCGCATCCAGTCCATGAACTGGTCTATCATGGCCTCTTTGCTATCTTAGTTGCTATAAGCTTGCAGCCCCTCAACTTGACTTCTTTAATCATTGCAATTATCTGTTATTTGTTTTCTTCCTCCAGTCCTGAATTGCTCCCAAAAAATCTCTAAAGCTGCTGCCATTATGTGAGTTCTAAAACAAAAAAATTAATTATTGTATTGTCTTAATTAAAATATTCCAATGATTTTTTTGCCAAAAGGAAAAAGTCTAAACTTCTTATCCTTATAAAATCAAGACCATTTTAAATGTAACATTCCTACTTTTCTGGTGTCTTTTCTCTATGCTGTTTCTCTTTCTGTTCTGCCTCACAAAGCCAGTTGCCTTTCTGTAGTTATGCCATTCAGTCCTTTACCTCTGCTTATTTTGTTTCCCCTGCTGAGAATGTTCTTTCTTTTCTATAGATAAATACCTTTTCTTTTTTTTCCAGCATTACCAGGGATGTTTCTTCCTAATACAGTCTTTCATGGCCTTGCTCTCTGCCAACTCAAAAGAATTGACTGAAAGCCACTGTCTTGTTTGCTTCCCATATATTTATCACACCTATATGCTTTCTAAACTTACTTTTCATAGTTCTGTACCACAATAATAGATAACAGTTAATGCTTTCCTTGAATTTAAATGTAATATATTTTTTTGATGTTTTGTACTTTAATTATATCCTGAAGTCATGCCCTGGTGATAGATGACACCTAACAAATACATATTGAAAGTGTGAAGATGAAGAAATGGAAGAATGAAGAACGGAAAGACAGAAAAAGAGGGGAAAAAATGAAAGGAGGTAGACTGTCTCTACAGCTCACATTCAAAATTATATTTCTTTAAAGGATTCAAAGTAGAAAACATCTCTAATATGGCATGTAGGCTTATTTGTTTATTTTGGTTCAATATACTGTCCAAGATAAGTTGGGTTCATAATTAAGATATAAATTTCTGAAGACCTAATACTTTTTCCAACAGTAAATGAACTGCCCCACCATGGTGATGACATCAGGGCAGAACATTTTATTTAAGGGATATACAAATTTCAGTATTTAAGAGGATAAACTCTAGAGTTAAACCACCCAAGTCTTAATCATAGTTCCATTATTTACCAGTTTAGCTAACTTACTCTAGATAGCAAACTTTCTTATTTGTTGAATGATCATAAAATAATCATCTACTCTGAAATGTAATTTTAAAAATTTAAGTAACTAAACCATGCAAAAAATTAGCTGTAATATCAACAGGGATTTAATACAAATTGGCAAATGTTACAATATAGTGATTGGAATAAAATGATTCATTCATTTTTTTAAAAATATAAAACTAGCTTTATTTAAGCAGTGGGTTGCTAGGCAGTAAAAGCACTGAGGATTTGCTATATTTATTAAGCTATACAAAAATATCAATTATTTATATCCTTGAGACTTATCAAAAGATTTTTGCTTATGTTGTATTGTTTATTTTTTTATTTTAAGATATCAAGTTAAAACATATTTTTTAAAACCAAATATTTTAATAAATTTAATGGTACCTGTCCAAAGTCTATGTGCCAGATATATCAAAAGGCCAAAACACAAAAATCAAACTTTTTTTGTAAGGAAAGATTTTTTTTTTAAAAAGCACCAACTGAAAAGATGAGATCCTAAGAGTACCTCAAATCCATCTTAAGAAAGTACAAAGTTCAGGCTTATTTTATGAAAAGGTAAAGGGAAATGGGAGGGGGTGATTTTTTGTAAAACACAAGACCCAAGCAGAATTCCTCTAAAATTAGTATGTCTATATGTTATAGGGTGCATCCAAGAGGGGGGCCCCAAAAGGGGATTTGGAATGGGGTCCAGAACTCAAGGTGTCTAGGAAATATTAGAAATACATATAAAATGTCCTCACCCCTTCCCCCTCAGGTGTGAGTTGAGAGAAGGGGCACATGGAGCAGGAACATGCAGAGCTGTTTTGTATAGCAACAGCTTTGCAGCTAATCCATGGCATGGCCATTTAACATATCTATAGCCTTTGGCTGATCACTTAGATATGTTAAATAGCTGTGGCCATGCTCTGAGCCAGGGGGATGGAAGTGACTTCCACCCAAGATGTAACTGGGAGAGAGGTCCCCCAGGTGGCAGCACCTGCATGAGAGCTTGGACAAGATTGGCTCCAGGATGTGGGGCCCCCTGCCCTGACTCACGATGGCAGCCCAGTAAACTCAGAATACAGGAATGCTGACAGGTGTAACTGACTGTAGAAGGAGTCAAAAATGGAGGTACAGAGGAAGATTGGTGTGGGGATTTAAACCCCCACCCCTGCAGCCATGTGAGAGAGAGAGAGAGAGAGCCATGTGCTTCTGGCAGAGTAGGGACCCTTGAAGCTTTAGTAGGGGGAACCACTAGTGGCTTTAGCAGAAAATCACCACTCGGCTTTGGCAAAGTGGTGGCCCCCACTTCCCTGCAGCTTTGCAGAGAGATCCACATGGTTTTGCCAGAGTGCAGACTCCTACAGCTTTGGTGGAGAGAAGAACCATGTGGTTTTGGCCAGAGCGGGGAACCCTGCAGCTCTGGTAGAAGAGGACCATGTGGCTTTGGGGTGCTCCCTTTGACCACATGGCTTGGGAAGCAGGAGAGACTTTGCCTGAAAGAAGGGTGAAAAAACCCCCACAAAACTCTTGCCAGTAGGCCATGAGAAGGTGCCACATGGCTTTAGATTAATTGGAGATCCTGCCTGGACAGCCACACAGATGACAGGGTCAGGAGCCTGGATCCCAGATGTTTGCTTCTTTTCCTGAGATATGGTACCTGAATTAGGGCAAGGGGAGAAGGAAGTACTGTGTGTGGCTGTGGGTATCCTAAAGAACTTTGATATTTTAATGAAGACATTAGGCCACTACTTTAAGTCTGTATAGCATTAAATAAACATTTCCTTTCCTTTTCACAAATCTCTGGCATTGAGAGATGTCTTTCCTACAAGGCAGTGGACAAGCCCAGTAGGGGGTCCTTTCAGTTATAGTATACTGCCCTTGGCCCCCTGTATTCTGTAACATATATGCAAGGCAAAGCAGGATTTATTAGTCTGAAGGCCATAGAAACAAAGCAGGTATGAACAAGATGGAATCAAAGAGAGACCGAGCGTTTTACTCTGATACAATTCTCTCCTTTTTTTGTTCAATCCTCAGTCTTAGGGGAAATAAGGCAACTGGGTCCAAGTTCAATTAAGAGGGAGGGTTAGCTTTTAAAATGAACTCTGGTTTGTCTTCCTATCTTGCCTTTCTTACTTGGCTCTTAAATATCACACACCCACCTCTTCTGCAATGTTCTCTGAGTCTTAGAATGGGGCTTCCTGGGTGTTTAATTTATAATTTCAAATCCCAGATATGGTAAAAGCAATAGCAGGCCAGCATATCTGTACCTTTATATGAGACAAAGAATAAAGAGTAACTTTTCTTATATGCCCCATGACCCAAACCATAATGAGCTGGTCACTATACAAACACTCCCTTGTTCACCTAACAAGTTATCTAAAGCAATCTATTGTCTAAGGACCCACAGACCAAGGACTTTAAGGTGGTCTTTTGGCATCCTAAGCCTTGAGTAGTAGAATAGTCCAATGACTGAATATAAGGGTTAAATTCAACAAGATTTAGTTTGCATTGAGTACACAAGTAAACTTTCCATGAGGTTTGCACAGCATTCGTTGTTGAGATTGCTTAAGCATGAGCTTTTATGTAAATTTCTCTAAAATTTATATCATGTCATCTGGCTTCAGTTTTTAATTGCAAGCTTGAAAAAAGAGCACCTTTATTTTTATAGTTCCAAGTCAAGGATGGGAGAAAAATAGAATGTTAGTTTGGAGAGTTATAGCCATATTTTTTAAAGAATTCATAATCCACTCTAGTTTACACGTAGAAAAATAACTTCAAAAACAATTAACTGAATTAGAATCTAATATCCACAAGTGTCCATTATAATTTCTCTTAAAACAGGACTTTATTCTCTGAAATCACCCTGAATTTTATCAAAGAGAACCCAATTGAGAATAATTTAGATATTGCATAAATCTAGTTTCATAAATTTAGCCTGGTTATTTGTATAAATACAGCAAGAATATCAACTGCTCATATGAGCATCTTTAAATCTGTTTTGCTAGAATTTTCATAAGATATCTCCTGATTGGACTTTAATTAGCCTGTCAAGGCTAATTAAATTTGTGTGAATTTCTGAGGTTCCCAAGGTCCCCCAAAATGTTGTGATGTTTTCTATGTTGTCTCTAAAGAAACCAACATTTTTCTTTACATGAAAGGATGCTGTAAGCCATGTAAAAATGACACCAGGCTATTTTTCTAAAGGACTTCTTTTGGCTTCCGATTCATCTTAATTCCATAAAGCTTTCTGGTCATATCAAGGTCTACATATGTTTCTTTCAAATATGACATTGTAGCCAAACCCTTGGTAATAAAACCAGTTTTCAGTTGTTTCCTGTTATAAAGACAACAGATTCTCATTACATTTATGCAAACAAACATATTGCCAAGAAAAAAATAATACTTATTAAAGTCTACAAATTTTGGAGAGATCAGGTAGGGATAAAAATATAAATGTTTTGATACTTACTGCTTACAAAGGTACAGTTTACTTAACTGCTCTAAGGAAAACAAGAATTTTTAAAAAAATCTGGAAAACAATTAGATTAAACAATAAGTAATATTTTAACAAAAAATTATCAAAATTATAATCGTCCTTAGTTTACTTAGTCCCATGTAGTAAAATCTTGTTTGTCCTGATTATTCAAAAGAATTTCAGAAATGCAGATATTCCTTAGAGTTCTATACATGTTTATCGAGTTTAAAGTAATAATCTGATCATTTCTTCTCAGAATTCTGTATTTTAGAATAAGTCAGAGTTCTTCATAGATCTTTAAGACAAAACATATTTGCAAATCATCAGAGTGAAACAATAAATGACATTAAAAGCTTAAAGTGACAGATTACAGTTTTTATCATAAATGGGCGCTGTACCTTATCAAATGTTTTTTACTCATCTATTTATATGATCAGGTGATTAATTTATATTCTTTTGTTTATGTGAGCTATTATGTTTATTGCTTTGAGAATATCTTATCATCTTTGCATCCCTGGAGTGAATTCCACTTGATAATGGTATATGATCTTTTTAATCTGTTGCTGGATGTGGTTTGCCAATATTCTGTTGAAAATGTTATTGACCCTAGCTTTCTTTTTTTTTTTAAGACTTGATTGATTTTTAGAGAAGGGAAGGGAGGGAGAGAAGGAGAGAAACATCAGTGTATAGTTGCCTCTCACACACCCCCCACTGAGGAACTGGCCCACAACTCAGGCGTGTGCCCCAACTGGTAATTGAACCAGAACCCTTTGGTTTATAGGCCACTGCTGACTCCACTTCACCACACCAACCTGCCCTGGTTTTCTTTCTCTGTTGTGTCTTTTTCTGTTTTTGTCTTTAGGATGATAACTCTTCATTAAAAGAGTTTCAGAGTCTTCCTTCTTCTTGGAGTTTTGGAATATTTTGATAAGGATAGGCATTAGCTGTTCCTTACATGTGTTGTAAAACTATCCTGTGAAACCATTCTGTCCAGGGCTTTGGTGTGCCAGGAGGGTTTTGACTACTGTTTCAATTTCAACAACTGTTATTGCTCTGTTCAACCTTTCTGCTTCTTCACTCAGTTTTGGGAGATTATATTTTTCTAGAAATTTGTCCATTTCACCCTGGTTTTCAAATTTCTTGGCATATAGTAGTTCATAATAATTTCTTACATTTAATTTTATTTCTGTAGTATCATCTGTAATTGCTACTCTTTCATTGTTATTGTTGCTGTTTATTTGGCTTCTATCTCTTTTATCCTTCATGTATCTGTTTAAAGCCTTGTCAGTTTTGCTTATCTTTTCAAAATGAATTTATTGATCCTTTGGATTATTATTTTAGTCTCTATGTCATTTAATTCTGTTTTGATGTCATTTTCTTCATTTTACTTACTCTGAGCTGTGTTTGTTGTTGTTCCTCCACTTCTGTAGATGTTGGGTTAGTTTGCTTATTTGAAATGTTTCTATCTTGTTTAGGTAGACCTGTATTGCTACAAACTTCCCTCTCAGGACCACCTTTGCTGTGTTCCATAAGTTTGGATGATTGTGTATTCATTTTCATAGTTTTTTCAGAAACTTTTTTATTTCCTTCTTGATATCATTATTAACCCATTCATTTTTAATAGTGTGCTATTCAATCTCCACAAATTTGAGTGTTTTTGAATTTTTCCCCTGAGGCTGGTTTCTAGTTTCAGACCCTTGTGGTCTGAGAAGGTTCTTGATATGGTTTCAATTTTCTTGAACTTGTTGAGGCTTGTTTTATGTCATATTATGTGGTCTATTGTTGAAAAAATTCCATGTGCATTTGAAAAGAATGAATATTTTGCTTCTTTGAGATGAAAGGTGGAAGTTCAAGATGTTAAGTTGATTTGATCTAGGGCATTGTTCAATGACGTAATATCCTTGTTGATATTTTGTTTCAATGATCTATTCTTTGTTGACAGTTGTGTGTTAAAATCCCCTAGTATAAGTGTGTTCCTGTCTATGTTTTTCTTAAATTCCTCCAAGATTTTCCTTATATATTTGGTTGATCCTATTTAGGGTGCATATGTTTACAATTTATTATAAACTTGATGAATTCTTCCCTTGAGTTATGAAGTGTCCTTCATTGTCCCTTTTTATAGCTTTTGTTTTTAAATCTATTTTCTCTGATATAAGTTTTGCTACCTTAGCCTTTTCTTTTTCCTGTTCATTTGCTTGGGATGTTTTTTCCCAACTCTTCTCTTTCAGTCCATGTAGTCCTTTTTTTCTGAGGTGTGTCTCTTGTAGGCATCATATGTACAGGTCATGTTTTCTTACCCATTCAGCTGTCTTATGTCTTTTGAATGGAATATTTAATCCATTATCATTTAAGGTTATTATTCATAGGTACTTACTCATTTTCCCCCCTTTTGTACCTGTGTTCCTCTGTCTCACTCATTTCCTGCCTCTTATAGCAGTCTCTTTACCACATCTTGCAGTGCTGTTTTGGTGGAGCTGTATTCTTTCAGCCTTGTTTTGCCTGGGAAACTCCTTATTTTGCCTTTAATTTTTAATTAGGGCCTCACTGAATAGCATAGTCTTGGTTGTAGGTAGGTCTTTGCTTTTCATTACTTGGAATATTTCTTGCCATTCTCTCCTGGCTTGTAGTATTTCTGTTAAGAAATCAGTTGCTAGACTTAGCACAGCTCCTTTGTATGTTGCTTCTTATTTCTCCTTTCTTGCCTTTAAGATTCTCTCTCTGTCTTTGAGTTTTGCCATTTTAATTATTATGTATCTTGGAGTAAGCCTATTTGAGTTCATCTTGATTGGTAACTACTGTGCTTGCTGTACTTGTGTCATTTTTCTCCAAATTTGGATTTTTTTTGTCATTATTTTTTCAAACAGGGTTTCTATCCCTTGCTCCTTTTCTTCTCTTTCTGATATCCTTATGATTAAGAGGTTGTTGCATTTCATTCTGTCTTCCAGTTCCCTTAAACTATTGTTATATTTTTTTTAGTTTATTTTCATGTAGAAATACCTGAGTATTTCTTTCTACCTTGTCTTCCAGCTCAATAATTCAGTCCTCTGTTTCATCCAGGGGTTTGTAATTCCTTCTAATGTGTTTTTCTATTTTAGAAATTGTATTCTTCATTTTTTTTCTTGTTCATAGTTTCTATTTCCTTTTTCATACTGTTATAGCTCTCAGTTTTTTGTAGTTGTCTGTGAGTTCCTTGAGTATCTTTAAAATCATTCTTTTGAATTCTATATCTGATGGCTTGCTTGCCTCCAAGTCATTTAGTTCTTATAGAGAGGGATCTTCCATTACTTTCAATTGAAGATTCTTTATTATTCTCCCAGTTTTAGCTGAGTCTTCTTGTTTCTTTCTGAGATTGCCAATGCTCTGCTTCACCAGCTGTATTTAAAACCTGAAGTTCTGGGGTAGGAATTCTATGGGATTCAGTGGTGTGGTCTCTTTGATCTCCATGTCTGGATGCTCTAGGTTTGTACTTTCTTCTGTTTGTGTCAGCTCTCTTATTGTACTTGGGTTTTACCTGTTGGTGGTGGTTCCTTTGGTGGTGGTTTCTCTCCTCCAGTGAGTTTACTGGTATTCACAAACCCACCCTCTCTTATATGTCATCAGGGCCTGGGTGAAGACAAAACTGGTTAAGACAGCAAGATATTATATTATGTGATTTAAAGTACCAACAAGTAGAAAACAGACAGACAGGAGATCCTTTGGGGAAGTGAAGCAATAATCATGATATTTCACCCAACTAGTCTCTTTTTAAGAAATGTAAAAAAGAAATAAGACTCATTAGAAGGTAAAAAGAATTTGAGTTGACTCAAGAAAGCAGAGTGCTTATGTTAGGTTAGATGGTGAGATATAGTGACCATAAGGGATAGAAAGTTGGCATAGCCTGGCTGATGTAGCTCAGTGGATTGAGTGTGGGTTGTGAACCAATGGATCGCTGGTTCGATTCCCAGTCAGGGCACATGCCTGGGTTGTGGGCCAGGTCCCCAATGGGGGATGCATGAGAGGCAACCACACTTTGATGTTTCTCTCCTTCTCTTTCTCTTTCCCTTCTCCTCCCTCTAAAATAAATAAATCTTAAAAAAAAAGAAACTTGGCATAGTGTGTGAGACAATAAAGTTAACCTCAACAGTAATAACATTGAGGAAAATAGTGAAGTGGATCAACACCAAGGAAAGACGCTATGTGGGAATTGGAACAACAATAATATGACAAGAAATATATGAGCTGAATAAAAAGAATAACAAATAAAAAACTAAGTGCACTGTGTTATTAGCATATGAGTGATGTGAAAGAAGAGAAATTAAAATAAAATATAAAAGGGAGAAAAAAGAAAACCAGTCAAACAATGAGATAAAATAAACAAAACAAAGAAAACTAAATGGAAAGAATAGAAATAAAAAATAAATGAATAATAAGAATACTAATAACAAAAATTTAAATTAAAACTAAAAACTAAAATGTAGGTTTTGTATCATAGCAAAGTGAATTTTGTCTCATTTGTTGGTGTTAGCCTTCTGATCTCTCTCTCTGGATCTACTTTGGTCCTTTCACAGTTCCAGGTCTTATTGTCTTAAACTTGAAAAAATAAAGCTTCATGCTGACTTTAAACAAGCCAAAGAGGGTTCTGCTGGTCTTCCTAGATGCTGCAGGCAGAGGAGGGCTGGGCTCTGTTTATTTCCCTTTCCTGTGGTTCTTTGTTGGAGTCTTGGTCTGGGCTACAATATTCAAATGTGTCCAGCCTGAAGATGAAGCCCTCAGAGCACTGCGTTGTCCCCATTGTCCATATGTAGCAGGCCAGTGCCTTTAATCCACCTTGTGGTGCCACCCTTTGATTAGTCCCTGAGATGAACTCAGTGGAAGCAATTCTCATTCCTCCTTTCTCTTTGGTGGCCTGGGTGCTGTGCATGCACAAAGTCCCTTTGGGGAAGTTTAGTTCCCTTATTAAATTGAGTCTTTCTGGAGACTGCTAGCCCTCTGAGCCCCTGGTGTCCCACTTTTATCAGTCTGTAAGGTGCCCTGATTCAAAAAAATTGTGCTCCTCCTCCTTTCTTTTTGCTAGCCAGGCCATTGCACATGAGATTTTTTTTTTCATAGCTGCTAAGACCCTTTCTTTTTTAGTGAATTCCCCTTAGTTGCAGTAGCAATTCTTAACAAATGCCCAGCTTTTCACATAATGCAACTCTGACCAGTCCTGAGACTATCTGGGTCAGGATCAGTTGTGGCCCAATTCTTTTCCCTTTTCCAGGTGTCTCCTGGTTCCCCAATTTCTCTGTACTGTCCCAGCCAGTGAGGACAGACTCAATCAGGGAATACCACCTTTGTGGATCTCCCACTTCATCTTTATCCCCCCAGAAACTTCAAGCATCCAGGTCCTTTCTGGTACAGGACTGGGTTTCCTACTGTTGGAGGGGAGGGAGCTACAAAGTTACAGTCACTGATATGACTCTCCGCCAAAGCTCCTACAGCAGCTATGGTGGTCCCTTGCACCTGGCTCAAAGACTGCAGCAGTTTTGGTCCACACACAGATCCCAGGGACCTTCCCTTTGGCCTATGCAATCCCCTTACCGTCTGTTTTTAAATGCCTTCTGCAATCATTGGCTTCCAAGTTTCATATAAGCTGGGATTCCATTGTCTGTTCACTCTGTTCTTCAGATATTCTGGGTGTCCCAGTTGGGTGTATGAGCAAGTGAGTTCAGCTGTCACCTACATTGCCACCATCTTCCACCTGCAAGAGTCAATTTTTTAAAAAATATATTTTATTCATTATGTTATTTTTAAAATCAGTGTTGGAGGTTATTTTCAGTTTGTCTAGGAGGACCTGATTCAATAAAATCTAAGTCTGAGTCTTCCTGCAGCATGCTCAAACCATGAGTATACAACAGAGGAGTGCAGATGGGCTTCTATGATACTAAACTAGAGCTGAATCCTCATTTAATCATTCTTGAGAAATCAAACTATACTTTGGAATTAAATGGAAAAACTTTTAACTAGGAATTTCTCAGACAAATGGCCAATTACTGTTTAAACTACAGAAATGCATTTTGTAAAATGGAAGGAATAACTTAAGAAATAAAATATCTTTCTTGTTAGTTCAAAAGGTCAACCAGACACATAAATAAAATAATGCTTATTTCATTGACAGGTAACATGCCCCAGGATTTTTTTTTAAAGGAAACTAAAATAAGACCCAAATTATTTACCAATTCTCATGCTTTCAACTTTAATTGGTAGCATTAGTTCAATTCAATAATATTTAAAGTCACTCTGTAATTATATAATTTTACATAAGGTTAGCAAATGACTCAAGAGCTCAGTTTTTATGTCTTTAAATAGATTTTTAAAATAAGTTATCTTATGTACTGACAAACCAAAAATAACACATTTTATTTAGAAATAGCCCAGATTCAATATTACATATTTATAAAAATCTTTGGCCTATTGAAATCTCCTTTCCAATTTTCAAATATGAACCTCAGGAGTTTGGAGGTCAAATAGAACAAGACTTAGCTTACAAAGAAACACTTATTTCTGGCACGATTGTATATAAATAAAACTTAAAGTCTTCCATAAACGTACTTAAAAATGGCTCTTAAGCAATTATTTATAATTGTTTCTTTCATATGATCATTTAATATTTAACCTCTGCTCTCAATAAACTCATTAAATATGTAAATTTAAGGTGTTGGTTTCCCACAAACTTCAAATGATGTTGTTATTATTATGTGATTGTATACATAATTTTAAAAAGTAAAATTGTAAAGCAAATTAGATTGTTGTACTTTGCAATATTTTTATTTTCCTTGTCAGTCCCTCACCATGTTATTGCAGACAAATTTTATGACATGGATTTTTGCAGAATGCTATGCTTGGTGAAGACCAGCAGTTGTGAACTGGAAGAGAGTTGACAAATTCTTACTCTGGTAGCTATATTTCAAACAAGTGGTGTAGTTAGGAAATTATAGGTCCACTTTGATTTTCATGCAAATGAATAGGGGATACATTTTGAAGCTAGGGCCAGAACATATTAAATATTTTGCATTGAGTGAGAAAGCCCACACAACTTCACAATATAAGCAATTTTCTAATATTCTAAATCTAAAAACTAAATTAATCTTTTAAAATATAAATTCAAACAACTTTTGCAGTATTTTAATATGCACTGAATTTTCTAACAGTTCAAAAGTTTCCATAAATTAAACTTAGCTGGAATGCAGCCTTTTTTTTGGTTCAGGAATGTATTGAGTTGTTTCACATTTTAGAAAACTGGGTCATTTTTGGCATCACTACTGTAATATGTGAGTCTCCAATACAATACCTCTGTAGCCATTTAAATTTACTATATGAATTTATGTCAATTACATGGTGAATCTGTGGTGTAGGTATAAAAGGGACCATGTTATAATACATTCTAGTGTGCTTGGGCATAACATATATACTTCTGTAATAATTTATATATATTTATTTATGCTTTGTTTTACATGAGGACATTATATTAATTATTTACATTATGTAATGTATTTAAATTTACATTATAAATGTACATTATATGAATAGTAGATTATCAATTGATTTTATTTCAATAGAGTAAGGGGGTATTTCAAAATATTCCTTATCAAAAAAGATCTTGAATCTGACATGACTGAGGATAGTGAAATCTATAGCATATCTGGAGAAATTTTACACCTTAAGTATTAAGGCACACACACATTCTCACGCATAAACACAGGCTGAACACTGAAACAACATGCCTGTGCTTTTTAAACTGTTGATTTTGATATTTTAGTAAGCCATTACATTAATAGATTGGGGAAGACCAATTTTTTTAAAATAAAATAAAGTAGAACAAATTAAAAATCAATAAAATGAAAAGGAATGGAATAGATTAACTGGAATGGAATGGAATGGAATGGAATGGAATGGAAGGGGGTGGAGTAACATGACATGGCTTAGCATAGCATAACATAGCAGAGGTAATCAGTTTGTTTCTGTTTAACATACATGTACTTATGAAGAGGTTGTAAAACATGTTTTATTTTAGACCAAGAAGTTGAAAGACATTGTTCTACACTACTATATATTATACAGAAAGGATACACCATTTTCAGGTGTTAGTCATTTATCTCTACCTGAGTTTTGATGGTGAACAATGGAAGAAGAAACCTGAGGCACCCCACTGATCACTGTCAGTATGATCTTTATATCCATGCTTCTGGTTCTATTTTGCTTCTTTGTTTGTTTTGTTCATTAAATTCCTGTTACAGGTGAGACCATATGGTATTTTTCATTCAAGGAGGGAAAGGAAGGGGAAGGGTCTAGTAAAAGTACATATATGGATAACCTATAGACATGGACAACAGGGCAGGGATTGACTGTGAAAGCAGGGAGTAGGCAAGGGAAGGGAAAGCAATGGAGGAAATTGGGACAGCTATAATAAATAACAGTAAGAATAAACAAACAAACAAACAAACAAATAAAAGGTTTCTGGAAAAAAACACTATTTTACCAATGTCAACTTCCTGGCTTGGATATCATGCTAAAGTTCTATGTTATGGCACCACTAAGGGTGGCAGGGTGAAGGGCTCATAGGGGTCTATGTGCTATTTTTGCAAGTTACTGTAGTTCTCTATAGTTATTTCACAATAAAAGTTAAGAAAAATATATAACAAAGAAATACAAATTTTGACAAAGAGAAAAAAACAGAAACCTGAAGATACCAATGAGTACAACATATATCGTGTCCTCTATTTCACAGGTCCCTGAATGGAACAGATAATTCTAAGCAGAAAGTCCATTTCTCATTTGATTTCCTCTAGTTGTTCACTACTGAATGTACTTGCCCCTTCTACAGCTAGTGGAGTTTTTGATGTTTGCCTTGTAGCATCATTTGATCTTACAATGATAGGTAGAATGATTCTCCTACATTCTTGCTTCCCTCTGCTTATTCTCCCTTTCTTTCATTGAAATTTAGTAAGAGCCTATGTTCACATGATGGCAGTTTATCCTGGCCTCCCCACTTCAGGGAACACAGAGTGATTCTTTCTCTTCTGCTTTGAAATTTACCTCATTTCTTTTTCCTTACTCTGTGGTATTACAAATAACCATAAACTTATTTTTGATATGCTTATTCACACTAAAGTAGTAATGGATTTTTATGTGACACTTTCTAGGGCATATTTTTATTTTTAATGGAGTAAAAGATTAAAGAAAAAAAGAGAAAATGGTACAGCAGAAATATTTGACTGGAGTGAAAGAGGAGTGTGCCATTTAAATGTTTCCTTTCTAATAAGGAGACTATGAAAGCCATTGACTAAACAAACCTAGTCTTAGTTAAAACTCCAGACACAGTTTTAATGTGTTTAAGCATGATAAAAATGAACCATTTTATACTCTAAAATTAAATAATTAAAAAATTTGCTACTGGGGATAAATTTAGACATAGATGAAAAAATTCCTATTTCTGTTGACAGCATCTTCCTGGGCAACTACAACTTGAAAATTAATCATCAATATTTATTCCTATAATTCTTTCTTTGCTGTTTAGATGCAAGATACACTTTATTTTTCTGATTTACACCCAGAGGTATTTGGATTTTGATTTGATCTCTCCTTTCTATTCCCAATGCAACTCTATACATTTTATCCAGATGGAATATTTCAGTAGACTTGCAATTCCTTCTCTTATCTATATATATTGTCATCAATACTATATTTTCAAAAGACTAGGTCTATCATTTTACTCATCTGTGCAAAAATATTTGTGTCCTTTGATTAGCCACACAATAAAATACAATATTATTCCTTGGCATTCAATTTGCTCAACAGTCTGGCTAGATCTCCCTTTCCCTCTTAGCTAAAAAGATTTAATTGTTGCTCACTAATGCTGCTATGTCTTCATTGACACATGAGCATCCATCTTAATGAAATAACTTTCCCCACATTATCTGAGGTCAAATTTTTTTTTTTAAGATTTTATTTATTTATTTCTAGAGAGGGAAGGGAGGGAGATAGAGAGAGACAGAGAGAGAGAGAGAGAGAGAGAGAGAGAGAGACATCAATGTGCGGTTCCTGGGGGTTATGGCCTGCAACCCAGGCATGTACCCTGGCTGGGAATCGAACCTGGGACACTTTGGTTCCCAGCCCACGCTCAATCCACTGAGCTACACCAGCCAGGGCTCAAAAATTTTTTATAATCTGAATAAACTAGCAGAAAAGCCACCACTTTAAGGCATCCACTATCTTTATCTTTCTTCTCATAACTACCCTCACAGTTTATTTGAATTTTGTCCAATTCTTAACCAAATTTTGTGTGCGTGTATATACATATCTATATCTATATCTATCTATATCTATATATATATATCTATATATACATGCATACATATGTGTGTATGTGTTAGGAAATGCTTCACATTTAGTAAACTGCACAATTTTGGGTGGATTCATTTTTTATGTTTTTTAAAGATTTTATTTTTATTTATTTATTTTTAAAGAGGGGAAGGCAGGGAGAAAGAGAGAGAGAGAAACATCAATGTGTGGTTGCCTCTCATGTGGCCCCCACTGGGGACTTGGCCTGCAACCCAGGCATGTGTCCTGACTGGGAATCGAACCTGCAATGATTTGGTTCTCAGCCCGCTACTCAATCCACTGAGCTATGCCAGCAGGGGCCTTATGTTTTTTAATTAATGTTCCAATACAGTTTCTCAGTTTTCCTATCACCACTTTCACCTACCCTACCCACCCACATCTCCCACCTGCAATCCTACCACCGTTGGCTTTGTCCATGGGTCCTTTATACATGTTCCTCGATGACCCTCTCCCTTCTTTCCCCTGTTACCCCCTCCCCCTCCCTTCTGCTTACTATCACTTTGTGCTTTATTTCAATATGTCTGGTTATATTTTGCTTGCTTGATTGTTTTGGTGATTAGGTTCCACATATAGGTGAGATCATATAGCATTTGTCTTTCAAAACCTGGCTTATTTCACTGAGCATAATGCTCTCCAGATTCATCCATGCTGCTGCAAATGGTAGAAACTCCTTCTTTCTTTCTGCTGTGTAACATTTCATTGTGAAAATGTACCACTGTTTTTGATCCACTGATTTACTGATTGGCACTCAGGTTGCTTCCAGCACTTAGCTATAGTAAATTGTGCTGCTACGAATAAGGGGAGCATAGGTTCTTTTGAACTGGTGTTTCAGGGTTCTTAGGATATATTCCCAGCAGTGGAATTACTGGGTCAAAAGGCAGTTCCATTTTTAATTTTCTGAGGAAATTCCATACTGTTTTCCATGGTGGTTGCACCAGTCTGCATTTCCAACAACAGGGAGCTAAGGTTCCCTTTTCTCCACAACCTCTCCAATACTTGTCACTTCTTGATTTGTTTATGATGACCATTCTCACTGGTGTGAAGTGGATACTCATTCTAGTTTTAATTTGCCTCTCTCTGATGACTAGCGATGCTGAGAATCCTTTCATATGTACCTAGGCTCTCCGTATGTCCTCTTTCAGGAAGTGTCTGTTCAGGTCCTCTGCTCATTTTTTTTAATTGAATTGTTTGTCTTCCTGGAGTGGAGTCATGTGAGTTCTTTATATAGTTTGGAGATCAAATGATTGTCTGAGATACCATTGGCAAATATACTCTCCCATATGGTTAATTCTCTTTTCATTTTAATGCTGTTTTCTTTAGTCATGCAGAAACATTTTATTTTTATGAGATCCCATTTGTTTATTCTTTCCTTTATTCCCTTGCTCTAGGGGACATATTGGTGAAAATATTGCTAGGTGGAATATCTGAGATTTTTCTGCCTATGTTCTCCTTTAGGACTTTTATGGTATGATGACTTTTATTTAAGTTTTTTTTTATAGATCATGAGTTTATGTTTGTGTATGGCATAAGTTGGTGGTCAAGTTTTATTTATTTATTTTTTTTGCATGTGGCTGCCCAGATATCACAAAACCACTTATTGAAGAGGCTATTTTTATTTCATTTTGTGCCTCTTATCCCTTTGTCAAATACTAATTGACCAGAGAAACATGGGTTTATTTCTAGGCCCCCTATTCTGTTAAATTGATCTATGTGTCTGTTCTTATGCCACTACCAGACTGTTTTTATTATTATGGTATTGTAATATAGTTTGATGTCAGGTATGGAGATCCTACCTACTTTGTTTTTCTCTCCAGATTGCCACAGCTATTCAACGTTGATTATGGCTCCATCTAAATTTTTTAATTGTTTTTTGTATATCTTTGAAATATGACATTGGTATTTTAATAAGGATTGCATTGAATTGCATTCTATAAATTGCTTTGGGTAGTATTGACATTTTGATGATGTTAATTCTTCTGATCCATGAACATGGTATATGCTTCCATTTATTTGTGTTTTCCTTAATTTCTTTCTTCAGTGTTGGGTAGTGTTCTTAGTATAGATGTTTTACCTCCTTGGTTAGGTTTATTCCTAATTACTTTATTTTTCTTGTTGGTAGAGCACCCCAGATATTTTTCCCGATTTCTGTTTCTGATATTTCATTGTTGGTGTACAAGAATGCCTTTGATTTCTGAATATTTACTTTGTACCACATTGTTCTGCCAAATTCACTTATTGTGCTGAAAGTGGGCATCCCTGTCTTATTCCTGATATTAGTGGAAAGTTTTAAGGTTTTGCCCATTAGTATTATATTTTCTGTAGGTTTTTCATATATGGCCTTTATTACTTTGAAGTATGCTCCAATCATTCTCACTTTGCAGAGTGTTTTTATCATAAATGGGTACTGCACCCTATCAAAATTTTTTTCTGTATCTACTGATATGACCATGTGATCTTTGTCTTCCCTTTCATTTATGTGATGTGTTAGGTTTGTTGATTTGCAAACATGGTACCATCTTTGCATCCTGGGATGAATCCCACTTGATAATGGTGTACGATCTTTTTTATATATTGCTGGATGTGGTTTCCCTGCACTTTGTTGATGATTTTAGCATCGATGTTCATCAGCAATATTAGCCTGTAATTTTCTTTCTTTGTTGTGTCTTTTTCTGGTTTTGTGATTAGAATGATGTTGGCCTCATAAAAAGGGTTTGGGAGTTTTCCCTTTTCTTGGATATTTTGGAATAGTCTGAGAAGTATAGGGGTTAGCTCTTCCTTAAATATTATGAAGAATTATCTTGTGAAGCCATCCAGTCAAGAACTTTTGTGTGCTGGGAGTTTTTTGATTACTGCTTCAATTTTGCCAGCTGTTATTGGTCTGTTCAGGTTTTCTGCTTCTTCTTTTTCTCAGTTTCAGAAGATTATATTTTTCTAGAAATTTGTCCATTTCACACTGGTTTTGAAATTCCTTGGCATAAAGATTTTTGTAATAATTTCTTATAACCTTTGTATTTCTGTGATATCAGTTAAAATTTCTCCTCCCATTTATCACTTTATGTATTTCAATCTCTCTTTTCTCTTCATGAGTCTGGTTAAAGTCTTGTTAGTATTCTTTGTCTCTTCAAAGAACCATCTCCTGAATTTATTGATCCTTTGAATTGTTCTTTTAGTGTCTATGTCATTTAATTCTGCTCTGATCTTGGGAATTTACTTCTTTCTAATCCTTCTGAGCCTTGCTTGTTTGTTTGTTCTCCTACTATTTCTGTAGGTGTAGGGATAGGTTGTTTATTTGAAATGTTTTTATCTTTTCTAAGTAGGCTTGTATTGCTATGAACTTCCCTCTCAGGACTGCCTTTGCTTTCCCTGATAGGATTTGGACTATTGTGTATTCATTTTCATTTGTTTCTAGGAACTTTTTATTTCTTCTTTGATTTCATTATGAGTCCATTCATTGTTTAATAGCATATTTTTTAATCTCTATGAGTTTGAATGTTTTTGATTTTTTTCCTAAGGTTGGTTTTCACTTTCATGCCCTTGTGGTACAAGAAAATGCTTGATATGATTTAATTTTTATTGAATTTGTTGTGGCTTGTATTGAGTCCTATCATGTGGTCTGTCTTTGAAAATACTCAATGTGTATTTGAAAAGAAAGTGTATTTTGCTTCTTTGAGATGAATGGATATGCATGTTCCTTGATGTATTTATACATAGTGATATAATATTCCTATGTCTGTTTTTATTCTTGTCCATTTGCTTGGAATATTCTTTCCATCTCTTCACTTTAGTCTGTTTAGATCTTTTGTTCTGACATGGGTCTCTCATAGCCAGCATATATGCAGGCCATGTTTCCTTATCTATTCAGTGATTCTCGGTCTTTTGAGTGGAGCTTTTAACATGTTTTTATTTGACATTATTATTGATAGGTATTTATTCATTTCCATTTTACCCTCTTTACCTGTGTTCCTCTCTCTCACACTCTTTTTCTCCCTTTTCTTAAAGCATTCCATTTAGCATCTCTTGCAGTGCTTGTTTGGTGGAGGTGTAATATTTCAGCTTTCTTTTGTCTGAGAGTTTCCTTATTTCACCTTCCATTTTAATTGAGAACCTTGCTGGGTAGAATAGTCTTTATTGTAGGCTTTTACTTTTCATTTTTTGGTATATTTCTTGCCATTGTCTTCTGGCTTATAGTGTTTCTGTGGAGAAGTCAGCTGCTAGCCTTACTGGGGCTTCCTTGAATGTTATTTCTTGTTTCTCCCTTGTTGCCTTTCAAATTCTCTTTTCCTTTGTGTTTTACCCTTTTAATGATGATGTGTCTGGAGTGGACCTTTTTGGGTTCACCTTGATTCATACTGTTTGGGCATCCTGGACTTGTGTGACTTTTTCTGTCATCACCTTATGGAAGTTTCCTTCATTCATTTTTTTCAAACAGTTTTTTTTTTTTTTTTATCCCTTGTTCCTCTTCTTTTCCTTATGGTATTTGTATTATATGGTTACTATTATGTTTTATATTGTCCTGTAGTTCCCTTAACCCCCCTTCATTCTTCTTGATTCTTTTTCCTTTGCTTGCTCTTCCTAGGAATTTTCTTCTACCTTGTCCTTTAGCTCACTGATTTGACTCTGCTTCTGCTAGCTTGCTTTTGATTCCTTCCTCTGTGTTCTTCAATTCAGAAATTTTATTTTTCATTTCTTCTTGGATCTTCTTGATAGTTTTTATGTCCTTTTCAATGATGATATAGTTTTCAGAAAGAAGGTAAATTCCTCATACCTTCCCTGCAGTTCTAGGTAATTCTCACTGAGCTCAATGAATTTTTAACCACTTTTTTGAACTGAGTATCTGATAGCTTATTTGCCTCTATTTTACTTAGTATTCTTTCTGTGGGTTCATCCTTTCTCTTTGATAAAGGATTGTTTCTTTGTCTCCCCTATTTTAGGTACTCTTCTTGTTTGTATCTGCTTATTATTTTGATTTGCTTTGACTTCTTGTCTTCATGGTGTGACTTTCTATGGTAAGAGACCTGTAAGATTCAGTGGTGAAGCCTCCTTGATCTCCTAAAATTTATGCTCTTGGGATGTACTTTATGCTGCTCATGTTATCTCTCTAGTTATAATTAGTTTTGGATTGTTGTTGGGCCATTCTTTGGTGAGTCTTTCCCTCCAGCTGGCTGATATAGTGTCACTATGCCCATCATGTCTTGTATGCTATTGTGCAGTTGCATTGTTTTTTTCCTTTCTGAATCCATCTCTGGCAATGTAATATGGTGACCCCTGTTTGTCTTTAGGAAACTACCAACAATGTAGAGTGTATGGCAGACTTCTTCATTTGTTGATCTAGCCACTCTGTAATAAGCAGTCAAGCTTAAGCACCACAGGGTGAGGCAGAGTAATTCCTGTGGGTGAGTTATTTCTTCTCCTCAGGCTAATGCCACTTGGAGGAGAGTTGCCTGCCTGATCAAGATGGCTGCAGTATGGGGCATGACTCAGCTCCAGAATCCAAGTGGCTGTTCTCTCAGTTCTTTCCCCAAAGTCACTATAATCAGTCTCTCCTCAGTTGTCTCTAGTCCAGTCTACTTCCCTTTGCTGGAGCCCAGGGTAAGTGGCTCCAAATGAAATTTTATGTGTTGGCTATTTAAAAGGCTCTCTGTGACTCCAGTTGTCTGTCCCTTGCACAGACAAACCCTGCCTCTTTTCACAGCTGGATTTATCTGGGTTCTTTTTGGGCTCTGGTACTGTAAGCTGGGGAGTTCTGTTTGGGGTTTAGACCTCATACTGCTCAGAGGGGACCCCCTGGCCACTGAAATATTCCTCTGGCACTTCAGCGAGCTCCCAGGGGAGTTCAGCCAGCCTTCTCATGTCTGCTCCATACTCTGTACTAGTCACATTGTGGTGAAGATGTTTCATCTGTCTGCCCATGGTTAAAACCTTTCTCTCCCACTATTGTTCAGTTTTTAATTCCAGGTGGTTTCTCTGAAATTTAGTTGTAATTCCAGATGGTTCTGTGAGGGTATTGGTATCACTTCTACTTACTCCTCCACCATCTTGGATCCTCATGTTTCATGTATGCATACCCAGCATTACCCAGAATCAAGGCTGCTACACTGTGCAAATCCAGGAGGCACTATTCATAGTTTTCTATTATTTGTGCCTCAAGGACTCCCATTTCCAAAAATTACATCATTATTGTTGGCATTTGGGTTTGTGCTTGCTCTCTCAATTTTTAACTGGATTGCTCAGAAAGGCCATATACAAAATCCTATAGCCAACATCATATGGAATGTGCAAAAACTAAAAGCATGTCCCTTAAGATCAGGAAAAGAACAATGATGTCCAATTTCACCATTGTTATTCAACATAGTATTAGAAGTCCTAGCTACAATGATCAGACAAGAAGAAATAAAAGGCATCCAAATGGGAAAAAAAAGTTAGTGAAACAGTCATTATTCACAGAGGACATGATATCATATATATAAAACATTATAGGTTCCACCAAAAAACAAAAAAACAAATAGACCTAATAAATGTTTTAGCAAAGTAGCAGGATACAAAATTAATACTCAGAAAATGATGGCATTGTTAGACCCCAATAATGAGTGCTATCAGAAAAATAAATTAAGAAAACAATCCCATTTACTATTGCAACAAATAGAGATGCTTAGGCACAAGTTTAATGAAGGAGGTAAAAGGCATGTACTTGGAAAACTATAAGATACTAAAGTAAAAAATTGAGAAAGATACAAATAAGGAGAAGTGTACACCATATTTGTGGATTGGAAGAATTAATATCATTAAGATGTCCATACTACCCCCCAAATTTATAGGTTCAATGTATTCCCTATTAAAATACCAATTACATATTTCACAGATCTAGAACAAATATTCCAAAAAATTATATGGAACCAAAACAAACCTCAAATAGCCCTAACTAGCTTGAGAAAGAAGAACAAAATTGTAGGTATCACAATACCTGTATTAACTATTCTCTAAGGCCACTTTAACCAAACAGTCTGGTACTGGAATAAGAACAGGCATATAGATCAATAAAAAAGAATAGAGAGCCCAGAAATAAATCCACTCCTTTGTGGTCGATTGATATTTGACAAAGAAGGCAAGATCATAGAATGTCATAAAGACAGTCTCTTTAATAAATAGTGTTTGGAAAAACTAGACTTGTGCTTCTAAAAAAATAAAACTAGACCACCAACTTACACCAAATAACAGAAAAAAACAAAAAATGAATAAAAGATTTAATTTAAGTTGCAATATCATAAAGATCTTAGAAGGAAATATAGGCAGTAAAATTTCAGATATCTCATGTGGCAATATTTTTGCTGATATATCTCCTATGGAGGAAAACAAAGGAATAAATAAACTGATGGTACTGCATCAAATTAATAATCTTCTGAAAAACTAAAGGAGCCATCATTAAAATGAAAAAGGAACGCACTGTATGGGAGAACATATTTGCCAATGATATATTGGACAAAAGTTTAAATTCCAACATGTATAAATAACTCATATGATTTGACTTTATTTTTAGATAATATTTTGGTAATATCAGACTGGACTGGATTTTTGCTTTGATTTTTTTTTTAATTTGAGAATTTTGAAGAGGCTGGGAATGGAATATTAAATGCTTTAATTTAGCAATCCTTTCTCTATATTATCTTCTTTGTCTCATTTTTTTTTAATATAGGCAGATAAGAAAGGCTGGGTGGCACCTCCAATACATTGCATGAAATCATCACCACTGTAAATCTCCTTTGCAGTCATCAGGCCTCCACCTACAATCTCTTCAAAATGCTTCCCATGTTGGCCTGCTGTTTCAAGCTTTTAACATTTTGTGGTAGCAATGCCACAACTGCAAGTAACAAAATGTTTAAGTTATCTGATACTAAATTTAAAAAATCACCCTTAACTTAATGGTTTAAATTAATGATAATTTATCTCCCTCAATTTCTGTGCATCAAGGAGTCATGAGCCATTCATTTCAGTGGTTCTTACTCAGAGTCTTGAATGAAGATACAGTTTGGCATTTACTGGGGTTGGGGTCATCTCATAAGCTACTGGACTCACATGTCTGTTGCCTGGGATAGAGGCATCTAAACATTAAAATTAAACACTAAACATCTAAAAAGATGTGTTATAACAGATGGGATTTTCTCTATCTCTATCTGTTCTCTCCATGTGAGCTCTCCAGGTGAGTAGGATAGCTATAATTCTTATATATTCTCTAAAGGCTTACAAGATGAATTTTCTGAAAGAGAGCTAGGCAGAAAACATATTGTCACTTATGATCCAGAATCAAAAGTCGTCCAGAATCACTACTATCATATTCTCTTTATCAAGGAAGTAATAGAGGTCATCGAAGAGGATATAGTCCTCCCAGCTCACTGTTGAAGTGGCAATACTAAACTATAAGAACATGTACCGTAAGAGGTATATAGGAGTATCTGTCTTTGGAAAATGTGATATACTACATGCACTGGATTCCTTTATTTGATATTTGAATGTTGAAATAACAGTATTCTTAAAGTGCACTAATTTATGATGAATTTCCTTTTAACATAGTAGCGCTAAATTTGATTTAATAGCAGTATGTAAAGTTTTTAAAAATAAATTGAGAAATATTGATTCATAATGTTATTTTCATATATTATTGTTAATTTCTTGAATTATGATTACACAGTACTCCAATTATTTGGGATGTATTTACTTTATTCTGAAAAAACTTGTAGAAGATCATTTACCTTCATCAGAGGTTTTCAACTAATAATCCATTCCATTTATTGAGTTATTCTAATTTCTTATTTCCTTCTTATGTCATTTTTGATAATTTATATCTTAAGGAGATTGGTCCATTTCAAATATCATTTATTAGCAAAATATGTTTGCTTATAATATTCTCTTCTTCTCATAATTCCAGTAGATTTTACAGTAATAGCCTCCTTTTCATTACCAAAATTGATGATTAACCATTTTCCTGACCAATATACAAGACTGTGATATTGTGAAAAATTATTCATTCTAAAGAGAAACCAGTACACCCCAATGTTCACAGCAGCACAACACACAATAGCCAAGTGCTGGAAGCAACCTAAATGTCCATCAATAAATGAGTGGGTCAAAAAAAACCTGGTACATTCACACAATGGAATGCTATGCAGAAGAAAGAATGAAGGAGCTTCTACCATTTGCAACAACATGGATGGAAATGGAGAGTATTTATGCTAAGTGAAATAAGCCAGTGGTGAAAGACAAATACTATACGATCTCACCTGTAAGTGGAACCTAATCAATAGGACAAACAAGCAAGCAAAATATAACCAGAGATGTTGAAATAAAGAACAAACTGAGAGTAAACCAGAGGGGAGTGGGTGGTTAATGGGAGAAAGAAAGGAAAGGGCTGTCAAGGAACATGTAGAAAGGACCCATGGACAAAGTCAAAGCAGGGTAGGATTGAGGGTGGGCATGGCAAGGGAAAGTGGTGGTGGGAAAATAAAGACAACTATACTTGAGAAACAATAAAAATTATAATTTTATCAATTTTTGAGGGATACAATTTTTTTCTATAGCTTGTTGATTTTCTATCTCAACAATATCCACGTTTTATTGTTTCATTCCTTCTAATTGCATTAGAGCATATTTTTCTTTTTTTACCTTAAAATGGAAGTTTAGATCATTATTTCAGATCCATCCTCTTGTCTAAAATAAGCATTTAAAGCTACACATGTCATAAGTGTCATGCAGCAGAAACCAACATTTTGATATGTCATGTTCTTTTTTTTCATTCAATTTAAATAAATTTCTAATTTTCCTTGTGATTTCTTTTTTGAGCACTGGTCTGTTTAAATATATGATTTTAAATGTTTACATATTTTAGCCATTCTAGAAACATCTTTTTGGTTTTGGTTTCTAATTTCATTATTACCAAAAATAAATTCTGGGAGTTCTGGCCAAGATGGAGGCATAGGTAGAAACCCTTTTCTTTCTTTATTTTTTAGTCAAATGCTTTTATTTTCTATTATTTGTTTTTTTTTAATTTTATTTTTATTACTTTATTATTGTTCAATTACAGTTGACTTCATTTTCAACTTACCACTCCCCCAATGCCAGCCAAACCCACCTGCCTCCCTCGTTTCCACCCTCCTCCTTGGTTTTGTCCATGTGTCCTTATTACTAGTTCCTGAAAACCCTTCTCCCCACTGTCCCCCCTTTCCCTCTCACTATTGTTAAATTGTTCTTAATTTCAATTTCTCTGGTTATATTTTGTTTGCTTTTTTCTTTTGTTGATATGCTGCAGTTAAAGGTGAGATTATATGGTATTTGTCCCTCACTGCCTGGCTTATTTCACTTAGCATAATGCTTTCCATCCAACCTTAGTATTGTGAAGGGTAGGCACTCCTTTCTTTCTGCTGTGTAGAATTCCATAGTGTAAATGTATAATACTTTTTTGATCCATCCATTCACTGATGGACACTTAAGCTGCTTCCAGCACTTGGCTATTGTAAACTGTGCTGCTATGAACATTGGGATGCATAGGTTGTTCTGGATTGGTGTTTGAGAACTCTTAGGATATAATTCCAGCAGTGAAATTGCTGGGTTAAAAGGAGGTTCCATTTTTACTTTTCTGAGGAAATTCCATACTGTTTTCCACAGTGGCTGCACCAGTATGCATTCCCACCAACAGTGCACTAGGGTTTCCTTTTCTCCACACCCTCTCCAACACTTGCTTCTTGATTTGTTTATGATGGCCATTTTGACTGATGTGAGGTGGTATATCATTGTGGTTTTAATTTGTATTTCACTGATGGCTAGTGATGTGGAGGATCTTTTCATATGTCTCTGGACCCTCTGTAGGTCCTCCTTGAAGAAGTGTCTATTCAAGTTTTTCACCCATTTTTTAACTGTTTTTTTTTTGTTTTTTTTTTGTTTTGTTTTGTTTTGTTTTGTTTTGTCTTCCTGGAGAGGAGTCATGTGAGTTCTTTATATATTTTGGACATCAAACCCTTGTCCAAAGTATGACTGGCAGATATGCTTTCCCATACAGTTGGTTCTTTTTTAATTTCAATGCTGTTTTCTTTAGCCATGCAGAAGTTTTTAATTTGATGAGATCCCATTTGTTTATTATTTCCTTTATGTCCCTTGTTTGAGGGGATATATCAGTGAAGATGTTGCTGTGTGAAATGTCTGAGATACTCCTGCTGAGATACTTAAGTCTTTTATCCACCTTGAATTTATTTTTGTGTATGGTGTAAGTTGGTGAGTGAGTTTCATTTTTTGCATGTCCATATCTCTCATATCTGTCCATATCTCCCAACATCATTTGTTGAAGAGGCTCTTTTTACTCCATTTTATGCTTCTTCCTCCTTTGTCAAATATTAATTGAACATAGAGACTTAGGTTTTGTTCTGGGCTTTCCATTCTGTCCCATTGGTCTATATGTCTGTTCTTATGTCAGCACTAGTCTGTTTTGATTACTGTGGACTTCTAGCACAGTTTGATATAAGTTATTGTGATCCCTCCTGCTTTGTTCTTCTCCAAATTTCTGCAGCTATACAGGGTTGTTTCTGGTTCCATATAAATTTCTGAAATGTTTGTTTTATAACTGTGAAATATGTCATTAGTACTTTAATATGAATTACATTGAATCTAAAAATTGTTTTGGGTAGTATGGACATTTGGATGATGTACATTCTTTCCATCCATGAGCATGGTATATGCTTCCATTTTTTTGTGTCTTCCTTAATTTCTTTCTTTAGTATTGTATAGTTTTTTGAGTATAGGTCTTTAACCTCTTTGGTTAGGTTTTTTTCTTAGGTACCTTATTTTCCTTGCTGCTATATCAAATAGGATATTTTTTCCTGATTTCTGTTTCTAAAATTTCATTGTTGGTGTACAAAAATGCCTTTAATTTCTCAGTATTGACTTTGTATCCCACTGTTTTGCCAACTTCATTTATTAGGTTGAATAGTTTTTTGGTGGAGTCTATAGAATTTTCTATGTACATTATCATGTCACCTGCAAACAAGGGTAATTTTACTTCCTCCTTTCCAATTTGGATGCCATTTATTTTTTATCTTGTCTGATTGCTGTGGCTAAGGCTTCCAATACTGTGTTGAATACAAGTGGTGAAAGTAGACAACCTTGTCTTGATTGTGATTTTAGTGGGAAAGCTCTAAGTTTTGCCCATTGAGTATGATGTTGGCTGTAGGTCTCTCATATATGGCCTTTATTGTTTTGAGGAATGTTCCCTCTATTCCCATTTTACTAAGTATTTTTATCAAAAATGGGTGCTGTACCTTATCAAATCTTTTTCTCTGCATCTATTGATGTGGTCATTTGTTTTTTGTCTTTGCATTTGTTTATGTGATGTATTATGTTTAGTGATATGTGAATATCATACCATCCTTGCATCCCTGGGATGAAACCCACTTAATCATGGTCTATGATCTTTTTAATGTATTGCTGGGTGCAGTTTGCCAATGTTTTGTTGAGGATTTGACATCTATGTTCATCAGCGATATTGACCTGAATTTTTCTTTCTTTGTTATGCATTTATTTGATTTTTCTGATTAGGATGATGCTGGTTTCATAAAAAGAGTTTGAGAGTCTTCCATTTCTTCAGTTTCTTTGGAATAATCTGTGGAAGATGGGGGTTAACTCTCCCTAAAATGCTTTGTAAAAATCTCCTGTGATACTGTCTGGTCCAGGTCTTTTATGTGTTGGAAGCTTTTTGATTACTATTTCAGTTGCATCCACTGTTATTGATTTGTTCAGGTTTTCTGCTTCTTCTTCATTGAGTTTAGGAAGATTATATTTTTCTAGAAATTTTTCCATTTCACCTAGATTTTCAAATTTCTTGGCATGTAAATCTTTGAGGTAATTTCTTACAATCCTTTGTATTTCTGTGGTATCAGTTGTAACCTCTCTTCTTTAATTTCCAATTGTATTTATCTGGGTCCTCTCTCTTTTTTTCTTGATGAGCCTGCTTAAAGGCTTGTTGACTATGTTTATCTTTTCAAAGAACCAGCTCTTGAATTTGTTGATCCTTAGAATTTTTTTAGTCTCCATGTCATTAAATTCTGCTTGGTTCTTTGTTATTTCCTTCCTTCTACTTGCTCTGGGCTGTCTTTGTTATTGTTCCTCAAATTCTTGTAGGTGTAGGATTAAGTTGTTTATTTGAAATGCTTCTTTCTTTTTTTAGGTAGGCCTGTATTGCTATGAACATCCCTCTCAAACTGTCTTTGCTTTTTCCCATTAGTTCTGGATTATTGCAAGTTCATTTTCATTTGTTTCCAGAAATTTTTGATTTCTTCCTTAATCTAATTCTTGACCCATTTATTATTTAATCGCATGGTATTCAATCTCCCTGAGTTTGTTTGTTTAAGGTTTTTTTTCCTTGAGATTGGTTTCTAGTTTCAGTCCGTTGAGGTAAAAGAAAATGTTTGATATGATTTCAATTTTCTTGAATTTCTTGAGGCTTTTTTGTGTCCTATCACGTGGTCTATCTTTGAAAATGTTCCATGTGCATTTGAAAAGAATGTGTATTTAGCTTCTTCAGGATGAAATACTCTCTCTATATATCAGTTAAGTTCATTTCATCTAGGGCATTGTTCAATGCCACAATATCTCTGTTGATATTTTGTTTGGAAGGTCTGTCCATTTTTTGACAGTGGGGTTTTAAAATTCCCTACTATAATTGTGTTGCCATCAATATCTTTCTTGAAGTCCTCCAAGATTTTCTTTATGTATTTGTGTGCTCCTATGTTGGATGCATATATATTTACAATGTTTATGTTTTCTTGATGGATTCTTCCCTTGAGTATTATGAAGTGACCTTCTTGGTCACTTTTTATGACTCTTTCTTTGAAGTCTATTTTTTTTCTGAATAGAGTATTGCTACCCTGGCATTTTTTTCCCTGTCCATTTGTTTGGAATATTTAATTCTAGCCCTTCACTTTCAGCCTGTATAAATATTTTGTTCTAAGGTGGGTCTCTTGTAGGCAGCATATTTGTGGGTCATGCTTTCTTATCCATTCAGCTCTTCTTGAGTTCTTTAATTGGGGAATTTAATCCATTTAATTTTAAGGTTATTATTGATAAGTACCTATTCATTGCCATTTTTTCATACCTGTGTTCCTCTCTATTCACTGTTTTCTCCTGTTCTAAAGCAAACCCTTTAGCATCTCTCACAGAGCTGGTACAGAGAAGATATATTCCTTGAGGCTTCTTTTGTACAGGAAGCTCCTTATTTGGCCTACCATTTTAATTGAGAGCCTTGCTGGATAAAGTAGTCTTGGTTTCAGTTCTCCAATTCCCATTACATGGAATATTTCTTTCCATTCCCTCCTGGCTTGGAACATTTACCTTGTGAAGTCACAAGGTAATGGAAGTCAGCTGCTAGTGTTAGTGGGTCTCTCTTGTATGCTACTTCCTGCTGTTTCCTTGCTGCCTATAAGATTCTCTATTTATCTTGGAATTTTGACATTTGTATTATGATGTGTCTTGAAGTGAGTCTGTTTGGGTTCCTCTGGATTGGGACTCTCTGTGTTTCCTGGATTTGTGTGACCTTTTCTCTCATCAAATTAAGGAAGTTTTCCATCATTCCTTTTTCAAAAAGGTTTTCTATCTCTTGCTCTTCTTCTTCTCATTCTGGTATCCCTATTATACAGATGTTGTGATGTTTCATGTTGTCCTGCATTTACCTTAACCCCTCTTTGTTTTTTCTGAGCCCTTTTTTCCTTCTCTTTTTCTGGGTGTTTCTTTCTACTTTGTCCTCCAGCTGGCTGATCCAATCCTTTGCTTCATCTAGCCTGCTTTTGATTTCTTCTACTGTGTTCTTCAGTTCAGAAATTGTATTCTTCATTTCTTCTTGGCCCTTGTTGATAGTTTCTATTTTGTTTTTCATGTTGATATAGTTTGCAGTGGGCTTATTGTAGTTTCCTTGTAACCATTACTTTGAACTCAATATCTGATAGCTGACTTCAGTTCAACTTACTTCTATTTTGTTTAGCATTGCTTCTGAGGCTTTGTACTTTTCTTTTATTTTTGGGATTGTTGCTTTTTCTTCCCATTGTTTGTGAGACTCTTCTTGTTAGTCTCTGCTTTTTAAATTGATCTGTTCTGAGTCCCTGGGTTTATGATGTGAACTTTTATGGTAGAAGATCTTTGATATTGAGTGGTGCAGCCTCCTTGACCCCCTGAGCTCACTGGCCCTGGGCTGCCATTTATGTTGGCTCTCTGTATGTCTTTGGATTTTGATTGTTGTTTGGTCTTTCTTTGGTGGGTCTATCCCAGTGGCTGGTTAGCTGAGGGTCACTCCATCTACTACATCTTGTATTCTGTTGTATGGGTGTGGACAGGCTGTGCTGAAGTTGGTTCTTCCTTGTGTACAAGGTTTTGAGGATTTGCTCTTAATGTTGTTCAGTTGTTTGTTCTGAGTAATTTCTCCACCATTTAATCATATTTCCAGATAGCTCTTGGGTTGACTTAGTATGGCTTCTATTCCCTGTTCACCTTCTTCTGTTGTTATCTGTTGGTGGTTCCTTTGTTGGTGGGTTTCCTCTTTCAGCAGGTATTCTGGTGTTCACAGCTTCCACCTAGTCTTTTCTGTGATAATTTGGAGGGAGGAGGCAAAATGGTTTAAGACAGCAGGGTATATTTTATGGTATTTAAAGTACCAACCCATAGAGAAGAGATAGGAGATCCTTTGGATATATATAGTGTTAACTGTGATATTTCACCCAACTAGCCCTTTTTAGAAAGGGTGGAAAGAAGATAAGACTCTTGTTGGGGAGGGAAGGATTGTGAGTTGGATCTAGAAAGCAGTGAGCTTGTGGGAGGTCAGATTATGAAGTAAGTGAGAGTGTGTAATAGAAAAATAGGTGTAGTGTGTGTGAGAATAGCATTAATCATAACAGTAATAAGCTCAGGAAACAGTGAAGTAAGGTAAAATCTGGATGGGGAGCTATATAGTATTGACAATTGTAAGGAACAGCAATTATTTACAATAATAATGGAGCAACAATCGTATGACAGAGTTTATGTGATCTGGATGACAATAACAGGAAGTATAAGACCTAGAGTAGTGTGCTAGGGGAACACATGTGAAGTGAAAGATGGTAAATTAAAAATACACTATGAAAGAGAGAAGAAGAGAAACCAGTCAAACAGTGCAATTTAACAAGCCAAGCAAAGGCTAAACAAAGAGAAGAGAAATACACAATTATTAATAAAATGCAAGATGTAAGAATAATGAAAAATAATAATACAAATATACAATAACTTGCAAGTTCTCTATAGTATCAAAGTGAAATTTGTCTCAATGTCTCTGCTGTTAGGAAAACCTCTATTTGGGTCCAACTGTAGTCTTTTCACAGTTCCAGGTTTCATTTTCTCACTTGTGGGAATTAAAAAAAAAGGAAGTGAGAAGAGATATAAAGATAAAGATAGGAAGAAGGGAAGAAGGAATAAAATAAGAAAGAAAGAAAGAAGGAAAGAAAGGAAGGAGTTAAAATAAAAAAAAAAAACTTAAAAAAGTCTTCTGCTGGCTTCAAACGGGCCAAGCCAGTTCTGCTGGGCTTCCTGGCTGCAGAAGGCTGAGGGGGAATTGGTTTGCTTTTTCTCCCTCCTGAGCTGCAATCTTAGCAGTTGCCCAGCCTCCAGCCCATTTCCTCAGTTCCTTGCTGAGTCCCCAGTGCCCTTCTGCTCCCAGCCTAGGGCTTTAGTCCATCAGTGTGCTGTCTTTGATTTGCACCAATTAGGGGCATTCACACACCATTTTCTTGATCTTTGTTGTCCTAGATACCAGGGACTCTCAGCACCCCTTCAGGCTGGTTTAGCCTCCATACTGAGTTAAGTCTTTCTGGGGATTGCTGACTCCATGAGCCCTGCAGTTCTCCTGTGCAGTGGCATGTCTGCCTTCCTCCCAGAGAGCCAGCTGGCCCTGCAGGGCAGGGGTGCCACTGTGGCTGTAACTGCAGATTCAGGTACAGACCTCCTCTGCTGTTTCCCCTGATGTGCAGGCATTGGGTGTCTGGTGCCTCTGGGTGGTGTGGTCAGCCACACTCCATCCAGGGCCTGTGGCTGTGGAGATAAGAGCAGCTGCTGGTCCCATAGAGTCAGGCATGCTCCCTCCTGGTGCTGTGGGTGTGAGCACTTGGTCTCTGCTACTTGGCCAGGATAAGCAGCCACCCATCCTGCAGGTTCAGGTGTGTGTTCTCCTCAGGGCTTCAGGTGTGAGCCCAGGGCCTTCCATGATACCTTAGGAGCACCACATGTCTGGGTAGGGTTAAGGGCACAGAGGCCGGGGGACTACTTCAGGAGAATTTCCTAAACATCCACCGAGTGCCTCTTTTTTCATTTGTTTTTAATTCTTCCTGCTCAAGCCTGCCACTCCATACAAAGGCCTAGACTCTCACACAACCCATTTCTCTAACCAGACCAGGGACTATCTGGGTCAGGGTCCTTCACTGCCCCACTCTCCCCAGCCAGTGTCCACAATCTCAGCAAGTGTTAGTTTACTTCATCCTTATTGCCCACCTATGACTTCAAGAAACCAGGTCTCTTCTGGTGCTGCTCAAACTGTGTTTTGCAGGGGATGAAGCCATTGACGCAGTTTTCTCCCAAGAACCCTGCAGCAGACCTGGCAGGTGCCAGACCTGGGGCTATAGCCTCCCTGGTCCCGGAGGTGGACCCAGGGACCTTATTGTACTCAAGCACTCTCCTTACCATCTGATTTTTTAATACCCTCAACAATATTTGGTCTCCAATCTTCACATATGCTGGGATACTGTTGGCTGTTCGCTCTGTTCCTCAGAAGATTGGCTAGGTGTTTCACCCTTGTGCAGGGGCAAGCAGACTCCACTCCCACCTGTCTCGCTGCCATCTTCCATTGCTCCCTATTTTTTCTTTTGGTTTAAATTTTAAGTTAATAATTGATAGAAGAATTAATATTTCTAACTACAATCATAGATAGTCTATTTGTGCTTTTATTCTCTCACTTTTTGCTTCATGCATTTTTATTTTCTAAGATGCACACATATATCTCCTTAAATAATTGACTACTTTTTCATTATGAAAGTCCTTCTTTATCTTGGGTAATACTCCATGCTTTCAAATATATACTTTGTAGCCACTCCAAAAACATATATTTTGAGCTTTTCTTGTGATTAATGTGTGTATGGTATATCTTTACCCATCATTTTGCTGTTAACCTAGTTGTCTCCTTATACTTAAAATGAAACTCTTGCCAAAAGCATATAGTGGGACCTTTGCAGGTATACCTTAGTTGGAGCTGGAGCATCCCTGTCAGGAAAATGGAGTTAGGCAGGCTCCCTCATTGGATATCCAGGTGACTGTACCTTGGCTGTGTTTATGTGGCCTTGAGTGAGGGCCCACATGCATAGAATGAAGCTCTGTTATATAACTGAAGGTCAGTATTTGCACCTTGCTGGCCTTGGGTGCATTTAGTTATAAGGAAGTTGGGAGCAACTCATGGCTTGTGGCACAGATGGACCACCCCACCCCAGAGTAAAACTGTCAGACATCCCATGACTCAGTGAATTTTTTGCCATCTGCCAGAGTCCCTTGTGAACCTACATGGCCCTGAATAACTGCAGGACAATCTCCTATAAATCAAAAAGTCACAGTCCAATTACTGGTCAGGGCACATGCCTAGGTTGTGGGTCCAATCCCTGGTTGGGGCATGTACAAGGGGCAACTGATCAATATTTCTCTCTCACATGTATCTTTCTTTTCCTCTTTCTCCCTCCCTTCCTATCTGTCTGAAAATAAATAAACATGTCCTTAGGTGAGGATTTTATATATATATATATATACATATATATATATATATATATATATATATGTATATATATATATAGTAAGGTTTTGTTTTGTTTTATTTTGTTTTTCTAGTCTGACAATCTCTACCTTAAATTAGAATGCTTAATTCACTTATATTTAAAATAATCATTGACAAAGTGGTTTTATTTCTACTCTATCATCATTTTTTTTCTATTTGTCTTACGTATCTTTCTTTCTTCCTTTTTCCTGTGTGTGTTTGTTGAATTACATGTTTTCTTTTCTTTTTTTTTTTCATTGCTTCTTTTGGACAGTGTTCTTTGTGTTGTCTTTATATAGTTTCATCTTAACTTGACTACTGTCTCATTACGTGTATATTTTTGTTTTAAATTTAGGGATTGCTCTGTGATTTGAATATGCCAATATACTTATCAAAGTCTACTTTCAAATTAAGATATTATATAGACTTCATATATAAGGTGATAAATTTGTAACCATATGCTTTTACTATATCTCTTCCTCTACCTCATTGTTGTTACAAAATTTACTTCACCGTTATAAACCACATAATACATTGTCATTATGTTGTTTTAAATATTCAGATTTTTAAATAAATTTTTAAAAGAAAAAATGTTTTTTAATGTTTACCCACATATTACTCTTTTTCACTGTGTTCATTTCCATGTATAATTCAAATTTCCATGTGGTGTTAGTCTCCTTCCTCCTGAAGAACCTAATTTGACAGTTCTTTCAGTGCAGGTCTGTGAAGACAATTTCTTCTAGCTTTTGCTTACTTTGAAATGTCTTTCTTTTCAACTTTATTTTTTAAGAATGTCCACTGGGATATACAATTCTAGTATTCATGTTATTTTTAAAATAATTGCCAAAGATGTCATTCTGATGACATCTTGCCACTGTTTTTAGCTTGCACTGTTTCTGATAAGAAATATAATCCTTTTGTTTTTTTCCCTTGAGTTATTTTTTCCTGCTTCTTTTTAATTTGGGGGGGGCACTGGTTTTCAGCAATATGATTATGATAGCTCTATAAGTGGCTTGTGTGTGTATGTGGATATTTAACCTGCTTGAAAATTTACTGAGAACGTCAGATAAATATTATATTATTTATTATATATTATGATATTATTATTATAATTTACCATATATCACATAAGACTGCATTATAATATTACATATAATTATATAATATAATCATATTATAGTATATGCAACATTATTAATATAATACAATATAATATAATGTATAATATCATATAACATAATAAATGTATAAATATATACATTATATTATAATAATATAATTATATTATATGATTATATATCATCATAACATTATACTATATAACAATATATCATACATTATATATAATTATATTACATTTAATTATATATAATTTTTATATATTATATATCATATATTAAAATATATAATTTATACATTATATATTACAACAACTTCTGTGAATTGTTATAATTTGGGGAGTTTTTTTCAAAATATTTTTTCTGGCCCAATTTAGCTTTCTTTCCTTCTGGAACTCTAATGGTTGTGTGTGTGTGTGTGTGTGTGTGTGTGAACACTTTCATTTGGTTCACATGTTAAATGAGCTTTTCATTTAATTTTTTCAGTATTTTTATTCCATATGCTTTCTTTTTGTGTATTTCCTACTGTCATAGTTTAATATTTCCTGGTACTTTTTCCTAGAGTGTACAATTTACTGAAATATATAGCTAGTGATATTTTTATTTCATATATTTAATTTTTTAAGCTCTAGATTTTTCATTAAATTTTTTCTACAAATTCTATTTTTTGCTGAGCTTCTTTATCTGAATTGTCATAGTGCCCACCATTTTTTTTTTGTTTTTGTTTGCTAAGTAATGACATATTTTCTGTCACCTAGGATCTGTTTTAATGACTTTGGAAAAATATACCTATGATTCTAGGCCACTTTTTTGTTTTCCTTTTTGTATGTCTATTAATTAAAATAAAATTATTGTGTATATTGTGAATGTTACTTTTTTAAAGCCAAGATATTTTTACATGAGGAGTATGGGTTTTATCCTGGCCAACAGTTAATTTGCTAATAATTCTGCTTCATTTTTCAATAATGTTGAAGTATTGTTAGGATGAATGTAACTAATTCTTATAGAGATAGAATAGATTAACTTTTATAATGATGTTCTGAAGTCTCACAGATGCTTGTTTTTTCCAATGAGGTCTCTGTGTACTGTATATTACTTGTCTATGAACTAAAAGAGATGCCTACATTTCCATTTCCATGTTGTTTTCCTCAGCACATTTCCATCCTATGTTTGATTATTTTCCTGAAAATTCCAGCCCATCAGCACCACTGAACACTGATTTGTTCATAGTCACCTGAGTGACAGTTTGTTTCCCTGCTCAAACACCAAATCTCTGTATTGTTTCCAGAAAGTACTTAGAAATGAAAAGCTGGACAGTCAAGGAGCTCACTTCAGTGTTTTTTATTCTCTGAAAGATCACAGTCCTGTACTGCCTGTGCTTCATTTTAATAGTTGTTTATGGTGGCAGGGTTATTCTGCTATGAGTTACTCTGTCATGGAAAAAAACAGAAGCTGCTTTTGTTAAGATTTATTTTGCATTGTAGTTATTATTATATGCACCTCTGCTTAAAGGCAGAGTTAGGCATTGTTCCTTTTTGTTTTCTTCTGAGCATTGTACACAGCTTGTATACTATTTGTTATGTTAATATTTAAATTTTATTAAGTATTCAATCATTAAATGTTTTGAATAAATAATTTAAATTATGAAATAAGATTATGGCAGGAATTTTAGTAACAATTTAAAACCTCTTAAAATTCATTATTACATACTAATCTTTTTTCAATTCATTAATTCTTTTATATTCTACAACAATCATCAGAATATCTGTGTTACTAATCTTCCCTTCTTATCCCTGGTAATTTAATCCTTCCATTATAATTAAAGATCATGTGAAAAGCTACAAAACATGGAGAAAACAATCTCCAACAACTGTAGGGAAGCAATCTGTCTGGGAATGGCAGTTGTAGCTCAGCCCTATGGGAAAGCCCATAGGTGCATGGTGGCACACAGGAGCCAAACCCACAGACTGGTTCTCCTGTGGGAAATCAGGCCTGCATTATACCTAGGCTGCTTTGTGACTTGCTCTTGCTAAAACTCTCTCATCCTAAATTGAAATAGCAAATGCTTACTGTATATCTTTAAAGTAACTTCTTGAAGTCTGTGCTAATTCTCCCAAGGACTAAAGTGTAACCAGACCAATTACTCTTATTGTTCCCTTGCATTTGCAAACATTTTTTCCCTTGTTAATCTGTAAGAACTAATCAGTAACATCCCTTTGGTTGCTATCTGTAAAAAGTAATTACCTGAAGCAAACCTAAGCATAATGAATGAGAACCTTCTTTGATGTACACTATTAGAAAGTCAATAAAAGCTTGTCAAGGCAAGAGTCGGGGTGCTCTCCCGTGGAGAGAGTGGCTGTACCATCCTTTTTTCTCCACAGGATTTGGTAATTCCTGTGAATTTGTGTCGTCTCATCCATAACACCATGGACACTGCAGCCTGGTGTCCACATCAACCATTTAGTAGTGTGAGTATTTATTAGGAGCCAATTGGAATATTCTTTTTTATCCTTTGTGCTTTTTTTATTGTTGTTCAAGTACAATTGTCTCCAGCTTCTCCCCACCACTCTCTCCTGCCCGACCCACCTCCAACCCTCAATCCTACCTCCCTTTGGGCTTTGTCCATGGGTTTTTTATTTTTAGGTTATTTTTCTTTATAGGTTCTAAAGTCCAACTCGAATCATTGTTCATGGTCACACAGGCCAGGCCAACAGTACTGATGACTGGGGTATGTCAATGGTCATGGAAACCCTGATGGAAAAAGATCAACACAATGGAACATACATTTTCTTTTTTTTAAGGATTTTATTTATTTTTAGAGAGGGGGGAAGGGAGGGAGAGAGAGGGAGAGAAACATCAATGTGGAGTTGCCTCTCACATAGCCCCCACTGGGGACCTGGCTTGCAATCCAGGCATGTACCCTGACTGGGAATCGAACTAGTGACCCCTTGGTTCACAACTCATGCTCAATCCCATGGTGTAGCTCACTGAGTTACACCAGCCAGGGCTGGAACACACAATTTTCATGTAATAGTGCCCAATTAAAAATTTACTGCACCTAAACATAAAGATTTTTCCTTTAGGCTACTAAATGTACTTTATTTTCTAATTTTAAAAAAGATTTTTGATCTTATCAATAGATTGGAAAGCCAGAAGAAAATGTAGTTTCATATTACATAATATATAAATATAAAAAGTGATTGAGCTGTCAGTAAGCAATTTTTAGTTTCACTCAGTTGAATTATTTAGGTAGTTCTTCTCCTGCCCTCTGATTTTCTTTCTCATTTACTTGTACACTTTGCTAATTTATCTTATCTGTACAACCTCTATGGTCTCTTTTTTCATCTCTGAAGAATACCACATTTTGCAGATCATGCTCATTCCACATGTCCTCTAACTTACCTGGGACCACACTAGTGCTTATTTAGTCAGATCTAACTAACTTTCTTGTAAATACCTACAGCAATTACCTTTTATGTTTTCACTATCTCCTGAATCCTTAAGTCATATTTTCTTCTACCAGCTAAAATGTATCCTTTATCATAGTGGATGTGGCACTAAAGTTATTGCAAGTCTTGTCTCTCAAGATATATATATTTTTTATCTTGACGTCCTTTGTAATAGCAAAGTACATGTGTGGACCAGTGCAACGTACAATCATTTTCATTTCAAATGCTTTCCATAAAGCACTTCGCTCAAAACTTGCACCCTGTTTAGAGTCCTGAAATCTACAATCAATCTGGAATTATGCATTGTGTCATCTGTCTCCTCTAAAGTCCTGCTGGCTGCAAAAGAGCTGAGAGATACTGATTGGTTAATATGAAATATTTCCAAAGGTAGACTATTGACATTTAACAGGAACTCTGGGTAATAAGGAATGAGTAGCTTCTAAAGAGTTTCTGACTGAATGGCAGGCTGATAGGGTGATATTTGGGGACTGATAACTATTTCCAGCACCTCACAAATAAGACTGTGTAAGTAGCTGACAAGTTTATCTATGTCTGGGAGAGAACATTGGAGATTAACTTAAAAATGCACCATGAACCCACTCACAAATGTACCATGGTCCTCTAATTATTCAAATATGAGATTCCTAAGAATAACATGTACTGAGATCTATAGTCACCCACCTCCAGTTTCACAGGAATCTGTTAACAGTTCACCAATTACACAAATCTGGATTCATACAAATATTTTAAATGTTTTAAAAATTGTATTTATTTACTTTTAGAGAGGGGGAAGGGAAGGAGAAAGAGAGGGACAGAGATATCAATGTGTGGTTGCCTCTCATATGCCCCCTACTGGGGACCTGACCTGCAACCCAGGCATGTGCCCTGAATGAATTGAACCAGTGACTGTTTGGTTCACAGCTCACACTCAATCCACTAAGCCATACCAGCTAGGACCATACAAAATATTTTTAAATCCAAATCATATCTTCAACTTTGTCTTGTTATGAATAGAAACATTAATGGAAAATATAGAGAGGGATCTCTAACAACCAGGTGGATATTAATATTTTGATAGCACTCCATCTTTTCTTTTAATTGTAATTTTACCTCTGTCTCTAGATTATGGAACCAGTTTCACAAAAATAATATTTTTATAATAATAAGGTTTTTAATCCTTATGTGAGGGATGCAGTGGAACCTCAATATTGTACTGCATAAAAATAAGTACTTCATTACTTTAAGACCTCATAAAACCCACCCCCTCTCCAATAAAAAATAAAGACATGTTTTCCAAAAGTCTTTTGATTTGGAATATGAAGTGGAATGATTTTTTTTCTTTTATTTTAATAGAAGAGATAGAGTGGTGCTGATGGTGGTGCTGGCTCCTCCATTATTGCAAGTATATATGTCACATAAAAGCAAAAATAACACAATGCATGTTTCTTGTCTCTCTCTCTCTCCACACACACACAGATTTTTACCAGTTAATACATTATGCAAGATAATCTTAGTGATAGTAAGCAATTTAATTCAGAAAATCCAGGCACAAATTCCTCTGGACCTATTGAAGACCGTTTTGTATAAAAATAACATTTCAGGGAATCAATATGGTTGGCAGATGGTGAAACTCATAATGTTATAACAGCTCAAATAAATCTACTTAGCTCACCTTATTTTTCCAAATCTTGTGTTAGTTTTATTAAAATTAAAAGTATGAACCCTGACTGCTGTGGCTCAATGGATTGAGTGCCAGACTGTGAAGCAAAGGGTTGCCAGTTCAACCTAGTCAAGGCACAGGCCTGGGTTGCAGATCAGGTCTCTGGGGGTGGGGGTGCATGAGGGGGCAACCATAAATGGATGTTTCTCTCGCTTTCTCCTCTCTTCCTTCCCCTCTCTCTAAAAATAAAATAAATAAAATCTTTTAAAAAATAAATGTATGGGTTTAGTGAGCAATAGAAATTTATATGCAGTCATTTAGGAAAATGATTTTAAAAATCTTTAAGTATATTTCAGAAAGTAACTACTTAGTTTAAAAATAGAGCTAAATGTCTCACTAAGAAACAAATACATGAAAATATGCTCTATGAACAGAAATTATATAGTTTTTATTTTTGTATGACTTTGGGAATATTGAGAAAACCTCAGCAAAGTTAACAGATACAGTCTTATCAATATAAAGAGAATCTGGATATTTGCTTAAAATTAAATCAAATGAAACAAGCATGAAATTATGAAACTTTATACACACATCCACAATGAAAATATTGCATTAAGGCACTTATAATATATATAATATATATTATATATATATTATATATATATCATTCATTATATATGAATGATATATATATAATGAATGATATATATTCATTATTCAGAATTTAATAGTTTGAGTTCTTTATTTATAAAAATATTATTTACTATCTCCTCCTCCAAAGTATAAAATGAAAAAAATTAAAATGTGGGTAAAATCTGAAAAATAACAAAGAAATTAGCCCTGGCTGGTGTGGCTCAGTGGGTTTAGTGCTGGCCTGCAAACCATGGGTCACCAGTTGGATTCACAGTCAGGGCACATGCCTGGGTTGTGGGCCAGATTCCCAGTAGAGGGCATGCAAAAGACAACCACACATTGACATTTCTCTCCTTCTCTTTCTCCCTTCATCCCCCTCTGTTTACAAATAAATGCATAATATCTTTTTTAAAAAAGAAATAAAGAAAGAAATGAAGAAAAATCGAGGAGATGAATTTATTCAGTTACTCATTCAATCATTCAACATAGCTATTGAGTACTGACTATGTACAGGCACTGCGTGTTATTAATGTAGAACCTAACATAAATTCTGATAATAAGGGCTTCTATTTTTTAATAAGTACTTTTAATTTTTATTGTTGTTCAAGTAGAGATTTCTGACTTTTGCCCCACACCACCCCAGCCTTTCTAACCTTCCTTCCTGTTTCCACACCCCCCACTGTTATTGTCTATGTGTCCTTTACAGTTGTTCCAGTAAATGCTTCATCATTTTCCTCCATTATCCCCTCCACTCTCCCATCTGGTTACTATCAGCATGTTCGCAATTTCAATGTCTTTGGTTATATTTTGCTTGCTTGTTTGTTTTGTTGATTAGGTTTCAGTTAAAGGTGAGATCATACCATATTTATCTTTCACCACCTGACTTATTTCCCTTAGAGTACTGCTCTCCAGTTCCATCCATGCTGTCATGTCACAAAGGATAGGAGCTCCTTCTTTCTTTCTGCTGGGTAGAATTCCATTGTGTAAAGGTACCATAGTTTTTTTGATCTATTCATTTACTGATGGGAACTTCACTTACTTATAACACTTGGATATTAAAACTTGTGCTGCTATGAACATTGGGGTGCATAGGTTCTTTTGGATTGGTGTTTCAGGGCCCTTAGGATATGATCCCAGCAGTGGAATTGCTGGGTCAAAAGGCAGTTCCATTTTTAGTTTTCTGAGAGAATTCCATACTGTTTTCCACAATGGTCACATTACTCTGCAATCCCACCAACAGTGCACTAGGGTTTCCTTTTCTCCACAACCTCTCCAACACTTGTCATTTCTTAATTTGCTTATGATGGGCATTCTCACTGGTATAAAGTGGTATCTCATTGTGTTTTTAATTTGCAACTCTTTGATGGCTGGCAATACTGAGCACCTTTTCATATGTCTCTGGACGCTCTGTATGTCCTCCTTGGTGAAGTATGTGTTCAAGTCCTTTGCCCATTTATTAATTGGGCTGCAGATATTCTTAGAATGGAGTCATGTGAGTTCTTTATGTATGTTAGAGATCAAACCATTGTCTGAGGTATCATTGGCAAATATGTTTTCCCATACAGTTGGTTCTCTTTTCATTTTAATGCTATTTTCTTTAACTGTGCAGAAGTTTTTTTATTTTGATGAGATCCCATTTGTTTATTCTTTCCTTTATGTCCTTTGCTCTAGGGGACATACCAGTGCAAATATTGGTGTGTGGAATATCTGAGATTTTCCTGCCTATGTCCTCCTGAAGGATTTGCATGGTGTCATGACTTACATTTAAGTCTTTTATCAACTTTGAATTTATTTTTGTTTATGCTGTAAGTTGGTGGTCAAGTTTCATTTTTAGCTGTCTAGTCCTCTCCCTCACCATTTGTTGAAGAGGATATTGTGCTCTATTTTATGCTACTGCCCCCTTTGTCAAATATTAATTAACTGTAGATGATTAGGTTTATTTCTGGGCATTCCATTCAGTTCCATTGGTCCATTTGTCTGTTCTTATACTAGTACCAGGCTGTTTTGATTATAATGGCCATGTAATACAGTTTGATATCAGGTATTGTGATCCCTCCTACTTTGTTCTTCTTTCTCACGATTGCTGATGACATTCAGGGTCATTTATAATTCCAGGTAAATTTTTGAAGTGTTTGTTCTATATCTGTGAAATATTCCATTGGTACTTTCAAAGATATTGCATTGAATATGTAAATTGCTTTGGGTTGTATGGACATTTTGGTAATGTAGATTCTTTAGAGCCATGAGCATAGTATGTTTCCATTTGTTTGTATCTTCCCTAATTTTTTTCTTCAGTGTTATGTATTTTCTTGAGTATAGGTCTTTTACTTCCTTAGTTAGATTTTTTCCTAAGTATTTTATTTTTCTTTTTCCCCTATAAATGGGATTTTTTTTCCTGACTTGTGTTTCTGATATTTCATTGTTGGTGTATAAAAATGCTCTTGATTTCTGAATATTGTCATTGTATCTCGCCGTTTTGCTAAATTCATTCGTTAAGTTGAACAGCTTTTTGGTGGAGTCTATGATTTTTGATGTATTCTCTCATATCATCTGCAAACAATGAGTTTTGTCTCTTCTTTTCCAGTTTGCATGCTTTTTATTTCTTCTTCTGTTCTGATTGCTCTAGCTAGAACTTCAAATACTATGTTGAATACAAGTGGTGAAAGTGGACAACCTTGTGTTTTTCCCAATCTTAGTGGGAAAGATTTTAGTTTTTGATCATTGTGTATAATGTTGGCTGTAGGTCTGTCATATATGACCTTTATTATGTTGAGGAATGCTCCCTCTATTCCCACTTTGCTGAGTGTTTTATTAGAAATGGGTGTTGTATGCTATCAAAAAAGCCTTTTCTTTATTGATATGATCTTGTGATTTTTGTCTTTGCTTTTGTTTATATGCTGTATTATGTTTATTGATTTGCAAATATTATATCATCCTTGCATCCCTGGGATGAATACACCTCCATCATTTCATATGATCTTTTCAATGTATTACTGTATGTGGTTTGCCAATATATTTGAGCATTTTAGCTCAAAATAGATATATCTATGAAAATAGATATTTTCATCAGCAATATTGGCCTAAAGTTTTTTTCTTCGTTGTGTTTTTATCTGTTTTTAGGATTAGGATGATGCTCACATCATAAAAGGAGTTTGAGATTCTTCTATTTTCTTGGATTGTTTGGAATAATCTGTGAAGGATAGGGGTTAGCTATTCCTTAAGTGCTTTGTAGAATTCTCCTGTGAAACCATCAGGTCCAGGGCTTTTGTGTGTTAGGAGTTTTTGATTACTGCTTCAATTTTGTCAGCTGTTATTGGTCCCTTCTAGCTCTCTGCTTCTCCTTCATTGAGTTTTGGAAGCTTATATTTTTCTAGAAATTTGTCCATTTCACCTAGATTTTCAAATTTCTTGGCATGTAGTTTTTCATAGTGATTTCTTAAAATCCTTTGTATTTCTGTGGTATTAGTAGTAATCTCTCCTCTTTCATTTCTGATGGTGTTTATTTGGGTTCTCTCTCTCTCTCTCTCTCTCTCTCTCTCTCTCTCTCATGAGTCTTCTTAAAGTTTGTTGATTTTTTTTTTATCTTTCAAAGAGTCAGGTCCTGGATGTATTGATTCTTAGAATTGTGACTTTAGTCTCTATGTTGTTTAATTCTGCTCTGATCTTGGTTATTTCCTTCCTTCTACTTGATCTGGGCTCAGTTTTTGTTGTTCTTGTTGTTCCTCCAATTCTTGTAGGTGTAGGGTTAGGCTGTTTATCTGAAATATTTATATCTTTTCTACGTAGTCCTGTATTGCTATAGACTTCCCTCTCAGGCCTGCCTTCTCTGTGCCCATAAGTTTTGGATTATTGTGAGTTCATTTTCATTTGTTTCCAGGAACTTTTTTATTTCTTCCTTGATCTCATTCTTAACCCATTCATTGCTTAATACTATTCAATATCCATGAGTGTGAGTGTTCTTGAGTTTTTCCCTTGAGTTTAAAGAATTCTAGCTTCAGGCCCTAGTTTTCTGAGATGATGCATGATATGATTTCAATTTTCTTGCATTTATGGAGGCTTTTTTGTGTTCTGTCACGTGGTCTTTTAAAATGTTCCATGTGCATTTGAAAAGAATGTATATTTTGATTCTTAGGGATGAAAGGTCACACACACACACCATATATCATATAATACACATATATCAGATATACAGATATATCATATATACATATACCATATACAATGGGCAAAACTATATATATGATATATATATTTTAACTGATTATATGTATGCATATATAATATATGTAATCAGCTAAGTCTATTTAATCTAAGACATTGTTCAATGCCACAATATTTTGTTGACATTTTGTTTGGAAGATCTATCCATTTTTGATAGTGGGGTGTTGAAATCCCCTACTATAATTGTGTTGCTGTCAATACCTTTCTTGAAGTCCCCCAAGATTTTCTTTATGTGTTTGGGTGCTCCTATGTTGGGTGCATATATATTTATAATGTTTTTGTCTTCTTGGTGGATTCTTCCCTTGAGTATTATGAAGTGACCCTCTGGGTCTCTTTTTATGGCCCTTGTTTTGAAGTTTATTTCCTGTGTTATGAGTATTTGTATTGTTTTTTTTCCTGTCCTTTTGTATGGAATATTTGTTTCTAGCCCTTCACTCTCAGTGTGTGTAGGTTGTTGTTCTGAGGTGGGCATTGTATAGGCAGCATATGTGTGGGTCATGTTTTATTATCCATTCAGGTCCCCTATGTCTGTTGATTGGAGCCTTTAATCCATTTACACTTAAGGTTATTATTAATAGGCGCTTATTCATTGCCATTTCACTCCCTTTGTACCTTTGTTCCTTTCTATCTCACTGTTTTTATTCCTCTTCTTAATGGAGTCCCTTTAGCATATATTGCAGTTCTGGTTTGGTGGAGGTACATTCTTTTAGCCTTCTTTTTTTGGGGGGGAAGCTTATTTGGCCTTCCATTTTAATTGAGAGCCTTGCTGGATAGAGTAGTCTTGGTTGGAGGCTTTTGGTTTTCATTACTTGGAATGTTTCTTCCCATTCCCTTCTGCCTTGGAGCATTTCCACTGAGAAGTCAGCTGCTAGTGTTATCGGGGCTCCCTTGTATGTTACTTCCTGTTTCTCCTTTGCTGCCTTTAAGATTCTCTCTTTATGTTTAAATTTTGCCATTTTAATATGATATGTCTTGAAGTGTGCCTCTTTGGGTTCTGCTTGATTGTGACCCTCTGTGCATCAAGGGCTTGTGTGGCTTTTTTTCCTCATCAAATTAAGAAAATTTTTCATCATTACTTTTTCAAACAGGTTTTCTATCCTTTGTTCTTCTTCTGCTGTCCTTATTATATGGATATTACTATGTTTCATATTGTTTATTTCCCTGGCAGTGGTGCCTCCTTTACCTTTTTTACATCACATCACCCTGCTTGTCCCCCAGTGCATGATTGGTTAGCCAATGACAGGAAAGATTCCTCAAGGGAAGGATGACCTAAGACAGGTTTCATCACAAGGGAAGGACTTGGGGGGGGGGGGCTATAGCAAAAGAGGGTGATGGACCCTCACCCCTTGACTTTCACATAGCCTGAGTCCTCATTCTGTCTGCAAGAAATCTCCTAATAACTTGGCTGCCTTACTTCCCCTGCCTGACTTGAGCCTGAAACAATGACAGAGGGTGGTGCAGTCCTGTGCTGGAAAGGATGGGTTCCCCAAGTTGATCAGGCCTAAGAAAGAACACATAAAATCATATGAAACCTTCCTTGCTAAGAATGCTGTCAATTTTCTGATAAGGGTCCAAGCAATAAATGAGTTTTTCCCTCCCAAATTTTATAGCCCTTTAGCTAATAGACCCTGAATCAGAATAAGCCCTTGTAGCTCTTTGTATGTTAACTGTTTATGTAATTCTTTGTATGTTAACAATAACTCTGTATGTTATTGTTTAATCCCTACTCCCTAACAGTAATTAATGAAATTTACCTATATTCCTGCGTAAATTGAACCTAATAAAAGCCCATTGAGGAAAAGGCTTTTGGCCTGTCTCCTTTGAAGAATCAGCCACATTTACTTTCAAAGCAAATCATGCCTTGGTAGAATTATTCTCATCCTTGGAGGCCAGGGGGACCCTGCAGATGGAGACCCTCAAAGTTTTCCTTATTTTCTCTTTATTGAATTTTAATTTTCCTTCTGTCACTTCACTCATGTTCTAGTGACACATTATTCTTGATTGGGTACTTTCTACTCTGGTTATACAAATCATACATTTCTTGTCATATTACTGTTGTTCTAGTACTATTGTAAATAATTGTTGCTCCATACAATTGTACATACTACACAGCAACCCTCTCTGATCTTAGCTGACTTTACTTCCATCCTGAGCATTATTACTATTGTGGTTAACTATATTCTCTCTCACACTATGCCTACTTTCTACTCTTTACTATCAGACTATCTCATCATCTAAATTTACACAAGTGCTGCATTTTCTGGATTCAGCTCACAATCCTCCTCCCCACTAGAAAGAGGCTTCTCACTCTCATCTTCTATAAAAAGTGGCTAGTTGGGTGAAATATCACAGTTAATGCTATACTTATCCAAAGAATCACCTATCCCTTCTCTACTTGCGGACAGTTTGAATCTCTTAAAATACTCTTCTGTGGTCTTAATTCATTTTGCCTACCCCTTGCCACTGATCACATCCAAGAATAGTTGGGAGCTGTGAATATACGTTCTGGAGAATAGAAACCACCAACAGAAAAAAAACACTAAAAGGTAAAAACCCAAGTACAACAAGACAGTCCACATAAACAGAAGAAAGGACAAACCCAGAGTGCCCAGACAGGGAGATCAAAGAGACCACATCACTGAACCCTATAGAATCCCTGCCTTAGAAGTTCACATTACAAAGACAGCTAGCAAAGCAAAATATCACAAAGTGCAGAAACAAACAAAAAGAGTAACCTAAAAGGGGGAGACCAAAAAAAGAACATGCAATCACAAGGAATGGAAGACTCCCCACTAAAAGAGCTAAATAAAATGGAGGTAACCAAACTATCAGATATAGAATTCAAAATAATGGTTATAAAGATGATCAGTGGACTCACAGACAACTACAAGGAACTAAGTGAGAACTATAACTGTATGAAAAATGAAATAGAAACTATACACAAATACCACAAAGAAGTGAAAAAAATTGAAATAAAAAAACACACTACAAGGATTTATAAGCAGACTGAATAAAGCAGAGGATCAAATCAGCAAGGAGGAGTATAAGGTAGAAAAAAATGCCAGGAAGGGCAAGAAAAGGAAAAGAGACTCAAAAAGAAAAAAAACGAGTGATAACAGAGCTACAAGACATCATGAAACATAATAATATCCATATAATAAGGATAGCAGAAGAAGAAGAAGAAGAAGAACAAAGGATAGAAAACCTGTTTGAAAAAGTAATGATGAAAAATTTTCTTAATTTGATGAGGAAAAAAAGCCACACAAGCCCTTGATGCACAGAGGGTCACAATCAAGCAGAACCCAAAGAGGCACACTTCAAGACACATCATATTAAAATGGCAAAATTTAAACATAAAGAGAGAATCTTAAAGGCAGCAAAGGAGAAATAGGAAGTAACATACAAGGGAGCCCCGATAACACTAGCAGCTGACTTCTCAGTGGAAATGCTCCAAGGCAGAAGGGAATGGGAAGAAACATTCCAAGTAATGAAAACCAAAAGCCTCCAACCAAGACTACTCTATCCAGCAAGGCTCTCAATTAAAATGGAAGGCCAAATAAGCTTCCCCCCCAAAAAAAGAAGGCTAGAAGAATGTACCTCCACCAAACCAGAACTGCAATATATGCTAAAGGGACTCCATTAAGAAGAGGAATAAAAACAGTGAGATAGAAAGGAACAAAGGTACAAAGGGAGTGAAATGGCAATGAATAAGCGCCTATTAATAATAACCTTAAGTGTAAATGGATTAAAGGCTCCAATCAACAGACATAGGGGACCTGAATGGATAATAAAACATGACCCACACATATGCTGCCTATACGATGCCCACCTCAGAACAACAACCTACACACACTGAGAGTGAAGGGCTAGAAACAAATATTCCATACAAAAGGACAGGAAAAAAAACAATACAAATACTCATAACACAGGAAATAAACTTCAAAACAAGGGCCATAAAAAGAGACCCAGAGGGTCACTTCATAATACTCAAGGGAAGAATCCACCAAGAAGACAAAAACATTATAAATATATATGCACCCAACATAGGAGCACCCAAACACATAAAGAAAATCTTGGGGGACTTCAAGAAAGGTATTGACAGCAACACAATTATAGTAGGGGATTTCAACACCCCACTGTCAAAAATGGATAGATCTTCCAAACAAAATGTCAACAAAATATTGTGGCATTGAACAATGTCTTAGATTAAATAGACTTAGCTGATTACATATATTATATATGCATACATATAATCAGTTAAAATATATATATCATATATATAGTTTTGCCCATTGTATATGGTATATGTATATATGATATATCTGTATATCTGATATATGTGTATTATATGATATATGGTGTGTGTGTGTGACCTTTCATCCCTAAGAATCAAAATATACATTCTTTTCAAATGCACATGGAACATTTTAAAAGACAGACCACGTGATAGGACACAAAAAAGCCTCCATAAATGCAAGAAAATTGAAATCATATCAAGCATTATCTCAGACAACGAGGGCATGAGACTAGAAACTTTTAAACACAAGGAAAAAACTCAAAAAACACCCAAACTCATGGATATTGAATAGTATTAAGCAATGAATGGGTTAAGAATGAGATCAAGGAAGAAATAAAAAAGTTCCTGGAAACAAATGAAAATGAACTCACAATAACCCAAAACTTATGGAACACAAAGAAGTCAGTCCAGAGAGGGAAGTCCATAGCAATACAGGATTAACTAAAAAAAGATAGAAATATTTCAGATAAACAACCTAACCCTACACTTACAAGAACTGGAGGAAAAAACACAAACAGATCCCAGAGCAAGTAGAAAGAAGGAAATAACCAAGATCAGAGCAGAATTAAACAACATAGAGACTAAAAGCACAATTCTAAGTATCAATAAATCCGGTACCTGATTCTTTAATAAGATAAACAAAATAAAAAAAATCCTTTAAGCAGACTCATCAAGAAAAAAGAGAGGACTCAAATAAACACAATCAGAAATGAAAGAAGAGAGATTTCTACTGATACCACCGAAATACAAAGGATTTTAAGAAATCATTATGAAGAACTGTATGTCAAGAAATTTGAAAACCTGTGTCAAGTAGTCAAATTTCAATAAAAATATAACCTTCCAAAACTGAATGAAGAAGCAGAAAGCCAGAACAAACCAATAACAGCTGACAAAATTGAAGCAGTAATAAAATAAAATAAAAAAATACTCCCAACACACAAAAGCCATGGACCTGATGGTTTCACAGGAGAATTTTACAAGTTAAAGGAAAAATAAATCCCCATTCTTCACAGACTATTCTGAAAAATCTAATAAGACAGAAGACTCCCAAACCCTTTTCATGATGCCAGAAGCAGCCTAAACCCAAAATTAGTTAAAGACAAAATAAAGAACAAATACTATAGGCCAAAATCACTGATAAACTTACATTCTAAAATCCTCAACAAGATATAGGCAATCCGAATCCAACAATACATTAAAAAGATCATACACTATAATCAACTGGGATTCATCCAAGGGATGCAACGATGGTACAATATTTGTAAATCAATAAATGTAACACATCACAAAAACAAAAGGAAAGACAAAAATCACATGATCCCATCAATAAATATTTAAAAAAACATTTGGTAAGTTACAGCACCCATATATTATAAAAACACTCAGCAAAGTGGGAATAGAGGGAGCATTCCTTAACATGATGTAAGCCATATACGAGAAACCTATAGGTAACATCATATTCAATGAGCAAAAACTAAAATATTTCCCACTAAGATCAGGAACAAGATAAATATGTCCACTTTCACCAATTCTATTCAACATAGTACTGGAATTTTTAGCCCCAGCAATAAGGCAAGAAGAAATAAAAGGCATACAAATTGGAAAGGAGGAAGTAAAACTGTCATTGTTTGGAGATGACATGATAGTGTACATAGAAAACTGCATGTACTCCACCAAAAAACTACTTGAACTAATAAGTGAATCTGGCAAAATAGTGTGCTGCAACTAGCATGGCTGGATTGGTGAGGTCCCAAGGGAAGGCGATGGGAATTAAGAAATAAAGAGACAGAGTCAAAGTGGCGTCAGGTGGGGTCCCTCCTCTGGGATGCAGAGGAGGGAACTGTTTATTAGTGAAATCAGGCTGTATATATTGAGCCAGCTTTGAAGAAGATCATGAGAAAGACAAACCACAAGGCTAGGTGCATTTTATTTTTTAAGAACATTTGCTGCTCCTTCTTGGTACAGTGACATAGCATGCAGTCAAGTTAATCTTTTCTTACAACAATCTAACAGGCAGTTGTCCATGACCTAGGGCAGCTGTGCTGAACACAAGTCCTGCTTCCAACTCCCTCAGCATGCATTATTCTGCTTGGCTCTCCACATAGTGGAATACAAAGTCAACATTGAAGATATGTTTGTACAACAATGAAATATCAGAAACAGAAACCAGGGGAGAAATACCATTTGCTATAGCAACAAGAGAAATAAAGTACCTTGGAATAAATTTAACCAAGGAGGTAAAGGACCTATACTCAGAAAACTACACAATACTGAAGAAAGAAATTAAGAAAGCATAAATAGGATAAATAGAAGCATATACCATGTTCATGGATTGGAAGAATTAACATTATCAAAATTCCCATACTACCCAAAGTAATTTATGGATTCAACAGAATCCCTGTTAAAATACCAACGACATATTTCACAGATATAGAACAAGCATTTCTAAAATTTATATGGAACAATAAATGATCCCAAATAGCTACAGTAATTTTGAGAAAGAACAAAGTATGTGGGATTACCATACCTGATATCATTACATGACAAGGTAATCTAAACAGTCTGGTACTGGCATAAGAACAGACACATAGTTCAATGGAACAGAATAAGGAGCCCAGAAATAAACCCAAGTCCCTATGGTCAGTTAATATTCAACAAAGGGAGCAGAAGCATAAAATGAAATAAAAATAGCCTCTTCAACAAATGGTCTTGGGCGATCTGGAGAGCTACATGTAAAAAAATAAAACTTCACCACCAACTTACACTATACACAATAAAAAACTCAAGATGAATAAAAGATTTAAATATAAGTTGTGACACAATAAAGTCCTAGGGGAGAAGATATGCAGGAAAATCTCAGCTATTCCAGGCAGCAATATTTTCACCGATATGTCCCCTAGAGCAAGGGACGTAAAGGAAAGAATAAACAAATGAGACTTCATCAAAATAAAATGCTTCTGCATGGCTTAAGAAAACATTAACAAAATGAAAAGGCAATCAACTGTATGGGAAAGTATATTTGCCAATTATATCTTAGACAAGAGTTTGATCTCCAAAATATATAAATAACTGGCATGACTCCACACCAGGAAGACAAATAATCCAATTAAAAAAATGGGCTAAGGACTTGAACAGACACTTCTCCAAGGAGGACATACAGATAGCCCAGAGACGTATGAAAGCATGCTTAGCATCATTAGCCATCAGAGGGATGCAAATTAATACCAAAATGAGTATTCACTTCACACCAGTGAGAATGGCCATTGTAAACAAATCAACAAACAATAAGTGCTGGTGGGGTTGTGGAGAAAATGGAACCCTAGTGCACTGTTGGTAGTAATGCAGACTGGCACATTCTCTGTGCAAAACAGTATGAAATTTCCCCAAGAAACTAAAAATGCAATTGCCTTTTGACCCAGCAATTCCACTGCTGAGATTATACCCTAAGCATCCTGAAACACTAATTGATAAGATCCTATGAACTCTCATGTTCATAGCAGCACAATTTACAATAACCAAGTGTTGGAAGCAGCCTATGTGCCCATCAGTAAATGAGTAGATTAATAAAAAGTGGTACCTTTACACAATGAAATACTATGCAGCAGAAAGAAAGAAGGAGCTCCTACCCTTCGTGACAACATGGATAAAACTGGAGAGCAGTTCTAAGCGAAATTATCCAAGCAGTGAAAAACAAATACTATGTGATATCACCTATAAGTGGAACCTAATTAAGAAAACAAAGAAACAAGCAAAGTATAACCAGAGACATTGAAATTAACAGCAAGTGTAACTGGTGAGTAGGGGAGAGGGAAAAAATGTGGGAAAAAAGGGAAAGGGTCATAAATGAACATGTACAAAGGATCCACATACAAAGCCAAAAGAGGCTAGGATTTAGGGTGTTTAGGACAAGGGAAAGTTGTGGTGGGAAAATGGAGACAACTGCATTTGAACATCAATAAAAAATAATAATAAAAGAAAATAAATGACAAAGTATATGCAATTCACAAAAAAATAAAATGATAATTTCATAATTTTACAGTTTATAAAGAAAAGTACTTTAAACATTTTAAATGTTTATGGCTTACTTTACTGCCTACTCTTTCTAATAACATTATGGACACTAGGAAGTAAAATGTATATAAAATACTGAGACTTCTCAAATGGGAAATGAAAAGTAAATAAATAATTGCAATGACATGTGAAGAATTCTTTTTAAAAGAGTACACTTGTCTATATTATGTATGGCACATTGTTGTATGAATGCAGTGGAGAGATGATAAAAATGCCTGCAGAGGTGTATAGTTTTAGCAGGGAATTATGTCTGGATTAATTTTCCAAGTGAAAAAGGTCCATTCCAGAAGAGTAGGTGAAATATAGTTTAATTTAAAATATTTATTTACCTGCACACATATACACAGTAGAAAATAGATAGCAATCTGCTGTAAAATATTTGTAGTATAAATATCCTGATTTTGAAAACAAAACAAAACATAAAAAATAAAATCCTCAACACAATATTGGCAAATCAGATCCAGCAATACATTAAAAAGATCATACACCATGATCAACTGGGATTCATCCGAGGATGCAAGGTTGATATAATATTCACTATTCAATAAATGTAATACATCACATAAACAAAATGAAAGACAAGAATCACATGATGATATCAATAGATGGTAATAAAAACATTTCATAATGTACAGCACACATTTATGATAAAACATTCAGCAAAGTGGTAGTAAAGGGAGCACACATCAACATAATAAAGGCCATTTAGGAGAAACCTGCATCCAAAATCAGAGTCAATAGGCAAAAGCTAAAAGCTTTCTACATAAGATCATGAACAAGACAAGGAAGTCCACTTTCAACACTTCTGTTCAACAGAGTTGGAAGTTCTAGCCACAGCAATCAGACAAGAAAAATAAATAAATGGCATCAAACCTGGATGGGAGGAAGTAAGGCTGTGACTGTTTGCAGATGACATGATAGTGTACATAGACAACACTATAGACTCCACCAAAAAACTACTCAAACTAATAAGTGAATTTGGCAAAACAGTGGGATACAAAGTCAACAGAAAAATTGAAGGCATTTTTGTACACCAACAATGAAATATGAGAAACAGAAACTAGGGGGAAGAATCCCATTTTCTATAGTAATAGGAAAAGTAAGTGCCTAGGAATAAACCTAACGAAGGAGGTTAAAAACCTTTACTCAGAAAACTATACAACCCTGAAAAACGAAATTAAGGAAGACACAAATAAATGGAAGCATATCCCCTGTTCATGGAATGGAAGAATTAACATGCATACTAACGCCAATTCAACCCAAAGCAATCTATAGATTCAACACAATCTCCATCTGAATACAGTGAAATATCTCACAGATATAGGACAAAGATTTCAAAAACTTGTATGGAATGATAAATGACCCTAAATAGCCTCAGAAATTTTGAGAAAGAAGAACAACTTAGGAGGGATCAAAATGCCTAATATCAAAATATATTACAAGGCCACAGTAGTGAAAACATTCTGGTACTGTCATAAGAAGAGACATATAGATCAATGGAACAGAATAGAGACTTCAGAAATAAAACCATGTGTCAATTAGTATTTTATAAAGGGTACAGAAGCATAAAATGGAGTAATAATAACCTCTTCAATAAATGGTGCTGGGAGATTTGGACAGCTACATGCAAAAAAATGAAACAACCACCAACTTACATCATACATCAATATAAACTTAAGATGGATAAAAGACTTAAATGTAAATTGTGACATTATAAAAGTCCCACAGGAAAATATAGTCAATAAAATGCCAGGTAGCCCATGCAGCAATATTTTTGATGATATCTCTTCTAGGGCATGGGATATAAACTAAAGAATATATAAAGGAGACTTCATAAAAATAAAAATCTTCTGCACATCTAAAGAAAACATCAGCAAAATTAAAAGGAAAACAACTGTATGGGAAACATTTTTGCCAATGGTAACTTGAACAAGGGTTTGTTCTCCAAAATATATAAAGAACTCACATCAATTCAAAAGAACCTATGCACCCTAATGTTCATAACAGCATTATTTACAGCAGCCAAATGCTGGAAAGAGCAAAAGTCCCCATCGGTAAATGAGTGGGCCAGAAAACTGTGGTACATTTACACAATGAAATACTATACAGCAGAAAGAAAGAACTTCTACCTTTGTGACAGCATTGATGGGTCTGGAGCACATTATTCTAAATGAAATAAGCCAGGTGGTGAAAGACAAATACCATATGATGTCACCTGTAAGTAGAACCTAATCAACAAAACAAACAATAGAGCAAAATAGAAGCAGACACATGGAAATAAGGAACAGATTGACAGAGACCAGAAGGGTGGGAGGAGAGGAAAAATGGGGTAAATTTGGGGAATGGTCTAGTCAAGGAACATGTTTAAAGTACCCATGGTAATTGACTGGGGATTGACTAGGGGGAGAGGAGCAGGCAAAGCAATGGTAGAAAAAATGGGACAACTGTAATTGAACAATAATTAAAAAAACACAAAAAATAATTTAGGATGTGAGCTGAGACTTGTACTATCAAGTGCATATCGTTCCAAAAAAAGTAAGCGATAGATATGAAAAGAAAAAAATATGATATTTGGAATGGGCTAAAAAACAGTTTTGTCTTTCCAGGGAATGAGGAAATAAGATTGAAAAGAAAAAAGAACATTTTTGGTCTTAAATACCACTGTAAACAATTTAGAGATCTTTAAGAGTACTGACAAATTAAATTTATTTAAGGAAGAATCTCACCAAACTATGCATGTTACATTTAAGAAGGAAAATCTTGATTGATATGTCCCTGCTGGATATGTAAAGAAAATAGTGCTCTATGGAATTATAATAACATGTTTTGTGAAAAATTGTTAATTGGGTAATGAATTAAACAAAATCTGGCAAATTTTCTTACTGCAGAAATCCCTAGAGAGTCTTTAATTTTCCAATAGACCCTGTAAATCTCCAACTAGGAAAAAAATCTATGCACTGTTTTTATATTTGTTTGATCATGAAACAAAGGAACATAGTTTGTACAATACTATTCTAGGTATTCATTAAAACATTAAGATGACAAGGATCTTACACATCATTTGATGTAACTGTTACAGTAATTAACAGTAGAATCAGATATTAAGCCCAATTAGGTAAGAAGCAGCAGCTTTATAGACACTGGGGTAGGGATGGGAAAACAATAGGGGGAAATTCCTCCACTGAGGCAGGCACAGTAGGACCCAGATGACAAGCAGAACTTGAAGGCATGTGCAGTGGGAGCTAAAATAGCAGTCACAAGGGGAGCAGTCCAGCCTGGGAAAATCTGGGAAAAGACTGGATAGGATAAAGGCACAAAACCCAGAAGATCCAGGAAAGGGATTGAGTAAGGAGGGCCTGTAGAGAATTAGTAATAAGATTTGATTAGATTTAATTAAAACTTACCCCTTCCCAAACCCAAAGAAATATAGGGAAAGGTTAGCAAAAGTCTGAATTTCATTTGTTTCCAAGTGCTCTCCCTTAACAGCTTCACAGGCCCAAGGGCAGCACCAGTCCTGGCCCTGGCATCATGGGAGTTTTGGTGGTGTATAAGCACTTGGGGAAATGAGACCTATAGAGAAGTTCTACATCTCTCTGTTCTGGCCCTCCTGGGCTCGGCTGTGACAAGTGCTGGTCTGAGGCCCCAAAGACTGGACTTCTGCAGTGAGATGGAGCTAAGCTACCTGGTCATGGAAGAGACATCATCTAAGCCTTTCCTTTGTTTTCACTATAATAAATCTACCCCTACTTCTATCTGTGTATCCCTCAAATGCTTTTCCTGCAATAACTGTGAAAGAACCTTACTTCCCCCAGCAACATAACCACTTATCTGTAGTATCAAGGCCAGTTAGTTCTGTGGATTTCATTAAGCATTCAGATACAAAACTCTCCAATGATCATTTGGTTATCTTCCAATTCAGCTCTTCCTATCTTTGCATAGCTCTGATAATAGAAAGTTTTTCTGTATGTTATCTTTCTCTATTAATACACATTTCTAATTCTCAATCTATTTTTTTAGAAAAACATTTTGGTACATTATTAACATTCACATCATTTCCTTTAAACTTTAGTTGGAGAATTGCTGAAAAAATTGTCCTGAGCAATAATTTTTGGCAAAATACATGAGTTGTTATCTACTAGCTCAACTTTATAGTATGAACAGTAGGTTTATCTGTGTCTTTGCCATAAATATAAAGTTGGAACTTCCCCCTTGCAATGTTATCATTACATATTTAGACACAACCAGAAAGTTTTTCTCTAGTGACTGCTGAAAATCAAGCAATTCTAATTCAAAGATTTAAGGGGTCATCATGAGTACTCTGATCCTGCAACATTTTTACTTCCCAAATAGATTTTGTTAAGTGGTGTCAGAGTGCAGTGAGGACAAAATAGGTGATGATATAACTTGTTTGTTAGGGGAAATTTGAGACATATTTAGAGGCCTCTGGCTTTGTATTTTACTTTTATGCCCCCTAGAAGTTTTAGAGATAATCTTATTTCACAAATTTTTGCTTAGATAAAACTCTATGCACTTGGAATTTTACTTCTCTCTAAAGATCTTTCTTTGCCACAGAATATAGAAAAACTGTGATAGAAACAATGATTATCAAAAAGAGAAAAATATGTAACCTCAGAATAATAGACAAACATTAACTTCAGGGAATAAGGTGCATTTTGATTATACTAATTTTAATTATTATGTAATTTTTAATAAATTTCACAATTACTATTTAGTGCACAGATAAGTGTTTTGTCATGTGGTGATCACAATTTGTAAAAAGATTTATTTTGTAACCCAGGAATTATATAAAGGAATGGTAAAAAGTAGGTTTATAGTTGTTTGCATGAAAAATGATACAATAATTAATAAGTAATAATATGAGAATAAACTGTTTTGTGTACTCACAACTGTAAACCTAGTTTTGCCAATCTCTGCATATAGTTCATTTTAAGACTACCAGAGTGAAGGTAAATCAAAGCTATCTGGCAATTATTTATCTTGAATTATCCATCAGAGTAAAAACATTTAACAACAATTTTGTTTAGAATATTTTATAATTCAGTGTACATGATTTTATATGTTGTGCATATATAATTTGTATATAACTACATATAATATCTACTAATATATAGACTGAGAGAAAAAATTGTTTCCCTTCTATGTAGATAAGGGAAAATTTAAAAATAAAAAACAGAAAATCCAAACTTATTTGTGTATATACATTAGACACTAGATCTATTTGAATGGGTAATAAAACACTGAGTCTTTTGAAAAAGTTATCAGTACAATACCATGTGAAAAAGTACTATTGGTGAATTTGTTTATTTTGACCTAAGTTCTTTAGTTATTATCAAATACCATTGCCTTTCTGAAAAGTGAAAACTTTACAGTCATCATGAAAACAGCAATATGCTAAATAATTATTTTAATGATAGAAAGTGTTGGAAATGCAATATATAATTTCATATTAAATCAAAGAGTAGTTTTTTGGCCTGGTTTGCTAATGCTTTCTGCAACCATCAAATTTGGCTGCAACAGGGCAATCCAATACTGATGATAAAACACTGGGATTATTATGATTAAAAATATTTTATCGTTCTATTACATTTGTCCCAATTTTCCCCCCTTTGACATCCTCCACCCAGTCCACCTCCCCACCGGCTCTCCCACTGTCAGTCCCCACACTGTTTTCCATGTCCATGGGCTGAATATACATGTTCTTTGATTAGCCCCTTCCTTTTATTTTCCCTCCTCCATTTTGGTAGATGTCAGACTTTTCTATATTTCCATGCTTCTGGTTCTATTGTGCTCATAGGAAGGGTCACAATACCTGATATCAAAGTATACTACGAGGCCACTATAATCAAAACAGTCTTCACAAGAACAGACACATAGATCAATAGAACAGAATAGAGAGCCCAGAAATAAACCCATGCCTCCATGGTCAATTAATATTTGACAAAGAGGACAGGAGCATAAAGTGGAGTAAAATTTGCTTCTTCAATAAATGGTGCTGGTAGATCTGGACAGGTACATGCAATAAATAAATAAATAAATGAAACTACACCACCAACTTACACCATACACCAGAATAAACTCAGGATGAATGAAAGACTTAAATATAAGTTGTGACACCAAGTCATAGAGGAGACATAGGCAACAAAATTTCAGATATCCCATGCAGCAATATATTTGCTGATATATATCCTAGGGCAACAGAGATGAAGGAAAAAATAACAAATAGGACTACATCAAAATAAAAAACTTCTGCAAGACTGAAGAAAACATCACCAAAATGAAAAGGGATCCAACCATGTGGATAATCATTTTTGCCAATAATACCTCAGACTACATTTTTTAAAGGAGAAAAGAAGACAAAGGAATATAACCAATGCATGACAAACAGTGAATGTTTACTCCCATAACAAGTGAAGAATGGTAATTATTTTGGATTAGAACGGTGGCCTGTAGACAGGAATAAGCTATTTGTGTTAATGTCCCCAGGCACTGAAAGACCTCACCTGGCAAATGTCCTGAAGGCCTGGTAGGGCTGGTGAGACTAGCAGGGGTGGTGACACTGGCAGAGCTGGCAAAAAAGTCTCTGTTATTGGCAGTGTTCATACTGATGCAGTCCCAGTGTGGAGCTGATTCTTTTCTTTATTTATTTTTATTTTTTTTTAATCATTTTTCAAGTACAGTTTTCTCCCTTGTACTCCCAATCCACCCCAACCACCCAACTCTCCCATTACCTCCCATTACCACCCACCCCCTAGTTTTTGTCCATGTGTCCTTTAAATTTGTTCCTGTAAACCCTTCCCATTGTCCCCTGAAATTCCCTCTTCTCTTCCCTGTGGTCACTGTCAGCCTGCCCTCTATTTCAGTGCCTTTGGTTATATTTTGCTTGTTTCTTTGTTTAGTTCTTTAGGTTCCTGTTAAACGTGAGATCATATGGTATTTGTCTTTCACTGCCTGGCTTGTTTCGCTTAGCATAATGCTTTCTAGCTCCATCCAAGCTGTTGCAAAGGGTAGGAGCTCCTTCTTTGTTTCTGCTGCATAGAATTCCATTGTGTAAATGTACTATAGTTTTTTGATCCATTCATTTACTGATGAGCATCTAGGTTGCTTCCAGCACCTAGCTATTGTAAATTGTGCTTCTATGAACATTGTGGTGCATAGGTTCTTTTGAATTGGTGTTTTAGTGTTCTTAGGATAAAGTCCCAGCAGTGGAATTGCTGGGTCAAAAGACAGATCCATTTTTAGTTTTCTGAGGAAGTCCCATACTGCTTTCCATAGTGGTTGTACCAGTCTGCAGTCCCAGTTTGCAGTGCACTAGGGTCCCCTTTTCTTCACAACCTCTCCAACCCTTGTTTGTTGCTTTGTTTATGATGGCCGTTCTGACTGGTGTGAAGTGGTATCTCATTGTGGTTTTAATTTGCATCTCTCTGATAGCTAGCAATATTGAACATCGTTTCATGTGTCTTTGGATTTTCTGTATGCCCTCCTTGGAGAAGTGTCTGTTCAAGTCCTTTGCCCATTTTTTAATTGGATTCCTTGTCTTCTTAGAGTGTAGTCATGTAAGTTCTTTATATATTTTGGAGCTGATTCTCATTCCATGTTTGAGGGGTGGGACCAGAAAGCATCAGGATACATGTCAAGACAAAGTAAAACAAATGCCCAGATTTTCTTCTTGATGTAGAGTAGCTCCCATATTCACTATTAAAGCCTAGAATTTATAATCATAATGAGAAAACAAAAATCTAGGCTTCTTACAAAAACTCTGTCCCAAACAACTTTTTCTTTCTCCCCTTTCTCTCCTCTCTCTTAGCTGACACAGTAACAGTTTATTTTCATGAGAGAGACTAAAAAGAGCTTAACTTTAAAATATTAGGGTTTGTTTTTTCCTCCTGCTTTCCTTAGATTTTTTTCCTAATAAAATAATGAACAAAACATATTTTTGGTGCAAAGCCATTGTTTTCTTGAACCTAAAAGCCTTAAAAGTACATATGCCACAAGTTTATTGACAGTATTGAAATGTGAAGATGAGCAATAAACTTGATTAAAGCATTTAATTTCAAGGTGTATTTTCTCTTATAAAAAATTAGTATTGCTACAGTTATCCTGTAATTGACTTGAGGAAACATGTGCTGCTTTTGAGTTCAAAATCCTCATTCTGTAGACAATGTTCTGCTTATCATGCTGTCAGTTTATGACAATCAAATATTAAGTTACATTAACAATGTGGCATACACAAAAATTCAGTTTATTAGAATTAGATTTTTTAAATTTCATGCATTTGTGTTTTCAGAAACATCTTAATTTTATTTCTTCCTTTGGTAAATAAGGGATCTTTTAGAGCAACAGTTACCTTTGTTTTCATAGAAAACAAATCCTATGTGGTTGTTTTTTTTTCCAGGAGTCAAATCAAAGTTTACCCCCCTCATAATTTCAGACTGGTTGTTTGGCTCTATGTAATAATTAACTTTGGTCTAATGATTTAACTTATGTCTTTGTATACCTAGCAGCAATTATGGCAGTAGTGTTGTCATTTGCTTAAGCTGCATTCACATCAAAAGAAGTTAATGTATAATAGTGCATTGCTAAAATATGTGGAAATTTGAGTTTTTAATTCCATTTAACACAATAAGCTTTCATTGAAATTACATTAGTAGTGTTCAAAGTAGAAGTATGTGTATCTAGTTATATACATACATAATAAGCTAAGATTTTAACATGTCATATGTATAATTCTGAATACCTGACTTGAGGTTTCTATACTTTGGATAGGTGCACAGTGATACTCTCAGGGCACAGACAACTGGGCTGACAGGGGAGGCATGTCTTCTTATCATCTTCAGTCCTCAGGGACACGAGAAACTGCTTTTCCAGTTCATGTTCATTTTTCTCTTAAATTTTTGTGCAATATACTTCAGCATTTTTTCCACTTCTTTTCTTTCCAAACTGAGTTGACACTGTAGGGGATTGTGTGTAGTACCCCTTTTTAGGGTAATGGTCCTTGACTTTTTTGAAGTTGGCTATGCCCCTTGCCATGTGTCCTGCTACCTCCAGTGAAACCTGTATAGAATCAGTAGTTAATAAAGCCAGAAAGGAATTGGAGGGTGATTTTAGAAAAAATGAACCAGCAATATTTGCTAAGCAACTACCATGTGTTCAGAACTGCTGAAATCTTTACACAAATTCTCTAGGTAACCTCCTTCCCTGTCCTAGAGTATTTACACTTGGGAAGTCTGAAGCTAAGAAGAAATATAACTGCAGTTTCACCCAATCTTCTCTGTTTTATTCAAGAATCCCAGGGAAGTCAAGTAATTTATAAATCTCTCACCTGGGGTTGAATGGGGGCAGGAGGTGAAACAAAATAATAAGTTATTATCATTATAACAATAAAAACAACCTGTTCCGATTATACAAAAAAATATTTTTGTAATTGCAGACACATTTTTAGCTGCAATATAAGCCAAATTCTATTGTTACTTTCTGTAGACATTGGAGTCCCACCCACATAAAGCCTACATCTTTTTAAATATACACATAGAATGCTATCAAAGCCATGCCACCCCACCATTAATCCTCCTAACCAGACACAAGTTTGCTTAGCATTAGCTGCACTGTGGGCTAGGAACATTTTTTTCAGTAGCCTGGATTCCACTGTTTTCAGTTCAATGAACAAGGCTATTCTGAGGCAGTATGGGATATGAATAGAATGTCAGGTGAAAGCCTTTATTTTGGGGCCCTGTAGCTTCTACTCAATAAACACAGAAAGTGACATGAATTATTGGGAATAAATATTGAGCTGCTTGGAAGAAAAATATGTGAGAAACTGTAACAGAACCACTGGGTTGTTACTCTAGGTTCTATTGCATGCCACCAATAGCAACCATGACTCTCAATGCCAGAGTATTATGAAAAGGAAAGGAATTATATATTCAAATGTTACACAGCTTTAGGATAATGATGAAATTCTGCCATTAAATTCTAGTTACTTTAGAAACAAACAAAAAACACCCACATACATACAGTCCTGCCATCCCCAATCCACCACACCCTGATAAACCAGGCTAGTCAGAGGTACCAATCTCAGCAGAAGGGATAGAAGTCTGTATCCTGATTTCCTCCAGTCATCCATACTTGGCTAACTAGGCTCCTGCTCTTAATCCAAACTGTACTCTCATGGTGGGTCAGAGAATTGTTCTGCGTCCCTTCAAACCACATGGCCAAAACCCTGCACTGCTGCTACATTATCAAAAGGCTTTTTCTTCCCCAGCTACATAGTCAAGAGTGAGTGAGAGAGAAAGCCTCTCATGGCTTGCCTACTCTCCTTCCCACATGGTTTAGAGCTCCAGTATGGCTGAGAGAGAGAGAGAGAGAGAGAGCTGCTGCCCTGGTGCCTGGATTTAAATTCTAGCTCAGATCTTCCTCCATAACCCCATTTTTGACTCTTCCAGGACTGGGTTACACTTGCCAGCACTCTGGTCACTTTTGCATTTCTCAACTGCCATTGTTAGTCTGGGCAAGTGTGGCCATGTGACGTAAAGCTAACCACCTTCCTGCCCTTGCACAGATGCAGGAAGCCCTCTGGCTACACCATATCATGAATTAGAATCACACCCTTCTCCCTAGTTCCTAGCAGGCATAGCCACTTAACATTATTAAAACTCTGACCAAGTTCTTCAGATATGCAAAGTAACTCTCAATGGCCATGCTCCACTTGTCTTATCCCCCCCCCCCCCCCGCCCCGCCCCAAGCTATAGCTGTGTGGGGATCTTTGGGATTTTTTTTTTTTTGTTGGGGGAGGCTCTAGCTCAGAACCCTGTTACAAACTATTGGTTAAGACTCAGTGGTAAGCAACACAGAGACCCTGATACTACTTTGAGACAGATGATTCTAGATTTCTGGTGCAGGAAAGGGGCAGAACATCTCAAATTTACTTTGAGCATTTTTGTTGTCAAACAATGAAAACAAGAATGTGAAAACAAGATATCTTCTGTGCACATTATACCATAGACACATGGCAACATACTATATTTCTTGGTATTCTCTTTTAAAAAAATAATAAATTCCCTTCTACTGGAAATTATTCACAATTCTTTCCTTTTTAAAAAATATCCTCTAATATTTTAATTTTTTATACTAATTTAGGATGCACTGGTCTAGTACTCCTCCAACAATTTAAGCTATCTTTGATCAGTTTCTTTTCTATCCTCTTGATCTAACCTGTCTAAATAATTTTGTCTGTAAACATATACAATTTTTGCAGGAAATACATTTTTCTTTTATTTCTATTTCAAATCCTTCAACATTTAAATATTTCTTCTCTTATAACACATTCGTTGCTTTTTGTACTAGTGATTTGTTTTCTGTGTTGATATTTACCTCTATTTACCTCTAGTTTGTAATATACTTGGGAGATACAGCATCCTTGGAATCATAATTACTATCAAGCCTTTGCATTTCTGCACACAACGACTCAATGAAGTGCCTTGATGTAATATAATTCCAATATATGTTGCAGAACAGATGAGGTCTTGGTTAATTAAGTATTTAATGAGTTTAATTCATATTTCCAATGAGATCATAAACTGGGTTCATGAAGCTGCACATTTTACTCCCTCTGATAATTGGCAAATTGTAGATGTTTAAATGAGTTTAAATAATTATAAATGAGTTTAAATAAGACAAGAGATAATCACAGTGGGAAATCATTGTTCAGCATCCTGCTATGACTACTGGCCACCAATATTGACTCAGTATACACTACTTGTTAGGCATTCTCTCACATAGTTTTCATCAGTTATGTCATTTAATTGTTTTTCCTATCCTATAATGTCAGTGTAATTATTATTCCCATTTAGAGGCAAGAAAATGGAAGCACAATAAGATGAGTAATTTCCCAAATTCACACTTCTCAAAACTGATAGAGCTGATATATGCAGCTCTGACTCTAAACTTAATCAATTAGCAGCAAGTACTGTACATAATTTATGTCTTCTAGAACTCAATAAATATTTATATTTTATTAAGTTAAAATTTACAGATAGTAAAATGTACTCTCCTTAGAGTACAGTTCTGTGAGTTTTGACTAATACAGTCAGTCAGTCATGTAACCATCAACAAAATGAAATGTAAAATAGTTGTATCATTTAAAAGATTCCCTATGTGCTTGAAGTCAATCCTTTTCCATCCCCAAGCTCTGGAAACCACCTATCTATTCTTGGGCCTTATTGATTTGATATTTGAAATGGGATTATATATAGGTAACTTTTGAGTCTGGCTTTTTACTTAGAATACTTTCAGATTCATTTCGGACCCCTTTCTGGTGCTGACTAGCATTCCATTGTAAACAAATGTATCACAGTTCATCCGTTCAACAGTGAAGGAAAACTCGGCGTGGTTTCAAGTTTTATGATGATTATGAATAGAGCCACTATAAATATTCACATACAGTTTGCGTGTGAACTTGTTTTGTTTTACTTATACTAAGAATGATAATTAATTATTAATTATTTAATTATATAAGTATAATTTTTAAATTATTAAAAGTGAGATTGCTACCTAATATGGAAAGTATATGTTTCACCTTATGAGAACTGCCAAACTCTTTTTAAAAAGTTGCTGTATATTTTTTGTTTTGTTTTCCTTTTTTATTGATGTTCAAGTACAGTTGTCTCCATTTTACCCTCACCACTAACCCCACCCTAGCCATCCCCACCCTTCCACTCTTAATCCCAACCCCCATTTGGCTTTGTCCATGTGTCCTTTGTACATATTCCTTGACAACCCTTCCCCCTTTTCCCCTGTTTTGTTTTCCTACCTTCCCTATGGTTACTGTCAGTTTGTTCTTAATTTCAATGTCTGTTATATTTTGCTTGCTTGTTTGTTTTGTTGATTAAGCTCACTTAAACGTAAGATTACATGGTATTCTCTTTCACTCCCTGGAAGCAACCCAAGTCCCCCATCAGAAAATGAATGGGCCCAAAAAATTATGGTACATTTACATAATAGAATACTATGCAGGAGAAAGAAAGAAGGAGCTTCTACCATTTGTGACAACATGGATGGATCTGGAGAGCATTATACGTGAAGTTGTTGTAACATTTTATTTCCACCAGAAATACAAATCCTTGCAGTGTGTGATAATTGCCATTTTCTAACGTTTAGTCATTTAATTGTTTTTATTATTTAAGCTTTGCATTAGATCTATGATTCCCTTTGATCTTTTCTAAAAAATAATGAAATGCATGATTCCAGATGTATTTACTTTTTGCATGTAAATGACCAACTGTTCTGGCACCATTTGTTTATAAATTTTTTTATGTTCTTCAAGTGCAGTTCTCTCCATTTTCCCCAACACCCTGGCCTGCCCCACCCACCCAGATACCCCTCCTCAATACTAATCCCTTTGGCTCTGTCCATGTGTTCATTATATATGTTCCTTGATGACCCTTCCCGTATTTTCCCCAATTATCCCTCCACCTGCTCCCCTTTGGTTATTGTCAGAGTGTATAACAAGTGTCAAAGTCCTTTGTTATATTTTCCTTGCTTCTTTGTTTTGTTGATTAGGCTTGATTTATAGGTGAGATCATATGATATTTTGTCCTTCACCACCTGGTTTATCTAATTTAGCATAATGCTCTACAGATCCATCCATACTGTCTCAAAGGGTAGGAGCTCTTTCTTTCCTTCTGCTGCATTATATTCTGTTGTGCAAATGTACAATAGTTTTTGATTCATTCATTTACTTATGGGCAGTTATGTTGCTTCCAGCACTTGGCTATTATAAATTGTGCTGCTATGAACATTGAGGTGCATAGGTTCTTTTGGATTGATGTTTCAGGTCTCTAAGGGTATAGTCCTAGCAGTGGAATTGCCATGTCAAAAAGTAGTTTCCTTTTTAATTTTTGGAGGAAATTCCATACTGTTTCCATAGTGGATGCACTATTCTGCATTTCCACAAACAGTGCATTAGGGTTCCCTTTTGTCCACATCCTCTCCAACACGTGTTTATTGATTTGTTTATGCTGGCCATTCTGAGCAGTGTGAAGTGGCATCTCATTGTGGTTTTAATTTGCATCTTTCTGATGGCTAGTGATCCTGAGCATCTTTTCATGTCTCTAGGCCATCTTCATGTCCTCCTTGGAGAAGCATCTGTTCAGGTCTTTTGCCCATTTTTTTAAATTGTGTTGTTTGTCTTCATGGAGTGGAGTCCTATGAGTTCTTTATATATTTTGGATATCAACCCTTGTCCAAGGTATCATTGGTAAATATGTTTTCCCATATGGTAGGTTCTCTTTTCATTTCATTACTGTTTTCTTTAGCACGCATAAGCTTTTTATTTTGATCAGATCCCATTTGTTTATTCTTTTCTTTTTGTCCCTTGCTGTAGAGGACATATTAGTGAAAATATTGTCATATGAAATATGTGAGATTTTCCTTCATGTGTTTTTCTACAAGACTTTATGGTGTCACAACTTAATATTAAGTCTTTTATCCACCTTGAATTTGTAATAGGGTACAGACAAGGGTGGGGCAAATAGGAATTTGGAATGGAATCCAGAACTCAAGGTGTTCAGGAAATATTAGGATGTCCTCACCCTCTTCCCCCACAGGTGTGAGCTGGGGGAAGGGACACATGGACCAGGGCCATTGAGAGCTGTTTTGCATAGCAACAGCTTTTCAGCTAACCTCTGACATGGTCATTTAATATATCTATAACCTTTAACTGGTTACATAGATGTGTTAAATAACTGTGGCCATACTCTGAGCCAGTGGAATGAAAGTAACTTCTCCACCAAGATGTAACTGGGGGGCAGGTTCTCCCCCCAGTTACATCTTGCCAAAACAGTTACTGTTTTGCCAAATTCACTTATTAGGTCCAGTATTCTTATTTGGTGGAGTCTATAGTATTTTCTATGTATGCTATCAAGTCATCTGCAAAAAAAATGACAGTTCTATTTCCTCCTTTCCAATTTAGATGCCACTTATTTATTTTTCTTGTGATATTGCTGTGGCTATGACTTCCAATACTATGTTGAATAGGCATGATGAAATTGGAAATCCTTGTTTTGTTCCTGATCTTAGTAAGAAAGCTTTTAGTTTTTTCCCATTGAGTGTGGTGTCGGCTGTAGGTCTCTCATATGTGGCCTTTATTATGTTGAGTAATGCTTCCTCTATTCCCACTTTGCTGATTGTTTTTAACTAAAATTGGTGCTGTACCTTATCAAATGAGTTTTTCAGCATCTATTGATATAATAATGTAATTTTTGTCTGTCCTTTTTTGTGTGTGATGTATTATGTTTATTGATTCATGAATATTATACCATCCTTGCATGCCTGGGATGAATCCCAACTGACCATGGTGTATAATCTTTTAAGTGTATTGCTGGATGCCGTTTGCCGATATTTTATTGAAGATTCTAGTGCCTACGTTCATATGTGATATTGGCCTGTAATGTTCTTTGTTTGTTGTGTTTTTGTCTGGTTTTAGGATTAGGATGATGCTGGTTTCATAAAAAAAAGTTAGGGAGTCTTCTGTCTTCTTCAAGGGTATAATCATAAATTTTGAACCAGGTCGATCATGGTGAATAGTCATGCAGCAGATATATATCTTCTTTAGTAAAATGATTATTTTTGTCTTAAGCAAAATATTTGTACATGTTTCTTTGCCTCTAGGTTAACACATCTTTGAAATAAGCCATAACCACCCTCAAGAGAGTACATATTCTTCTTATTAGTGATCTTGTAATCCAACCCCAGCCTTGCTATCTTCCACCTCTGTGCAATCTCTCTTAGATTTCTTTCTTAATTTTGAATTCATAAAATAATCTGCAAAACTGTTATGCTCCAGAACACTTGAAATTTTGTTCCTTGGTATATGTGGTCAGTTAGACTGAGTTAAACTCTTATGAAAGTTCTCTATAGTGTTGCATATTTCTTACATCAACATTTACTTGACACAGTCAGCAGAACACCAAAAAGTTCACCCAAGACCACCTTTGTACCCATACCTGGTGCGAGATGCAAGCAAAGTTCATCTGAGCCCCACATGTTCCATGCTTTACATTTGTTGAACTGGAGTTTGTTGTTGTTTGTTTGGAATTTTGGCCCCTGCTTACTTTAAAGAAAAGGCCATGACTTTATTAAAGCTTTTCTTAAAAAATTCTTAACGTGCATAAGGGTTGAAGTAACCCAGTGGGAGGAGGGAAATGAGTTGCTGGTCTTTTATTTTTTTAACTTTTTATTTTATTTACTTATTTTTTTTTTACTTTATTGTTCAACTAAACTTGTCTACATTTTCCCCCCATTGCTCTTTCCTGCCCCACCATCCCCAACCTCCCTCCCTCCATATTATGCCCCTTTGGTTTGTCCATGGGTCTTTAAACATGTTCCTTGACCCTTCCCCTACTTTCCCCCATTATCCTCCTAAGCACCCCCTCTAATTACTGTCAGTTATCTCGTTTTTATTGTTGCTCAACTACAGTTGTTTCCATTTTCCTGCCACCATTCTCCCCTGCCCTACCCACCCCAACTTCCCACTCTCAATACTATCCCACTTGGCCTTGTCCATGGCTCCTTTATACATGCTTCCTGATGACCCTTCCCCTTATTTCCCCTGTAATTCCCCTCCCCTTTGGGTACTTCAGTTTGTTCTTTATTTCAATATTTCTGATTATATTTTGCTTGCTTGTTTTGTTGATTAGGTTCCACTTGCTGCTTTTTAATTTCAGTTTTTAATTAAATTATTTATTGAATGAAAATCTTTGGTGGTTAAATGAGAAACCGAACTGTCTTTAGCTTCAAAGAGGAAGAACACTCAATTGCCCTGAATAACCAATGGGGTGATAACAGTTGTTCAGACACTGAATCTTGGGTGATGGACATGGGCACCGCATGGTATTCAGTACAATAACACAATAGGTTTTGGAATCTGTCAAGGACCCTAGAGAAAATAGCAGGGTGCTCTGGAATGGGTTTGCCCCAAGACAGAGGCCTAAGAAAGGAGATTGTGCCTTGGAAAACAAGGAGGCTTTGGTGGTGTCCAGTAAGTTCTCAGTGGCCCTTGCTTGGGCATTATTAGTAAATAAGAATCTTTGTGGCATTGCCTGAGGAAAATTTCCTCTATAGCATAAAGCAGTCCTGTTACCAACCGGAAGTCGGGGTCCTGCTACCCATTGTCACCTTCTTGGGAAATTCTGGAGGCAAAGGTTTTGGTGATAAAGGAGTGGATCTTTATTCAAAAGCTTACAGTTTTGGAATAAGAGCTTTCCACATGCATTAGTCTCTTAATACTATCAATTAAGGCTAAAATCTTAACTCTTTAGTTACAGCTTTATATCACTTAAGACTATCAATTAAGGCTAAAATCTTTAACTTCTGAGTTCTCCTATCATTGTCCATTAGGTGTTAAGTATTTTTATTTCTATAAGATTAGTTTACAAACTAAACACAAAACAAACTAATTCCATAAATTTTGAAGAATGGCAGGCTTCAGCCTCAAAGCCCATCCCCTCTAGAATACCCAAAGAAGAATAACCCTTCCACCCTTTTCCAGGCTAGCCCAATAATACACTCTGACCCGAGTTTTCTTTCTCCATGCAATGGTACTGTCTTTTGGGAAATTCTGGCAGCTGCAGCACTGATCATCTAGGCATCCTCAAGGAGTAGAGACAGAGAGCCAGTCTCTGCCCTCTTTTAATTTAATCTCCTGGCCCATAACTCCATGAACCCCAGAAGCATTCAGCTTCTCAGCCAATACCATCCTAGATTGTTTACCATTGTCTTGGGCAAGCCTCCTCCTATGGACCCATCCTACACTTCCCAAGTGATCTGATCATATCTCTCTGTTTCAGTCCTATAGATTATTCATTGCATTGATTCTTCTGGAGATGTGCACATAAAAAGCTGGTCTTTGTAGAAGACTGTTCAAATTATACAAATCTCAAAATTTATATGGGGAATGGTGTCTCCAAGGCCAAAAAGTCCCATGAGATATTAGCTTAACATTAATAGGTAAAATGGCCAAGATGAGGATCTTTTGATACTTCTAAATTAATGTTTTTTTTGTGATCAATTAGGAAAAAAAGGTGCTTGTAAAATTAGGCAGAATGAATGGAATGCATAGTTAGTTTGTCTCTGGAAGCATCAATAAGAGAATTTAGATAAATAGATCAATGTATGACATCATTTAGTTGTCAACCCAATTCTTTGAAGGTATTAAAAACATCTCTTCTCATTTGAAATGGGGAGGGTTATTTGGAACCTGATTTGTTGAGGGCAGATATAAATTGAAAATGTCTCCAGGACAAAATTTTGATTCAATTGTTCTTTTATAAGTAGTGAATTCTACCATGGCTAAAATGTCCTCTGTAGTTGTGTGTGTGTGTGTGTGTGTGTGTGTGATGTAAATGTAAGATAAATTCTATCTCTAGATGAAATCGCTAAAATTGATTTAAAGGCAAGTGCTTACAAGGAATGGCTATTCTAAAATTCTCAGAAAAATAGAAAACTAACTCATGCTCTTCAAGTTTATGTGACCTAAGCTTAATCACTGTGTAAATAAAAGCTAGCTGAAGTTTGTGGATTTAAACAAAACACACATGTCTATATTTGGCTGTGGTTTTAGAATATAAGTCCAGGTTAATAATTGACTTTATGTCTATAAAAATGTTTCTAGATGTTATAAAGCATATAAGTCCAATTGTGATAATTGATTACTTCTTAGTTTTCATTAGACATTGAAGTTTTGAGGGTTAAATTATCAATATATGTAGGAATGTTTTTCATTGTTACAGAAGAGCCCCTGAAAACTTCAAAAATCTAAAATTCCATTGGAAGCATTGTAATAAATGATAAAAACTTTTAGTGTATAGCCCTGACTGGTGTAGCTCAGTGGATTGAGTGTGGACTGTGAACCAAAGAGCGACCTGTTCGATTCCCCATCAGGCATGCCTGGGTTTCAGGCTGGGTCTCCAGTGGAGGCCATGTGAGAGGTACCCACACATTAATATTTCTCTCCCTCTCTTTCTCCCTCCCTCTCCCTCTCACTAAAAAATAAATAAATAAAAAATAAAATCTTAAAAAAAAAACTAGTGTATATTATATAGGTAACCAATGGTTACCAAGTAAACAGATAGGATTATGGAAAACCCAAGACATGCCACTTGGTTTACCGTGTTCCCTGACATTCCATTATTGTTTTTGCATGCCCTAACGCAACACAGTGCATTGAAGCTGGATTTAGATAAAGGATATGATTTAACATTTTAAAATATATTTTATTGATTATGCTATTAAGTTTTCCCACCTTTCCCCCCTTTAGCTCCTTCCACCTAGTACCTACCTTTCCTACAGAAATCCCCACCCCCTTAGTTCATGTCCATGGGTTGTGCATGTAAGTTTTTTGACTTCTTCATTTCCTATACTACTCTTAACATCTCCCTGGTCTATTTGTTCTTACCAATTATGCTTCTTAATCCCTGCACCATTTCTCCAATTATCCCCCAGCCTCTCCCAATTAATAACTTTGCTAATGATCTTCATACCTATCATTCTGTTATGTGCTAGTTGTTGCCTAATTTGTTTTATACAATTGTTAATTTGTTTATTTGTAATGTTATGGTTTTGATCATCTTCTTTTTTCTTAAATAATTTTGTTTAACATTTTCATGTAATAATGTCTTGGTATGATTAACTCCTTTAGCTTTACCTTGTCTGGAAAACACTTTATCTGCACTTGATTCTAAATGATAGCTTTTATGGATAGAGTAATCTTGGTTGTAGATTCTTGCTTTTCATCACTTTGAATACTTCTTGCTAGTCCCTTCTAGTCTGCAAAGTTTCTTTTGAGAAATCAGCTGACAGTCTTCTAGGAGCTCCCCTGTAAGTAACTAACTTTACCTCTCTTGCTGCTTAAAGATTTTCTATTTATCTTTAAAATTTGTCATTTTAATTAGGATGTGTCTTGGTGTGGTCCTCTGGGTTAATCTTGCTTGGGAGTATCTGTGCCTCCTGAAAGTTGTGTGTCTATTTCCTTCACCAAATTAGGGAAGTTTTCCTTCATTATTTGTTCAAATACATTTACAATTTCTTCCTTTTCCTCTTCTTCTTCTGGCATCCCTATGATTTGGATGTTGGTATGTTTAAAGTTGTCCCAAATGTTTTTAAGCCTATCCTCATTTTTTTGTTCTTTTTTTCTTTTTTCTCTTCTGGCTGAAAGTTTATTTCTCCTTATGTTCCAAATTGTTGATTTGAATCCTTGCTTCCTTCCCTTCACTTTTGGTTCTCTGGATTTTTCTTTTATTTCACTTAGTGTAATCTTCATTTCTTCCTTTATGTTGTTACCACGCTCAATGAGTTTTCTGAGCATCCTGATCACCAGTGTGTTTAACTCTGCGTCTGATAGGTTGGCTATCTCCATTATGCTTTTTTCTTCTTCTTCTGGGGTGTTTCTCTGTTCTTTCATTTCAGTCATATTTCTTTGTCTCTTTCAATTTCAATTCTGCCTGTGTTTGTTTCTGTGTAGTAGGAAGAGGTGGTTTACCCTTTTTCTTAGTAGTATGACCTATGTAGAAAAGGGCACCTGTAAATTGTGTAGGGTGGAGTCTTAGGTAATTGCCAAATTGGGGCAACTCACTTCAAACTCTGTTGTGTGTGTGTGTGGGGGGGGGTGTTTGGAGAGGGGATGCTGTTGCTGTGTGACTTCTTACATTTTCTTGCCTCTTGTCCAATTTCAGTCACTTAACCCACTTCCCATATACAACTGGCACTTTTTCAGTTGGACCCTGGTGGTGAAAATTCAGAGCAGGTAAGTTTGCATACATTCGAAGTCCATGCAGAATCTTTAAGCAATGAAATGCCAGCAGTTTCTTCCACTGCCCTACCTCTTCTAGTTGTTACAGCCATAGGTAATGGGGATTTGTTTTCTGTGCTGGAACCCTGGGATTTGCAGTCTGGCCTGGGACTGGATTGCTCACTCCCAAGGTATCCCTCCCAGTTTTCATCCACCATACATGAATGTGGGACCACTTGTTTCCTCCACCACCACTGCCATCACTCCACACCACACCACCCCTCTGCAGCACACTGCAACTCTTCCGTCTCTGAAATTCTGCCCTCCTACCTCTCTAGATGAATGTGGCTTCTTTACATCTTTGGTTGTCAACTTCCATATAGCTAAATTTTCTACTGGTTCTGGGTGTTATTTGCTAAAGAAAACAAATACACTCAGAGGCAGAGCATGTCTACTTACAATTACATATTGACTGAAAAATCTGATCTGACATTTTAAAAGGAGACATCTAGTTTTGATAGGTCATTTAAGAAAATGCCACGTTAGTAAAAACTTCTTTTCACAGGCAAGTTCCTGTAGACAAAGACATTAAAGATCATTTACTGCCATTGGGAAATTTTGTTTATTGGAAAGATCATCTAATAAAAGACACCCCTTTTTCCTCATTGGAAGAGACTTTATCAGGGTCTCAACCATGAATGGACATCTGCTCCCTCTATGGTCATCAAAGATTCCTAGAGGATGAGAAGCTTCTGAAGTCAATTACTCAAAAGACATTGATAAATTTATATATTGATATTAAACTCAGAAATCAATTGATTGATTAGCTTTACATGTCTACTAATAATATTAGTCATAATAATCTTTGGGTTTGCCTATATAGTTCAAAATGTTTATAACTACTGAACATGTTTTGAGATAACTGTTAATACTCTTTTTAAAAAGATTTTAGCCCTGGCTGGTGTGGCTCAGTGTGGCTCTATGAGCTCCAGCCTGTGAACCAAAGGGGTCACCAGTTTGATTCCCATCAAGGCACATGCCTGGGTTGCAGGCCAGGCCCCCAGTAGGGGATGTGTGAGAGGCAACCACACATTGATACATCTCTCCCTCTCTTTCTTCCTCCCTTCCCCTCTTTAAAATAAATAAATAAAATATTTAAAAATAAATAAATAAAAGATTTATTTATTTATTTATTTCTAGAGAGAGGGAAAGGGAAGGAGAAAGGGAGGGAGAGAAACATCAATGTGTAGCTGCCTCATGCACACCGTCCCCTCACTGGGGAGTTGGCCCACAACCCAGGCATGTGACCCAACTTGGAGTTGATTTGGCAATACTTTGCTTCACAGTTGGTGGTAAATATATTGAGCCACACCAGCCGGAGCTGCTAATACTCTTTTTACAAAGATTATATTTATTATTTTAGGTGGAAGATAAGGGTAAAGAGAGGGATAGACACATCCATGTGTGGTTGCTTCTCAAGCACTTCCCACTGTGGACATGGCCTTCCACCCAGGCAAGTGCCCTGACTAGGAATTGAAACCAGTGGTCTTTTGCTTTGCAGGCCAGCACTCAATTAACTGAACCACACCAGCCAGGGCTGTTAATACTCTTTTTATGGCTTCTGTAAATGTTATACTACATGTCAATTACCAGAAAATGAAAGTAGATCATGACAAGCTCAATGAAGAGAAATAGCCCAGAGTGGTGTTTTGTTTTGTTTTGTTTTTTTTTCAACTAAAGTTTTAATGTAACTGAAAAAAAAATGGGTTCCACTGCCTGCTGCAACAAAAGCTAATTTGTGAGACAGGTGCTATTGCAAAAAGAAATAGGTTTATATTCAGGTACCATGACCTGGGAGAACGTGGACTCTCATCTCAAAGACCATCTCATCTGTCTGATCAAGTCCATGATTCTTTGGGTTAGAGAGGGGAGGGGTTTTTTTTCCTATACAATTATCTTACTGGTTTTTGGCATTCTCATGCCCTATACATTAATTTTTCTAGCCTTCTATGAACTCAGTGTAATATCCTCACCCTATGCCATATTGTCCAACTGGGGAGACACCCTGCCTATGATATCAGGGTCACTGGAGAGAATGGGGTTACAGGACCAAGGTCAGGAAATTTGGAGATGTTGAAGCTCTCAGTCTGCCGCCTCATGCTGGTACAGGGGAGAAACATTCAGGGGATACAGCTGAAGTCCATGAGGTACCCCTGAATTCTGATGTGCTGACATTCTCTGCAAATACTCTGCATGGTTAGCTACTTTGTCTAACTGTCCTCTCATAACAATTTCCCCTTCCATAACACTGGAATCTTGTAACGTTACAAGAATAATGGATGAAGTTTCATCTTCTTTATTTATTCCTGCTCTCAGTGGGCATAGTCCTACATATCCCTGCTCCAAAGGAAGAAGGGAGTCAAGAATGAAAGGAAGCCTTTAATGGGAGAGAGAAGAATTTCTATCTTTTAAGGCAATATATGCGTTTTCTTAAAGGTGGCACTGCTGAACAAGCAAAGTGGATAGAGTGCTTCATATTTCAAGAGACAGTATTGCAGATGGGCTTCCAAAACGAGACCCACTATGTAGACAAGCAATTGAGTATTTAGTGAGAGGCATGCCTAGTAGTCCAGGGGAAATTGTAGTAAATTCAGAGACTAGAGATACTAGAGGATCTTTATGACCTAAATATGAGTGGGGTGTTTGCATGGAACACACAACAGTGGCAAAATTTTGCTAAGAAAGCCACTGTGTGGGAAATGAGGAATAAAATAAAAAGTAACACTGTCACTTAGCTTTGGGAGTCAGCATCACTGTACCCTTTGAAAAGCAGAATTTTAAATCTCAGAAGTTCAGGTCTAGCTTTCATTGCAGTATCAACAGCAGTGGAAAGATATGAGTCTTTCTCAGGCAGTGCCCACTTTAAGGGTGTGTGGGTGGATCCCAGGCTTGATTCTTGTGAGTTTTAGGGATGAGTGTGTTCTTAGAAGAACATCATAAAAACTTTTCCATTACTTGCTTAACTGCTGTTTAGGACTTAAATCTTCCAGGTCTTTAGTAAGACTCAGTTTTGCAGATGGATAGATGTAAGGACTTGTCAGACATATAGGTACACCTATAATAAGCAAATTTTTGCCAAGTTGTTAGTGTTTTTCTAAATATTTTACATATACTGTGATTTTTAATTCATATTCTAAATGTAAAGGGGGTGTTTCTAAAACATAAACTTGGAAATGTTTCCCATAAAGTATTTCAAAGGGGCTTAATTAATTTAACCCACTTTAGGGTCCTATCCTAATCCAGAGCAAAACAATAGAGTGCCTGGTCCCATTCACATGTATTTACTGTCATATTTTCACCAGGGTCTTCTTTATTGTGTGGTTCATTTTCTCATACTTTCTCATAGACTGGAGTCTCCAAGATATACATAGTTTTCATTGAATTTGTATTGTCCTGTCCTATCATCTGGGAGATTTCTGAGGTGAAAGATGCTCCATTGCCATTTTGAATGCTATAAGGGAGTTCTATAATGCTATAGTTTTGCTACTGCACTTGCTTCCTCAGTTCTAGAGGGATATGCCTCTACCTATCTGGAAAAGATGTCTAAAAAGACTAATAAATATTTAAAATTTCCTATAGCTTTAAATATCTGCATAAAATAAACTTTCTAAACCTCAAATGGGCATATCTCCCTGTACTTCCTTTCTGGCTTAGGATTGTTCTGTTTTAGGATTTTTTTGCTGCATATCTGACAGGTTTGGGTAATCTGAATAGGCCCATGTAAATGAGGGCCCTTCAAATGTGATCTAATGAGGTTGATTAAAAGCATCTCTTCCATAATGAGTCCCTTCACGTAGATGTTTGAAAATAGGATATACTGGAGCTTCAGGTTAATCTTCCACATGGAATTATGGCCAGTGTTAAAGAATCTCCATTCACAGGCATATTCCTCATCTCATTCTGTGTAATGGGACATCAATTCTGACAAGACCAGGTATAGAGTTAAAGCCCTAAGAAGTGGCAGCCCTTGGTGGCTTATCTTGCTGCTTCATCAGCAGTTTTGTTTTCCCTTGCTTGCTTGGGAACAATTCTCTTAGCAGTTCATTACAGCAATTTGGTTTGGTAGATTAACTGTCTGGCAATTGTAAAATCTCTATTGCATGTTTGATATCTTATTCACAAAGGTTAAGAGCCCTCTTTCCATATTGCAATGAGCATGGACTACCATGAAAGCATATTTAGAGTCCATGTAGATGTTAAACTTCTTGCCCTAGGATAATGCTATTGCTCTGGTGAGGGCTATCAGTTCAGCCTTCAGTTGCTGAGGTTCCTATGACAAAGGCTTGGGCTTTTATAACTTTGTCTATGGTGACTACCACATACCTGGCTTATCCTTAACCATTCTACATGAAGCTACTCTCCTCTGTATGTAATTTTCAGTGTGGTTCTGTCACTGGTTGGTCAAATAGATCCAGTCTGCTAAAATAAACTCTGTCATGATTTCCAAGCAATCATGCTGGAGGTCTGAGAATTTCTCTGAAGTCCTCATAAAAGTGGTCAAGTTTAAGGTAGTGGTGGTTTGTAAGGCAACATTTGGGTATCTAATAAAATGTTATGATATTCTCCCATGTACCCTACCACCAGCCAATACCCTCCTTTCTAACATATCTCAGTGAGGGTTTCTGTCCTTTTTTTTTTCTTTTTGAGTTCTTGGAAAGTCCATTTTTTCAATGGTCCTCCTTCTCACAATAGATACATCATTTCCCCATAACTGTTCCTAAGAAAATGGTAGCTTGCTTTAATTCCTTCTTTATCAGGCATGATAAACCTTAAGGGCTCTGTGCAGCAACTGGGAGGAGTTAATTTCCAATATCACACCTAAACATTGGATCTTTATTCTGATATTGACCAGAATATCGGTCATGGTGTTTATGGCCAATAAATGTCATGTTTACCATCTAGATATAACCTGGTGTCTTAGGGTCAGCATCAATTTGCTTTTGATATGCCTGTTTGATCCTTTCTAAAAATTCAGAAGTCCCTTTGTTTAATTTCTGTTGAACAGCCTATATCATATTCAGGTTCTTTTGTTTAGGCACCACTTTCCAAAGCCCTTCCAATATGCACATTTTGTGATGTTTTATAAAGGCTAGGTCCCTGCCATGCAGTTCTCAGTGGGCTCTGTCAAGAAAATTGCCCTGGTTGGGTTGGGAATCTTATTGGAATTCTCTTGATAAATGCAACGAATCTCTTCATTCACCATATTTATAACTTGTAACTACCTTTCATCTGCCATTAGAAGGATGTTAAGGAGAGCCCATATATCTGCCAAGTTTGACTTGTGAGTGGCAGAAATGAAAGTGATAAGATCTGATGTATTCTTAGGATTATACCTATATGAGGGGTTAGAACTCTTCCAATTCAGTAAAACTGAAGCAAAAAAAAAAAAAAAAATGGAGTATGAGCCCAATAGTCGGCAGTGAGTTGGCCTCCCCAGTTTATTCCACCTATCAGGTATTGCCTCAAAGGGAATAATACGACTCCAGAAAAAGATGCTCCCAGGCCAAATTGAATGCCCTGTCATTTCTTCAAGGGGGAAGACCATTCCTTTATCATGTAGGAGTGGGGTCGTTGCTCCTCTGGGGCCTATTTCATGGGTATTGGTTGTTGGTGGTAGAAATCTGCTAATCTGGAGTTCCTCAAGTTCAGGACATTATAGACACTCATCTCTTCGTTTTTATTTTCCTCTTCTGTCTTTCTGGGAAAGATTTTGGAGTTTTTTTTTCCTTTCTCTGTATTATTAGTTTGCCTGCCCCCAACCCCACTTTTTTGCCAAATTTCCTTATTATGTAAGACATAAATGCCTGGACGTTGTTCCATTTCCTTGACCATTGGCAAAACAATTACAACTGTATGACAGTGTACTAATTTAGAGAATGATTCAGGGGTCATTTCCCCCCATTGTTTAAAGTATACATGGGCCAATTTTACAATAGAAAAATATCTTTTCTTATCACTTGTATTATATTGTACATGGACAAATCTGCTAAAATTTGGCCCAGTGAACTCTCTTTATGAGTCAAAACAAACAACCTCTAGTGGCAGAAAAGTACAAACTCTAAACCATAACCACAGAAAGACCAAAGGCAAAGTGGGAACATATAAACAAAACTTGGATCCATAAGTCCATCACTTCAAATGAATGCTCGCAAACAAGTCCTAGTAATTTATTTCCTGCCAACCACTACTGCAAGTGGTCTAACGAAATCCAAGTGGAATGAAACTGAAACATTTGATGGCCAGCCAATCAAAACTGTGCTTGCGTACATTCATGATGTCTCAGCTGCAAGAGTTTCCAGAAGTTAGCAGTGTCCCAGCCATTAATTTCACATAACTGTCTCATTAGAACCTTTCTGGCACAAGTCAGTTGCATGGCATGACAATGACTAAGCCAAAGCAGCAGGGACAGAGGTACTCTGGTGGGTGTACTGGTTTGACTTACCCAGTCTTGTGGGTAAGCTCCCCAGAAACATGTTTCCTTTCACCAGCCAAGCATTCATGTGATGACATGTTGAGAAGGCATGCAGAGAAATTCTATAAGAAAAACTCTTGGCAGCTATTGGGAAATTCCTGCAGTCCTGCTGCTGTGTTGGACTGCCACAGACAGATGAGACATGAACTTGGGCCCTCTGGGACTTACCAAGGTCCATGTTCTCCTGGGTGGGTTGCCAAAAACTATACCCAAACAAGGGAGTTTTAACTGCCTAATGCAATAGAAACCAAACTCATGAAACAGATGTTGGTGCAAAAAGAAAGAGATTTTTATCCAGGTGTGAAAACCTGAGAGAATTGTGGACTCCCATCTCAAAGACCATCTTATCGTCCTGCTCAAGTTCATCGTTCTACTAGAGATGGAGAGGGAAAGGCTTTTCTTTCCATAAAATTATCTTGTTAGCTTTTGAATGTTCAGACCCTACCGATTAATATTTCTAGCCTTCTATGAACTCAGTGTAAGATCCCCACCATGTGCCATAATGATCAATGAGGGAGACTCCCCAGCACTCCCTTACTGTCTGTGATATCAGGATCACTGTGGAGGGGGCTGGGCAACAGAGCGACTTGCCTTCAGGAAGCCTGGAGATGTTGCAGCTCTCAGCCTACCTGCAAATTCTGTACACAATGCCCACAAAAGGAGTTGTCTTATATCCACAGGTTACCTATGAATCCTGGTGTGCCTGCATATTGTGCATGGTCTTCACATGTCCTGCCCTTCTGACTGTCTATGCTAACAATAAGACCTGACTGTTTTCTGTTTGCCTGGTTTTCCTCTGGGAGAAAATTTGGCCTCCAGTGGGCTGGCCTCCACTAAGATCCCACAGTAACAGCATTGCTCCATCACCAATGGTCAATAAGATGACTTTGATAGTGAGACTTTCTAGCATTGTGAGACCATGCTATCTAACTGAAACCAAAATGTTAGTCATCAATGCATTCATTGGTTTGATTTATGACCAAAGGGGAAACACTGGACATATAACCTTTTTAGTAAAAAATTTAGCTTTACCTTAAGCAAGCCCCGTTCCTGTGCACCTAGGTCAGGTAGGTAAAACTCATTTTCACCAGGGGCCACACCTGCCTTGCAGTTGCCTTCAAATGGACCATATGTAATTTTAGAGCTGTGTAAATGTAACTACACCTTAACAGTTAAGCAAGAACTCAGCACTGTTGCTGGGTAGAAACAAGGTGCTGAGTGAGACAAAACAAGGTGGAGGGGTGGATTCAGCCCATGGGCCTTGTGTTTGTCACTTGTAATCTAGGTTAATGCACCTTTTATATAAGCTATAACCACTCTCAAGAGAGCACATAATTGGGCAAAAATGGAGGATAGGTAGATACACTTTGCTTCCTTGTACAACTAAAGGAAGGACATCAACAAATTAAAAGAAAGAAGAAAGAAAGAAAGAAAGAAAGAAAGAAAGAAAGAAAGAAAGAAAGAAAGAAAGAAAGGAAGAAAAATAGAACTGCCAGAAAATCAAACTGTATGGAAGTCCGACAACCAAGGTGATAAAGAAGAAATATTCATTCAGACTGGTGGGAGGTGTGGAGGTGGGTATCTGGGGCAGAAAGAATGTGTGGCAAAGTGGCAGCTGGTGGACCAGATGGTCCCATATTCATATGTGGATAAGCCAGGAGGAATTGGTGAGCAAGACAGACCTCACAGCCCAAGGTTCTCACGTGGTAAACTAGTCTCAAAATTTCTGGCAGTAAAAACCAGTGGGGAAAGCAACAGGAGAAACTCCTAGCCTCCCAGGAGTGGCCCACATACACAAACCCACCCACTCAGGAATCAGCACCAAAAAGGCCAAATTTTCTTGTGGGTAGCAGAGGAATTGACTGAAAGCAGGGTGAGAGCTGAGTGAATGACACTGTTTCCTCTTGGACTCCTCCCCTACATACAGCACCAAAATGCAGAGATGCAGCTCACACAACCCTGGCAAATACCTAAGATGCTGCTCCTTACAACATAACAGGTGGGCTCAGACAAGGAAACATGGCCCAAATGAAAGAACAGACCAAGGCTCCAAAATAGAATTAGGCAATGAAGATATAGAAAACCTTTCAGATGCATAGTTCAAAACACTGGTAATCAGGATGCTCACAGGAGTGGTTGCGTATGGTCACAAAATAGGGGAAAAAGTGAAAGTTATGAAAAGTGACATAGAAGAAAATATACAGGGAACTACCGGTGATAGGAAGGAAACTGGGACTCAAATCAATGATTTGAAACAAATGGAAGAAATAAACATTCAACTAGGATAGAATGAAGAAACAAGAATTCAAAACAATAAAGGGAGGATTAGGAATCCCAGGGAAAACTTTAAATGTTCAAACATCTGAATCATTGGGGTGCTGGAAGAGGAAAAGCAAGAAATTGAAAACTTATTTGAAAAAAAAAATGGAGAACTTCCACAATCTGGCAAAGGAAATAGACTTCAGGAAGTCCAGGAAGCTCAGAGAGTCCCAAAGAAGTTGGATCCAAGGAATTACACACCAAGGCCATCATAATTATTATCTTTCACCCAAGATGAAAGACAAGGAGAGAATCTTAAAAGCAGCAAGAGAAAAGAAGACAGTTACCTACAAAGGAGTGCCTATGAGACTATCAGCTGATTTCTCAAAAGACACCTTGCAGGCAAGAAGGAGCTGGAAAGAAGTATTCAAAATAATAAAAGGCACGGACCTGCATTCAAGCTTATTCTATCCAACAAACCTATCATTTAGAATGAAAGGGCCGATAAAGTGCTTCTTGGACAAGGTAAAACTAAAGGAGTTCATCATCACCAAGCCCTTATTTTATGAAATGTTAAAGGGACTTATCTAAGTAAAATAAGAAGATCCAAACCATGAACAATAAAATGACAACAAACACACAACTATAAACAACTGAACCTAAAAAACAAAAACAAAATTAGTGGTGCAGTCACTGGCCTGCAGTGTCCATGTCATTATGGATGGAATGAGACATTCACATGAACTACTGAGTCCAGTGGAGGAAAAGGGATAGCATGACTCTTCTCTCAAGGGGAGCAAAAGCCTTGGCCCTTGCCATGACCAGCCTTTATTGGGTTTCTCAGCACATTACATGATGGTTGTCTTCATTTACTATGCACAGGTCTGCTTTAGGTGGTTACCTTTTACAGAAAACAAAGGAGACAATGCTGTTAATCACATCACAGAAGAGGGATATTTGCAAATGAAAAGGCAAAAGTGGTTGAACCAGTTACACTCATCCTGGGAAGGTTTAGCATCGATTTTAGGAAGTTACTTTGCAGTAAACATTTGCTACAAATCAGGGTGAGGGACTTTTTTAGCAAGAGCAAGACTCAAAGCAGCCTAGGCACATTGCAGGACTGATTCCCCACAGGAGGGTGTGGGTCCTGTGCATCTCCGAGTGCAGCTGGGTCCATGTCACGCAGAACAGTCTCCTGCAAACTAGAACAGGAACAGAATCACAGAAATGGATATCACATGAGAGTTATCAGCGGGAAGGGGGAAGGGAAAGAATGGGGGAAAGGTATAGGGAATAAGAAGCATAATTGGTACACATAAAATAGACAGGAGGAAGTTAAGAATAGTATAGGAAATGGAGAAGCCAAAGAACTTATATGTATGACCCATGGGCATGAACTAAGGGGGAGGTATGCTGGAAGGAGTGGGGTACAGGATGGAGGGAGATAAAGGGGAGGAAAAATGGAACTATAACAGCATAATTAATAAAATATACTTAAAACAAGAAAAAAGAGCACCTGTTCTTATTAAGTATTATGTAATCCAATTTACTCCTTTTTTAACCACCTCTATGTAATTTCTTAGTTTTAAATGCATAGAGTACTCTTCAAAATTGTTATTGTCTGGAATATTTGAGATTTTGCTCCCCAGCATATGTCATTAGTTTTGATCAAATATATTCATAAAAATTTTTTAGGTTTTGATATTTCTGACATTGACATCACTAATACACATCATTTGGGAATAATACATAAGCAGATTTTGAACTTGTATTTCCTCAAGATTGTATCTCAGTATCAAGAAAGAGTCAAGACCAATCCTCAGAAGAAGCAGGCTGTGATTCCCCACCATACATTTTCCAGGTGCTTCTTCTTGCCTGTTATTATTACATTTTTTTCTGACAGGTTATATTTCTCTTCACTATTTTTAGATTCATGTAACTGTAAAAACTCTTCTTCACTCAAATTTAGACATTTATAAATTCTCTTTAAACTGTTATTTTTACTTAAATGTATGAAATATAAAGTCATACAAAATCTACTAGGCTGCTGAGAGTATGACTCCCTGTCCAAGGAAAAGTTTCAAAAATCCTGAGTATTTGAGATTGTTATGGATATTTAAAGAAAGCATGTATTTAAGCTCACTGTAAAACACATTTCTAGGGGTCTGTCCTGTGGAGTCAGGAGAAATCAGGTCAGGGGTTTGTTAGTAGTAAGCTTCTAGTCTTCCCTTTTTGTCTTTTTCTTTCCCTCTCTTTCTAGGTTTATTTTCTATCTCATCTAAATTTGGATTCTATGAAACTACCAATCTCATATAATATTTAAGGTGTGATTAAAGGCAGATTAATCTTGTGGGATTCCATAATTAAAAAAAAATATTTATCCAAATGCATTTTGACCTTTCTAGAAGATGTTTTTAATAAATGAATTTACTGATTCTTGCATGTAGCACTCCATCCCACTCTCCACTGTCATGAAGTAAAATACATAGATCAACATTGTAGTAAGCAGGAAAATAATTTAGTCAACATTTCTGCTTAAAAATAAATACAATCTACACAACTTAGTAAAACCAAAAGGTAGTCATGCTATGTTAGGAAGTTCTGTGGGTAAGAGTTGACACAGATAATTCTTTAACCCACAATTAGTAATTAGTAATATTGTCATTTCCAATACTATTGATGTGATTACCATAACTGCTACTACTATTACCACTGATAATATTATCACCACTAATAATACCTTGACATTGTACAACCATTTATAATCTATTTTTTTAAGCTTGAGTCCCCTTATTTACTATCATGTTGTTTTTAACATATAACTAAAATCAGAGAGGAAGATTTGGCATAGCCCCAAATTCAATTGTGTTTTAATTTTCCAGTTGTGCATACAAAGCATTTTTATGCTTTAAGTAGAATCCTACCTCAGCCACTAATATTTGGTCTCCATATTGGTTGTGATATAAAAAAAAAAGCCCTTAGCAGCTGGCATACATTTTGTACAAGCACTGTAATTGGCTACCATGACTTGTCTTAGAACTAATGTGGTTACACCAGTGTGATTTAACATACAGTTGTACCTTCCATAGACAATTCTTGCTCTTTCTGTGATCCAAATATTCAATCTATGATTTTCCCTCACTTAATTGATCCAAAACCAATAGTCTTCTGTCTTTTATCAATGTCAAAAATCTTTCTGAGCCTTCTTATAAAGCCCTGTTTCTTGGCACCAGTGCTTCTCTACTTCCCTCTTCCCTTCTACTTTGATGACTAATTTCTCTCTTTCTACCTTAACTGTGTTTTCTACATTATGTTATTCAAAACTTATGGCCTCAATCATTTCTCTCTTCATTACACACACTTTTTGTGAAGCTCTAATTTCATTATTTCCACAAGCCCTTCTATAATTATTATAAACACTTTTTCTAACCATCTGTTCTTGAACTTCAAGTTTTCCTCCAACTCTTCCAACTCATAGAACATCATTAAATATTTACTGAATGTAATTACGGGACTTGTGGAAGAAACATAAAAATATGCCTTGGCTTTCAGGGACTTACACTTTCATAGAGAGTTAAGACTACCTATGCGGTATATTTACCTTAATAAGTAAGCTTTCTTTTCAAAAGCAACTACTATAAAACCATGAATTTGTCATTTCCCTACATTCGCTAACACATCATTCCCCAAAGTAGTCCACTATATTAACTTGGGGATTGTCTGTAAACTATAGCCTTTGTGTACTAGCACAGACATTCAAAAAGGATGTTCTGCTGATAGTTCTTGTTAAATATGTTTGGATTCAGCATTTTTTCCCTTTGTAAGCTACTCTCTTCACACTTGGATCCTTGATGTAGCTTTCAAATAAATCTCTGAAGATTTTCATGCTCCTCTCCCAACCCAGCCTATTCACTGCTGCCAAGTTAATCTTCTAAAAGGTTTCTTAAGTGCTAGGAGTCTCCTTCACAAAAATATTATGTCTTTCACTTCTGTTATGTTATCTTCTTATATTCTAAAGCCTACTTATTCAATATTATTTTACCCACTACTCAGAAATGTATATTCTCATAACGTTAATCCTAATACTACAAAAAAGTCACAATTAAACAACTGACTTGAATTGAGTAACTTTTTATCATGGTCCTCTTTTGAGCTGTTGGTTTTTCTCTGACATGGTTAGATGAATTAAAAATCATTTCATTTCCTACTGAAAAGGATCAGAAATTTTTATAACTGAAGGCATGTAACATAACAGCCATTGGCAAAGATTTATAAATATCTATTATGCTTGCCTATAATTAATTAGTTAATATTTGTATCAATGACATTTAAAATATTTTTAATTTAATTTTATTGTGGTGAGAATACTTAATATGAGATCTATTATCTTAATATATTTCAAGTGTATAATACATCAATGCTCATTGTAGGTAAAATGTTGTACAGCAGATATCTAAACTTTGTTTATATCACTTAACTAAAATGTTATGTTTATTAATTAGTAACTCTTCATTTTCCCCTGAACCTATAACTGGTATTTACTACTTAGCCTTTGATTATATTAACTTTAATATTATAGATGCTATAAATATGTAAAATCATGCAGTATAGTTATTATTTTCTGTTTCTGGCTTATTTCACCTAACATAATGTCTTTTAGGTTCATTCATGCTACTGTATATTGTATAATTTCTGTCTTTTTAAAGTTTGAATAGTATTTTTTTGTATGTTTAACTATTCATCTGTCAATAGGCATTTATGTTGTTTCATCATCTAATCTACTATAAATTGTGCTGCAATGGACATGGAAATGCTAATATGCCTTTGAAATCCTGATTTTAAATCTTTTGGATATTAACCCAGAAGTGGTACTGCTGGATCATATGGTAGTACTATTTCTAATTTTATTAGGAATCTCCATACTATTTTGGGTAGCACCTACAGGTTGCATTTTCACCAACAGTAAGAGTTTCAATTTTTTAAAAGATTTTTATTTATTTATTTTTAGAGAGAGGGGAGGGCAGGGGAGGGAGAAAGAGAGGGAGAGAAACATCAATATGTAGTTGCCTCTCATGCAACCCCTACTGGGGACCTGACTCACAACCAAGGTACATACCCTGACTGGGAATTGAACAAATGACCGTTTGGTTCACAGGCCAGCACTCAATCCACCGAGCCCATACCAGCTGGGCAAGAATTTAAATTTCTTTACACACTTGCCAACACATGCTGTCTTTTCTTTTTTGATAATAGCCATTCTGACAAGTGTGAGCTGGTTTGGATTTGCATTTGGCTGATGATTACTATGATAATTTTTTCATACACCCCTTGGCCATTTAAATTTTGGGGGGGAGAAATGCCCATTTAAGTCCATTGTCTATTGTAAAAAATGGGGTTATTAGTTTCTTTTACTATTGAGTTATATTGGTTTTTCATATATTTTGGATATAAGGGGAACCCCTTATATCAAATATGTATTTATAACAAATATGTATTTATTCTCACGTTTAAACTTTAGTCATCTCCAAAGTACTCCCCATTTGGTGCAATACACCTATTGAGCCATTTTTTTTCCCCACTGCACAAAATTGTTTTTAAATTCATCAATTTTGATACCTCTTAGTGGCTTCTGCCACTTTTTGTTTTACCTTTTCCACAATGGCAATATATTTCCTTTTGAGGACTTTTTCCATATGGGGAAACAAAAAAAAAGTCACTTGGGGCAAGATCAGGTGAATACAGAGGGTGAAACATGGGGGTCATGCCATTTTTTATCAAACCCTGCTGAATACTTAGCATGATGTGGGCAAAGTTGCATTTGTAAGTCACCCATTGCGAAATGAGAAAATGCATTGAAAGGGTCTTAAAAAATTTGCTGAAGCTGGATTCAGCCTCTCACAATACTAGCCGATACACTGATGTGTTCCCAGAACACTCACTTAATGGAGGAAGCCTGTATCACAAGGGTCCTTCCCTCAAGAAGATAATTCCATTTTGGGGCCTCCCCTCTTGTATTAGTCCATTAATAGATTTATGGTTTGAGGATATTTTCTCTTATTCCACACATTTTCATTTCACTATGTCCATTGTTTCCTTTGTTGTGCAGAAGATTTTAGTCTGATATAGTTCCACTTGCATATTTTTGCTTTTGCTCCCTGTGTTTGGGTGTTATGTTCATGAAATTATTGCTAAGAACAATGTCAAGAAACTTTCCTCTTTTTTATGAGATTTGTACTTTGAGGCCTTACATTTAAGTATTTAATTTGTTTTGACTTGCTTTTTTGTGAAGAATATAAAGTTTCAGTTTCATCCTTTTGCTTTTAAATATCCAGTTTTTTCAACTTTCTTTCTTTTTTTATTGTTCAAGTACAGTTGTCTTAATTTTAACCCCACCTGCCACCCTTGAACTTATGCCCTTTGGCTTTGTCCATGTGTCTATACATGTTCCTTGAAGGACTTTGACCAATTTTTATCCAATATCCCTCTCCTCCCACCCCTCTGGTTACTGTCAGTTTATTCTCTAATTATATATTTCTGGTGCTATTTTGCTTGCTCATTTGTTTTGATGATTGTTTCATTTATAGGTGAGATCATATGGTATTCATCTTTCACTACCTGGCTTATTTCACTTAGCATAATGTTCTCCAGTTTCATCAATGCTGTTGTGAAGGAGTTCCTTCTTTCTTTCTGCAGCATAGTGTTCTATTGATAAATGTGCCACAGTTTTTTGATCCACTCATTCACTGATGGTCAATCACTTAGGTTGCTTCCAGCACTTGGCTATTGTAAATTGTGCTGCTATGAATATTGGAGTATATAGGTTCTTTTGAATTGTTGTTTCAGGCTTCTTAGGGTATAATTCCAGCAGTGAAATTGCTGGGTCAAAAGTCAGTTCCATTTTTAGTTTTCTGAGGAAATTCCATACTGTTTTCCACAGTGGCTGTGCAAGGCTGCATCCTCACCAATAGTGCACCAGGGTTCCCTTTTCTCCACATCTTCTCCAACACTTGGTTGTTGATTTGTTTATGATGGCCATTCTGACTGGTGTGAAGTGGTATCTTACTGTGGTTTTAATTTGCATTTTTCTGATGGCTACTTATGCTGAAAATCCTTTCATATGTCTCTGGGCCCTCTGTATGTCCTCCTTAGAGAAGTGTCTAAGTCCTTTGCTCATTTCTTATTGGGTTGTTTGTCTTTTTGGAGTAGACGTATGTCAGTTTTTTATATACTTTGCAGATCAAACACTTTTCCAATGTATCATTGGTAAATATAATTTCCCATACACTTGGTTCCCTTTTCATTTTAATGCTGTTTTCCTTAGTAGTACAGAAGCTTTTCATTTTGATGAGGTCCCATTTGTTTATTCTTTCCTTTATGTACCTTGCTCTAGGGGACATACTGGTGAAAATATTGTTGCATGGGATACCTGAGGTTTTCCTGCCTATGTTCTCTCTCCTCTAGGACTCTTATGGTGTGGAGACTTATATTTAACCTTTTAGTCTTTTAGTCTTTTATCCACCTTCAATTTATTTTTGTGTATGGTGTAAGTTGATTATTTTTTCACCAAGGTTTCATTGTTTTGCGTGTAGCTCTCCTGATCTCCCAACACCATTTGTTGAAGAGCAACATCCTTTCTTGAAGAAACTATAATTTCTCAATGAACATTTTTGGCACCTCTGTCAAAAATTAGTTGATCAAATACACATGGATTTATTTTTAGGAGCTCTGTTCTGTTTCATTGGTCTATATATCCATATTTACTGCTTTGTTTACTGTAGCTTCAGTAATAAAATTAGAAAAAAACTTTAATGAATACTCCATATAGTTCAGGAAATGAAAAACCTCCAGCATTTTCTCAGTATTTATTAGACTATTCATGATATTTTGTGGTTCCATATGAATTGTAGAGTTGGTTTCTTTCTATTTTGGCAAAAAATGTCATTAGGTTTTTTTTTTTTTTAATATTTTATTTATTTATTTTTAGAGAGGGAAGGGAGAGAGAGAGAGAGAGAGAGAGAGAGAGAGAGAGAGAGAGAGAGAGAAACATCAATGTGCGGTTGCTGGGGGTTATGGCCTGCAACCCAGGAATGTACCCTGGCTGGGAATCGAACCTGGGACACTTTGGTTCCCAGCCCGCGCTCAATCCACTGAGCTACGCCAGCCAGGGCTAAAAAATGTCATTAGGTTTTGATGGGGATTGCATATGTATTTTTGGGTGGCATGTATATTTTAACAATATTAAGTCTTTTAATCCATTGACATAGGATATATTTTGATATACTTATTTCTTATTTTATTTCCTTCATCAGTGCTTTAGAGTGTTCAGCATATAAATCCTTCACATTCTAATTTAAATTTACTGCTAAATATTTTATTATTTTGTACTATTGTAAATAGAATTGTTTCCTAATTTTCCTCTCATTTGTTGTTGGTGTGAATGATGCAAATAATTTGTGTATTAATTCATTTTTCTGAAACTTTACTGAATTTTATATTAGTTCTAAAGTTTTATTGTTTTAATTTATGGATTATTTGGGTTTTAAAATTATCTTTAAACTTTATTTATTTTTTAGAGACAGAGGGAATGTAGGAGAAATAGCCAAGTGATGGAAACAGTCTAAATGCCCATCAGTAAATGAATGGATCAAAGAAACTGATGTACATTTACACAATGAAATATCATGTAGCAGAAAGAAAGAAGGAACCCCTATGCTTCAGACAGTATGAATGGAATTGGAGAGTATTATGCTAAGTGAAATAAGCTATGTAATGAAAGACAAATACCATATGGTCTCACCTATAAGTGGACCCTAATCAACAAAACAAACAAGCAAATAAAATACAACCAGAGACATGGAAATAAAGAAAAAACTGACAGTGACCAGAGGGGTGGAGGAATGGAGGTAACAGAGGCAGGGATGGGGGAAGAAGGGGATGGGTCAAGTTAAGGACTACGTCTAAAAGACCCATGGACAAATACAATGGGAGGTATTGAATGTGGGGTGGTGGGGATGCATAGTGCAGTAGTGTAATGGGGAAAAATTAGGACAACTTTTTATTAAACAATAAAAAGAACAGTTTAAATGAATAGGATACTTTATGTCATCTTCAAATAATAAAATGGTTTTCTTAAATTCAAAAAAGAAAATAAGAGTTTATATCCTATAAGAGTATTGAATTTTGCCAAATGATTTTATGCATCTATTGATATAATTCTGTGATTTTTATTCTTTATTCTGTTGATGTGGTTTATCACATTGATTTTTATATATAAGCCATGCTTGCAACCTAGTAATAAATCCCATTTGATCATGTTGTATGATCCTTTTAATGTGCTGTTAATGTATTCAGCATTCTAGTACTTTGTTGAGGGCATTTGCATATATGTTCATTAAGGATATTGTACTATCCTTTTCTTTTCTTGTAGTGTCTTTGCTCAGCTTTGGTAGCAAAGTAATTCTGGGTTCACAAAATAAATTTTTAAATGTTCCCTTTGTACTTACATAAAATATCTTATGGCTATAATAGTCAAAATTGAATAGATAATTATATGCAAAACAATTGTATACAAAACCTCTATACAGTATTTTAACTCTCCCTCTTCTCACTTATGTCATTGTCACAGTTTACATGTGTTTATATTGTTTAAAGGTATTTGCACTTAGAGTTATTTTTAATATTTTTATTTTAATGTTTTTAATTTAAACAAATTTACCCACCACCATTACAATGATATTTTGTATGTATTTGTCTGTGTATTTGCCTATATATTCATATGTTCTTATGGTCTCGTATTGCTTTTCATCACTCTTTGGTTTCAATTTAAGAACTCCATTAGCAGCTCTTGTAAGGCAGGTCAATTTAGTGGTAACCATGTCCTTTACCATTTGTTTTCTGGGAAAATCTTTATCTTATCTTTGTTTTTTAAGTACAGTTTTGTCAGATACAGTCTTTTTGGTTGGCAGTTGTTTTTTTTTTTCTTTCAGAACTTTGAATACATTATCCAAATTACTTCTGGCTTGCATCACTTACACTGAAAAATCCACTCATTTGCTTATGTAGTTTCCCTTGCATATGCCAAGTCACTTTTCTCTTTATGTTTTTAAAATTCTCTCTTTATCTTAAACTTTTAACAATTTGATTGAATGTATCAATAGTATGGATTTTGCATACTATTGCAAAAATACAAGTGAAAATTGAAAATTTCTGAAAGCTGTGCTGAATTATGTCTAGAACATTTGGCAGGGGATTTTGCAATTTATTTTATTTAGTGATTGGGGGTTTCTTGGATCAAGATATTGGTTTTTCTCTATGGATTTGGGAACTTTTCAGCCATTATGTATTTGAATAAATTTCTTGTTTATTTCTGTCTTCTCTCTGGGGGACTTTAATAATGCATATATTGATCTGCTTGATGGTGTCACAAACATCCCTTAAGCTTTCTTACCTTACATTCATTCTTTTTACTTTTGGTTCCTTTGACTGAATTATTTTCAATGTCATGTTTTCATCTTTGCTGATTCTTTCTTCTTCTTACTCATGTCTGCTATTTAACCCTCCAGTGAACTTTTTTTATTTCAGAGAAATAAAAATTAGGGAATACAATTAGGGAATTGCATTCTTTAACTTCCTAATTTCTGTTTGGTATTTTTCTATATTTTCTATCATTTTGTTGAATTTCTCACTTTTTTCGTGCATTGTTTTCTGAGTTTCACTGAGAATCTTTTTGACAGCTATTTTACATTCTTTATCAGGTAAAGAATATAAATGTATTGCATTAAGATCTATGTTTGGATATTTATTTTGTTCCTTTTTTTTGAAACATGGTTCACTGTTTTTTACTTTCTTTGTCTTGCTGTGTCTGTATATTAGTCCTTATCTTTATGGACTGGCCTCATATGGAAAATAATCCCACCAAAATAGCACAAACGTGATTCCAGAGACCTTTACCTTTACCACTCTTTCTCCCCAGCTAGATGTGGTTTATTTTGGAACATTCTGTGGTGAGCCAGGGAGTTGAGCTATGGCATAGCTTTTCTTGACTTTCATATTTAACTTAGCATGATCTTCTCAAGGTTTATCCATATTGTTGAAAAATGGCAGTATGGTGCACCAGTATGGCCATTATTTCATCATTTTTATGACTTAGTATTCCATTGCATATGCATATCACTTCTTCTCTATTCAGTTATATATCAAAGGACACTTTGGTTGTTTCTATGTCTTGGTTTCCAAGAATTATGCTGCAATGAACATATACGGAGACACATTTAAAAAATATATATCAGCCAATTTATCAGATCCTTTCTTACTGACATATAATGCCACTGCTTGGTTAGTGTCTTCTCTGTTTCTAATTGCAGTTTATCTCTATAGATTCTCTAAACCCAGCCTGAATAACGAGACTGTAAAATAAATTTGTGTGTTGTATGATGATGATAGGAATCTTGTACCTTCAATTTTAATCACACATACAAATTTTATATATAAATTTCTTTCTTTATAATTTTTATTGTTATTCAAATCCAGTTGGTCCCATTTTTCTTCCGTTACTCTCTCCCCTGCCCTATCCATTGCCACTTCTCATGTTCAATCCTTCCCATTTTCTTTGTCCATGGGACTTTGCACATGTTCCTTGACTTGACACTTTCCCCTTTCCCCCCTGTTATCTCCCTCTCCCTTCCCCTCTGGTCACTATCATTTTTTTCTTTATTTCTGTGTCTCAGTTCTATTTTGCTTGCTTGTTTGTTTTGTTGATTAGGTTCCACAAATGTTTAGTATTTAAACATTCTCTTAATGTCATAACTTTTTCCTAGGGCTACATTTTGTTCTGTTTATGTAAATGGTTTCTAATTCTAGTAGCATTAAGATTGCAGAACTTATTACTTAAAGTTCTCTTTGTTTTACAAAATTCAGTTTTTGTTGATAGCTAAATAATTTTAAAAGCATGAAACCAACTTGTTTGTTAGTAGTTAGTTGTCCACCACAAATCCTAAAATTATCAGTGCCTATATTGTTAAAATGTGTCTTTTGGAATGAAGACAATATGGAGCTTTCAAGCCACTATGTATTATGGTATTGATAAAAAAATACAAGTGAAAATTGAAAATTTCTGAAAGCTGTGCTGAATTATGTCTAGAACATTTGGCAGTATCTTATATTTATAGAAATTTAATATTATTTGTGCAAAAACAGTAGGCCTGAATTTTGCCTATGTATTCTTAAGAAAGAAGCTCTCTGCTATTTCATTTAAGTTTTTAGTGACCATGGTTTGTAAAGAATTAATGTTCTGAATAGCTCTTATGAGATATATGAAATTGTTCTTTATTTTCCTTTTTGGTTATAATCTTTAAAAAAGCTGTCTTAAAATTAATGTAAGATACACCAAATACAACAGAATGAAATCCAGTTATACTTCACACTGCATGTAAAATTTAAGAAAGTAATCATGAATTCACTATGACAATAAAAGGGGAAATTAGATATATACGCTTAAACATGGCAAAGGATTGAGTGTGGGCAAGATATATTGTACACAAAATGAACAAAAAAATTTAACAATTCTAGACAGAAGTACAAGGGGGGACTCAAAAAAGCTGGAATTATCTTCTGGAGGGTGGGTGACTTGTAGTATAGGTTTCCTCCATTAGGTAAGTGTTCTAGGAACCCATTTGTATCAGTGTACCAACTGGTATTATTGTGAGAGGCTGCACTCAGCATCAATGAATTTTTTGAAGATTCTTTGTACATATTTGCCCATTTCATAATGGGCAATGTTCACCTGCCCATACTATGCTGAGTGTTCAGCAATTTTTGACCAAAAAGGGCATGAAACCCTTGGTCCACCCTCTCTCTTTACCTGATCTTGCCACAAGTGACTTTTTTTGTTTCCTCAGATGCAAAAAGTTCTCAAAGGGCAACATTCCAATGTGGAAGAGGTGAAATGAAATGGCAGAAGAACTAAAAGACATCAACATCAATGTGTTCAAAAACTGTTTTGAGCAGTGTCAAAAAATAATAAATGTATTGCATCAAATAGAAAATACTTTGAAGGTGACTGAAGTTTAAACATGTGAGAATAAATACACAGTTTTTATCAGTAAATTCCATTTTTGAGGGATTCCCCAAAATAATTTTGACATTAAAAATGAACAAATTCTGACTAGTGTAAAATGGAAAGTTACCAAAGACAAATAGCTTACTTTTGAAAAATTCCATGCAGTTTTCTTCTAGGATACATCATATGTATATTTTATTGTGTATTCACCATCCCAAGTCAAGTCTCCTTCTTACCACTATTTATTCCTCTTATACCCTCTTCTATCTCTCCCCTCCCCCCTTTCCCTCTGGTAATAACCACACTGCTATTTATGTCTCTATGATTTTTTTCTTCTTCTTAATCCTTTTACCTTTATCTCAAGTAGTTTTAGCATAATTTTGCTTGGCAAAAGAAAAATAGGGTCATTGATTTTCAAGATCTCTTTGAAACTTCTTATTTCATTATTTTGATTCTCCTCTGTCTAAGGCACAACACACTATTTCAAAGGTTATGAATTTAACATGTACCCTCCATGTATACATTTGGATCTTTTTTTCTGATGTGACACAATTGTACATGTAATAATGGACTTACAGAGCTGGCGTACTGCTTTCTATTTTTCTCCATTCCATATGTTTTAGTAGAATACTTGAAAAAAATGTTGAGCTTTATAAAGCCTTAGTAAAGGTATTGGGGGAAGACTAAGCATGTCTTGTGTAAACTAAACACAGTTTTATTTCTACAGTAGTCCTAATTCATAGTTTGTACCATTGATGTTTATTTTTGAACAAATTTTTGAAAAAAAATGATTAAAGCATTATTACATAAGTAAAATTGAAATACAAATTATTCAGAAAGATTGCCAGGGTATGATTTTTCTCAATTATTATTTTTTAAACATAGTTCAAGTGAAACAAACATTTTTTCTCAGAATGATTAGGAATTTCTTTACATTGAGGGAAAACAAAGTGAAAGGGAAAAAAGTCCCCTTTCAGGTTCTCTTTACCAGAGCTAGATATTTCTTTCCTTGAGGCTGTCAGACAAAATTAACTGTTGTTTCTCTGAGCTTTCATTCTCAGGACTGAAGAGATTACTGAAAAAAATCCCCTGCACAGTGTTTTAGGAACTTATACAAACAGGACATACCAGACAAGCATGCCTAGACCCTAAACCCAAAGATAGCAGCAGAACAAACTAGAGCTTACAGAATAAATTTGAAATCTCCTATTTTACAACTAATTGCCATGACTCCCCAACTGATACAAAGTGAATATTCAGAAATTGAAGGCATTTTTGTATACCAACAATGAAATATTAGGAACAGAAATGAAGAAAAACACCCCATTTAAGTATCAACAAGAAAAATAAAGTACCTAGGAATAAACCTAACCAAGAAGTAACAACCTATGCTCAGAAAACTACACAATACTGAAGAAAGAAATTAAGGAAGAAACAAAAAAATGGAGGCATATACCATGTTCATGGACTGAAAGAATTAACATAATCAAAATGTCTATACTACCCAAAGCCATTTATAGATTCAGTGCATTCCTATTAAAATACCAATGACCTATTTCACAGATACAGAATAAATGCTTCAAAAATGTGTATGGAAGCATAAACAACCTGAAATAGCTGCAGCATTTTTGAGCAAGGAGAACCAAGTGGAAGGGATCACTATACCTATATCAAATTATATTACAAGGCCATTGTCATTGAAACAGTCTGGTACTTGCATAAGAACAGGCACATAGAACAATGGAACAGAATAGAGAGCCCAGAAATAAACCCATGTCTGTATGGTCAATTAATGTTGGACAAAGAGGGCAGAAGCATAAAATAGTGGCTTTAATAAATGGTATTGGGAGGCAAGGATAGCTACACGAAAAAAAGAATGAATCCATCACCAACTCACACCATGCACAAAAATAAACTCAAGGTGTATAAAACACTAACTAGAAATCACAGTACCATAAAAGTCCTAGAGGAGAACACAGGCAGAAAAATATCACACATTACATACAATAATATTTTCATTGATATGTCCTATAGAGCAAGAGGCATAAAATAAATAGTAAACAAATGGGACATCATCAAAATAAAAAGCTGCTGCACTGCTAAAGAAAACATCAGTGAAATGGAAAGGGCAAAAACTGTATTGGAAAATACGTTTGCCAATGATACCTCAGATAAGGGTTTGATTTCCAAAATTTATAAAGAATTCACACAACTCCACAACAGGAGGACAAACAACCTAATTATAAAGTGGGCAAAGGACCTGAACAGACAGTTCAAGATAGACATTAGAGGATCCAGAGACATATGAAAAAATTCTCAGCACCACTAACCTAGAGAGATGCAAATTAAAACCATAGTGAGATACCACTTCACAACAGTCAGAATGGCCATCATTAACAAATGAACAAACAATGGGTGCTGGAAAATACGTGGAGAAAGGGAACCCCAGTATACTGTTGGTGCAGAATGCAGAATAGTTCAGCCACTGTGAAAAACAGTATCAAATTTCCTCAAAAAACTAAAAATCAAATTGTCTTTTTATGTAGCAATTCCACTCCTGGGATTATACCCAAAATTTTTACTTAACCATTTGAAATTTACCATTAACCACTTTTAGGTGTCAAGTCAGTGGCATTAAATATATTCACATGAGGGTTCAGCCATCATCACCAAGGACCTCTGGAACATTTTATCTTCCCAAACAGATGCATTCTCTATGCATTAGACAACACAGTCCCCATTCCACCTTACCCCATTTCTATGAATCTGACTTTGCTAGGCACCTCATGTAAGTGAAATTATGCAATGTTTTTGCTTCTTGTGTCTGGCTTGTATCACATAGTATAATATGTTCAAGGTTCATCCATGTTGTTGACATGTCAGAATTCTTTTCCATTTAAAACTAAATATTTCATGGTATGTATGTACCATATTTTGTTTATCCATTCATCTGTGATGGACACTTGCATTATTTTGACTATTGTGAATAATGTTATGAAAGGGTTTTACTAGTCTGTTTGAGTACTTTCAGTTCTTTTGGTTAAATACATAGAGTGGAATTCCCTGATTATATGGCAAATCTATTTTTACTATTTTGAGAAACAGCTATATATATATATATATATATATATATATATATATATATATATATATATATTTTTAGAGGCTGCATCATTTTAACATTTCTGCCAGCCATGCATAAGGATTATTATTTATTCACATACTCACCAATACCTTATTTGCTATCTTTTTTATTTTTCATATCTTTTATTGATTATGCTGTTACAATTGTCCCATTTTCCTCCTTTACTCCCCTCCAACCTGCACACCCCGTCCCACCCATATTACCCCCCTTTTAGTTCATGGCCATGTGTCATACACATAAGTTCTTTGGCTTCTACATTTCCCACACTATTCTTACCCTCTCCCTGTCTATTTTCAACCTAACATCTATGCTACTTATTCTCTGTACCTTTTCCCTCTCTCTCCTCCTCCCACTCCCATGTTGATAACCCTCATGTGATCTCCATTTCTGTGGGTCTGTTCCTGTTTTAGTTGTTTGCTTAGTTTCTTTTTGTTTTTCTTTTAGATGTGGTTGTTAATAATTGTGAGTTTGTTGTCATTTTACTATACATGTTTTTTATCTTCTTTTTCTTAGATAAGTCCCTTTAACATTTCATGAAATAAGGGCTTGGTGATGATGAACTCCTTTAACTTGACTTTATCTGAAAAGCACTTTACCTGCCTTTCCATTCTAAATGAGAGCTTTCCTAAATAGAGCAATCTTAGATGTAGGTCCTTGCCTTTCATGACTTGGAATACTTCTTTCTAGCCCCTTCTTGCCTGCAAGGTCTCTTTTGAGAAATCAGCCGACAGTCTGATGGGAACTCCTTTGTAAGTAATTGCCTCCTTATCTCTTGCTACTCCTAGGATTCTCTCCATCATTTTAATCTTGGCTAATGTAATTATAATGTGCCTTGGTGTGTTCCTCCTTGGGCCCAACTTCTTTGGGACTCTCTGAGCTTTCTGGACTTCCTAGAAGTCTGTTTCCTTTGCCATATTGGGGAAGTTCTCCTTTGTTATTTGTTCAAATAACTTTTCCACTGGTTGCCCTTCCTCTCCTTTTTCTGGTAACCCTATAATTGGGATGTTGGGATGTTTAAAGATGTCCTGGAGGTTCCTAAGCCTCTCCTCATTTTTTTGAATTCTTATTTCTTCATTCTTTCCTGATTGAATGTTTCCTTCTTCCTTTTGGCCCACTCCATTGATCTGAGTCCCAGTTTCCTTCCCATCACTATTGATTCCCTGTACATTTTCCTTTATTTGAATTAGCATAGCCTTCACTTTTTCATCTAATTTGTGACCAAATTCAACCATTTCTGTGAGCATTCTGAATACAAATAGTTTAAACTGTGCATCTAATAGGTTGGCTACCTCTTTGTCACCTAGTTGTATTTGTTCTGGAGGTTTGATCTGTTCTTTCATTTGGGCCATTTTTTTTTCTTGTCTTGACATGCCTGTTACATAGTGAGGGGTGGAGCCTTATGTGTTCACCAGGGCAGGGCAACCCACTTCACTTGGTTGTGACACTGTATGTGGGAAAGGGGTCCAAGAGGGAACAATGGCACTTGCTCTGCTCTCTGCTGCATTTTCAGTCATTTTCCCCACTTCCCACAAGCAAATTGGCCCCTTCTGGTGCTGATTCCTGTGTGGGTGGGTTTGTGTACATTATAGGACCCTGTGGTTTGCTCCAATGAGCTCCCCTGTAAAGCTTGGAGTTTCTCCCACTGCCACCTCAACACCCACCATTGTTTTCAATCAGTGGTTCAAAGTTTTATTTCCCCACACTGGAACCCTGTGTTGTGTGGTCCATTCCTCTTCCCTTTTGTTTCACCTGGTTTATCTGCACACAGATGCGGGACCACCCTGGTCTGTCAGCCACTGCCTTGATGGTCAGCTGCAGCTCTGCACACCCCATTTCACAATCCACCACTGCCCTGGGTCTGCCAGCTGCTACCTTACCTCGAGTCCTCTCTGCTCCAGCTTCCCGACTCCACCCTTTCTACCAATCTGGATGATTATTTCTTCTTTAACTACTTGGTTGTCAGATTTCCATACAGTTTGATTTTCTGTCTGTTCCAGTTGTTTTTGTTTGTTTGTTTGTTTTGTTTTGTTTTGTTCTGTTTTGTTTTTAAGTTGCTGTAGTCCTTCTTTTGGTTGTGTGAGGAAGCACAGTGTGTCTACCTGTGCCTCCATCTTGGCCGGCAGTCTTATTTTCTATCTTAATGGATGTAAAACGGTGTTGCATTTTCATTTTGCTAAAACTAATTTGGTTTTTGAGTACAAATAATTTACAACCCCCTCATAGTTATGCCCTTTACCCCTGGACCTTTACTCCTTTCTTTTTTTTTTTTTTTAAGCAAGAAACATTGTTGGTACACAAGTGATATTGAATTATCTGACTAGATGTCCCTTCCAGTCTCTTGCCTTCTACCAAAATGCATGGCATTTTCATTGAAAGAAAAAAGTTTCAGTTATTCATATAATTTCATACTACACGTGACAAGTGGTTTTAGATCCTTCCTATAGGGTATGATATACTATATATTGAAAAAAAGAAAAGAACTCTTCTTCACTTAAGACTCTTTTTCTGCACACAGAACAAGTGAAAGCTATGGGACAATCTTTTTAGAATTCAAGATTCTTATGATCTTAGCTTGAAAAAAAAGGAAATATTGTCTTTCTGGTTCAAAAACAAAGATTCATGGCTAGAAAAACTTTGTGGAGTTTTTTTCAGCTGAACCCATGACACTGGGCATTTAGGGAAAGTGCATCAGTGTTAAGGGCATGGTGAGCCCAATACCTTTCATTTGCTGTGCACCCATTCAGAGGAGAGAAGGAGGATACAGTCACCTTGAACTGAATCCAGTTTAGAAATGGTGACTGAGAATGAAGCTTAGCCCAGCAGTTGATTTTAAAACATTGGTAGAAGGTAGCTCATTAAAAACAAACAAAAACCAAGTGTATTGTTTCCTTCTCAGTGAAAAAAAAAAAGTTTTCAAGAAATTTAAGCTCTTCTTTCTAGCATCAACCTAAGTGAGAGAAGAAGAGGTTGAATTGTTGGAGTGGGCTGCTCCCCAGAGAAAGAGTGAACTCTGGGTCCTCTGTCTTGGGGCTTTTATCTCTTTCTTCCAGGCAGGACTCATGGAGTTCTCAGGGGAGGATTTCAGCAGAATATTCATCAATTTTCTAGGTGTGCCCTTTCAGAGTCCTGGTCTCCACTGATTGATCAGTGGCAGGGCAGAATGTCTTTAGACATTGCAGCTGGTCCTGTCATCATCCACCTGGTTTTGCTGCTTTTCTGGGCTTGGAGCTGAAATAGGACTTGGAGTACTATGTGTTATCTTTAGGGAAGAAAGAGCAAGGCAAGTTAAACTGCTTGACCAGTGATAAGCTGGAGGAAGAAAGTTCAAACTGTGTGCAAGGTCTGGTCCCAGTTTTGCCAATTACTAGACACTGGAGGCTTTCCACTCTGGGGAATTTCTGTACCTGGCCACAAATCTCTCCATCAGTTTGTTCAGCTGTTTCAGTTTCCCTATTCCACTTGCCAAAGAATTTCACTAGCTTCTTACTATCTTGCCTACAGGATATCCTCGTCTCCATTGGATGCTAGTGAACTACTGCCCTCTAAAGGTCATAACATGGGTTACCAGTAAGTATTTAACATTCAAAACAAGACTAAAATAATACTTATGGCTGCTTTCAGAAAGTCTGCAAATGAAACAGTAAAAATATTTTCTCTTGTTACCTCATATAAATTTATTCATGGGTTTTACTCAATTTTTTCTATTGACTATCCCTAGGTTTGCTAACTTCTCCCTCTTTAGTCCATTTATGTCTTGGTTTTCTTATCCATCTTGGATTTATTCCTTCCTTCTTTCCTGTTTTCAACCAGCAGAGAAGATAAATGTGTATAGGGTTTTGAGCAAAGCCTGAGGAAAGAAAATGCTATTGCTTAATATTTTTATGTAACAAACATGCAAACCTGAAGAGAATTTTGTAAGAATTTATTAGACACAAAACTGACAACAATTGCCAGAAAACAAGGTCACACATTCTCTGGAGCATGATGTTTATTTAGCTTTAAAAAATACATTTGAAATTAAAGAGGGAATGTAAGGAAGATTATATGAAGTTGGGAGAAAACAAGGCAGAGATTGCATTACAGGATAGTTAGCAAGATCATGTGTTCTGTTAAGAGTGGTTTTGGCTTATTTAAAAAATGTGTTAAACTAGATGCACAGAAACAATGGACAAATTTTGGCTAAGGCAAATATATATCTTTCACTAGAAAAGTTGCATGCCTGAGGCATGACTATCTACCATGACCTTTATAGTTAGGAATTTAAAATCAGATCACACTGTGTTGTTACTTTCCATAGAATCTCTTTTTAGTTCACAAATTCTAGTATATTAATTTCCACCTTTGATAGATTTTATTCTTTAGAAAGATGAAATTGTCATATTTGCCATTGTTTCCCTTGAGTGAAGACCTGTGTTTGGAATGTATTAGTCTGTTGTTAAGTTATTAAGTAAATTAGTTCTCTAGGAAATATAATGCCATTCAATTTCATTTTAATTGTCCCATATAGTTACTAACTTATTTTTCCCTATAGGCTCTTTTTCTTGGAGATGAAACTGGGCACTGTAATAAACCATAAATTTCTAACATCAGGTAATGTTAGGTAGTCACACCCCAGGCTTATAACGTCTTTAGTAAAAGCTTTTAAACCACCTCTGCCATTGCTGTTGTTGTTGTTGTTGTTGTTCTTCTTCTTCTTCTTCTTTACTGAACAAGTATATTTATTACACAATTTTATTAAATAAAAGAAACCTAGAATATCGGAAGACACAAAATTTAAATAAATTCTATTCACTGTTTAATAAAAAGTATGCAGTCTTCTTTTCAAACATGCTTTTGTCATTTGACTTGTATTTGAATAAAATATTACCTTGACTTTATGGATTAGTATCCTATGTGCTTTACATGTTCATTTTATTTTATTTTTTACATTTTTTATATTTTTGTTCAGGTACAGTTGTCTTCATTTTTCCCTCTACCAGTCCCCCCACACCAGCCAACCCCGCCTGTTTTCCTCAATCCTACCCCCTTTGGTTTTATCCATGTGTCCTTTATACATGTCCCACAAAACCTCTCTCCCTTTACCCTCTGTATCCCCTCCTGCATGCCTTTTGGTTCCTCTCAGTTTGTTTTAATTCCACTGTCCCTGGTTATATTTCCCTTCCTTTTTTTTTTTTTTTTTTTTTTTTTGATTAGGTTCTACTTATAGGTGAGATCATATGGTATTTGTCTTTCACCATCTGGCTCATCTAACTTAACATAATTCTCTCCAGAACCATCCATGCTTTCACAAAGGGTAAGAACTCCTTTCTTTCTACTGCATAGTATTCCATCATGCAAATATGCCATAGTTTTTTGATCCACTCATTTACTGACGGACGCTTAGGTTGCTTCCAGCAATTGGCTATTGTAAATTGTGCTGCTATGAACATTGGGGAGCATAGGTTCTTTTGAATTTGTGTTTCAAGGTTCTTAGGGTATAGGAACCATAAATGACCCTGAATAGGGGCAGCAATTTTGAGAAAGAAGAACAAGTAGGAGGGATCACAATACCTGATTGATGTGAACTCCAGCTAGCAGTGTCCATGGTGTTGTGGATTTGACAAACAAATTCACATGGATGGCAGGTCTATGGAGAAAAGGGACAGCATTGATACTCTCTGAATGAGGGAGCACCCCGACCCTGCCTAGACAGGCTTTTATTGCTTTCTGGGTGCATTACATCAAGGAAGGTCTTCATTCATTATTGTCAGGCAGTAATGATCAAATAATAGATAACATTCAAATAACTATGAGGGCTTATTCTGAGTCAGGGTACGTTAGCGAAAGGGCAATAAAAGATTGGGAAACAAACTCATTTCTTGCTTGGACCCTTATCAGAAAATTGAGGACATTCTCAATTTTCTCAAAGCTAAGCACTTTCACAGGATTTTATTCATTCTTTCTTAGGCCTAATCATCCCAGGGGACTTCCTATTCATGTCCAGGGCTGTACCACCCTCCAGCACTGTTTCAGGCTTAAGTTAGGCAGGGGAAATAAGGCAGCAAAGAGATTAGAAGACTTCTCACAGACAGAAAGGGGATTCAGACTCTGTCAAAGCCGAGGGGTGAGGGTTCATCACCCACTTTTTCTATAGCTCCCAAGTCCTTCCCTGAGGGCTCCTTCATAACTGTGCCTCGTAGGTCATCCCTCCCTTGAAGAATCTTATCCATCATTGGCTAACCTGTCATTTGCCTTATGCCAAACAGTTGAAGTAAAGGGGGCAGAGGCAGCACCCCTGTTAGGAAGATAAGCTTTGTCTCCTTAGTGGCTTATGGTCCCAAGTTCCTTTACTCAGCCTTAGCCATGGGTAGTTACAGTTTCTGAAATCAGGCAGGGTGGTTCTCAACACCTCATATCAAACTGTATTACAAGGCCATTGTAATCAAAATAGCCTGGTACAGGCATAAGAACAGACACACAGAACAATGGAACAGATTAGAGAGCCCAGAAATAAACCTAAGTTTCCATGGTCAATTAATATTCAACAAAGAAGGCAGAGAATAAAAAGGAGTAAAAATAGTCTCTTTAACAAATGGTGTTGGGACACTTGAACATCTACATGCAAAAAAAGTGAGAGTCGATCACCAACTTGCTACACACACAAAAATGAGTTCAAGGTGGATAAAAGACTTAAAAATTAGTCATGACTCAATAAAAATCTTAGATAAAAATATAAGCAGGAAAATATAAGATATTCCATGCAACAATATTTTCACTGGTATGTTGCCTAGAGCAAGGGATATAAAGGAAAGAATAAACAAATGGGATCTCATCAAAATGAAAAGCTTCCATACAGCTAAAGAAAACATTAAAATGAAAAGGGACCAACCATATGGGAAAACATATTTGCCAATGATACCTCAGACAAGGGTTTGATCTCCAAAATATATAAAGAACTCACATGACTCCACTCCATGAAGACAAACAACCTAATTTAAAAATGGGCAAAAGACTTGAACAGACACTTCTTCAAAGAAGACATACAGAGGGCTCAGAGACATATGAAAAGTTGCTCAGCATCACTAGCCATCAGAGAGATACAAATTAAAACCACAATGAGATACCACTTCACACCACTCAGAATGGCCATCATAAACAAATCAACAAACACCAAGTGTTGGAGATGATGTGGAGAAAAGGGAACCCTAGTATGCTGTTGATGGGAATGCAGACTGGTGAAGCCACTGTGGAAAACAGTACAGAATTTCCTCAGAAAACTAGAAATGGAACTGTGTTTTTACCCAGCAATTCCCTGCCCATTATTCTCATGCATCTATATTAACAGACCTTTGGAATGCCAGAATAATAACACTCAAAAGAATAACCACCCTTAAGAGAGCACATAATCTTTGCAATTCAATCATCCCCTTGATTTTTCCTGCCTTTATATAATCTTTCCTTTGGTCCTTTCTTAATTTCAAATGTTTAAAAGAAACTGCAAAACTGTTATTCTCAGGAGCACTTGAGATATTGTTCCCCTACAATTATAATCAGTTTTGCCTCAAATAAACTCATAAAATTTCTCTATAGGTTTGGATGTTTTCCATGCCAACACTATTAAAACATCGCATTATGTTCTTCCATTTTTAAAAATATTATCTAGTGGCGATCTTTGTGGAAACTTTTCTGTGGCTTCACATTTAGTAACCATTATTTAATTTGTAAATGTGTCTGGAAACATAATGGAAGATGTTCTATGATTAAATGATTAAGTAGACAAGTAACTCAATTGTAGACTTGCCCTTTAGAATGAGTTAATATAGATATGGATGCGAACAGAAAGTAGATTAAAAAACCTTTACCATATCATTCTTTAGGAAAGGGTCAGCATCCATGGGAATTAACTTTGACATGGAATTAAGTTTTGAAGGACATAAAGATGATTGAGAATGTGGTTACAGTATTGCTTAACAATGAAGCATTTTATTTTCGAATACTTCTTATTTTTCAGTGAACTTCCTCTTCATTTTTTCTTTTGGTTTGCAGACCACACCCCTGGGGTAGCAACTACAGGTTTTAACATATTTATTTCATAGACAAAATTGCTGGATATAAAAATATATGTACATCTGTTCTATGGACATCTGGTATATTAGTTGGCATAGTTCATGAAATACTCACCCTATCCCCTAAGGGTTTGTTTATCAACACACTCTAACTTAGCTTCTTTTGTCATATAAGGTACATTGCTAGGTGTTGGGAAACTTTATCTGGAGTAATAATGTTTTCTTCATAAAAACCCATACTATAAAGAATAGTACAAAACATTGATAAAAATATATCGATTGCTCTTAAAATGATCATAGCCATTAATAATGACATCATAAGAATGCATTTCAAATTATGTTTATTAATTATACTTGTGGTGGTGTAATGGGGTAGGTCAGACCTAAGATCCCTGCAGAGCAGGGGAGATGCAAGGTTCAGAGGTACCCACCCCAAAGTCCACTGAAAAAGCAGGAGTCAGAGAAAGGTGTTGAGGCAGAGTAAAGAAGTCTGCCTTGTGAGAAAGGAGGGGCTGCCTGAAAAAGGGGAATTGACAAGGCAAATGTCTAGTATAAATAATGTATATGGTAGGAGGAGGGACAGAACACTCCTAGAACTGAAACCATACCTAGAGTTTAATAGCACACAGCCTTTAGGCTACTAGCTAGTGACAGAAGCTATCTAGCCTTTGGTGAGCGGTGGGGGCCGAATGCTCCATGGCATTCGGCCCCCACCGCTCATGGCATGCTCCTCTGGCTGGGTGCCCATGCCCAGAAAAAGGAGCAAAGACAAACATGACCATTGGTTAAAAAGCTGGACACTCGTACTGGCCTCCTGCACACATAGAATTTTGGGAAAGCCCTATTTGAAAGCAAATGCATGGAAATGTCTTCTGGATATGGGGTCTTTGGACCTTCATGCAAGTCTGTCTCTTGCTTTTGTGGAGGCTCTCTTGGTTTTTGGTGCTGGGTGCAGGCTCTTTGATCAGAGCCTTGGCTTGGGGGTTTTGGTCGTAAGCATGCTTAGACACTCTGGGTCTTCAGCTCTTGCTTCCTGCATGGATGGATGCACTCATGGGAACTGGCAGATGCTGGGCTCACTCAACAGGGTCTTAAGCCCTGCATGTTTGAAAGCCCACACCTGATGGCAGGGTCCAATGCTGGTACACATGTCTCTCTGGACTCCAGCCTGTGCAGGAGGCACATCAGTCCTGGATTGCTACATGGAGACTGAGAGCAGCATATCCCAGATCCTGAAAGAGAGAGCTGTGGCATGAAGATGGCAACTCTGAAACCAAGGATTGCATATTCCAGAAAAGATAAGGATTTCTTTACATCACTGGCTTAATGACAGAGAAGGAAATAGGGAACTTCTGGGAGTTGTTTTGGTTTTTAATCTTTTAGGGAGTAAGAGAAGTTCTGGGTTTTGTGGGAGAGGAGAGCTCAGAGCAGGAGTGCTCTCAGATCTTCCCCCAACCTGAAGTTGGAACCCTGCTAAAAAAAAAAAAACAAAACCAAAACTGTTTTCTTCAATACAAATACTTAGGGCATGTGTCTTAAGGACAATGAGTGGCCAAACCTCATGCTGCATGGTTAGAGTGCAATAACACACCTATTTAAAAAAATCAAAAGATTTTGTTGTTAGGTTTCACCCTACAGGGAAAAATCAAATTGGAAACTGAGAGAATGGTAGGAAGAATTATTTTATTTGCTTGGTATAGCTTTCATAAACCTATAAAACTGATACTATAAAGAAATTCCAAAACAGCTTCTTCTGAGGGTCTGAAATACTTATTAAAATGAATTATTTTTCTTTCCTTGAATAGACAGAGCAAGTCTGAAACTAAAGAATATTAATACCGGGTCAGGGACCAAGATGGAGGCATAGGTGGATCCACTGTACCTCCACACACAACCAAGATTGGAACAACAACAATTTAGAGGCAGAATAACATGCAGAACTGACAGGTAATTTATCTGAATGGAAGTAGGACAGCCAAGAGGTTGAAGTAGACCCGTTCACCAGACCAGTAGGAGGGCCATAGACAAGCAACCAGGCACAGTTGCAGCATGGAGAGCAGAGAGAGTTGGGTGCATAAGGCAACTGGGGGCACGTAAGGCATCTGGGGTGCACAAGATTGAAGCAGGTGGACCCTGAGTATGCAAGAGGCAGCTGCAGACTCAGTGAGGTGGCGATTGTGGAGCAGGGAAGAGTGTGCAACCTAGGATCCCAGGGAAGGGACTGAGGTCCCAGGAGAACGCAGCTACCACCATTGTTCCCTCCCGCCCCCGCCCCCACATACAACATCACAATCTAGCGACTAGGGTGCCCAGCCTGGTGAACACCTAAGGCTCCGCCCCTCACCAAAACAAGAGTGACCAGACCAAAAAAAAAAAAAAAAAAAAGAGAGAGAGAGAGAGATGACTCAAACAGAAGAACAAATCAATGCCCCAGGGCTCATCCTTTTAAGTGACCAAGGGATAGCCAACCTATCAGATGCACAGTTCAAAGCACTGGTGATCAGGAAGCTCACAGAATTGGCTGATTTTGGGCGCAAATTATATGAACAAATGCAGGCTACCATAAAATAAATGAAAGAAAATGCACAGGGAACCAATAGTGATGGGAAGGAAACTGGGACTCAAAACAATAGAGTGGACCAGAAGGAAGAAAGAAACAACCAAACAGGAAAGAATGGAGAAATAAGAATTCCAAAAAAAACGAGGAGAAGCTTAGGAACCTCCAGGACATCTTTAAACGTTCCAACATCTAAATTATAGGGGTACCAGAAGGAGAAGAGGAAGAGCAACACATTGAAAATGTATTTGAACAAATAATAAAGGAGAACTTCCCCATTCTGGCAAAGCAAATAGACTTCCAGGAAATCCAGGAAGCTCGGAGAGTCCCAAAGAAATTGGACCCAAGAAGAAACACACCAAGGCACATTATAATTACATTAGCCAAGGTAAAAATGGAGAGAATCCTAGAAGCAGCAAGAGATAAGGGGACAGTAACCTACAAAAAAGTTCCCATCAGACTGTCAGCTGATTTCTCAAAAGAGACCTTACAGGCAAGAAGGGGCTGGAAAGAAGTATTCCAAGTCATGAAAGACAAGGACCTACATCCCAGGTTGCTCTATCCAGCAAAGTTCTCATTTAGAATGGAAGGGCAGATAAAGTGCTTCTCATATAAGGTCAACTTAAAGGAGTTCATCATCATCAAGCCCTTATTTTATGAAATGTTAAAGGGACTTATCTAAGAAAAGAAGATTAAAAAATGCTAAACTCCTTTAGAATACCCACAGACACACACAGTCCTTCCTTCTCCCACTGCCCTAGTCTGGGGTACCATATCTCAGGAGAAGAAGTAGAAGTCTGTGATTTGGGCTCTTGGCACCATCAGCTGTGTCACTGCCAGGATGTCCAGTTAATCCAAAGCTATGTGGCACTTTCTCATGGCGCATCAGCAAGAGTCCTTTCACCCCCTTTCTTCCTGGCAAAGTCTCTCCTGCTTCATAAGCCACATAGCAAAAGGGAGCATCCCAAGGCCATGGAGTCCCCACTCTGCCAAAGATGTGTGGTTCTCCCTTTGTATGGCTGCCACACCTGGGTTTAAGTCACTGCACCAATCTTCCTCTGCAGTTCCATTTTTGACTCCTCCTATAATCAGTTACACCTGCCAGCATTCCCATATTCTTCCAGCTTTACTGAGCTGCCATAGTAAATCTGGGCAGGTGTGGCCTCATGGCATGGAGCCAATCTTCTCCAAGCTCTCATGCAGGTGCTGTAACCACGGGGAGTTGCCTCCCAGTTACATCTTGTATGGAAGTCACTTCCATCCCCCTGGTTCAAAGCATGGCCACAGTTATTTAACATATCTATGAAACCAGTTAAAGGTTATAGATATGTTAAATGACCATGCCAGAGGTTAACTGCAAAGCTGATGCTATATAACAGCTCCCAATGGCACTGCTCCATGTGTCCCATCCCCTAGCTCAGCTTTGTTGGCAGGGGTGAGGACATCCTATATATTTTTCTAATATTTCCTGGACACCTTGAGTTCTGGACCCTATTACAAATTCCAATTTGGGGCCCCCAGTTGGCTGTACCCTGTTTCAATTTCACCTAGAGTCAGAATGATTCCCATAAAAACCCAATCAACAATCCCAGTGAAAGTGGGTTTAAAACTCAGAAAAAATATATATATAATTAAATCTGCCAGTGAAGCCACTGTGAACACGATTTATGAGTCATTAAATGAAGTAATAATAATGACAATATGATGATAATAACAGAAATTTCTATTGGAAAATTATAATTTCAATGTGCTTTTCAATGTTCCTAAAGTATTATTCCAGGGACTTAGAACAAATATGAATATATTAAATTACCAGGCAAGGAGACTGAGATGATTTTCATGAAAATCCAATATTCAGCTAATAGGAAAACAATGACTGTTTTTCCTTTCAGATAATATCTGCATGAATTGTTTTGTGTATTTATTCACTTATTTATTATTTTTAATTTTCTACTTAGAACAGTAGGAGCCAGAGTGCTGACATCTTATATTAAACTTCTATCCCTTTTGGTAGTTTTTAAAAGTGGTTTTGCTTTTTGTTTCAAAATCTCTAACATACATTTCCATCCATTTTTTGCCATCTTTTCATCATTTTCTACTTCAAACAGCATAATTACCAGCAAACAATTCAAAATATATTTAAAATCCAGATAAATATAATGATGTTTTATATGTAATACTTAAACTTGCCAAATGTACAATTACTAATATGCATCAGTAGGAAAAATTACCATGCCTGAATTCCAAAGTCATATGATATGCTTAGATATTACAATGACCCTGAACTTCTGGAATGAATGAATGGTCCATAAATTTAATTTTGAAAGGATTTAACATGAAAAAAGGCTCTTTTAAAGGCATTGCCCTACTGTTAAAATATATAAAATAGCTTGTCTATTGTTCAGGTTGGTATTTGACTTGAAAGTTTTCACTTTGATTGTGAAAACAATGAATAAGTAACATTTTATTTACAATTATGAAGGAAACTTAGAGAAGATGTTACATCATTACAGGTTGATCGGGGCTGGTTTAAAAAAAAATCAAATATGTATCAAAATAATGAAACTTCCTTTTTCAAAAGCTCATAACCAGCCTCTACCTTATGTCTCTCATTGCCAACTTCTAACTCCCTTTCCAACTTTTGATTTCCACTGATAATAGAAAAAGAATAGGAACATTAAAGCAATTTCCTAAAAATATAATTGGCATTATATGTTCTTAGGCTGCCAATTAACACTAAAAATTTATTTACCTCTCATTCTTTATGCCTCAGGAAAGCTCCATTTTCTGATTTGCTGGTTTTAGGATTGTCTAAACAGATCAGGCCTGGTAGTCTGGCTCTCTTGCTTTGAGTGGAAATTATTAAGAAGTATGTCTTTCCATTTACTTTAGCCTCTGTAGGCATTTCTTATCATGTCTTGTTAACAGAACTACTTATGGTAAAGAGGTGTTTTGTTTCTGTTTTTGTTTTTGTTTTTTTTGCATGTGTGTTCTCTATTCTTATGCCATGGGTAAAAAGGAAAGGATTTGTGACATGTAAGTACTGTTGGTATCCAGATGGTTGCTGTGAAAAAAAAAAAGGTTGAAAACCAACAGAAAATCTTCCATCCTGTCTAGATGTCATCACAAGTGCTTTTTTTTTTTTTGGTATTGATTATCTGGTGTAACTACATATATGAATGCTTATCATGCTTTAGATAACAAATATGGCAGATTATTTCTTGGATTTTTGAGTACTCTGTTAGTGGATGATAGAATTGATAGGTCAATGCAAACAAATCACTTTGAATTTTAATATTTATCACTCTCAATTTAAGTATTCTTGAAGTATAGTTGGTGTTTGTATCCAAATGACTACCTAGAAAGAGCAACTGGCCACTCAACCCATGTTTTTCATCTTCTTACTGCTTGACTTGTATATACTTAACACTTTCATTTTTTGTTGTTATTAAAAATTATCATTACCTACCTTGTTTGCCTCTTTTCTATGTTATGTTAGACTTTCAGGTGTCAGAAGTTTGCGTGAGGCAGGGTAGTATGTTCTCTAACCATCTTCACTATTATCCTAGTCTGAGATATATGCTGGCTAATTTAAGTGTGGTTTGCTTTGAAAAGTAATTTTATAATTTTATGTGTACACTGTTTAAAATATTTTCATATGAAAAGATTTACTTTTGGCATCAAAAAAAATTCTCTAGGGAAGTTAAGCAAAGTATTATACCCATTTTAAATATAAGAAGACAAAAGATTAGGGAATTCAAAATATAAATCTTAAACTTTAGACTTCAGATTCTAAAATTGCTAAAGGGTTATCCTCAGAGGAAGACTATAATAATGTGTTGTATGAATATACTTTGTTCCACAATAGGTAAGGGGAAGAATGCAATTAATTTTTACTTATTACTGATTGTCATGCTAACCTATTTTACATCATTTCATATTTTTCTATCATAAATTTCTGAGTTGATAATTAACCCCATTTTTAATAGAAGTACATGTCAATGCTTTATGAAGTTATTTGGTGTGCCTATGGTTATACAAATAATACCTGCCAGAGCTCCATATGAACCAAAGTTTTTAGACTCCAAAGTCAATAAATGAGAGAAATCTAGATATAAGGAACAGATAGATAGCAGGAAAGCAATGAAACAAACAGAGCAGTCTAGAATGATCAGACAAAACACATGAATGATAGAGAGGTTTCTACCTGCTTAATACCAAAACAATGTTTCCAGTACCATGTTATGTTCCTTGGTCCTGATGCCTCTGATTGCCATCAGCATGTACCTGACACATATAGATCAGAGAAATAAACTGAGACAGATAAAAAATGTGTTTTGACATTTCTATCATTACACACACACACACACACACAGCCCAGCAGAAGTTAAGAGGTAAGGCTTGCTTGAGTGTGGTTGGTAGGGTACATGAATGTCTCACATGAGATAGACAGCAATTTGAAGATTTCACCCAAAATGTCATTTGGTGTGCTTGAGTGTGATATTGTTATGTTATAGAATTATATGTTTATAATTTTATAATAAAAAATTTTGTAATAAAAAGGGGACATTATTTCCTCTGGAATCAGTATATATGATTTTCTATGATTAGGGATTATGTTAAAATATCTTGTACTCCTCTGAGTATTTGACCATGGAAACATCAATTTAACCACATTTTTTATTATCTGCCTATTTATTTCTCAATTCAAGCTTTTATTTACTTTCTTTTATTATTTTTGGAATACAAGTAAAAATTAAATTATTTATTAGAATACGAATTTTGAGAAGCAAAATATTTGTAGAATCTAAGTATCAAAATGAAGATAGGAAAAACATTCTGATAGCCTAAAATAAAAATTGATAGAAATGTGATGAAATGCTTAGAGAATCTTGGTAGAGAGATTACATGAAAGTCATAAGAGACCTTGCTATCTCTAATATCCATGAAATCAAAGAAGTTATCTAGTGGAAAAAATAAAATTTCTCAATTCTAAAAAATTTTTTTTAGAATTGCAGCAAGTTTTGAAATGGAAAGATGTCCCAACTATTTTTTTTCTATTGAAATTTCTATAGCTTCTCAGAAAAATGAAGGGCTTTGACAAACTGGCAGTAACTAGAGGGGAGGGAGGGGGGATAGCAGGGGAAACAAAGGGAAGGGTCAGCAAAGGAACATGAATAGAGGACTCACAGGCATGGACAATGCAGGGTATTGACTGTGGGAATGGGAGGGGATGGCATAGATGTGAGCAGTGGGGAAAAAGTCAGGACAGCTGTAACTGAACAATAAATTAAAACAAATATTTATTTTAAAAAATAACTGCTAAAAAAGAGCTCTGTACTTCACCCAGTAACAACAACATCAACAACAACAAAAAGAAATGGAACCAATTTTTAATGAAAAATCTCCAAGTAATGTGTCTGTGGAAAATATTTATCTGAATTAAACAATCTCTATTGTTTAATTAATCTCAATTGATAATGAATCTCAATTTCTTAAACACATTTATAACATCAGTTAATATGTAAAGTGTTTCAGTCTCAAAAATTGCATTGGTTCCCTGCGGGGAGTTCAAAATGACTAATTTCCTAAACGTTTACTATTCAAAATAAGCTAACAGAGTTATTTTACTAATTTATAACTTAACAATGATTAATCGTAGGGTGTTTGGAAATTGCCCAGGATCATTATTTGTGTATCCAAATTCCATCCCTAAACACACTGCCCTGATGATCAATCAGTCTCATTACATAATCTATCACAAACAAGCTTCTGAAAAATATATTGTGCTGAGTATATCCAGACAACTAAAAACATAGACTTCAATCTAAAGAGGAAATCTTTAGTATTAAGATTAGTGTATCTTCAAGCATTCTATGTATTTAGGATGAAAGAACTTCAAAATATAAAGAACTTACATGACTCCACTCTAAGGAGACAAGCAACCCAATTAAAAAATAGGCAAAGGACTTAAACAGACACTTGTCCAAGGAGGACACACAGAGGATCCAGAGACACATGAAAAGATGCTCAGTATCACTGGCTATCAGAGAGATGCAAATTAAAACCATAAAGACATACCACTTCACACCGCTCAGAATCGCCATCATAAACAAAGCAACAAAAAAAACAAGTGTTAGAGAGGTTGTAGAGAAAAGGGAACACTAGTGCACTGTTGGTGGGATTGTAGACTGTCTATGAAAGAAAGAAAGGAGCTCCTACCCTGTGCCATAACATGGATAGAACTGGAAAGCATTATGCTAAGCAAAATAAGCCAGGCAGTGAAAGACAAATGTCATATGATCTCACCTTTAACAGGAACCTAATCAACAAAACAAGCAAACAAGCAAACTATAATTAAAGACACTGAAATAGAGAACAGGCTGACAATGAGCAGAGGGGGGAGGGGAGGGAATTTTAGGGGAAAAGGGTAAGGGTTTTTAGGAACAAATATAAAAGACACATGGACAAAAACTAGGGTGGGGTGTAGAAATGTGAGGGAGGTGGGGAGGCCTGGGAGGAGTGGGTGGGGATGGGAGTAAAAGGCACAAAAGTATACTGTAACAACAATTAAAATAAAAAAATACATTTTAAATATAATTAGTAGTTAATACTTATTGCTTAATGCCAATGTGCCAGCATCATATTGAATGTTTCAAGCATAGGTTTTTATTTAATCCTCACTACAATACTATACAGTAGGGATTGTCATTATTCCTCTTACACCTTTGAGGAAACTAAGTCTTAAGGAAATTAACAATTTTTCATAAGATGCACAGGTGAACCAGAATGTGAACTCATGTTATTCTGAATCCAGAGGCTAAATTCTTGCACATTTCAATATATCTCATTGTGTATAAAAAGAAAAAAATATAATATAGTTTCTGAATGAGGACTCCAGGTCCAGAAAATATTCAGACACTATTATAGAATATCATCATCAAGAAAGTGATCAGTTAACTGGACACCATGTCATTTATATAGTGCTTTACTTGGATTTCTCTAGAAGCTCAATGAGTTTTTTGGGGTGCACAAATTTTCTTTAGGAAAGTAATGTTCTGGAATTGTAGAAGAGTAACTATATAGGCAAAAAAAAAGCCTTCTTGGGGTATGTTAATATAAATATTTTATTGGTGAGGACAATGGAGGTGGGGGGCTGAAAGAATTCCATCATACTGACACATAAGAAATGTGGAAAAATTGTGTTTTTTAAGGAGCCAGAAAAGTGGGATATTTAAATACAAATGCCAAATTCTCATGCATGGAGGACTGCCTCCTGGATATTTGACTGTCTGGCCTTTCTAGTGTTCACATTCTTGAATCGAGCAGTATGTAGGGGACTAAGAAACTTCTCAAGTGGGGGTTCACAGATGCTTGCTATAGAGATTTAATGAAATGGTGGGTTATTAAGAGAATATTTTGAACCAATTGCCTTAACTATTGCAGATAATCAATTAATTTACCATATACCATTCTAATTATTACAAAGAGAAGGTAACATGCCTCAAATAGATTTCAAATAACCAAAATAACCTATAGAATCATAAGTATATTTTCTCCATGATTTTTTACCCATAAATTATGATACTCTTGAAAGTGTAGATTTTCTACATGACTCACACATATGCTGCATACAAGAGACCTACCTCACACACATACACAAAAAAAGCTTACACAGTCTGAAAAGAAAGGGTTGGGAAAAAATATTCCAAGGAAATGGACAGTAAAAAAAAGTTGGAGTAGCAAAACTTATATTAGAGAAAATAGAGTTCAAAACCAACTTCATAGAAAGAAACACTGAAAGACACTTCATATTATTCAAGGGAAGAATCCACCAAGAGGACATAAATATTGTAAACATATGCACCCAATATAGGAGTACCCAATATACAAAAGGAAAATCTTGGAGGACTTCAAGAGAGATATACACAACAACACATTTATTCTACAGGAATTTTAACACACCACAAAGAAAATATCAACAGGGATGTTTTGGCATTGAACAATGTCCTAGGTCGAATGGACTTAACAAAGTTTATATATATAACTTTTCATCACAAAGAGGCAAAGTACACATTCTTTTCAAATGGACATGGATCATTTTTAAAGATACACCACATAATAAGACAAAAAACAGGCTCGACAAATTCGAGATATTTGAAATCAAATCAAGCATTTTGTCAGACAACAAGGGCCTGAAACTAGAAACCAGTTTCAAGGAAAAAACTCAAAAGCACTCAAACTCATGGAGACTAAATGGCATGATGTTAAATAATGAAAGTGTTAATAATTAGCTCAAGAAAGAAATCAAAATGTTTCTGGAAACAAATGAAAATAAACTCACAACAGTCCAAAACTTATGGGACAAAGCAAAGGGAGTCATGAGAGGGAAGTTCATAGTAATACAGGCCTACCTAAAAAAGAAACATTTAGAATAAACATAACTCTACATCTACAAGAACTGGACACTCTACAACTACAAGAACAACAACAAGCAAAGCCCAGAGTGGGTAGAAGGACAGAAATAACAAAGATCAGAGCATAATTAAAAGATATAGAGACTAAAACAACAATCTTAAGAATCAATAAATCCAGGAGGTGGTTCTTTGAAAAGATGAACAAAATTGACAAGCCTTAGCCCTGGCTGGCCTATGCCAGTGGATTGGCGCAGGCTGTGAACCAAAGCATCGCAGATTCGATTCCCAGTCAGGTCACACGCCTAGGTTGCAGGCCATGGCCCCCAGCAACTACACATTGATGTTTTTCTCTCTCTCTTTCTTTCTCCCTCCCTTCCCTCTCTAAAAAATAAATAAATAAAATCTTAAAAACAAAAAAAAAACAAAATTGACAAGCCTTTAAGCAGGCACATCAAGAAAAAAAGAGGGAGGACCCAAATAAACAAAATCAGAAATGAAAAAAAAAAAAAAAAAAAAAAAAACAGAGGTAACAACTGATACCACAGAAATACAAAGTACTGAAAGAAATTACTATGAAGAACTATATGCCAAGACATTTGAAAACTTAGGTAAAATGGACAAATTTCTAGAAAAATATAATCTCCCAAAACTGAATGAAGAAGAAACAGGAAGCCAGGACAGACTAATAACAGGAAATTGAGGAAACTGAAGCAATAATAAAAAAAAAAACTCCCAGCACACAAAAGCCCTAGACCAGATGGTTTCACAGGAGAATTTTTGCAAAAAAAGAATTTTTAAGGAGGTGCTAATGCCTATTTTTCTTGGACTATTTCAAAAAAATTGAAGAAGGTGGAAGACTCCCAAACTTTTTTTTTTTTTTTTCACAAATCCAACATCATCCTAATTCTGAAACCAGATAAAGATACAAGGAAGGAAGAAAAGTATAGGCCAATATCACTGATGAATGTAGATGCTGAAATCCTCAACAAAACATTGGCAAACTGTATCCAACAATACATTAAAAAGATCATACACCATGATCAAGTGGGACTCATCCAAGGGCTGTAAGGATGGTACAACATTTGAAAATCAATAAACAGAAATATCACATAAAGAAAAGAAAAGGCAAATATCACACGATCATATCAATAGATGCAAGGAAAGCATTTGATAAGGTACAGCACCCATTTATGATAAAAACACTCAGCAAAGGGGGAAAAGACGGAGAATTCTTTAACATGATGAAAGCCATATATAAGAAATATATAGGCATCATCATACTCAGTGGGCAAAACTAAAAGTTTTTCCACTATGAACAGGAATAAGAAAAGGATGTCCACTTTCACTAGGGCTATTCAATATGGTATTAGAAGTCCTACTTACTGTGATTAGACAAGGAAGAGTAAAAAAAGACATCCAAATTGGAAAGGAGGAAGTAAAACTGTCACTCTTTGAAGATGATATGATAGTGTACATAGAAAACCCTATAGATTTCACCAAAAAACTGCTCAACCTAATAAGCAAATTTGGCAAAACAGCAGGGTTTCAATGTCAATATTCAGAAATCCACAGCCATTTGTATGCAGCAAAATGAAAGATCAGAATAAGAAATCAGGAAAAGTCCCATTTGTTTATAGCAACAAGAAAACTAAAGTACCTAGGAATAAACCTTAACAGGGAGGTGAAAGGTCTATACTCAGAAAAACTACACAACACTGAAGAAAAAAATTAAGGAAGATACAATGTATGGAAGCATATACCATGTTCATGGATTGGAATAATTAACATAATCAAATGTCAATATTACCAAAAGCAATTTATAGATTCAATGCAATCCCAATCAAATACTAATGACATATTTCACAAGATATAGAGCAAACATTAAAAAATATATGGAACTGTAAACAAACATATAGGCACAACAATTTTGTAAAAAGAAGAATAAAGTCAGAGGAATCATAATATCTGATATCAAACTATATTACAAGGCCACTGTAATCAATAACTGTCTGGAACTGGCATAAGAACAGACAAATAGACCAGTGGAAAGGACTAGAGAGCCTGGAAGTAAACACAAGCCTCTTATGGTCAATTAATATTTGACAAAGTGGGCAGAAAGCATAAAATAATCTCTTCAAACAAATGGTGTTGGGAGATGTGGACAGCTACATGCAAGAAATGATGAACTCGATCACCCAACTTACATAATACACAAAAATAAATTCAAGGTGGATAAAAGACTTAAATATAAGTCATGGCACCACAAAAGTCCTAGAGGAGCACATAGGCATAAAAATTTCAGGTATTCCATGCATCAATATTTTCACCAATATGTGCCCTAGAGCAAGAGACATCAATGAAAGAATAAACAAATGGGATATCATCAAAATAAAAAGCTTCTGCAAGGTTAAAGAAAATAGAATTTAATTTCAAAAAAAAGAACCAACAGTATGGGAAAACATATTTGCCAAAGACACCTTGGACAAAGGTTTGATCTCTGATACATATAACGAACTCACACAACTCCACTCCATGAAGACAAAGAACCTAGTTAAAATAGGACAAGATTTGAACAGATACTTCTCAAAGAGGACATACAGAGGCCAGAGACATATGAAAGGATGTCAGCATCACTAGCTATCAGAGAGATGCAAATTAAAAGCACAATGAAAATACCACTTCACAATGGTGAGAATGCCCATAATTAATAAACCAACAAGTGATCAAGTGTCAGAGAGGCTGTGTAGAAAGGGGACACTCTAGTGCACTGTTGGTTGGGATGCAGACTGGTGTAGTCACTATGGAAACAGCTGGAATTTCACCAGAAAACTAAAAATGAACTGCCTTTTCACCCAGCAATACCACTGTTGTGATTATACCCTAAGGGTCCAGAAACACCAATCCAAAAGAACCTATGCATCCCAATGTTCATAGCAGCACAACTTACAATATCCAAGTGTTAGAAGCAACCTAAGTGTCCATCAGTAAATGAGTGGATCAGAAAACTGTGGTATATTTGCCCTGGCTGGCGTAGCTCAGTGGATTGAGCATGGGCTGGGAGCCAAAGTGTCCCAGGTTCGATTCCCAGCCAGGGTACATTCCTGGCTCGCAGGCCAGAACCCCCAGCAACCGCACATTGAATCTCTCTCTCTGTCTCTCTCTCTCTCCCCTCCCTCCCTTCCCTCTCTAAAAATAAATAAATAAAATCTTAAAAAAATAGGATTTTAAGATTTAAAAAAAAAAAACCTCTGGTATATTTACACAATGGAATAGTATGTAGCAGAAACAAATAAGGAGCTCTTACTCTTCATGACAGCATGGGTGGATCTGGAAAGCATTATGCTAAGTGAAATAAGCCAGGTGGTGAAAGAGAAATACCATATGATCTCATCTGTAAGTGGAACCTAATCAGCAAAATGAGCTAGCAAGCAAAATGTAGCTAGAGACTTTGAAATAAAGAATAAATGATTAGTAACCAGAGAGGATTGGGGAGAGGGATAAGAGGGGATAATTGGGGATGGGTCATCATGGATCATGTATAAAGTACACATGGACAAATCCCAAGCAGGTACATTCTTAGGTGGGAGGTAGGGATGGGTGGGATGACATCATGGTGGGGTGAAAATGGAGACAACTGTATTTGAACAACAATACAAAATAAGTAAATAAAAAAATAAATAGCAAAGTATAAAATTAATAAAAGTGTAGATTTTCTATTACATTCACTCTATCCACACTAAGCTATAACAGATAATTCATAAATATTTATTTATATTCATTAAATGTATTGAGCAGGTATTTTTGACATATGCATTGTATACATTTTCCAGTTACACTGTAAGTTACGCACAGTTTCTTTCCACTTTCTGTACACGTAAAATGTACACTTGAATTCAAAACATAAATGAAGGATACATACAAGCTAAATTACAATAAGTGTCCATACATTTCAGTGGTATAAAGATATCAGTCTACTTGACTGCAAATTTATGAAGGGAACTAGCAGTGTTAGGAAAAATATCATAGACGAGGCACGCCATTCTGAAAAGATTGCTAAATTCCATATAGATGAAAAGAGCAGGTGCCCACATTCAGTAATAGGTAGAGTGTTGGACTTTGGAAACACTGTATGATGTGTTTTTAAATGAAACATTAAGCTGTGGCTACTAACAGTTGAGTTATATAGAGTAGCTACTAAAAACATTTAAATGATTTAAGCTCAGTGGCGTTGCAATTAAAACCAATATTTTAAGATTAATTTGGTAGGGATGGCTGGGTTGTCGGGGGGAGTGGTGTGGGGTAAATGAGCACAACTGTTCTCGAATAACAATAAAATAATTTTGAAAAGATAATTTGGCAACAATAAACAATAGTTTAGAAGAGTAAAATATTCAATTTGGAAGTCCATGTAAGTCTCTGTGCTTTTTCAAGCAATGAGAGTAATTAGTAAAGAATAGTGGCCAATATATTTTGGTGTATGATGTAATACGTGTTCATCTCTCAACAAAATTATTAATTATAGTACTAAGTAATGTGAATTAAAGATGAGCTATTGAGAAGGCCAAGAGGTTAGTGGGTGACTACAAGAAAGTAAATATGAGCTGTAGGTATAGATTTATATGTTAAATAGGAATGATTTGTGAGGTTAAAAATATAAATGAATTTTTAGGAGGGAGAATGTAAAAAGAATGTAAAAAGCAGACAAGAGCCTGCCCACCTTCAGGGCACCAAGGAGCCAGTGGTCCAGGCTTTTCAAGCAGAGCAACTGCCATCACTGCTGCCTAGCCCAGCACTTCTGTCTCCACAGATTTGGGGTAGCTATAGATCTGCTCACGAGCCACATGTGAGCTCTGGGGGTTGGGAGGTGCTGGCAACAGAAACAGCATGGTGTGAGTAGGCCTATCTGGTGATAAAATCTCTGGAAGGAACAGGACAGCAACCCACCACACCGCATCATACAGTATCACTGTGGGACTCTTCCCAATGTCATTCAGCAGAGATCTAGAGATAAACTATCTAAAACTGTTGGAGGCACTGACAAGAAGTGGCCATCTCTGACTGAGAGTCTCTGTGATTTTGGGGGAAGAGAAGTATAAGGACAGCAGGCACCTTAGGGCTCAGAATTTTAGCACCGGGGCCACACAGAAACTCTATTAGAAGAGGAGATGAAGTGAGATTTGAGATTGAAGGGACCTGGTTGTACAGAAGTTCTGCTAACAAAGAACTCAGAATGACAGAGTCACACTGAAGGTGATAGGGAACTCAAGATTTGGTAAATTTTACTTTAAAGTAAACAGTTATAAACCTAGCAAGTAATGCATATGTTAAAGTTTTTGTTTCAGAAAATACAGGTAAGGTCCATTCTGGTTCCTGGGAGAGGCAGCCACCCTCCTGAGGAACTACTAGAGATTACCACCTGGGGACAAGTGGAGGCAACTAGGTCACTGTATTCCAGGGAGAGAGAAAGGACCACCTGCCCTTTGGTAACAGCTAACTGCCCAGGACAAGAATGCTGCAGTTTGTTTAACCTAATTATCCCTGAATTTCAAACCCCCTCAGGACACTTTGTTCTCTGTTACAAAAACACTGACTTAGAAAGAAAATGTAAGATGGTCTGTTAGGGTGTGAACCTACCATCTTCTTGGATCACTGGCCATCTGAATAAAGCACCCATAAAGATTCAATGCCTGTTCCTGCTTATGGGTTTGGCACATGACAAGCAGCATGAATGCTGCTGTCTTTTCCTGTTTCAAAAGGACTGTGGGACCCAACCCAGCAATCACTGGTGAGCAGTGGACTGTTCATACTGGAAAAACTTGGCCCCCAAGCCTCTTGCAAGAGAATAGCAGGCTAAGGAATGGACAGCCAGGAACTCAAAGCCTCAGATTTGCTGCATCCAGGCAGATCCCCTCCACAGACAGATATGCCAAACCCCCACCTATGGGATTACAAGCCCTGCAGATCAGTGGAGGACAGGTTCTGGAGCCCCCTGCTGGGCAAATTTCCATACAGGAAAACATAAAATGCTCTGAAAGGCCCTTTTTCTGGACTCTGTTCTCTGAGCCCTAATCAATAAACCAAACAGAGCAGAGAGACTAGAGGCAGGCACAAGGGGATTCAGGGACCCACCCAGATCATTGTCTAACAGAGCTGCTGTCAGAGCCAAGTGAGAAAGAGCCAGCCATTTTACACCAGACTGGCCTCTCAAGGAAATGGACAGCTAATTCACCAGAAACCACAGGTTATTGGAAAGATTCTGGGACAGAACAAGATGCACATCAAGGGGCCCAGGGAACACTCCCACTATCTTCCTTGAAGCCTGAGTAGTAACCCCTGGAGGTGACCGAGTTTTCCCACCCTCCTGAGAGCACCAGAAGTCCCCTCTGGAGAGAACTGGAGAAGGTACTGCTGTCCTCTTGGGTCACTAAATGAACCTGTCCTGGGATCTGGGCTGATGGAAAGTCAGTAGGACAGAAACAATGTTGTCCATCCAAACCTAAAGGAGATAGCCACAGACTGTGGATCACTTGTAGTCTCAACAGGTGCTAGAACCAGACTTGGAACAATCTGACCTTACTGGAGGGATCCAGAAAAGGAAGATAGTGGTAAACTCTGAATTGTACTGAGTTGAATTCCACCATGGTCTTCATGATTGGCATTATTTCCTCTCCTGGATAGCTATTTAAGATCCTTTCCTTCAGGTTTGTGTCTATTATGTCACTAATTTTTATATTTTAGTTTATTTCAAATATTATATTTTGATCATCCCCCATTACTTCCATTTTACCTTCTTCTTTCCTCTTTTTATTTTTGTTTTGAATTTATTTTCAAATGGCTATGACTTGTCCTATTCCACACTGATTATTTCTCCCTTTCCAGTCTCTCAAGACCATGCTTATCATAGTCATCTACATTTTTGCTGTTTTAAAAAATATCCTTATTCTCTCTCAACCTTTATCAACCTTTGCTCATTGAATGTGCTTATGTTGGATGACTGTTGCATTTCTTCAATCTTATTTCTAGTCTTCACTATTTCTGATTCAAATCTCCAATTTTTGCTGTTCCCCTCTCCTACTCCATTTTGCCTTCCTATCCTCCCCCCTTTTTTTTTTAATTTAAAATGTTCCCTATTTTAGCCTGGTTTTCATTCCTCATTCTTGGTATGCCTTCTTCCATCCTCTCAAAATCACTTTCTTTTCACTGGACATCTCTTAACATATTCTTTCTTTCTTTTTTCTTTCTTATTCTCAACCCACCTATATTAATATTTGCTCAATTGTTGATGTTGCTGTGGTGGATATTTTTTCTTCATGTTAGTCCATTTTTTCCCAACATTTTAAAAACGTTTAAACTTAATACTGTGTTTCCCTTCTCTTATTCCATTCTGCCTTCTTCCCTCACTATTTTATTTACAATGTAAATTTTATTTTCTTCCTCTCTTCTCCTTAGTTCTAGCCCATTCTCTTATTATTTATACTTCTTCTACCCTCTCAAAGTATTTTTGCTCTCAGTTAGTCATTGCATATTCACTTTTCCTTTCTTAAAATAGTTCTAATCTTTTTATAACTTTAGTAATATTTGCTAATTTGTGCTCAATAGTGTGATTGTGAGGGTTATTTTTCAAGTGTGGGTTGGTTTCCTATTTTGTTTTGTTTTGTTTTTTGATTTATTATGCCAACACCTGTACAACAATATACAAGATGTGGTGGGCAAAGTGACACTCAGCCAGTCACCAGGTGGCAAGTGACACTTGCCAGTCAGCAAGAAGGACCCACCAAAGAATGACAAAACAACCAAAACCCAATTCCAACCAAAGAGTATAAAGAGCAGCTCCAACCATGTAAACAGCATAAAGGGCATCCCAAGAGGCTCAGGCTCAGGAGATCAAGGACACTAGAACTTGATTCTCACAAGTCTCCCACCACAGAAAGTCACCCTGTGAAGACAGGGAGTCGAAACAGATCAATCTAATATTCAGAATAGACAAAAATAAATGTATAAAATGAGGAGACAAATAAACTAATTCCAATATAAAGGGAATGAGGAATACCCAGAAACAGTGCTAAGTGAAATAGAGGCAAGTAAATTATCAAACATGGAGTTCAAAACAATGGTTATGAAAAGGGTCAATGAGCTCAGTGAGTATTACAAAGAACTATAGGTAAGTTATGAGGAAATTACTGTGAACTACATCAGCATGAAAAAGGATAAAGAAATTCTCAATAAGAGCCAGGAGGAAAGGCATAATATAATATTTGAAATGAAATACCTTAAGAGAAATTAATGCTGTGGCTGGTGTGGTTCAGTGGATTGAGTGCTGACCTACAAAGCAAAGCTTCGCTGGTTCGGTTTCCAGTCAGGGAACATGCTGTGTTTTCTAGCCTGCTATCCAGTGGGGCACATGTGATGAGCAACCACATATGTTGTTTATCTCCCTCTCTTTCTCCCTTCCTTCCCCTCTGTCTAAAAGTAAATAAATAAAATCTTTAAAAAAGAATACATTAAAGGAAATTAAAAGCAGGCTACATAAAACAAAAGACTAAATCAGTAGGCTGGAGGAAAAGGTAGAAAAGAACTCCCAGACAGAGCAACAAAAAGAAACAAACTCAAAAAGAATGAAGAGAGCTTAAGGGAGCTGCAAACAACATGAAATATAATAATACTTGTATTATAAAGATATGAGAAGGAGAAAATGAGCAAGGGATTAAAAAGCTGTTGTAAAAGTAATGACAGAAAAATTTCCTAACTTGGTGAGAGAAAAAGTCATGCAAGTTCAGGAAGCACAACAGGTCCCAAACAAGATAACCCAAAGAGGCTCACTCCAAGACACATAATTAAAATGACAAAATGCAAAGAGAAACAGAATATCTTAAAGTCATCAAGGAAGAAACAAGAAGAATTATACAAGGGAGTACCAGTAAGACTATTGCCATATTTCTCAAAAGAAACTCCAAAAGACAAAAGGGAATGGCAAAAAAAATATTGCAAGTAATGAAAGGCAAATAATTGCAACCAAGACTATGCTACCCAGCAAGGCTCTCATTTAAAATGGAAGGTGAAATAAGGAGTTTCCCAGAAAAAAAAAAAAAAAGAAAGACTAAAAGAATACATCATCATCATCAAATCAGTATTGCAAGACACGCTAAAGGCACTGTTTTAAGTAGATGAAGAAAGAGAGAGAGGAACATAGGTACAAAGGGAAAATGGCAGTGACTGAGTACCTATCAATAACTTTAAATGTGAATGGATTAAATGCTCCAATCTAATGACACAGGGTAGCTGAGTGGATAAGAAAACCTAACCCGCATATATGCTATCTACAAGAGAGCCAACTCAGAACAAAAGATCTACACAGCCTGAAAGTAAAGTGTTGAAAAAATATTCCAAGCAAATAAACATGAAAACAAAGCAGGGGTAGCATACTTATATCAGAAAAATAGATTTCAAACAAAGGCTGCGTAGAGGCAGAGAAGAACATTACATAATGATTAAGAGACTATTCTTTCAAGAAGATATAACCCTTATAAACATATATGCACCCATAATAGGAGCACCCAAAAGAAAAGGAAAATCTTGAAAGACTGCAAGATATCAACAGCTACACACTCACCATAGGAAATTTTAACACACTATTGCAACAATGAACAAATCTTCATAGCAAAGAATTAACAAGGACATTGTGGAATTAAACAATACTTTGGATCAAGTGGACTTAAATGATATGTACTGAATAGTGCCTCTGCCCAAAGAAGCAAAATATACATTCTTTTCAATGTACATGGAGCATTTTCAAAGGTAAAAACACATAGAAGGACACAAAACAAGACAACAAATTCAAGAAAATTGAAATCCTATCAAGAAATCGTAGTGAATAAAAATTGCTTATAACTAGAAACCAACTAAAGGAAAAAATCCCTCAAAAAACATTCAAATACATGGAGACTAAATTATATGATATTAAATAAAAATGGATTATTAACAATTAGAACAAGGAAGGAATCAAAAAGTTTCTGGAAACAAGTGAAAATGAACACACAATAGTCCAAAACTTATAGGACACAGTGAATGAAGGAGGGAACTTCCTAGAAAGGAAGTTCATAGCAATAAAGGACTATGTAAAAAAGACAGAAAAAAAAACTCAATAAAAACCTAACTCTGCATCCACAAAGCTAGAAGAACAACAAAAAACAAAGCCTAGAGTGAGTACAAAAAGGAAATAGTCAAGATCAGAGCAGAATTAAATGATATAGAGACTTAAAGGAAAATTCGAAGGATTAATAAACTCAGAAGCTTGTACACTAAAAAGGTAAACAAAATTGAGTAGCCTTTAATCAGACTCATCAAGAAAAAAACAAAGAAGACACAAATAAATAAATTCAGAAATGAAAGATGAGAAGTTTCAACTGATACCAAAGAAATACAAAGGATTGTAAGAAATTACTATGAAAACTATGTACCAACAAACTTTTGAACCTCAGTGAAATTAAAAAAAAATTCTAGAAAGATAATAATCTTCCAAAAGCAAATCAAGAATCAGAAAACTTGAATGGACAAATATCAACAAATGACACTGAAGCAATAATCAAGAAACTCCCAGCACAAAAAAGAGCTTTGGACCAGATGGCTTCACAAACAATTTTACAAAACATTTAAGGAAGAACTAATTCAATCTTTCTGAAATTATTCCAAAAATTCAGGAAGAGTGAAGAGTTCCATACTCTTCTTATGAGACAAATATTGTGCCAATTCCAAAGACTTTTAATGACATACCAAAGAAAGAAAATTACAGGCAGCGTCTCTGAAGAACATAGAGGCTAAAATCCCTGACAAAATATTGGCAAACCACATCCCTCAATATATTAAAATGATCATACACCATGATCAAGCGGGATTCAACCCAGGGATGCAAGGATGGCATAGTATTCACAAATCAATAAATGTTATACTCTACATAAACAAAATGAAAGACAAAAATCACTTGACTTATCAATTGATGCTGAAAAAGCATTTGATAAAGAAGAGCACCCATGTATGATAAAAACACTCAGCAAAGTGGGAGTAGAAGGAGCATTCCTCAACATAATAAAGGCCATGCACAAAAAACTCCTGCCAACATCATATTGAACAGGCAACCACTAAAAGTTTCCCCTTAAGGTTATGAAAGAGACAAGGGTATTCTCTTTCACAACTTTTATTTGACATTGCATTGGAAGTTCTAGCCACAGTGATCAGAAAAGAAATAGAAATAAAAGGCATCCAAATTGGAAAGGAGGAAGTAAAACTGTCATTGTTTGTAGATGACATGACATTGTACATGGAAAACCTGAGACACTCCACCAAATAATAAGACCTAATGAATTTGGCAAAATAGCAGGATGCAATGACAATATTAAAACTTGAAGGTACTTTTTACACCAAAAATATCAGAAACAGAAACTAGGGAAAAATGCATTTACTTTATCAATTAGAAAAGTAATATACCTAGAAACAAATCTAACCGAGGAGGAAAGAGACCTGTGTGCAGAAATCTATAGAACACTGAAGAAAGTAACAGAGGAAGATACAAATAAATAAAAGCATGCACTGCCTTCATGGATCGGAAGAACTGACTTCATTAAAATGTCCATACTATACAAACCAAATGCAGAAACTTCATTAAAATGCCAATGCCATAAGGAGGAAGATGGTGGAGAGGTAGAAGGGAGCAGATTCCACTTCCTCCTACACACAGGAGAGAAACCTAGCCTATCTATGGAGGAACAGAACAAACAGGAAACAGTACCCCAGTATATATGAAAATAAAAGACCAAAAATTGTAGTGGACACTGAAAAACCAGATGGTAAGAGAGTGCTTCAGGACAATAAAGTCCCATGGACCAGTGCAGGGACCAGGGCAGCTGCAGCCCCAGGCTGAGCGTCCATTTCAGGGTTTGTCATAGAGTCCTTAGGAGAAAGCCAGGTCAACTGCTCCTTCCCTGGACAAATAAGGTTTAAGCAGCACCAAGAGAGATCTGATTGCTTGAAGTTGCAGAGAGAGGGATAAGGACTCAGTAGCAAACACACAAGGGCTATGAGCACCAGCAGAGTCTGTGGATACCTGTAGAGTTGAGAGTTGAACAGTGACGGGCCCTGACCCCGATAGCCCCCAGTCTGGCTGGAGAATGGGGCTGTGCCAGAGGCCAGGCCACTGTACAGAATGGCAGGCTTGAGAGAAGGAATTTCTCAAAAAGAAAAAGTGAAAAGATAGACACCATTTGGGTAATTTTCCTGCAGCAATTGCTCTAGCCTACTCCCCACCCAGCCTGGCAGAAATCTTAAGGTTGTGTGGAAGGCCCTGTGTGCCCCCATAGAACTGGGAAGGGTGTGTGCCTGAGCCCGCATGACCAAAGCAGCATGGTCAAGTGCACATGCACCCACACCCCATCTCACAGCGATAATCCCCTAAAGAGGGCACTTTGAGGAAGACCTGGATCCCACACCCAAGGCGCCAGAAAGAGGCACCAGACTAGCTCTGGAGAGAATCCACACCAGACTGATGGAGTGCAGATCAGGAAGGAAGAAAAGCCACACCAATCACCCCTCAGCCTGCTGCAGCAAGCAAGACCAGAAAAAACAGTTTGGCTAGTTTAAAACAAGATAGGTGGAAGCAGTGAACACCAGAAAACCCACTGGAAGAGGGAACACAACAACAAGTGAACCACCAACAGAAAACAACAAAAGAAGGTGAAGGAGAGAGTGGAAACAACACAAACCTCAGTCCAGAGCCTCTTTGGAAATACAACTAAATATTGGAGAAATTCAGGAGTTTGTACCCAGTACAAAAAAAAAAAAAAAAAATCTGAACAAGAGCAAGAAGCAATCCTCAAAACCTTGTGCACATGGAATAACCAGTTTCAACAAAATCTGCCCTCACCAGCACAACAAAATACAAGAGGTGGTGGACAGAGTGACCCTCAGTTAACCAGCTGGTGGGAAGGACCCACCAAAGAAAGACCTAACAACAAAGACAAACACAGAGCCAACTTAAATGACAGGCCAAGAACAGTGAGCTCGGGAGATCAAGGAGCCTGCACCACTGAATCACACAGGTATTCTAGCACAGAAGTTCACACCATAAACCCAGGGAGCAAGAACAGATCAATTAGAGAAGATGAGGCTAACAAGAAGAGTCTCACAAACAATGGGAAGATGAAACAATCCCCAAATGAAAGGAAAGGAGGAAGCCTCAGAATGAATTCTAAATGAAATAGAGGCAAGTCAACTATCAGATATTGATTGAGTTCAAAGCAATGGTTATCAGGAACCTCAATGAACTCACAATGAGCTACCAGAAACTACAGGGGAACTACAATGAACTCACTGCAAACTACATCAACATAAAAAAGGAAATAGAAACTATCAACAAGGGCCAAGAGGAAATGAAAAATACAATTTCTGAACTGAAGAACACAGTGGAAGGAATCAAAGGCAGGACTGATGAAGCAGAAGATCGGATCAGTGAGCTGAAGGACAAAGTAGAAAAAAACACCCAGAAAGAGCAAGAAAAATAAAAGAGGCTCAGAAAGAATGAAGAGAGATTAAAAGAAAGGCAAGACAATATGAATCATAATAATATCCGTATAATAGGGATACGAGAAGGAGAAGGAGAGCAAGGGATAGAACACCTATTTGAAAAAGTAATGATGGAAGACTTCCCTAACTTGATGAGAGAAAAAGTCACACAAATCCAGGAAACACAGAGAGTCCCAATCGAGAGGAACCTAAAGATGCCCACTTCAAGACACATCTTAATTAAAATGGCAAAATTCCAAGACAGAGAATCTTAAAGGAAGCAAGGGACAAACAGGAAATAACATACATGGAAGCCTCGATAAGGTTAGCAACTGACTTCTCAATGGAAAAGCACCAAGCGAGGAGAGAATGGCAAGAAATATTCCCAGTGATGAGAACCAGAGGCCTGCAACCAAGGCTACTTTACTCAGCAAGGCTCTCAATCAACACAGAAGGCCAAATAAGGAGCTTCCAAGACAAAGGAAGTCTGAAAGAATACACCTCCATCAAACCAGCTCTGCAAGACATGCTAAAAGCACTGCTTTAAGGAAAGGAAGGAAAAGAGGGAGACAGAGAGGAATACAGGTATGAAAATGGCAGGGAATAAATACACATCAATAATAACCTTAAACATAAATGGAGTAAATGCTCCAATGAAAAGACATAGAATACCTGAATGGATAAGAAAGAATGACCCACACATATGCTGTCTACAAGAGACCCACCTCAGGACAAAAGACCTACACAGATTGAAAGTGAAAGTCTGGAAACAAATTTTTCAAGCAAACAGACAAAAAAAGCTGGGGTAGCAGTACTCATATCAGACAAAATGGAATTCAAAAAAGTGGCCATCAAGAGAGACCCAGGACTTCTGGCCAAGGTGGAGGCGTAGGAGGACACACTGTGCCTCCTCGCACAACCAAGATAGGGACAACAACAATTTAGAAACAGACTAACAACTAGAACTGACAGAAAATTAATCTTAATGGAAGTAGGACAGCCAAGAAGTTAAAATAGACACGTTGATCCAGACCGGTAGGAAGGACAGAGTCAGGCAGCCTGGAGTGAGTTGCTGCTCAGAGAGCAGAGAGAGTTGGGACCAGGCATGTGAGGCATCAGGGTGAGCAAGACAGCAGCGGTTAGACCCAGAGCATGCAAGCAGCAGCTGACAGACCCCGGCCGAGGGGTGGCAACTGGCAGACCCGGGGTGGCAACTGGCAGACCCAGCGAGGCAGCGATTTTGAAGCAAGGCACTATATGCAACCCAGGATCACAGCACTGGGAAACAGAGCCTTGGGGCACTGATTAAAAACACCTTGTGGGGATTGAGGCACAGAGAGAGACTCCCAGCCTCACAGGACAGGTCCTTGGAAAGTCCCACGGGGTGCACAAGCCCACCCACATGGGAATTGGCACCAGAGGGTCCCAGTTTGCCCAAAGGAAGCAGTGGAATGGACTGAGGTCCCACAGAGAATGGAGCAAGCACGATTGTTCCCTCTCAGACCCCGTCCCCACATACAATGTCACAACCCAGTGACTGGGGTGTCCCACCCTGGTGAACACCTAGGACACTGCCCCTCATACATAACAGGCATAACCAGACCAAAGGGAAAAAACAGATAGTTCAAACAAAATTAAAAGCCCCACAATTGGTACTTGTGAGCAATGGAGAGATAGCCAACCTGTCAGATGCACAGTTCAAAGCACTGGTGATCAGCTCACAGAGCTGGTTGATTTTGGTCACAAATTAGATGAACAAATGAAGGCTACAATAAGTGAAATGAAGAAAAATGAACAGGGAACCAATAACGATGGAATGAAAGCTGAGTCTCATATCAATGGAGTGGACCAGAAGAAAGAAAGAAACGTACAACCAGAAAAGAATGAAGAAATAAGAATTCAAAAAAAAAAAATGAGGAGAGGCTTAGGAACCTCCAGGACATCTTTAAACATTCCAGCATCTGAATTATAGGGGTACCAGAAGGAGGAGAGGAAGAGCAACCAGTGGAAAAGTTATTTGAAAAAATAATAAAGGAGAACTTCCCCATTCTGACTAAGGAAATGGACTTCAAGGAAGTCCAGGAAGCTCAGAGAGTCCCAAAGAAGTTGGACCCAGGAAGGAACACACCAAAGTACATCATAATTGCATTAGCCAAGGTAAAAATGAAGGAGAGAATCCTATAAGCAGCAAGAGACAAGGAGACAGTCGCCTACAAAGGAGTTCCTATCAGACTGTCAGCTGTTTCTCAAAAGAGACTTTACAGGCAAGAAGGGACTAGAAAGAAGTATTCCAAGTCATGAAAGGCAAGGACCTACCTCCAAGATTACTCTATTCAGAAAAGCTCTCATTTAGAATGGAAGTGCAGATAAAGTGCTTCCCAGAAAAGGTCAAGTTAAAGGAGTTCATCATCACCCAGCCCTTATTATATGAAATGTTAAAGGGAATTCTCTAAGAAAAAGAAGAAGATCAAAAATATGAACAGTAAAATGACAACAAACTTACAGTTATTAACAATTGAGCCTAAAAAAACAAAAACTAAGCAAATAACTAGAACAGGAACAGAACCACAGAAATGGAGATCACATAGAGGGTTAGCAACAGGGGAGTGGGAGGAGAAGAGAGGGGGAAGAGGTACGGAGAATAAGAAGTATAGATGGTAGGTAGAAAATAGACAGGGGGAGGTCAAAACTAGTATGGAAAATGTAGCAGCTAAACAACTTATGACACAGGGACATGAACTAATGGGGGGACTGTGGGTGGGAGAGGGTATGCAGGGTGGAGGGGAGTGAAGGGGGAAAATGAGATAACTGTAATAGCATAATCAATTATATATATAATGTATGTATGTATGTGTATATGTGTGTATGTGTGTGTATATATATATATATATATAGAGAGAGAGAGAGAGAGAGAGAGAGAGAGAGACCCAGAAGGTCCCTTTGTAGTACTCAAGGGAAGAATCCACAAAAAAACATAAACATTGTAAATATATATGCACCAACATAGGAGCATCCAAATACATAAACAAAATCTTAGAGGACTTCAGGAGGATATTGACAGCAACCCAATTATAGTAGGGGATTTTAACACCCTACTGTCAAAAATGGACAGATCTTTGAAACAAAATATCAAGAAAGATATTGTGGCATTGAGCAAGCCCTAGATGAAATGGACTTAATTGATATATATAGAGAGCCCTTCATCCCAAGGAAGCTAAATGCACATTCTTTTCAAATGCACATGGAACATTTTCAAAGACAGATGACAAAGATGATGACACAAAACAAGCCTCAACAAATTGAAGAAAATTGAAACCATACCAATCATTTTCTCTAGCCACAAGGGACTGAAACTAGAAACTGACCCCAAGGGGAAAATAAACCAAAACACTCAAAATCATGGAGATTGAATGCCATGCTATTAAACAATGAATGGGTGAAGAATGAGATTAGGGAAGAAATCAAAAGGTTCCTAGAAACAAACAAAATGAACCCACAACAACCCAAACTTATGGGACACAGTGAAGGCAGTCCTTGAAAGGGATGTTCATAGCTTGAAAGGGATGTACAGGCCTACCTTAAAAAAGATAGAAACATTTCAAATAAACAACCTAACCCTATGACTACAAGAACTCGAGGAACAACAACAAAGACAGCCCAGAGCAAGTAGAAAGAGGGAAATAACCAAGATCAGAGCAGAATTAAATGACACAGAGACCAAAAACCCAATTCTAAGAATCAATGAATCCAGGAGCTGGTTCTTTGAAAAGATAAACAAAATCAACAAACTTTTAAGCAGGCTCATCAAGAAAAAAAGAAAGTGGTCCCAAATAAACACAATCAGAAATGAAAGAGGAGAGATTACAACTGACACCACAGAAATACAAAGGATTGTAAGGAATTACTTCGAAGAAGTGTATGCTAAGAAATTTGAAAATCTAGGTGAAATGCACAAATTTCTAGGAAAATATAATCTTCCAAAACTGAATGAAGAAGAAGCAAAAAGTCTGAACAGAGCAATAACAGCAAATGAAATTGAAGCAGTAATCAAAAAACTCCCGACACACAAAAGCCCTGGACCAGATGGTTTCACAGGACAATTCTACAAAGCATTTAAGAAAGAGCTAACCTCTATCCTTCACAGATTATTCCAAAAAATTCAAAATGATGGAAGACTCCCAAACTCATGTTATGAGGTGAACATCATCCTAATTCCAAAACCACATAAAGACATAACAAAGAAAGAAAACTTCAGGCCAATATCGCTGATGAACATAGATGCTAAAATCCTCAACAAAATATTGGCAAACCACAATACATTGTTGGCATCCAATAATACATTAAAAAGATCATACACCATGACCAAGTGGGATTCCTCCCAGGGATACAAAGATGGTTCACCACTCACAAATCAGTAATGTAATACACCACAAAAACAAAAACAAAGACAAAAAAACACATGATCATATCAATAGATGCACAAAAAGCATTTGATAAGGTACAGCACCCATTTATGATAAAAACACCCAGCAGTGGGAGTAAAGGGAGCATTCCTCAACATAGTAAAGTCCATATATGAGAGACCTACAGCCAACATCGTACTCAATGGACAAAAACTAAAACAAATGGGACTTCATCAAAATAGAAAGCTTCTTCATGGCTAAACAGCCATTAAATGAAAAGGTAACCAACCATATGGAAAAATATATTTGCAAATGTTACCTCAGACAAGGGTGGATCTGCAAATTATGTGAAGAACCCTATGGAACTCCACATTAGGAAGATAAGCAATCCAATTAAAAAAAAATGGGTGAAGGAACTGAACACTTCTCCAAGAAGGATATACAGATTGTTCAGAAACATAAGGATGCTCAGCATCACTAACCATCAGAGAGAGGGAAATTAAAACCACAATAATCCACTAGTTTACTGATGGATCATTAGTTAATGACACTCACCAGGTCCATTAATTTCACTTTCCCTGTACTTTGATAGCAGTAGTGAGAGTTAAATCCATTTACTTTGTCAATCCTGCAAGACTGAAGGAGCATGTTTCCAACTAGCACCCTGAAGTTAACTTCAATAACAGGGCACCATAGCAGACATGCAAAGCACCCCCACCACCAGCTAGATCCAGCAGTCACAACAGGGTACTGAGGCTCAACCACATCTGGCTACGTCTGCACATACACCTAATGAACTTACCTGCTTGGAGCAAAAGCTACCTCACTATGAAGTTGTAGCACACAGGCTGGATAGCCTTGTCCAGAGGGAAAGGGAAATCATAGCACCAAACCAGTCATGCCATAAAGCAGTTCAGCTGGATTTGTCCCAGCTTTAACTGTGCTTCCACAATGGTCAATGAAAACAATAGGGTAAATTGTGATCCTCCAGCAGAAAGCCCTACTGGAGTAAAGGAAGATGGCTGCTGGGATTCTCACAGAACTCCCAGACAGATCAGGCTCCAACAACAGTCAATCAAAGCAATAGAGTGTGCCCCCCACACAAAGCAATCCCACCCAGATCAAGAAAAAAAAAAACATCAATCCTCCTTAAGTCATGCATTACAGAGCTGTGCTCCTTAGCCCAGCAGAGTATGGAAGCCTACACCCACTAGACTGCCCAATGTTGTACCTGCTCCTTCTGACCAGGCAGCACCTTAGTCACTGCAAGTACCCACCTTAACTAATAGCAATCACAAAGAAAAAAAAAACTACAAAAATATATATAAAAGAAAAAGGAATCTAAACAAAACAAAAAGAATAACAAGCAAATCAAAATGAAAGATGTCAGAAATGAAACAGAGAAAAACAAAACAAAACAAATTAACAAATGGCAATAAGCACAAACTTATCAATTATTACTTTAAATGTAAAAGGACTAAATGATCCAATCAAGACACAAAGGGGCAGAATTGACATTTAAAAATAAATAAATAAACCATTTATATGCTGTGTACTTGAATTTTACTTCACTTTGAAAGATGACAGACTGAAAGTGAAGGAATGAAGTATCCCATGCAAATAGAAACACTCAGACAAATTAGCCTTTATTTTATTTTTTAAATTATATTTTATTCTTTATTCTATTAAAATTGGCTGAATCCCCTCTTGCCAAGGTTGCCCCATTTTTGTATATTTTTGTTTATAGTATTTTCTTAAAGTATTATTTATTTCTGTGCTATCAGTTGTACTTCTCATCTTTAATTCTGATTTTATTTATTTGGGTGTTCTCTCTTTCTTTTTTCTTTTTAGTGACTTTGGTTAAAAGTTCATCATTTTTTTATCTTTTCAAAGGATCAGCTTCTAGTTTAATTCATATTTTTGAATTGTTTTTTTTTTTTTTTCTTTTTTTCAGTCCCATAGATTTGGGGTGGTTGTGTGTTTATTTTCATTTGCTTCCAGGTAATTTTTTATTTCTTTCTTGGTCTCATTGAGAACCCATTCATCATTCAGCAACATGCTATTTTGCCTCCATGTATTTGAGTGTTTTTGGGGTTTTTTTTTTTTTCATTTAGGTTGATTTATACTTAGAGTTTCATACCATTGTGATCTTAGAAAATGCTTAATATGATTTTAGTTTTCTTGAATTTGTTAAGACTTATTTTGTGGCCCAACATGTTATATATCTTTGAGAATATTCTATATTCACTTTAGAAAAATATATGTTCTGGGGCTCTGTGATATAAATATCAATTAAATCCATTTGGTCAACTGTATCATTTAAGGTAACTGTTCTGGAAGATCTCATCTTTAAAGTCCAGCAAAGTTTTCTTTATATATTTAAGTGCTCCTATATTGGGTGCATATATGGTTACAAGGGTTTCATCCTTCTGTTGATCAATTCCTTTAGTAATGTTTAGTGACCATCTTTATTCTTATGGCCTATGTTTTGAAGTCTATTTTTACAGATATAAGTAATGTTACCCAATTTTTTAAAATCTCCACTTGCATGGAATATTTTTCCCACCCCTTCATTTTCAGCTTTTTGGCTACTCCCTGCACCTGCTTTCAACCAGTAACCCCCTTCTAATATCCTCCAAGAGCTTTCAGTCTGTCCCATGCATCTATTGTTTTGTTTCTATTTTGCTTATAAGTTTATTTTGTTCATTAGATTCCACATATAAGTGAGATCATATGGCATCTGTCTTTCACTGTTTGGATTATGTCACTTAGTATAATAGTCTCCAGGTCCATTCATGCTGTTGCAAAAGGTAAGGGCTCCTTCTTTTTATGGATTAATAGTATTCCACTGAGCAAATATATACACAGTTGTTTATACAATCATCTACTGATGGGCACTTCCAGACCTTGGGTAGAGTAAGTAAAACTGCTATAACATAGAGGTGCATGTATTCTTTGTATTGTTGTTTTAGGATTCTTAGGATATATTCTCAGAAGTAGGCTGGGTTAAAAAGAGATTCAAATTTTAATTTTTTATCCTCACCTGAGGACACATTTTTTCATTGTTTCTGGAGAGGGATGAAGGGAAAGAGAGAAAAAGAGAGAAACATTGATGTGAAAGAGAAACATTGTCAACTAATATGCATCCTAGCAGGGGACTGAACCTGAAAACTTTCTGTTGATTTTTGGGAACTGCCCTGCCTGGTATCAGAAGCTGTAACCCCCGCCTAGGCTAAGGGAATGCTTTGGAACCGTAAGCCAGCAAGGAGACAAAAGCTTATCTCCCTGGCAGGAATGCTGCTTCTGCTGCTTCATTCATAACTGAACCCCAAAGCTTGGTTGGTTAGCCAAAGATGGGTAAGATTCCCCAAGGGGGGAACTATGTAAGACAGCTACGATCACGTGGGAGGCCCCTAAAAGAAGGACTTTGGGGGCTACAGCAAAATGGGGTAATGGACCCTCCCTCCTCGGCTTTATGGTAGCCTGAGTCCTCTCATCTAGGGAGAAAATCTCCATATCTCTTGGTTGCCTTGTTCCCTTGCTCCACCTAAGCCTGAAACAATAACAGGGTGGTGCAGCTCTGTGCTAAATAGGTCGGCTTCCCCGGGTGATCAGGCCTAAGAAAGAATATGTAAATTCCCGTGAAACCTTCTTTGTTTAGAATGCTCTCAGTTAATGAGAAGGGTCCAAGGAGGAAGTTAGTTTGTTCCTCAAAGTCTTACAGCTCTTTGATCCTGACTCGAAATAGGCCCTCAGACTTCCTTGTTTTCTATTGTTTGATCCTTACTTTCTAGCAATGAGTAATGAGCTTTTACCTGAATTCTTATGCAAACGAAACCAATAAAAAGCCTTTCCCGAGGGGGAACAGTGCGCTCTCCCCTCCAGGGAAGGTGGCCGGCCATGGCGCCCTCCAGGAGAGAGGATGGCCAAGTGCTCCCCACGTAAGGAGTGGCCCTGCTGTTCCTATTCCCCCAGAGGACCTGGTTGTCTCTGTGTATGTTTTTTCTCACATTTCGATTAGCCATCTGCAGCGTTCCATGATCACTGCTGGCCAGTAACCCACGCATCAGTCTATTGGACAATGCTACAACCAACTGAGTCACACCAGCCATAGCCTATTTGTTTTTATATTTTTGAGGAAATTGCATGTAATTTTTCAAAGTGGATGCGTCAATTTTCACTCCTATCAACAATGAACAAAGTTCCCCGTTATCCACATTCTCACAAGCACTTGATATTTGTTGATTTATTGGTGGTGGCCATTCTAGGAGTTGGGAGGTGATATCTCATTGTGAATTTAATTTGCATCTCACTGATGATTAGCCATATTGAGCATGTTTTCATGTGCATATAGGGCATCTCTACTCCCTCTTTGAAAAAGCTTCTCTTCAAGACCTTTGACCATTAATTAATTGGATAGCTTGTCTTCTTGGTCATAACATATATAAATGTATATATGTTATTTATATATTTGGGAAAGTAAACTCTTGTCAGATGTATCATTGGCAAGTAGGTTCTCCTATACAGTGGGTCCCTTTTTCATTTTGATGATGGTTCTTTAGCTGTGCAGAAGCTTTTTTAATTTTATGTAGTCCCATTTGTTCATTCTTTCCTTTGTTTCCCCTACCCAAAAAGACATATTGAAAAATATTCTTATATGAGATATCTGAAATTTTCTTCTAGGATTTTTCTTCTAGATGTGTTATGGTTTTGTGACTTATAGTTCATTTATTTTCATTTTGAGTTTATTCTTGTGCATGATGTCATTTGATGGTCTAGTTTTATATTTTTGCATACACCAGTCCAGTTTCCCCAACACCATTTATTGAAGAGACTGCCTTTGCTCCCTTGTATGCTCTTGCCACCTTTGTCAGATATCATAAAGGCATGGGGTTATTCCTTGACTCTGTGTTCTGTTCCAATTATGTATGTGTCAATTCTTATGCCAGTGTTAGGCTGTTCTGATTATAGTGGCCTTGCTGTATGGCTTTATATCAGTTATTGAGATACCTCCATCTTTGTTCTCCTTTCACAAAATTGTTTAGGCTACTCAAGGTCTTTTTTAGTTTGATATAAATTTTTGGAATATTTGTTCTAGTTCTGTGAAATATGCCATTGTATTTTAATAGGTATTATGTTGAATCTATAGGTTGCATTGGGTAGTATGCATACTATAATGATGTTAATTCTTCCAGTCTATGAGCACATTATATACTTCCACTTATTTGAATCTTCCTCAGTTTCATTCTACAGTGTCCTACAGTTTTGTGCGTACATGTCTTTTACTTGATTGGTTATTTTATTTCTAGGTACCTTATTCTCTGTTGCAACAGTAAATGGGATAATTTTCTTAGTTTCTCTTTCTGATAATACAGTACTGGTTTATAAAAATGCCATCAATTTCTGAGTATTGATTTTTCTATCCTGTTGCTTTGCTAAATTTATTTATTAGGTCTAGTGGTTTTTTTTGTGGAGCCTATAGGGTTTTCTATGTATAATATAATGTCAGTGAATAATGACAATAATGCTTTTAGATTTTCTCCATTCTATGTGATGTTTCCTATAGGTTTTCTATACATAGTTTCTGTGTGTGTGTGTGTCGCGGGGGGGGGGGGGACTCCACCCATAGAGCTTCCCTACCATTTGGATGAGAATAAATCTACCAAGACATGATGTGCTTGAGGAGGAATGGTGACCAATCTCTCAGAGGAGAAGGGTCCTGAATATCTCCTTCTCTTCCTGTTTATTAATTTCAGCTCACACAGAGATACATAGTATGCATGTAAAGCTCATGTATACTATGTAAATGTAAATATGTATACATGTAAATGTCCAAAGCTCTGCAGTCATGAAAAACTGACATCATTTACAGATAATACTTGAAGAAACATGGAGATTGTCTCTGGTCAGTGTTGGCTTTAGCACAAGTGTCTGATTCATACCAACAGGGTAGAGCAAGCCTCAACAGGTCTTTATAATGTTGAAATATGATTTCTCTCTTCCCAGTTTTTGAGAATGTTTTAAAAATTTTATTTATTTATTTTTAGAGAGAGGGGAAGAGAGGGAGAAAGAGAGGGAGAGATGCATCAATGTGTGGTTTGCTCTCATGTGACCCAGCTGGAGACCTGGCCCACAACCCAGGCATGTGTCCCAACTGAGAATCAAACTGGCGACATTTTGCTTGGCAGTCTGGCACTCAATCCACTGAGCCATGCCTGCCAGGGAATTTTTTTTAAGATTTTATTTATCACTTTTTGAGAGTTTTTATCATGAGTCTGGATTTTATCAAATGCTATTTCTGCATCTATGGATATAACCAGCTGATTTTATCTTTTATTTTATTTATATGATGTGTCACATTTGTTGATTTGTGAATATTCTTTCAACCTTGCACCTGGCATAAATCCACTTGATAACAGTGTGAGATATTTATCATGTGTTGATGAATCCACATTTCTAATATTTGTTGAATATTTTGGTATCTATGTTTATCAAATATATTTTTTTGTTTTGCCCTATTTTTTCTTTCTTGCGCATTTTTTAAGATTGAATTATCTTTATTTAATATTAGCTCAACAAATGATACATACAATACAGTCAAAATTAATATTCCAATTTGGCTAGGTGCTATTAATTGGAGAAATCTTAAAACTTTCTGGTGCTCAGTCACCGTTCCCAGGAGTATGGTTATGACTTTTTTAGGTAAATACTACATTTCTGTTTTTGTATTTTTTATTTTTGGTCAGGTACAGTTGTCTCCATTCCCACCCCTCCACCACCAGTCTCCTCCACCCCACTCACCACCATCACCTATCTTCAATTCTTCCTCTTTTTTGCTTTGTCTATAGGTCATTTGTGCATGTTTCTTGATGACCCTTCTCTTTCTTTCCTTGCTATATCCCTGCCTACTCCCCTTTGGTTTCTTGTGTCTTTATCTGGTTTTGGAATTAGAATGCTACTGGTATAACAAAAAGAATATGGAAGTCATTGTCCCTCTTCAATTTTTAGAATAGGTTGGGAAGGATATGTGTTTGTTCTTTTTTAAACTATTGGTAAAATGCACCTGCAAAGCCATCTGTCCCAGGGTTGTTTTTTTTAATTTTATTTATTTTATTTTTAAGAGAAGAGAAAGGAAGAGAAAGAGAGAAAAATATCATTTTCAGAGAGAAACATTGATCAGCTACCTCTTCTATGCCCCCAAACAAGGACCTATCTAAAACCCAGGCTTGTGTCCTAACTGGGAACCAAACAGGCAACCTTTCCATTTGTAGGATGATGCCCAAACCACTGAGCCACACCATGTAGTGACTGTCCAGGACTTTTGTTTGATGGGAATTTTGTTATTGTTGTTCTTGTTCTATTACAATTGTCCCAATCTCCCCCCATTGCTCACCCTTCCAGCAGTCAATCCTCATCCTGATGTCCTTGACCATAGGTTATTTACACTTGTTCTTTAACTAAAAACTCCCCTTCTTTCCTCCTGCATCCTCCTCCTTGCTCCCCTCTCATCCTTGTCAGTTTGTTCCTTGTTTCCATGCCTCTGGCTGTATTTTGCTTTTTTTAAAATTAGGTTCCTGTTATAGGTAAGGCCATGTGGTATTTGTGTTTTGCCATCTGGCTTATTTTCACTTAGCATAACTCTGAAGTTCCATTCATGCTGTCATGAAAGGTAGAGGTTCCTTCTTTCTTTCTGCTGTGTGGTATTCCATTGTGTAAATATACCACTTTTTTGATCCACTCATTTACAGATGGGCACTTACGCTGTGTCCAGAACTTGGCTATTATAAATAATGCTGCTATGAATGGAGGGGTGCATAGATTATTTTGACTTAGTGATTCAAGATTCTGGGGGTATAATCCCAGCAGTGAAATCACTGGGTCAAAAGGCAGTTTAATTTTTAGTTTCTGAGAAATTCCATACTGTTTGCTACAGTGGCTTCATAACTCTGCATTCCCATCAATAGTGCACTAGTGTTGTCTTTTCTCTGCATCCTCTCCAGAACTTTTTTGTTGACTTATTAATGCTGGCCATTATAACCAGTGTGAGGTGGTATCTCATTGTGGTTTTAATTTGCATCTCTCTGGTGGCTAGTGATGCTGAATATCCTTTCATATGTCTCTGAGCCCTCCAATGTCCTCCCTTAAGAAGTGTTTGTTCAGGTCCTTTGCCCATTATTAATTGGATTGTTTTTGTTTCTGATGTTGATTTATTTGAGTTCTTTGTATGTTTTGGAGATCCAACCCTTGTCTGAGATATCATTGATAAATATGTTTTCCCACATCATTAGTTCCCTTTTCATTTTTATGATTTTTTAGCTGTGCAGAAGCTTTTTACTTTGATGTAGTCCCATTTATTTATTCTTTCCTTTATTCTCTTGCCTTAGAGGATACATCAGCAAAAATATTGTTGTGTGGATATTGGAAGTTTTACCTTCTAAGATTTCCTCTAAAAATCTCATGGTGTCATGGCTTATACTTAAATCTTTAATCCATTTTCAGTATATTCCATGTGTACTTTCTAGTTGACTATCCAATTTCATCTTTTTTTTTTTTGCATGTACCTGTCCAGATTTCATACCAGCAGTTGTTAAAGTGGCTTTTTTACTCCATTTCATGTTTCTGCCCCATTTGTCATATTAATTGAACAGAGAGACATGGGTTTATTTATGGGCTTTCTACAGTGTTCCACTGATCAAAGTGTGTGTTTTTATGTCAGTATCAGATTGTTTTGATTATAGGGAACTTGCACTATGGTTTGATATCAGGTATTGTGATCTCTCCTATTTTGTTCTTCTTTCTCAAAATTGCTGTGGTTATTTGAGGTTATTTATGGCTCCATATATATTTTTGAAAGGGATGTTCTATATTGGTAAAATAAATGACTGTCATTTTATCAGGGATTGCAGTGAATCTATAATTTACTTTAAGTAGTATGAACATTTTGATGATGTTAATTCTTCCAAGCCATGAACACAGTTTAGGCTTTCTTTTTATCTTCCTTCATTTTTTTTTTCTTCAGTATTATGTAGTTTTTTGAGTACAGGTCTTTTACCTGCTTGGTTAGGTTTATTCCTAGGTCATTTTTTTTCTTTTTGTTATAGCAAATAGATTTTTTCTCCTGAGTTCTTTTTCTGAAATTTCATTGTTGGTGTACTAAAATGCCTGTGATTTCTGAATGTTGACTTTGTTTCCTGCTGTCTTGCCAAATTCACTTTTTAGGTTGACTAGTTTTTTTGGTGGAGTCTGTAGGTTTTTCTATGTACACTATCATGTCCTCTGCAAACAGTGACACTTTACTTTCCCCTCTCTAATTTGGATAATTTTTATTTCTTTTTCTTGTCTGATCACTGATGCTAGAACTTCCAATACTATATTGAATAGAAGTGGTGTGAAAGTGGACCACCTTGTTTAGTTCCTAATCTTAGTAGCAAAGTTTTAGTTTTGCCCATTGAGTATGATGGTTGGATGTAGGTTTCTCACATACAGCCTTTATTATGTTGAGGCATGCTCCCTCTACTCCCACTTTGCTAAGTGTTTTTATCAGAAATGGGTACAGTAATTTATCAAATGCATTTTCAGCATCTATTGATATAATCGTATGACTGTTTTCTTCCTGTTGTTGTTGTGATGTATACATTTATTGATTTGCAGATATTGTACCATCCTTGCATCCCTGGGATGAAGCTCAATTGATCATAGTGTATGACCTTTATAATGTATTGTTGGATGTGGTTGCCAATATTTTGTTGAAGATTTTAGCACGTATGTTCATCACCAATATTGGCTTGTAGTTTTCTTTCTCCATTGTTTCTATATCTGGTTTTGGAATTAGAATGATGCTGGCCAATAAAAATAGTTCAGGAGTCTTCCATCTTCTTGGATTTTTTTTTTTTAAAATAGCCTGAGAAGGATAGTATAGCTCTTCCTTAAATATTTTGTAAAATTCCTTGTGAAACTGTCCTGCCAGAGCTTTTATATGAGGTGTGTTGTTGTTGTTGTTGTGGTTGTTGTTGTTGTTGTTGTTTTTAGGTTTGGGTTTATTTCCATTTGTTTGCCTTTAAGTCATACCATGTCTTTTTTTTTTCCACCTTTCTTTCTCGTCGTTCAAGTACAATTGTCTTAATTACCCTTCCATGACTCCCTCCCACCTCAGCCAACCTACCTTGCCTCATTTGATCCTGCTCCCTTTAGTTTTGTCCATGGTTTTTCATATACTTTCCTGAAATCCCTTCCCCTTTCAGCCCATTATCCACCCCCAACTCCCATCTGGCTATTGTCAGCTTGCTTTTAATTTCAATGTTTCTGGCTTTCATTTTGCTTACTTATTTGTTTTGTTGGATTAGGTTCAACTTAGTGAAATCATATGGTATTTGTCTTTCACCGCCTGGCCTTATTTCACTTAGCATAATGCTCTCCATATACACCCATGCTGCTGTGAAGGGTAGGAGCTCCTTCTTGCCTTCTGCTGCATAGTATCCCATTGTGTAAATGTACCATAGTTTTTTGATTCATTCATTATTGATGGGAACTTATGTTACTTCCAGCACTTGGCTATAGTAAATTGTGCTGCTATGAACATTGGGGTGCATAAATTCTCTTGGATTATTGTTTCAGGGTTCTTAGTGTATAATCTGAGCAGTGAAATAGCCAGGTAAAAAAAGCCATTTTTAGTTTTCTTGAGGAAATTCTATACCATTTTCCATAATGTTTATACCAGTCTGCATTCACATCAACAGTGCACTAAGGCTCCATTTTCTCCACATGCTCTCCAACACTTGTTTCTGATTTTCTTTTTTATAATGGCATTCTCACTGCATATAAATTTAAGCCCTTTGTAAGTCCTCCTGGAGAAGTCTCTGTTCAAGTCCTCTGCCTATTTTTTTTTTTTTAATTGGGTTCATTGTCTTTTCTACAGTGGACGTCATGTGAATCTTTGTATAGTTTGGAGCTCAAACAGTTGTCTGAGGTATCATTGGCAATATTACTCTTCCATATAGTTGGTTCTATTTTTCATTGTAATGCTCTTTTCTTTTGTTGTGAAGAAGCTTTTTATTTTGATGAGATTCAATTTGTTATTCTTTCTTTTATTTCCCTTGCTTTTGGGGACATAATCAGTGAAAGTATGCTGTATGGAATATCTGAGATTTTCATGCCTCTATTCTCCTCTAGGACTTGTATGATTTAATGAGTTACATTTTAGTTCTTTTACCCACCTGATATTTATTTTTTGTGTATGGGGCAAATTGGTGATCAAGTTTCATTTTTGGGGGGGGGGGGGGCGGGGTGTAGCTGACCAGCTCTCAACAACCATTTTACTGAAGAGGGTATTTTTACTCCATTTTTTATGCTTTGCCCCTTTCTCAAATATTACTTAACCATAGAGATTTGGGTTCATTTCTGGTTCTCTATTCTATCCATTGTTCTATGTGTCTCTTCATATGCCAGTACCAGGCTGTTTTGATTACAAGAGCCTTGCAATACAGTTTAATATCAGCATTGTGATCCCCTCTACTTTGTTCTTCTTTCTCAGTATCGCTGGAGCTCTTCAGGGTCACTTATGTTCCATTTAATTTTTTGAATGTTTGTTTTATAGTTGTGAAATATGATATTGGTACTTTAATAGGCATTTGCAATTGAATCTATAAATTCCTTTGGATTGTATGTAAATTTTAATCATGTTAATCCTTCCAATCCATGAACATGTACAGCCTACCATTTGTCTCTTCCTTAATTTCTTTCTTCACTCTTCAGTAGTTTTTCTGAGGACAGGCCTTTTACCTCCTTAGTTGGATTTATTCCTAAGTACTTTATTTTTCTTGTTGATATACCAAACTGAATATTTTTTCCTGATTTCTGTTTCTGATTATTTCATTGTTGGTGTACAAAAATGCCTTTGAGTTCTGAATATTGACTTTTGTATCCTGCTGTTTTTGCCAATTCACTCATTATGTAGAGTAGTTTTTCGGTGGAGTGTATAAGATTTTCTCTATACAGTATCATGACATCTGTAAACAATGACAGTTTTGCTTCCTGCTTTCCAGTTTGGATGCCTTTTATTTCTTTTTCTTGTCTAATTGCTGTGGCAGGACTTCAAATACTCTGGTGAATAGAAGTGGTTTGAAAGCAGATATCTTTGTCTTGTTCCTTACATCAGTGGGAAAGCTTTTAGTTTTGCCCACTGAATTTGTTACTGGATGCTGCATTTCTCTCATTTATGGTTTTTTACTAGGTTGCTCCCTTTACTCCCACTTTGCTGAGTGTTTTTATCATAAATGTGTGCTGTACCTTATCAAATGTTTTTTCTGCATCTATTGATAGGATCATGTGATTTTTGTCTTTGCTTTTGTTTAATGTGATATGTTACATTTATTAATTAGCAATATTGCACCGTTGTTACATCCCTGGGATGAATACCATTTGATCATGGTTATTGAACTTTTTAATGTATTGTTGGGTGTGGTAGGCCAATATTTTGTTGACAATTTTATGTTTATCAGTCATATTGGCCTATACATTTCTTACTTTGCTGTGTCTTTATCTGGTTTTGGGATAAGGATGATTCTGGCTTCATACAAAGAGTTGGGAGTCCTCCATCTTATTTTACTTTTTGGAATAGACTGTGGAGGATAGGTGTTAGCTGCTGCTTAAGTATTCTGTAAAATTCTCCTCTGATCCATTCTGTCCAGGCCTTTTTTTATCTTGGGAGGTTTTTTTTTATTATTACTGCTTCATTTTGTCAGTTGTTATTGATCTGTTTATGGCTTTCTGCTTCTTCTTCATTCAGTTTGGAAGATTATGTTTTTCTTGAAATTTGTCCATTTCATAAAGGTTTTCTAATTTCTTCACATATAGTTCTTTATTATAATTTATTAAAATCCCTTGTATCTCTGTGGTGTCCATTGTAATCGCTCCTCTCTCATTTCTGATTGTATTATTTGGATACTCTCTCTTTTCTTCTTGATAAGCCTGCTTCAAGGGTTGTCAATTTTGTTTATCTTTTCAAAATACCACCTGTTGTGTTTATTTATCCTTTGGATGCTCTTTTAGCTTTTATGTTATTTAATTTTTCTCTTGGTCATTCTTTCTTTCTGATTTCTGTGGGCTGTCTTTGGTTCCTCCACATAAAATTGGCTTGTCAATTTTGTTTATCTTTCAAAGAACCACCTGTTGTATTTATTAATCCTTTGGATGCTCTTTTAGCTTTTATGTTATTTAATTTTGCTCTTTGTCATTTCTTTCTTTCTGATTCTGTGGGCTGTCTTTGTGTTCCTCCTGTTTTATAGATGTAGGGTTAAATTGTTTATTTGAATTTTTTTTTCTTTTTCAGATAGGGCTGTATCATTTTAAACTTCCCTCTGAGGATTGCTTCACTGTCTCATACTTTCCAGACTCTAGTGTGTTCACAGAATTTTCTTTTGTTTACAGAAACTTTTTTATTTCTCCCTGGATCTTTTTGTTTACCTTTTCATTGTTTAATACCACACTATTCAGTCTCCATGCATTTTAATGTTTTTGAGTGTGTCCCTTGTGGTTGTTTTCTAGGTTCAAGAATGTCGTTGGAGAAAATGCTTGATGTAATTTAATTTGTTTTTAATTTGTTGAGGCTTGCTTTGTATCATGTCTTGTGGTATATCTTTGAAAATTATAATGTGCTTTTGAAAAGAATGTGTATTTTGTTCTGTTGGGATGAAAATTTATATATATCAATTAAGTCCTTTTGATCTAGTGTGTCATTCAGTGATACAATATCCTTGATGAAAGGATATTTTGATGAAAGATCTATCCATTGTTGACAGTGGTGTGTTAAGATCCCCTACTATAGGTGTTTTGCTGTCTGTAACTTTCCTGAAATCTTCCCTCATTTTCCTTACATATTTGGGTGTTCCTATGTTGGATGCATGTATGTTTATATTCTTTATGTCTTCTTGACCTCTTTTTAAAGTCCAGCAAGACTTTCTTTACATATGTAAATGCTCTACTCTTGGGTGCATATATTTTTTATAAGTGTTTTATCCTCTTGTACATTGATACCTTTAGTATTATGCAGTGACCTTCTTTGTCTCTCCCTATAACCATTGTTTTGAAGTCTATTTTGTCAGGTATAAGTATTACTACTCTAACTTTCTGTTGCAGTGTTCCATTTTGTGTGGAATATTTTTTGTCTATATCATTACTCCCAGCCTGTGAAAATTGTTTGTTTTGATGTGTGTCTCTTTTAAAGAGAACATAATTATGGGTTTTATTTCTTATCCATTCAGCTACCTTATGTCTTTTGATCAGAGCATTTAATCCATTTTCATTTAAGATTACTATAGCTAATTATTTATTGCCATTTTTATTGTACTTATGTTTTCTCTCAATTTTTCTTCTTAAGGAAGGCCCTTTAACACTTCTTGTAATTCTGGTTTGTCAGTAATAAAGTCTTTTAGCATTTCTTTGTCTGAGAAGCTCTTTATTTTGCCTTCAGTTTTAAGTGATAGTCCTGCTGGATAACATAGTCTTGGTTTCAATTACTTGTTTTTCATTACTTTGAATGCTTCATGCCAATCCCATCTGCCTGAAGTTTCTGTTGAGACATCAGCTGGAAGTCTAATGTGAGCTCCCTTGTAGGTAACTGTTTCTTGCTGCCTTTGATATTCGTTTTTTTCTTTACACTTTTCCATTTTAATTATGATGTGTCTTGGTGTTGGTCCTTGGGTTCTTCTTGATTGGGAATTCCTGTGCTTCCCAAATTTCTATGACTTTTTCTTCACCACGTTAGGGGAGTTTTCTAACATTACTTTTCAAACATGTTTGTATCCCTTGCTCACTCTTTCTGCTTCTTTTATCCTTATGGGGTTCATATTGCTATGTTTCATGTTGTCCCAAATTTTCCTTCAACTATCCTCATTTTTTTTAAGTATTTATCACTTTGTTGCTCTGACTGGGTGTTTTCTCTAAATTGTCTTCCAATAGCTAATTTGATCCTCTGCTTTATCCAGCCTGCTTTTCATTTTTTCTAGTGTAGTATTCATTTCAGATAGTGTATTCTTTGTTTCTGACTAATTCTTATTCATGGTTTCTATGTCCTTTTTCATGTTGATATAGTTCCATCAAGTTCATTATAATTCTTATTACATTTCTAGTAGTTCACACTAAGTTCACTGAGCATCCTTATAACTAATAGTTTAAACTGCATACCTGAAAAATTGCTTACCTTCATTTCATTTAGATATTTTTGGATAATCTTTTTCTTCTTTGACTTAGGGATTGTTTTTCTAATTTTCAATGTCCCTTTGTGCTTGTTTCTATGTATTATATACAGTTGCTTGATTTTCAGGCTTCATGAGGTAGCCTTATGTAGTTGTGTCTATAGGACCCAGTGGTTCAGTCCCCTTGATCTCCAAAGCTGGATGGTCTAAGAAATGTCCCTTACATAGATTATTTTGGTTGTGTTTGTTTGTAATTGCTTCTTGATTTCGTTGGCCCATTCATGGGTATGATTTCCCCTCTGTCTGACAGAGAGACTAAACCTTGACCACATTATGTGAGGTGTTGTACAGGTGCTGAAAGAACAAGAAAAAATCAGAAAAAAAAACACAAAAAAAGAAACAGAGCAAAAAGAAATACAACCCAACAAAATCAACAAAAAAGAAAAAAAAATTAATAATAAAAATAGGGACTAAAAACATATGAGAAGAAAGAAAATAAACAATAAAAAAGAAGAAAATGGACAAAGGGAAAAGGAAAAGAAAGAAGAAAATAAGGAATAGAAAGAAAGAACAATATATTGAAAAGGAAGAAAATAATAGATAAATTTAGAGAGCATTATGCTAAGTGAAATAAACCAGATGGTGAAAGAGAAATACCGTATTGTCTCACCTTTAAGTGGAACATAATCAATAAAACAAATAAGCAGGGCTGTGAACCAAAGTGTCGCAGGTTCGATTCCCAGGGTACATGCCTGGGTTGCAGGCCATGACCCCCAGCAACTGCACATTGATGTTCTCTCTCTCTCTTTCTCTCCCTCCCTTCCCTCTCTAAAGATAAACAAATAAATAAAAATTAAAAAAGAAAGAAACAAATAACAAGCAAAATATAACCAGAGACAGTGAAATTAAAAACAAAGGACAGTTACAAGAGGGGAGGTGGGAGAGAACAAAGTGGGGATAATGGGAGGGGTTTTCAGGAACATGTATAAAGGACACATGGACAACTAAAGGGGGATAGGAATGAGGGTGGGAGGTGGGAATGGCTGGGATTGGGATAAGTGATAGTGGGAAAATGGATGCAGCTATACTTCAAGAACATAAAAAATAATAAAAAAAATAGATGAGCCTAAATAGTACATATTGTTCTATAGGTTCATATTAACCTAGCCTAATGTGAGTAGTGTTTATACAGCATTCCTGAAGAATACTTATATACTCTTCAAATTCTTCTTTGAATAAATAAGTTGAATAAAAAATAGATGACGATTAAACCCTTGTCTGAGGTATCATTGGCAAATATGTTTTCACATATGGTTGGTTCTCTTTTTATTTAATAGTGTTTTCTTTAGCCATGCAGGAGCTTTTTATTTTGATGAGATCCCATTTGTTTATTCTTCCTTTATGTCCCTTGCTCTAGGGAACATATCAGTAAAAATGTTGCTGCATGAAGTATCTGAGATTTCCTGCCTATGTTCTCCCTTTAGGACTTTAATAGTGTCACGGTTATATTTAAAGCTTTATCCACCTTTAATTTATTTTTGTGTATGGTGGTAAGTTGGTGCTCAAGTTGCATTTTTTGGCAATTAGCTGTCCAGCTCTCCCAACACCATTTGTTGAAGGAGCTATTTCTACCCCATTCATGTTGTTGTCCCTTTGTCAAATATTAATTGACTGTAAATCTTGGGTTATTTCTGGGCTCCCTGTTCTGTTCCATTTGTCCATGTGCCTGTTTTTATTCCAGTACCTGGTTGTTTGATTATAGTGGCCTTGTAATACAGTTTAGTATTGGCTATTGTGATCTCTCCTACTTTACTCTTTTTTTTCTCAAAATTTCAGCAGCTACTTGGGGTTGTTTATAGTTCCATATAAATTTTTGAAGTATTTGTTCTATGTGAAATATGCCATTGGTACTTTAATAGGCATTGTATTGAATCTGTAAATTACTTTGGGTAGTATGGCATTTTGAAGATGTTCATTCTTCTGAAACATATTTGCCAATGATACCTGAGACAAGGGTTTAATCTCCAAAGTATATAAAGAACTACACAACTCCACTCTAAGAAGACAAGCAAGCCAATTAAAAAAAATGGGCAAAGAACTTGAACAGACACTTCTCCAAGGAGGACACACAGAGGATCTGGAGACATGTGAAAAGCTGCTCAATATCGCTAGCTATCAGAAAGATGCATTAAAACCACAATGAGATACCACTTCACACCACTCAGAATGGCCATCATAAACAAAGCAACAAACAGCAAGTGTTGGAGAGGTCGTGGAGAAAAGAAGACTCTAGTGCACTGTTGGTGGGACTGCAGAGTGGTACAACCACTATGTAAAACAGTATGGAATTTTCTCAAAAAACTAAAAATGGATCTGTCTTTTGACCCTGCAATTCCACTGCTAGGATTACATCCTAAGAAGCCTGAAACACCAATGCAAAAGAACCTATGCACCCCAATGTTCATAGCAGCACAATTTACAATAGCCAAGTGCTAGAAGTAACCTAGGTGCCCATCAGTAAATGAATGGATAAAAAACTATGGTACACTTACACAATGAAATTCTATGCAGCAGAAAGAAAGAAGGAGCTCCTACCCTCTGCGACAGCATGGATGGAACTGGAAAACATTATGCTATGCAAAATAAGCCAGGCAGTGAAAGACAAATACTATTTGATCTCACCTTTAACAGGAACCTAAACTACAAAACAAACAAACAAACAAGCAAAATATAACCTAAGACACTGAAGTAGAGAACAGGCTGACAGTGACCAGAGGGGAAAGGAGAGGGAATTTAAGGGGAGTTTCAGGGGAAAGGGGGAAGCGTTTACAGGAACAAGTATAAAGGGCACATGGACAAAAACTGGTATGGGGAATCGGAGGGAGATGGGGAGGGATGGGTGGATGGGGTGGGATGGGAGTAAAGGACAGAAAACTGTACTTGAACAATGATTAAAATAAAATTTTAAAAAATAGATGGAAACTAAAATATAGACAAAATAAAAATTAATAAAAAAGAAAAATTAATGAAATCAATAAAAAAGAACAAAGTGGAATTCACCTCAGCAGAGTTTAGTTCCTTCTTGCTGGCATCTTCTTTTGCATATTCCTCTGGTGTTGTCTAAGGTTGGTGGGTAGCAATGTCAGATGCTGTCTATGTCTGGCCTTTGGTAAACTATTCAAAGCTACAGACAATGCACAGGTTTTTGGTTGCCTCTGCTGGGATTGACTGCATGTGTTAAGGGCCAAGCTGTGCTCCAAGGCCAGTTTTTACCAGCACAAAGCTGATTCAGGCCTGCAAACTTCTCAAGGCATCATTAGATCTGCCTCTCCCTTCCTCTGCCTAATGGCTGATTGTCAGTCTTCGTCACTGAAATGGCTGTTTCTGAAAGGTCTTCAGGAAGAAGTGGCATATTTCTTATGAGGGAAAGGTATTATTCTGACATCAGGGAAGTTGGTTGGTGTATTTCCCTGCCCCAGAGCCACATATCTGAGTCTGTCCTAGATTATTTGCCTGAGATAAAGTAGAGTTGTTTTTTCTAATGTAAAAAGTTAAAGAAGAGACAAAGAGACAAAGAAGTACATTATATAGTGATAACTGAGCCAATCCAAGAAGTGGGTGTAACAACTATAGGTATCTACACATTCAACATAGAAACACCCAATTACCTTAATAGACATTAAGCTATGGTTAACAGTAATACATTAACAATTGGGGGACATTAATACCCCACTTACGTCAATGGATACATCAACCAGACAGAAAAAATAGTTAAGAAAATAATGGCCTTTTATGCCACATTACATAAAATTGACTTATAAAAATGTATAAAACATTTCAAACAAAAGCTGCAGATACACATTTTCTCAAGTGCACCTGGGACATTTTTAAGGATAGACCACATATCAGGCCATAAAACAAGCCTCAATAAATTCAAAAATATTGAAATCACGTAAAGAGTATCTTCTAACCACAAGGTCATGAAAATAGAAATCAACTATAGGAATAATACTTGATAAAACACAAATACATGGAAATTAAAAGGCATAGTGTGAATCAAAGGATCAAAGAGAAAATCCAGACAGAAATTAAAAAAAAAAACACTACCTTGAGACAGATGAAAATGAAAACACAACTTTACAAATGTATGGGTTTCAGCTAAAGCCTTTATTACAGGAAATGTCATAGCAATACAGGCCTACCACATGAAGCAGGAAAAATCTTAAACAAACAATTTAATTTCACATGTAAATTAACCAGAAAAAAATAAATAAAACCCAAAATAGATAGAATGAAAAACTAATAGAGAAGTAGAAATAAATGAAATAGAGACTAAAAGAACAATAAAATATCAATAAAACTAAAAGATGGTTCTTTGAAAGGATAAACAAATTTGACAAATGTCTAGCAAGACTCATCAAGAAAAAAATAGATGAGCCTAAATAAATAAAAAATAAATGAAAGAGATTGGATTGCAACCAACACCATGAAATACAAAAAGTTATTAAAGACTACCAGCTACAATTATGTCAACTAATTGGGTACTTTAGAAGAAACTGATACATTTCTAAAAACATACAACCTTCCAATATTAAACCAGAATAAAACAAAATTTGTAGAGATCAATTACTAGCAAGGGAAATGAAGTAGTAATAAAAATACTTTCAACAAAAAAAAGTGCAGGGCCAGACAGATGGTTCTCAAATAAAGTCTACCAAACAGTTTTTTTTTAAATATTTATTTATTTATTCGTTTGTTTATTTTTATTTATTTATTTTTAGAGGGAAGGGAGGGAGAAAGAGAGAGAGAGAAACATCAATGTGCGGTTGCTGGGGGTCATTGCCTGCAACCCAGGCATGTACCCTGACTGGGAATCGAACCTGTGACACTTTGGTTCGCAGCCCGCGCACAATCCACTGAGCTACACCAGCCAGGGCTCAGTTTTTTTAAAAAATTAATACTTAGCCATGAAAAAATATTCCAACTAATTGGAGAGAAAGGAATACTCCCAAACTTATTTCGTGTGGTCCAGTATTAGACTAATACTAAAACCACACAAACATGCTAAAAAAGAAAAAAATAGAGTCCAATATTCCTAATGAATATAGATGCAAAAATTCTCAATAAAATGCGAGCAATCCAAACTTAACAATATACTACAGATTTTACTCTAAGATTGTATATGCATTTTACACCAATGATGCAAGGATGTTTTGATCTGTAAAATAATGTGATTTATCACATCAACAAAACCAAGGATAAATATTGTATGATTATCTCAATAGATTCAATAAAAGCATTAGACATAATTCAATACGTATTTATGATAAAAACTCTCAAAAACCTAGGATAAAAGAAACTTACCTTAATATGTTGAGGCTGTATATGACAAGCCCACAGCTAACCTCATACTTAATGGTGAAAAGCTGAAAGCTTTTTATCTAAGATAAGTAACAAGACACAGACACTTATTCTCACTGTTATTATTCAATATAGCATTGGAAGTCCTAGTCATAGATATCAGAAAAGAACCAATTAATCCCTGGTCAGGTATCTCTGTTGTTTAGAGTGTCTTCCAAATTCACCAAGGTTGTGTGTTCAATTCTACATTAGGACACATACAAGAATTAACCAATGAATGAATAAATAACTAGAACAAGAAATTGATGTTTCTCTCTCTCCTTCTCTATTTCTTTCTCACTCTCTCCATTCTTCTTTCTCTAAAAACAATAAACTTTTTTAAATAAAAAGAAATAAAAGACATACAAGTGGAAAAGAAATAAAACTATCACTATTTACTCATATTATCATACTATATACTATACAGACATCATACTATATAGACTAAAAATTTGTAGAATTAATAAATTAATTTGGTAAAGGAGAAGTATACAGAATTAATACATGAGAATAAATTTTGATTTTCCACATTAGTAGCTAACAAACAGAAGGAGAAATTAAGAAAACCTTCTTATTTACAATTGTATCAAAAAGAATAAAATGCCAAGGAATAAATTTAACCAAAGTGGTAAGTGGCTTGCTGTAAAAATAAATAAATAAATAAATAAATAAAAATATACTGAAGACATAATTTTAAAAGGACACAAATGAATTAAAGGATATATTATGGTCGTGTGGGCCCACCCGCAAGGCCACCCCAGCTGCCACAGATGAGAGTAAGTCTACCAAGACACGATCTCCTTGGGGAAGAAAGGTGGCTGATCTTTGAAAGGAGAAGGGCCAGGAGCTTGTTCCTCATGGGCTTTTATTGGGTTCATTTACACAAGAATTCAGGTAAAGCTCATTAATCATTGCCAGGCAGTAAGGATCAAACAATGGATAACAAAGAACCCTAAGGGCCTATTTTGAGTCAGGGTAAGATAGCTAAAGAGCTGTAAAACTTTGAGGAACAAACTTACTTCTTCTTTGGACCCTTATCATTTAATTGAGAGCATTCTAAACAAAGCAGGTTTCACAGGATTTTACATATTCATTCTTAGGCCTGATCACCCAGGGAACTTGCCCTTTCCAGCACAGGGCTGCACCACCCTCTGTCATTGTTTCAGGCTTAGATGGAGCAAGGGAAGTAAGGCAGTCAAGAGATTAGGAGATTTCTCACAGACAATGAGGACTCAGGCTTTGTCAAAGCTGAGGGGCGAGGGTCCATCACGCCCTATTGCTGTGGCCCCCAAAGTCCTTCCTTGGGGGCCTCCCACATGATTGTGTCTGTCTTAGGTCATTCTCCCCTTGGAGAATCTTAGCCCTCCAATGCTTGGGGCTAACTGACCAAGCATTGGGGGCCAGGCAGGATGAAGTATAAAGGGAGCAGAACTGGTGCTCCTGCCAGGGAGATAAGCTTTTGTCTTCTTGGGGGCTTATGGTCCAAGGTCGCTCTGTCAGCCTTAGCCTTGGTGGGGGTTACAGCTTCTGAAACCAGGCATGGTGGTTCCCAACAGGCATGGTTAGGAAGGGTTAATATCACTAAGTTAAACATATTACCCAGATAAATCTATACAACAAAATCAATTCATATAGAAATTCCAATGGCATTCTTCTCAAACTATAACAATTAACCCTATAATTTATATGCAATAATATAATGCCACTAATAAAAAAAAAGCAATATTGAGAAAAAAGAGTTAGAGATAACCCACTTCTTGATTTCAAGCTCTCCTGCACAGCTATAATAATAATAATAATAATAAAAAAACAGTATTGAATCAGTGAGCTGGAGGACAAGTAGAAGAAAGTACCCAAAAAGAGCAAGAAAAGGAGAAAAGACTCAGAAAGAATGAAGAGGTGTTGAGGGAACTGCAGGGTACATGAAAGTAATAATATCTGCATAATAAAGGCACTGGAAGGAGAAGAAGAGCAAAGGGTAGAAAGCCTGTTTGAAAAAGTAATGATGGAAAGCTTCCTTAATTTGATGAGAAAAAAAGTCACACAACTCCAAGAAGTACAGAGGATACCAATCAAGAAGAACCCAAAGAGGACCACTCCAAGACACATTACAATTAAAATGACAAAATTCCAAGGCAAAGAGAGAATCATAGAGGCAGCTAGGGGGAAACAAGAAGTAACATACAAGGGAGCTCCAATAAGGCTAGCAGCTGCCTTCTAAATGGAAACACCACAAGGCAGAAGGGAATGGCAAGAAATTATTTAAAGTAATGAAAAACAAAGGCCTGCAACCAAGAATATTATGTCCAGCAAGGCTCTCAGTTAAAAGGGAAAGTAAAATAAAGAGTTTCCCAGTCAAAAAAGAATCAAAGGTTACACCTCCACCAAACCAGAACTTCACAATATGCTAAAGGGACTGCTTTAAGAAAAGACAGAAAAACAGTGACAGATGAACACAGGTACCAAAGAATCAAATGGCAATGAAAAACTACCTATCAGTAATAATCTTAAATGTGAATGGATTAAATGCTTCAATCAAAAGACATACAATAATTGAATGGAAAATAAATCATGACCTACACATATGCTGCCTACAAAAGACATACCTCAACACAAAAGAACTAAACAGACTGAAAATGAAAGTTTGGAAAGAAATGTTCCAAGAAACTGACAGAAAAAAAAGGCTGGGGTAGCAATACTTACATCAGACAAAATAGATTTCAAAACAAATGCCATAAAGGGACAGAAAAGGACACTTCATAATACTCAAGGGAGGAATCCATAAGAAGACATAATATTGTAAACATATATGCACCCAACGTAGGGTCACCCAAATATATAAGGAAAATCTTGGAGGACTTCAAGAAAGATTGACAGCAGCACAATTATAGTAGGGGATTTTAACACCCCACTGTCAAAAATGGGTGGATCTTTCAAACATAATATGGTGGCCCTGAACAATGTTCTAGATCAAATGGACTTAACTGATGTATATAGAGCCTTTCATCCCAAACAAGCAAAATACACATTCTTTTCAAATGCACATGGAACACTTTCAAAGATAGACCACATGACAAGACACAAAACAAGCCTCAACAAATTCAAGAAAATTGAAATCATCTCGAGCATTTTCTCCAACCATGAAAGACTGAAACTTGAAACCAAACTTAAGGAAAAAAAAAAAAAAAAACCCAAACACTGAAACTCATGGAGATTGAATGCCATGCTATTAAACAAAGAATGGGTTAAGAATGAGATCAAGGAAGAAATAAAAATGTTTCTGGGAAAATAAAAGAAAATGTACTCACAACAGCTTCAAATTTATGGGACACAGTGAAGGCAGTGCTGAGAGGGGAAATTCACTGCAATACAAGCCTACCTAAAAAACACAGAAACATTTAAAAGAAACAACCTAACCCTACATCTACATGAACTGGAGAAACAATAACAAAGACAGCCCAGAGCAAAGAAAAGGAAGGGGATAACCAAGATTAGATCAGAATTAAATGACATAGAAACTAAAATAAAACCCCTAAGGATGAATACATCCAGCAGCAGGTTCTTTGAAAAGAGAAATAAAAATGACAAGCCTTTAAACAGATTGTTTAAGAAAAAAATAGAGAGAACCAAAATAAACACAATCAGACATGAAAGAGAAGAGATTACATCCCATACCACAGAAATACAAAATATTGTAAGAAATTAATACAAAGAAATATATGCCAAGAAATTTAAAAATCCAGGTAAAATGAATAATTTCTACAAGAATGCAATCTTCCCAAAATGAATAAAGAAAAAGCAGAAAGCCTGAATAGACCAATAACAGCTTATGAAACTGAAGCAATAATCAGAAAACTCCCAACACAAAAATATCCTGGACTAGATGGTTTCATAGGGGCAATTTACAAATCATTTAAGGAAGAGCTTACTGCTATCTTTTAGAGACTACTGCTAATCATTCAAAATGATGGAAGACTTCCAATCTTTTTTATAGGGGGCAGCATCATCACTCTAATCCCAAAACCAGATAAAGACATAAGGAAGAAAGAAAACTGTAGGCCAATATCGCTGATAAAAACAGATGTTAAAATCTTCAACAAAATATTGGCAAACAGCATGCAGCAATACATTAAAAAGATTATACACCATGACCAAATGGGAATCATTCCAGGAATGCAAGGATGGTACAATTTTTGCAAATCAATAATTATAATACATCAAATATACAAAGCAAAAAACAAAAATCATTTGATCATATCAATAGATGGGGAAAAAGGATCTGATCAGGTACATCACCTATTTATGATAAAAACAGTCAGCCAAGTGGGTATAGATGAAGCATTTCTTAATGTAATAAAGGCCATAGAAGGGAGCCCTACAGCCAACATCATACTGAATGGGCAAAAAACTTTTTGGAATGGAAAAACTAAAAGCTTTTCATTAAGATCAGGAACAAGACAAGGATGTCTTCTTTCACAACTCCTATTCAACATAGTATTGGAAGTTTTAGCCACAGAAATCAGACAAGAAAAGGAAATAAAAGGCATCCAAATCAGAAAGGAGAAAACAAAATTGTCATTGTTTGCAGATGACATGGTAGTGTATATAGAAAGTTCTATAGACTCTGCAAAAAAAGTTAGTCTACCTAATAAATGAATTTGGTAAAACAGTGTAATGCAAAGTCAACTTTCAGAAATCACAGGCATTTTTGTACACCAACAATGAAATTTCAGAAAGAGAAATCATGAGAAAAAAAAATAACATTTGATATAGCAACATTGTGAAGCAGAATTCACCAAGCATTGGATTGTTCACCCACAAATAGGGAATGTGAGCAGGGTTTAGACCACCGTGGGACAGGTTAGTTTTACCCTACTGATGATGTATTGTTGCCATGGTAATCTCTCTCAGTAGGAGAGGAACTGCAGGTTCAGACATTTGGTGTATGTTCTTGGCTGAGGAGCCAATGAGGCAAAGCCATCATCTGTGGGATTATGACTGAACACCTCTAAGTCAGAATCTGGCCCAGATGGAACTATAGGGCAGTACCCCGGTGCCTCCATTGGGCTCAGATAGCCAGGAGCCAGGCAGTCCCCTAGGGGCCCCTCCCGCATGCCGATCTGGTCCTTGAGCGAGCTCCTCCACCGGGAAACTGGGCGTGGCCAGAAAGGAGGCCACCCCCTCCCCCCTCTCCCACCGCACCTTCCTGGGGAACCTGGTGCTTAAACAATTCCTAAACGACCTGCTTGTGGGTCAGTGTTTCCTACATAGCAGAACAGCTCCCTCCCTGCGATCTATTGAAAGTCAGCCCTCAACACAAGGGGTTGTTCTCTGTCTCCCTCTGGAGTGTTTTCCTCCGCGTCCTCCGTTCCACTCACCCCCAGCGGGCCAGGGGCTGGCTGGGCCACGCGGCAGCTAGGGTAAGGGACAAGAGGAGGGGGTTTGGAGGGGAACCTCAGCGCCGCGGAGGCGTCCCTCCACACCGACAGCACTGAGACTCCAGCGCGAGTCCCGTGCTGTTGCGGTGGCTTCACGGCCTCCCTTCCCCACTTCCCACGCTTGGACCCCTGCGGGCTGGGATGGGGGACACCAGGGAGTGGCGGGGATACAGCGGGCGGGCGGCAGTGTCCTCGGCCCATGAGCGAGGGGTGGGCCGCGGGTGCGGGGCACTCATCTCCGTCTCTAGGTCGCACGTGCACCTCCTCCCCTTCCTTTTCTTTCTCCAGTCACCTCGGCAAGGGTCGACCAGCACTCGCGCTACATCCATGGGGCGCAGCGCAGAGAGTCCAGGAGCTAGCCCGGCGGGACACAAAACGTAGTCTTTGGGCCCGGACTGCTGGGGTCGACCAGCTGGCCCACCTCCTGGCGCAACTGTGTATTGTGTGTGCACATGGGGAGGGTAGGCCATTAATGAGAACGCGATTTATTTTTATTTTTTTTATTCTCAGTTTTTAAATTTTAGTTTTATTATATTTTTCTTTATTTTTACTCTTAGTATTATTACTATTACAAATAACTGTTTTTTCTCCTTTTGGGTGTACAACATGGACACTGGACAGTCACCTTGCTTCCCACGAGATCACCTGAGAGTCCGTTGGTTACAATTTTGTGCCTCTACCCCCTCGCGCCCCCCCTGCCCCCGAACCTTCTCCAATAACACCAGCAATCGCGCCAGTACGGACAACGTTGGGACCACACTCATTACCGTTTCTGTCACTGTCTATTGTTCAGGGAGGTTGGTCGCTGGCTGCGGCTGCGGCTCTGGCACCAGCACCACACCAAAGCTATTCCAGTTGAGTTTCTCTGCACTGGCGGGCACAGAGGACGTGTGCTTGTCTTCGCAGAGATGTCCCGATCGCTCCTGTGCGTGATCTCTCCCTGAGTCCATGCAACATCCGTTAGTTGGCACAGGAGGAGTCCATTCTGGGCGCGGCAGAGGTGCCGGTTCCGGTCCCGGCGTCCCGAGGTCCTGGGGTCGTTCCGATGGAAGGAGGAGGAAGAGAGGACAGGCGATTGCCCAGTCTCCCGAGGGAGTCCCCTTACGCTGCCGTGACTCCAGACGAGGCCCAGCTCCCGACCCGCGAAGAGGGCTTCAGGAACCAGTGATGGAAGAAGAGGGCTCACCAGCTACCCCAGTGGGTCAGCCGCGGGATGGGGCTGGGGATGGGGTTTGGGAGTGGGGAAGGGGGAGAGGTGGACCCGCAGGGAGAAAGTGGCCTACAGGCTCCTGGATGCACACCTTTCAGAAGGTCGCCGGTTCCATTCCCGGTCTGGGCACATGCCTGAGTTGTGGCCCAGGTCCCCAGGATGGGGGGTGCCCGAGAGGCAACATGTTTCTCTCCCTCTCTGTCTCCCTCCCTTCTCCCCACTCTGTCAAAATGGATAGATACAGTGTGTGTGTGTGTGTATGTGTATGTACATAGACATAGAGGTATGCCTGTGTGCCTGCCTGCGCATACACATGCACACCCACCCACCCACTCCTTGTGCACACACGTAAGAATCTACCACAGCTGCATATCTGCCAACTATCTCGTGAAATAATAACGAGGAAAATGAGGCCACAAAGTTTCAACCGACATGATTCAACTGATAATCAGTGAGAGTACCAGATACTACATATTACTGGTTTATTGCTATTGTTTTCCCTCCCAAACGGAAAGCGCAGCAGTGTGTGTGTGTGGGGGAGGGGGGGTATATCCTTAAATTTGTCTGATTCTCTGTGTGCTGTGTTCAACATGTTTAGGTGATCGACATCACCATGAAAGTAAGAAAACTTCATTGTCAGAAGGATCGGAAACTCTTTGATGGTAGGTGGAGGTGTGTGCCGCTGACCAACTTCAGGAAGAAAACCAGAAACACTACGTTTTCCTAGTGTGGCTCGGGCAATACATTGGTATTGAAGCATGAAGGGGTGCCGCTGTGGACCTCTCTCCTAGCAGGTGATGAAACCATCGTGGCCTGTCACAGGTCTCCTTATGCTTTATCATCCAGCCGGTGAAGAAAACAGATGCTTTCTTTACATTCTCTGACACTTTCCTGCTGCCTTTTTCCATACGTGCCCTTGTTGCATAGTGACAGGAGAGAGATCAAGAAGACGCTATTAGTTTTTTAAACAAACAAACAAATACAAACCTGGGCTGGTGTGGCTCAGTGCATTAAGCGCCAGCCTGCAAAGAACAGGTCACCCGGTCGATTCCCAGTCAGGGCACATGCCAGAGTTGCGGGCCAGGTTCCCAGGTAGGGCATACAAAAGGCAACCACACATGGATGTTTCCCTCCCTCCCACCCCCCCTTCCCTTCTCTCTAGAAATCAGTTAATCAATCAATCAATCAATAAAATCTTTCAAAAAAAAACGGGATCATGACTTAGGAATCACATTACGCTCCACTCCCCCTTCCCCACACAACCCTCACAGCAAACCTCTCCCCCTTCCTTCCGAGTTACCATCTGTGGGGTTCTTTCACGTCTTTTCAACTTCCTCCTTTGCATGGTGAGGAGGAGGCAAGTGAAATCGTCAGTGAGTGTGTGAAGTGAGACTGAGGATTTCCTGTGGAAACTGACAGGTTCTCTTAGGCTCCCCTGAGGAATAAATGCCAAATGAGCCACAAAGTTAGGCAGTATAATGCTTTTTATTGGAATTTGGGCTCCGGGGCAAGATTCTCTGGTCCACAGAAAGGGGGGCTAGAGAAGCTGCGCCAGAGCAGGGAAAAGGCGGGGGAATTATTTTGGGTTGGGTCTCTGTGGGGGCTGGGGATTGGTTCCCTGTGAACAAATCTGTAATATATCATTGGTGGTTCCTGGTTTGACGTGAGCCATTACTTCCGGCTTATAGTTCAGCCACCATCTTGATTGTAGTCCAGCCACTATGACTGATTGTAGTTGGGCTCCCTTTTGTCCTATCCCACCCATCCTGACAGAAACCAGGTGGGTGGAGGGAGGACAGCTCCATCCACCTATCCCTCCGGTGCTTGGAGCACAGTGTTGCTGCAGGAGCATGTCTGCTGGTCCCCTGACCCAGGGTTCTGGAGTCCCATCACCCCAATCCAGGACTCCCCGGGCCCTGCTCCCTCTGCTCCTCACCACCCCGAGCTGGGACTAGGGCATCTAAGGCCATGGAGAGCTACAGTCTACCGTCACCCTGCCCCTGCACTCTACCCGGGCCCTCACCAACCCCCACCCCCGCCTCGCGCCCCGCCCCAAGCCCCACCCAGGATTCTGAAATGGCGGAGGGAGGGCTGTCTCTCCTGGGCTGGGAAATGGCGGGGGTGGGGGCGCGGGGGAGCGGAGGACAGGGATTCTTTTTCTCCCTGGGACCTGCCCGGCTGGTTTCTCCAACACCCTCTTCCCCGTCCCCTCCCCAACTCCCTGGAGTTTGGAAGCTGTGGCTGTGGCCTAAGGAAGGGGGAAGTCGGAGGAGCAGAGGCTCTGAAATCCAACCAGAGAGCTTTCTGCAGTTCAATGACACCGTTGAGTGAGGTCCTTGGGAAACGAATCGCCCTGACCTTCCAAGCGGCCCAGGGGGCCAGACGTCTGTGGATGAGAGGAGACCTGCTCTGGGACTGCCCTCCCATTTCCCTCTGGGGCTGAGGAAGGGGGTGGGGTAGCGGCCACGGTGAGGCTCAAGGGACTGCCTGCGGGGGCGCAGCTGGCTCTGGGAATGTCTCTGGTTTCCACTGAGGGGCCGCTCGCCAGGGGGGCGGGAGCTAAACTCAGCTCTCATCTTGCTTCAGAAAAGGCCTGGAGGCTGAACCCGCCCAGGTTCTTGAGATTTTCTGATCCACGAACCGTTCTGCATCCTCTCTCGTCCCGCCCCAACTTTCTGCAGGTATGACCGCACGTTCTGTTTGTCCATAGAAAAAAAACAGACCCTAGAACGAGCCCTGCCCGCCCTCCCCACCCCCGCACGGGACGACCCATTCTTTCACTGCAGGAAGTCCAGTCAGTTTCGATTTCAGTCCGATCGTTTGCATAAACACGACAGGAAGAGCGATGGATTGTATACTAGGTGACGTTTTCACGATTCTTTCATTTTTCTCCTCCCCGGCCTTCCCCACCCCCTGCCATGACTATCTATCTAGTCCTTTTATCTCCCTCACCCCACCCAAACAGGCCTTCTCCAAGCCATTTGGCTGGAACAGGACAGGCGCATGGGGTAGGGAGAGACAGATCTTTGCCTCCACATTGCTTATACCAGTATACAGCGCGGATTTGCTTCGAGAAACAGATTGTGTTCATGTTTGACAAACAGGCGATTCAAGATGAGTGATACTTTTACACACACACGTGTGCACACACACAGAGTGGTAGAGGCCATGCTCATCTGCGGTGTATCGATGACGTCCCATGATGAATTTCTGTCTATGCAGATCTTGCGCAGACCTCTGGCAACCTTCACTCAGAGGGAGTCAGATGTCCTCTCCAGATGTGAACCCTTCCCGAGAGGTCCCTCCTCTCTTTCTGCAAATGCATGAGAGGGAAATGAGGACTACTTATCAACGACAGAACCTGAAACGACACAGTTGGTGGCAGAGCCCAGTGTGATGCGGTGGGGTCGACCACCGAATTCCTTTTCCTGCTCCGCATTTCCAGAGGATGACTCACGTGACCAAAGAAGCCAGATAGGAACTCATCGGATATCTAGAACACCTACTTAAAGAACAAAAATGTGTGCGTCCCCTCAGAACACACTTTTCGTGTCTTTCTGGGACAGAGCTTCCTGTGTACTTTAAGCCCATGATGCAGGCCTCACTGGTTCCAAAACTTCTCTTTCATTGTACTTTTTTTTTTCCTTAAGATTTTACTGTATTTATTTTTAGACAGAGGGGAAGGAAGGGAGGAAGAGAGGGAGAGAAACATCAATGTGTGGTTGCCTTTCATGCACCCCAAACTGGGGACCTGGCCTGCAACCCAGGCACGTGCCCTGCCAAGGAATCCAGCTGGTGATCCTTTGGTTCTCAGGCCGGTGCTCAATCCACTGAGCCACACCAGCAAGGGCTCATTGTACTTTTTAACCAAATGGCAGACACCGATTTTTCTGGAACCAAGACTTTCTCTTGGGACATAACTCAACTGTGTCACCCACTCCCACCTACCACCACCACCGTCAGCACCCCTACCTTGAAAAAGGGTTCGTAGGGTGAATGTCATGAAGCAGATAGGCATATGAACTGACAGAGAAAAGCTCCCTTCACATCATGACATGCCCGAAGATTCAATATCAGGAGAGAATCTCAAAAACAGCAAGAGAAAAAGAGAATGACCTACGGAAGACTTTCCCACGAGGCTGTCTATTGGCCGATTTTGCAAAAGAAAGCTTGCGGGCAAGAAGGGACCGGAGACAAGTATTCAAAGCCATGAAAAGCTGGGAGAGAAGTATTCAAAGCCATGAAAGGCCAGGACCCACACACGAGATGACTCTATCCGGCAAAGCTATCCTTCAGGATGGAAGGGCACATAGAGTGCATCCTACATAAGGTCAGGTGAAAGGAGACCATCATCACCGAGACCTCACTGGATGAAATGTTCAAGGGACTGATCTAGGAAAGACAAGATGACCAATAATACGAACAGTAAAATGAGAACAAACTCACCACTGTCGACCACAGAACCTAAAATATAAACAAAAACAAATTAAGCAAACAACTAGAACGGGAACATGATCACAGATGTGGATATCACACAGAGGGTGACCACTGGGGAGAGGGATGGAGCAGAAGTGGAGTGGGGGCAAGGTACAGGGAAGAAAAAGGATATATGGTAGGTTAGGGGAAAAAAATAGATAGGGGAAGGTTAAGAAGAGCATAGGAAAGGGAGAAGCCCAAGAACTTCTATGTAGGACCCATGGACATGACCCAAAGGGAGGTGGGATGGGGGGGATTTCAGGGCAGAGGGAAATAAAGAGGAGAAAAAAGGAAATGGGATGAACGTAACAGCACCATCAATGACATATATTTCAGAAAACAGAAAAGTTTCCTTCACTATCGGCATAATGATGTTTAAGGGAGGAAAGGAAGGGCAAATGAGCCCTGGCTGTTACATCTTGGTGGGTGGAGCACCAGCAGGCGAACCTGAGGGTCGAAGGTTTGATTCCCGGGTCTGGGCACGTATATATTCCTGGGTGTGGCAGGCCTGATCCTCGGTCGACAGCGTGTAAGTTTCTCAGATGCCTAGGGTCTGAGAACAGTGAAAATCTTCATTAGTCTTTGTGGACACCTTTTTCCAGGGTGGATAGAAGCTTATCCTACTGAAATGGAAAAATTCTCAGAGACAGAGAAAGCTTTACTGAGGGAAATAATCCCTCCGTTTGGCCTCTCTGGCAGTATCCAGATGGATCACGGACCTGCTTTTATTAAAAAAATAAAAATAAATAAATGACAGGAGGTTAGTCAATTTTAGGAATCAAGTGGAGACCACACAGCATGGAGACCTCAGGCTTCTGGGAAGCAGAGAGGATGAATCACCTTAAAAAATGCATACACACATACATACCTACATATACATATATAAATGTTTCTGTATTTCTATATTTATAGGATATAAATATGTATCCTGTCTATTTATAGGGTAAGGGTGGCTCCTTGAAGTGGGATTTTGTTGAGTCCCCTATGACATTGTGTACAGCTGGCAGTTTCAGGTCACCATTGGGGTAAGAAATAGGTCTATAAATAGAAACTGCAGGTAAAGAATGTGGAGGGCATTGAAGTCAGACCTTAGCTGTGATGAATGACTTCACCTGTATATGAGACTTTCCTCCCACAGGTTTGCTGCATTCCTTCCTTGGAGCCTGTAGACAAGGTGCTCCTCTAGATTTGTGTGACAGCATATCCAGAAAGCCAACAAGGAATAAAGTGGACTGGACCTGTGGACATACTCCTCACCACCCCCACTATGGTGAAACTGGCAGAAATAAAACCTTGGGCTCGTCACACTGGAATAGAGGAAGCAGTGGAGGAAGATCTGAAAGTCGTCTTTGGAAAACAGTTACTAATGTTCTTTTCTTGACCTCGTGTTTCACCCCTTGTCATGGACGACATATTCCTTTCAGACGAGATGAAAATATTTGGGTCTACTGAGCAAAAACAGCTCTTAATGTTTCTGGCTTTGGCTTTGTGGGAAGAACTTATGTGGAACAAATTTTCACTTTGTGTCTTCTGGGTATCTGGACTCCTTTGGAAAGCCTTAGAAATTATACTGTGTTGAAGCATATCAAAAAGAAAATGACCTACTCTGATCTTTGTCATTGGGGACCGGCGATGACTATCAAGGACAGGGAAATGTTTTCCTTAGAGGTTTCTTGTGGACCCCAGCTGGAGAGTGTGCAAATTTTTTAAAAATATATTTTATTGATTGTGCTATTACAGTTGTCCCATTACCCCCCCCCTTTATTCCCTTCCATCCTGCACACCCTTTCCCACCCACATGCCCCCCCCCTTGGTTCATGTCCACGTGTCTTAAGTTCTTTGGCTTCTACATTTCCCATACTCTTCTTGCCCTCCCCCTATCTGTTTTCTACCTATCATCTATGCTACTTATTCTCTGTACCTTTTCCCCCACTCTCCTCCTCCCACTCCCCTGTTGCTAACCCTCCATGTGTTCTCCATTTCTGTGGGTCTGTTCCTGTTCCAGTTGTTTGCTTAGTTTCTTTTTGTTTTTGTTTTAGGTGTGGTTATTAATAATTGTGAGTTTGCTGTCATTTTACTATCCATGTTTTTTATCTTCTTTTTCTTAGATAAGTCCCTTTAACATTTCATACAATAAGGGCTTGGTGATGATGAACTCCTTTAACTCGACCTTATCTGCAAAGCACTTTATCTGCCCTTCCATGCTAAATGAAAGCTTTGCTGGATAGAGCAATATGGGATGCAGGTCCTTGTCTTTCATGACTTGGAATACTTCTTTCTAGCCCCTTCTTGCCTGTAAGGTCTCCTTTGAGAAATCAGCTGACAGCCTTATGGCAACACCTTTGTAGGCAACTGTCTCCTTGTCTCTTGCTGCTTCTAGGATTCTCTCCTTCATTTTTACATTGGCTAGTGTAATTATGATGTGCCTTGGTGTGTTCCTTCCTGGGTCCAAGTTCTTTGGGCTTCTCTGAGCTTCCTGGACTTCCTGAAAGTCTATTTCCTTTGCCAGAATGGAGAAGTTCTCCTTTATTATTTGTTCAAATAAGTTTTCCACTTGTTGCTCTTCCTATCCTCCTTCTGGTACCCCTATAATTGGGGATGTTGGATCGTTTAAAGATGTCCTGGAGGTTCCTAAGCCTCTCCTCATTTTTTTGAATTCTTATTTCTTCATTTTTTTTCTGGTTGTATGTTTATTTTTTTCCTTCTTTCTGGTCCACTCCATTGATGTGAGACCCAGCTTTCATTCCATCACTATTGGTTCCCTGTGCATTTTTCTTCATTTCACTTATTGTAGCTTTCATTTGTTCATCTGATTTGCGACCAAAATCAACCAATTCTGTGAGCATCCTGATCACCAGTGCTTTGAACTGTGCATCTGACAGGTTGGCTATCTCTTCGTCGCTTCAAAAAAAACTGACTCTGGGGCTTTCAAATCTGTTTGAGCCATCTTTCCTGCCCCCCTTTGGCCTGGTTGCACCTGTTACATATGCAGGGAGGAGCCTTAGGTGTTCACCAAGGTAGAGCACCCCAGTCGCTGGGTTGGGATGGTGTATGTGAGGAAGGGGTCCAAGAGGGAACAATGGCGCTTGCTCTGCTCTCCGTGGGACCTCAGTCCCTTCAGCTGCTTCCCCCAAGCAAACTGGGCTCCTCTCATGTCAATTCCCATGTGGGTGGGCTTGTGCATGCTGTGGGACACTCCAAGGACCTGTCCTGTGAGGCTGGGAGTCTCTCCCTGCACCTCAATCCCCACAGGTGTCTTCAATCAGTGCCCCAAGGCTCTATTTCCCAGCCCTGTGATCCTGGGTTGCATGCAGTACCTTACTTCACTGCCTCGCTGCTTCTGCTGGTTGCCACCCCTTGGCTGGGGTCTTCCAGCTGCCACTTGCATGTTCAAGGTCCACCCGCTGCTGTCTTGCATGCCCCAGATGCCTCGCGCACCTCGTCCCAACTCTCTCTACTCTGCACTGCCACTCGAGCCTGGCTGCCTGACTCCACCCTTCCTACTGGTCTAGATGAATGCATCTATTTTAATTTCTTGGTTGTCCAACTTCCATTAAGATCAATTTTCTGTCAGTTTCGGTTGTTATTCTGTTTCTAAATTGTTGTTGTCTCTATCTTGGTTGTGTGAGGAGGTACAGTGTATCTGCCTATGCCTCCATCTTGGCCAAAAGTCCTGACTTTCAATTTATCATTCTTCTAAGCGTAAAGCACCCTTGCATTCAAGTCATTCAATTCCATCACGGTGGTGAGTAATGTGCACTTGTTTTGATGTTACTTTGGGTCACCTGTCAGGTATTGAACAGCAAAACCAATCCTCTTTCCTGAGTCATCATTTCAGATTTGTTCCTCCCTAAAATGGGCTGTCTTCCTGAAATATATAAGTCTTTGTCACTTTTCTAAAGCTGAAATCTCCCTCATGAGAGAATCAAAAGTCAACTTAAAGTAAAACAATAAACAAACAGTCTCTTCATTTAAAATCAAGAAGATTCTTGGTGTGTGTGTGTGTGTGTGTGTGTGTGTGTGTGTGTTGTTCCTGTGCCCTGTCTCCACACTGGGGACAAGTGACATTCACCATATTCTTTCTCTTTGTGTCAGGTGAAGATCAAGCCTCAGAGCTTAAAGGGAATATTGTTCATCCAGACTTTAGAGGCCTCTCAGTTTTGGGGTGGGTGTAGGACCACAGGCAGCCAAATGAAATCTCCATATTTCTCTTCTTATTTCTATAATCAGATGGACTTCCATTATTTTTCAAAGTTCAGAGGGGTACTCAGATTTGGTAACATGTGGAAAAATCCATCAACTATTTATTTTATGTGAAAGGGTCATGATGGGAAGTTTTGAAACCATACAGAGCAAGAAAGCACTGATACTTTAAAAAATGTGGGTGAGTCTGGAAAACCTTGTTCTTCATGAGATGTGCCCAGTCATCAAAGATGATAGGAAGTACATTTCCTTTCTTATGAAATAGCCAGGAAAGTCAAAACCTGAATGGAGACAGCAGCAGATTGGGTAGTCTGAAGTTGGGGGCTGTGGAGAGAGTGGTGGTGTGTGGTGTGGGGCGGGGCAAGATGGGTTACTCTGAGGTGAGAGAGGAGGAGGAGGAGGAGAAGAAGAGGAAGAAAGTAAGGAAAAGAGAACATCTAAGGAGCTACTTAGTTAATGATATTGGATATGGGTATTATTCTGAGTGTTTTATTGCTGTTGTTGTTTTATTTATTCCCTTTCCCCTGAACACATGAAAAATAGGCTGTGTGGAGTTAAACAAGGATGAGCTGCCACACCACTACTGGTACTTGGCAGAAAATAAAAATGAAGGCAGAGGGAGGAATGGGAAGAAACAATTTATTTACCTGCAGGTCACCAGGCATCAGTATTCTGAAAGTGGTGTGGCCTCACTTTTCGTGTATATGAAATAAATTCATATTTATGACACTTCTATGTGTTATTTCTAAATGGTATGCACAAATGTCAACAATGACAATTGCTCTTATGAGCATGTACCACAAACCTCTAAACTACCTTCCACTCATGGCTATGCATGGCACGCTCTCATCTCCCTTCCTTCCCTATGCCCTTTCCCTGCTTGTTTCCATCCTCAGCCCTCCACATCTCCTGCCACTTTCAGCCCAGCCACGGGGTTGACTTTTTTTTACTGTGGAATTTATAAGACTGGTCTCCTGTCAGGGGGGACTGACTACCAGGTTGCATACTGAGCCCTCCAGGTTGGACACACAGCCAGCCACTCAGCAGTTAGGTTTCCTCACATACAGTGCAGCAGAAGGGGTCCTTGGAAACTTTATTGTCTCCCTTCTTCTCTCTTCCTTCCCCTCTCTCTTGTCTGCCCTTTCTCCCTTCCTTTTCTGTTCCAAAGCCCCTGGGACTGAGATGTTCACCAAGTCAAGGAAGGACTCCTCCCCAACATTTCTATAGTGCCAACATAAGGCCATCTGGTGAACTTGGAAAGGTCGCACACAGCTCCTACCCAGGGCAACCGGTTCCCAAGCAAATTTAGAAATTTCCTTGAAGGAAAGCTCTCCCTTCTCTGCATCAGCTAGGGTCCAGTGGGAACCCTTTCTGGTAGGGAAACTTGCCTGGGGTCTTTGTTTTGTAGTCACCAAGCCACCGCCAAACATCCCTGAAAGATAGTAATAGAAAAGGTAATCACTGCAATTATAATTCATCTTTTATAAAAAAAGATTTTATTTATTTATTTTTAGAGAGGGAAGGCAGGGAGAGAGAGAGAGAGAAGCATCAATGTGCAGTTGCTGGGGGTCATGGCCTGTAACCCAGGCATGTACCCTGACTGGGAATCAAATCTGCGACACTTCATCTTTTTTTTTTTAATAAAGAGAAGTATAAATTTGTAATGTCATAAGTTTGTATGGTAGCAAGAAGTGAACAGACTGGGATGATTGCATTGTAAGCAAGGTAAATGTTGAATAGCTGTGCTGTACATTTGAAAGTAACAGACTGTTGTATACCAAGTGAACTTAGAGGAAATTATAAAAAACAGTGTTAACATTTATTCCCTGTGACCAGACTCTGCACAATGCCTCAGCTTTCCTTTCCTGTCCACCTTTGCAAAAGCATTACTTGCCAGTGTACAGTCTTTAGGTGAGGAAATTGGCAAGGAGGGGACTGACCGGTCATCTGGTTGGGCCAGGTGCTGTGGCAACAATTCTATGTCCGGGCCCAGTCATCTGGAGGATCTTGGTGCCCAGAGTCCCCCATTGTGACACCAATAGCTGTGGATGGCAGATGCCAGAGACTGCAGCTCCTGGGCTGCTGGTTCCATGACCTGGTCCTTTGAAAAAATCAGACTTCTGTAAAAACTCCACAGGGCTGTTGTCTCTCACCCACAGCCTCTCTCTAAATGTCACAAGGTATTGACCAGGGGCTGTCCTACCCCCACCCTCCCACCCCCAGCCTGCTTTCTTCCAAGAAACACAACCTGTTGTTCAAGCTTTCAGAAAGGAGACCTCAGTGTAGAGTGTGGTTTCCTGATGAGTTCGGTGTCCTGGAGAAGCCACTGTGTCTCTCCAGGCTTCACCGGAGGCCCTATGTCCACAGTGTGGATGGTACCAGAAACTTGTTTAAAAAGACATCAATCGTCGTGTGTCTATGATGTCAGGTGGAGGATGATACCTGTGAGCTAGTGTTGCATGTGTTTGATAAAGAAAACCTCAGACGTGGCAAAGTTACAAGCAAGGGTGAGATGGACCTCAAAATACCACCTGATACAGGCTTGAGTTGTGAGCTGTGTGGTCTTTGACAATGTGCACCACTTGGGCTACATTTTCACCTCTTTGCCTTTTGAGGGGGGAAGGGGGCAGAATTCAGGAAATTAATGCATTGTCCAACATGCCCTCTCACCTTCTGTAGCTCCCATCACACTGAGGATCAGACCCTGTGCCTCCCATGAGCCTGGAAGCTGGGTGGTCTGCACAGTGACTTCTAGTGGACCCTGCCTCCTGATACAAACATCTTTATTTTGACACTCCATCTCGACCGACCGGTTTCCCCCTAAACACAATACAGACCATGTGATCTGAACATTGATGCCAATTTCCATAAAAAGTAATGTCACTTTCCATTTATTGACTTCTTGGAGTTCTCTTCCTTTTCCTCTAGTCTTATTTAAAACTTTCTCTCTCTCAATTCTGGTACTATCATCTGTGTCATAGAGCCTTGCGTGGTGTCCTCCTCTGCTTAGAACGAGACACGGTGCCTCCTGTGGGCTTACGTGTTTGGTGGTCCCCACGATGTCTCCGGGTAAATCCCACCTACTGATATGAACATAGTTGTGTCACTGAGGAGGGAGGGGCTGCAGACCGGACAAAGCTGGACTTGGAACATCCTTTTCAGGCAGTGGCTGAGACAGAAAACTAGCTGGGTGACACAGACTGGGAATAAATTTCCTGGAGTTTCCAACATGAGGCCCAAGCTTCAGGGTGAGGCACGAGTCATTTCCTGTCCTAATAAAAAACACTTTTGAGCCCTAGAGTGTCCATTCTGAGGGAGGCAAATGTCCCGAGGACAACAATTTGTGAATCCGTGTCTCTGATTTTCTTCTTTTCTAAAGAGTTCATCTACCTACGGTGATTTGGAGGGGAAGCAGCGGGGAGGAAAGACAGATCCATGTGTGGTTGACTCACACACCGGCCACTAGGGACCTGGCCCACCCACCACTGAGGCTTTTGCCCTCACGGAGGACAGAACCTGTGACCCTTGTTTCCCAGGCAGGTGCTCGATCCACCCAGCTGCACCATCAGCCAGGGATGATGATCTTCTCTTCTCTTTCCTTTTCTCTTTGGTCTCCCATGGTGTTGACTGGGATGACATTGGTTCATGAAATGACAGACATTTTAAAATGAATCTCATTAAATGAAGTCACACATAAGAAGGTCACTGTACAGACCTCCTGATAATAAAACAAAAGACCCATAGAAGGTTTTCCAGTGTCCAACACAGAATGAATGAACTGCACTCTGCATCAACTGCTCATGGCCCAAAATGTCAGATCTCTTTTACCCTGTGGATCCCATCCTTGTTATAGTTTTTTCTTCTGTTTTCCTTTTGCATGGGGTTGGGATTTAGAACACAGTGGTGGAAGAGAGTGTCATGAGGATCCCAGGAGAGTGTGACCCTAGTATGTTTTTTTACAGCTTTGCCCCCATATCCAGGGTGATGGCACCCTCGTATGGAAAGATGAACAGATGGTCTGCCCTCTCTGTGCTGTCCTAGTCCATGAAAGGCAGTATGGTGTCTGAGAAAGCAGAGGGGAGGTTTTCACCCTGGGCTTGGTGGGACCGGGAATGAGTGCACAGGCATGAAATCTACCGCTCTGTCATGTCAAGCAAGTCCTGCACTAGATGGTTTCATAGGGGCAATTTACAAATCATTTAAGGAAGAGCTTACCGCTATCTTTTAGAGACTATTACTAATCATTCAAAATAATGGAAGACTTCCAAGCTCTTTTTTAGGGGTCAGCATCATTCCAATCCCAAAACCAGATAAAGACATAAGAAAGAAAGTAAACTATAGGCCAATATCGCTGATAAAAACAGATGCTAAAATCTTCAACAAAATATTGGCAAACATACATTAAAAAGATTGTACACCATGACCAAGTAAGATTCATTCCAGAGATGTAAAGATGGTGCAATATTTGCAAATCAATAATTGTAATACATCAAATATACAAAGCAAAAACCAAAAATTGTATCAATAGATAGGGAAAAAGTATCTGATCAGGTTCATCACCCATTTATGATAAAGACAGTCAGCAAAGTGGGAATAGAAGAAGCATTTCTTAACATTATAAAAGCCATATAAGGGAGCCCTACAGCCAACATCATACTGAATGGGCAAAAAACTAAAAGCTTTTCCATTAAGATCAGGAACAAGATAAGGATGTCTTCTTTCACTACTCCTATTCAACATAGTATTGGAAGTTTTAGCCACAGCAATCAGACAAGAAAAGGAAATAAAAGGCATCCAAATCAGAAAGGAGGAAACAAAATTGTCATTGTTTGCAGATGACATGGTAGTGTATATAGAAAATCCTATAGACTCCGCAAAAAAAAAAAAAAAACCACACAAAAAAACAAAAACAAAACCAAAACTACTCGACCTAATAAATGAATTTGGCAAGAGAGTGTAATGCAAAGTCAACACTCAGAAATCACAGGCATTTTTGTACACCAACAATGAAATTTCAGAAAGAGAAATCGAGAAAAAATCACATTTGATATAGCAACATGAAAAATAAAGTACTTACGTATAAACTTAAACAAGGAGGTAAAAGATCTGTACTCACAAAGCTACACAACATTGAAGAAAGAAATTAAGAAACACACAAAAAATTAAAGCATCTACCATGTTATGGCTTGGAAGAACTAACATCATCAAAGTGTTCGTAACATCCAAAATGATTTATAGATTTGATACAATCTCTATTAACATATCAATGACATATTTCACAGATATAAAACAAACATTTCAAAAATTATGTGGAACCATAAATGACCTGAGTAGCCTAAGCAATTTTGAGAAAGAAGAACAAAGTAGGAGGGGTCACAACATCTGATTTCAAATCATAATACAAGGCCGCTATAATCAAAACAGCCTGGTACTGGCATAAGAACAGACAGATAGACCAATGGAAGAGGATCCAGAGCCCAGAAATATATTCAAGTCTCTATGGTTAATTAATATTTGACAAAGGGGACAGAAGTATAAAATCAAGTAAAAATAACCTCTTCAACAAATGGTGTTGGGAGATCTGGACAGCTACATGCAAAAAAAATGAAACTTAATAACCAACTTTGAACATACACAAAAATAAATTCAAGGTGGATAAAAGAGTTAAATATAACTTGTGATACTATAAGAGTCCTAGAGGAGAACATAGGCTGGAAAACCTCAGATATTCCAAGCAGCAATTTTTTCACTGATATGTCCCCTGGATCAAGGGATATAAAGGAAATAATAAACAAATGGGATCACATCAAAATAAAAAGCTTCCACACAGCCAAAGAAAACAACATTAAAATGAAAACAGAACCAGCTCTATGGGAAAACGTATTTGCCAATGATACTTTGGACAAGGGTTTGGTCTCCAAAATGTATGTAAAACTCACATAACTCCGCTCCTGGAAGACAAACAGGCCAATTAAAAAATGGGTAAAGTACTTAAACACTTATTCAAGGAGGACATACAGAGGGACCAGAGACATATCAAGGGAACTCAGTAGCACTGGCCATCAGAAAGATGCAAGTTAACACCACAATGAGATATCACTTCACACTGGTCAGCATGGCCATCATAAACAAAGCAACAAACACCAAGTGTTGGGGAGGATGTGGATAAAAGGGAACTCTGATGCACTCTTTTTGGGAATGCAGACTGGTGTAGCCACTGTGGAAAACAGCATGGAATTTCCTCAGAAAACTAAAAATGGAACTGCCTTTTGACTCTGCAATTCCACTGCTGGGATTTTATCATAAGGACCCTGAAACACCAATCCAAAATAACCTATGCACCCCAATGTTCATAGCACAATTTATAATAGCCAAGTGCTGGAATAAACCTAAGTTCCCATCAGTAAATGAATGGATCAAAAACCTATGGCACACTTACACTATGGTATACTATGCAGCAGAGAGAAGGAAGGAACTCCTATTCTTTGCAATGGCATGGATGGAAGTGGAGAACATTATACTAAGTGAAATAAGCCATGCAGTGAAAGTTCAACGCTATATGATCTTACCTGTATGTGAAACCTAGTCAACAAAACAAAGAAAGCAAAATATAACCAGAGAAATTCAAATTAGGAACAAACTAACAGTAACTGGAAGGGAAGAGGGAGGGGATAATCAGGCAAAACAGGGAAGGGTTTTCAGGAATAACTATAAAGGAGACAGGGACTAATCCAAGTGGGGGTGGGATCATGGGTAGGAGTTGGGGCTTACTGGGTAGGGTGGAGTGGGTGGATAAGAAATTGAAAAACTGGGTTGGGAGAAAAGATGGCAGCTTTACTCTAGGCAGCACATTTCTTGGCTTCTGTGAAGAGGAGGGAAACTCGCGGATCAGTGGAGAAACAGAGCAAGTGGCCTAGATTACCGAATCATTTTTGAAAGCAGGACATCAAAAATTATTGCGATCATTGAAAAACCAGATGGTAAAGAGTCTGCTTCAGGACAAAAGGGACCCAGGGATCAGCGCGGGGACCAGGGGGTTGCAGTCCCCAGGCCTGGTGCTCCCAGGCGAGGGGAGTCGCTGCTCCCTCCCCCAAATATGGGGGTTGAGCAACACCAGGGGAGAACTTGTTGCTTGAAGGCACGGAAAGGCCAGTTGGACCGGGGGGGAAAAATCACCCAGGGTCTGTGAACACCCACCCAGAGCCGTGGGAGAAGTGAGTGCCTCCAGCCGGCACGACCAGAGGCAGCTTGGAAGAGCGCCCGCACCCCTAGCCCGGTGGGACTGGATTGGTGGAAAACCCAGACAATGCAACCCGGATCCAGGAAAGGGTGTGGGTGTTCTCAGGTTTCTGGAGCCTACAGTGCTGAACTGTGGAAGCTCGTGCCCCACCAGGAATCCTGACTCTCACACTGTGATCCCGGAAGGGACACGGCAGTGCGCTCCTAGAGCCTGAAACTCAAAAATTTCCAGCCAGCCCGACCAGGGGCAGCCTGGAAATGCACCTGCACCCCTAGCCCGGTGGGAGTGTGGATCGGTGGAAAGCCCAGACATCGCAACCCAGAAACCCACACCCATCCAGGAAAGGGTGTGGGCATTCTCAGGTTTCTGGAGCCTGCGGTGCTGAACTGTAGAAGCGCGCGCCCATCGCCCATCAGGAATCCTGATTCTCATGCTGTGAACCCAGAAGGGACGCAGCGCTTAGGGCATTCCTAGAGCCCAAAACTCAAAAATTTGGTGGATGGGCACACCCTTTTATGATTCCCAGAGAGGGCACAGTGAATCTCAAAACATTGCCGGTGCCTCCTGAGATCATAGAACTGGAACCCTGCAGGGAACCCAGAGCCCAGAAGAATGCCTGTGTTAGCTCCAGAAAGTGAGTGTGCTCCGGAGCGCCCAGGGTACCTGAGAGACTTACTGAGATTTGGCAGGGAAGAGTGATAAGCATTTCAAAGGTCCCTCAGCCAGCTGAAGCCAGCAAGATCAGAAAAACTGGTCTGGCCAGTTAGAAACCAACAAGAGGTTTTTTTTTTTTTTTCCTTTGTTTTGTTTTGTTTTGTTTGGTTTGGTTTGGTTTGGTTTTTGTGGCTGTTGTTGGTTGATTGATTTTATCTTGTGTTTTAAGTGAAAAATTTTATTTTTCAATTCTTATTATTTTTATATCTCTCAACCCCTTATGTTTCTCTTCCATTCATCCTAATATTATTATTTCCACTCCAAATTTATCTCTCCTGCATTCCACCTTCTGCTTTTTTTTTTGATTTTGCAAGTTATTGTATTTGTATTATAAATAATAAATAAATTTGTATTATATTTTTCTCACTTTTGCGACATTTTTATTTTAATAGTACTTTGGTATTCTTTTTCTTTCTGTACAATCTTCTTTTCTTGGCTGGTTATACTGTCATTTGATAGGTTCCCCCCTGGTATATCAGTCACAGTGTGTTGATAATTTACTATCCTTCATCTGCGTTGCATTAATACACCTCTCAAGGTCCTATACTCTTTATTCTTGTTATCTAGATCTCATTGATTCTGCCACAAGTCTGCCACTTTACTATTACTGTTAATAAGACTTAGTTCATACAATTGTAAATACAACTCAATACCCCTACCTGATCTCAGCCCACTTTGCAATTTCCTGAACTATACTATTGTGGGGGTTATCTCTATTCTTTTACACACTACAGGAGTAGTGTGTAACTACTACTACACAGATTTGTGTATACTAATCTTTATTCCAACCCTACCATAGAATCTGACCCCCCACAGCCTCACAGCTTTCTAGATTCAACTAACAATCCTTTTGTCCCCAATAAAAGTCTTACTTCTTTCCATCCTTTCTAAAAAGTGGATAGTGGGGTGGAAGGTCACGGTTAACATTATAAGGAGCCAAAGGATAACCCATCTCTTCTCTACTGGCAGCTAATGTAAATATAATAGAATACTGTCTTGCTGTCTTAAACCATTTTGCCTTACTCCTCCAACTGATCACAAAGAAGAGTAGGGGGAAGTTGGGAACACCAGGATACACGAAGGAGACTGCACCACTGAATCTCATAAGTATTCTACCACAGAAGTTCACACCATAATTACAGGGAACCAGACAGATCAATTTAAGAAACAGAGGCTAACAAGAAGAAAACCACGAACAATGAGAAAACAAAGAAACACTCCCCAATTGAAAGGGAAATGAGGAAGCCTCAGGAAAAATGCTAAATGAAATAGAGGCAACTCAACTATTAGATAGTGAGTTCAAAACAATGATTATCAGGAAGTTCAATGAACTCACAATGAGCTATCAGAAACTAGAGGGAAGCTACAACAATCTCACTGCAAACTATACAAACATGGAAAAGGAAATAGAAACTCTCAACAAGGGCCGAGAGGAAATGAAGAATACAATTTCTGAACTAAAGAATACAGTAGAGGAATGAAAAGCAGGATTGATGAAGCAGAAGATCGGATTAGTGAGCTAGAGGACAAAGTAGAAAACAATAACCAGAAAGAGCAAGAAAAGGAAAAGAGGCTCAGAAAAAATGAAGAGGGATTCAGAGAAATGCAAGACAATATGAAATGTAATAATATCTGTATAATAGGGATACCAGAAGGAGAAGAAGAAGAGCAAAGGGATAGACAACCTAGTTGAACAAGTAATGAAGGAGAACTTCCCTAATTTGATGAGAGAAAAAGTCACACAAATCCAGGAAACACAGAGAGTCCCAATCAAGAGGAACCCAAAGAGGCCCACCTCAAGACACATCATAATTTAAATGGCAAAATTTCAAGACAAAGAGAATCTTAAAGGCAGCAAGGGAGAAACAGGAAGTTACATACAAGAGAGCCCCAATAAGGCTAACAGCTGACTTCTCAATGGAAACACTTCAAGCCAGAAGAGAATGGCCTGAAATACTCCAAGTAATGAGAACCAGAGGTCTGCAACCAATGCTACTTTATCCAGCAAGGCTCTCAATCAAGAAAAAAGGACACATAAGAAGCTTCCCAGACAAAAGAAGTCTAAAAGAATACACCTCCACCAAAGCAGCTCTGCAAGAAATTCTAAAGGGACTGCTTTAAGGAAGGGAAGGACAAGAGAGAGAGAGAGAGAGGAACACATGTACATAAAAGAAAATGAATAAATACCTAGCCCTGGCTGGCATAGCTCAGTGGATTGAGCGCGGGCTGGGAACCAAAGTGTCCCAGGTTCGATTCCCAGCCAGGGTACATTCCTGGGTTGCAGGCCATAACCCCCAGCAACCGCACATTGATGTTTCTCTCTCTCCCTCCCTTCCTTCTCTCTCTAAAAATAAATAAATAAAATCTTTAAAAAAAACAAAAAAAAAACCAAAAACAATGCAACCTTAAAAATATAACACTTAAAAAAAAAAGAAAATGAATAAATACCTATCAATAATAACCTCCAACATAAATGGATTAAATGCTCCAATCAAAAGACATAGAATAGTTGAATGGATAAGAAAAAATGACCCACATATATGCTGTCTACAAGAGACCCACCTCAGGATAAAAGACCTGCACAGGCTGAAAGTGAAGGGTGGGAAACAAATCTTCCAAGCAAATGGACAGGAAAAAAGCTGGGGTAACAATACTCATATCAGAAAAAATAGACTTCCAAAAAAGGTCCATAAAGAGAGACCCAGAAGGTCATTTCATAATACTCAAGGGAAGAATCCACCAAGAAGACATAAATATTATATGCACCCAACATAGGAGCACCCAAATACATAAAGAGAATCTCAGAGGACTTCAAGAAAGATATGGAAAGCAACACAATTACAGTGGAGGATTTTAACACCCCACTATCAAAAACGGACAGATCTTCCAAACAAAATATCAACAAAGATATTGTGGCATTGAACAATACCCTTCATGAAATGGACTTTACTGATATATACAGAGCCCTCCATCCAAAAGAAGCTAAATATACATTCTTTTCAAATGTACATGGAACATTTTCAAAGATTGACCACATGATAGGTCACAAAACAAGACTCAAGAATTTCAAGAAAATTGAAATCATACCAAGCATTTTCTTGGACCACAAGGGACTGAAGCTAGAAACCAACCCCAAGGAAAAAAACCCCAAACACTCAAAATCATGCAGATTAAATAACATGCTATTAAACAATGAATGGGTCAAGAATGATATGAGGGAAGAAATCAAAAGGTTTCTGGAAACAAATGAAAATGAACTCACAACAACTGAAAACTTCCGGGACACAACCAAGGCAGTCCTGAGAGGGAGGTTCATAGTGATACAGGCCCACCTAAAAAAGTTAGAAACATCCCAAACAAACAACCTAACCCTACGTCTACAAAAACTTGAGGAACAATAGCAAAGACAGCCTAGAGCAAGCAGGAGGAAGGAAATAACCAAGATCAGAGCAGAATTAAATGACATAGAGACTAAAAGCACAATTCTAAGGATCAATGAATCCAAGAGCTAGTTCTTTGAAAAGATAAACAAATTTGACAAGCCTTTAAACAGACTCATCAAGGAAAAAAGAGAGAAGACCCAAATAAACACAATCAGAAATGAAAGAGGAGAGATTACAACAGATACCACAGAAATACAAAGGATTGTAACAAATTACTACAAAGAACTGTATGCCAAGAAATTTGAAAACCTAGGTGAAATGGACAAATTTCTAGAAAAATGTAATCTTCCAAAACTCAAGGAAAAAGAAGCAGAAAGCCTGAACAGACCAATAACAGCAAAAGAAATTGAAGCAGTAATAAAAAAACTCCCAACACACAAAAGCCCTGGACCAGATGGTTTCACAGGACAATGCTACAAAGCATTTAAGGAAGAGGTAACCCCTATCCTTCACAGACTATTCCAAAAAATCCAAAAAGATGGGAGACTCCCAAACTTTTTTTATGAGGCCAACATCATCTAATCCCAAAACCAGATAAAGACACAACAAAGACAGAAAACTTCAGGCCAATATCACTGATGAACATTGACACTAAAATCCTCAACAACATACTGGCAAACCACATCCAACAATACATTGAAAAGATCATACACCATGACCAAGTGGGATTCATTCCAGGGATGCAAGGATGGTTCAATATTCCCAAATCACTGAATGTAATACATCACATAAACAAAAGCAAAGACAAAAATCACATGATCATATCATTAGATGCAGAAAAAGCATTTGATAAGTTACCACACCCATTCATGATAAAAACACTCAGCAAAGTAGGTATAGAGGAAGTATTCCTCAACATAATAAAGGCCACATATGAGAGACCTACAGCCAACATCATACTCAATGGGGAAAAATTAAAATTTTTTCCACTAAGATCAGGAACAAGACAAGGCTGGCCATTTTCACCACTTCTATTCAATATAGTACTGGAAGTTTTAGCCACAGCAATCAGAGAAGAAAAAGAAATAAAAGGCATCCAAATCAGAAAGGAGGAAACAAAACTGTCACTGTTTGCAGATGACATGATAGTGTACATAGAAAATCCTATAGACTCCGCCAAAAAACTGCTTGACCTAATAAATGAATTTAGCAAAACAGCGGGGTACAAAGTCAATCTCCAGAAATCAAAGGCATTTCTGTACACCAACAATGAAACAGCAGAAGCAGAGATCAAGGAAAAAATCCCATTTGAAATAGCAAAAAGAATAAAATACCTAGGAATAAACCTAACCAAAGAGGTAAAAGACCTGTATTCAGAAAACTACATAACAATGAGGAAATAAATCAAGGAAGACACAAACATATGAAAACATATACCTTGTTCATGGATTTGAAGAATTAATATCATCAAAATGTCCATACTACCCAAAGCAATTTACACATTCAATGCAATTCCTATTAAAGTACCAATGGCATATTTCACAGACATAGAACAAATACTTCAAAAATTTATATGGGACCATAAACAACCCCAAATAGCTGCAGCAATTTTGAGAAAGAAGAACAAAGTAGGAGGGATCACAATACCTGACATTAAACTATACTACAAGGCTACTGTAATCAAAACACCCTGGTACTGGCATAAAAACAGGCACATAGACCAATGGAACAGAACAGAGAGCCCAGAAATAAACCCAAGTCTCTATGGTCAATTAATATTTGACAAAGGAGGTAGCACCATAAAATAGAGTAAAAATTGCCTCTTCAACAAATAGTGTTGGGAGACCTGGACAGCCACGTGCAAAAAAATGAAACTTGAGCACCAACTTACACTATATACAAATATAAATTCAAGGTGGATAAAAGACTTAAATATAAAACATGACACCATTAAAATCCTAGAGGAGAATGTTGGTAGGAAAATCTCAGATATTTCACGCAGAAACTTTTTTATTAACTTGTCACCTAGAGCAAGGGACATAAAGGAAAGAATAAACAAATGGGACCTCATCAAAATGAAAAGCTTCTGCACAGCTAAACAAAACACTATTAAAATTAAAGGAGAACCAACTGTATGGGAAAACATATTTGCCAATGATAACTCAGACAAGGGTTTAATCTCCAAAATATATAAAGAACTTACATGACTGCACTCTAAGAAGACAAGGAATCCAATTAAAAAATGGGCAAAGGACTTGAACAGACATTTCTCCAAGGAGGACATACAGAAAATCCAAAGACACATGAAACGATGTTCAATATTGCTAGCTATCAGAGAGATGTTAATTAAAACCACAACGAGATACCACTTCACACCAGTCAGAATGGCCATCATAAAGAAAGCAACAAACAACAAGTGTTGGAGAGATTGTGGAGAAAAGGGGTCCCTAGTGCTGTGTTGGTAGGACTGCAGACTGGTACAACCACTATGGAAAGCAGTATGGGACTTCCTCAGAAAACTAAAAATGGATCTGTCTTTTGACCCTGCAATTCCACTGCTGAGACTCTATCCTAAGAATACTAAAACACCAATTCAAAAGAACCTATTCATCCCAATGTTCATAGCAGCACAATTTACAATAGCTAGATGCTGGAAGCAACCAAGATGCCCATCAGTAAATGAATGGATCAAAAAACTATGGTACATTTACACAATGGAATTCTATGCAGCAGAAAGAAAGAAGGAGCTCCTACCCTTTGCAACAGCTTGGATGGAGCTGGAAAGCATTATGCTAAGCGAAATAAGCCAGGCAGTGAAAGACAAATACCATATGATCTCACCTTTAACAGGAACCTAAACAATAGAACAAAGAAACAAGTGAAATATAACCAAAGACACTGAAATAGAGGACAAGCTGACAGTTACCGCAGGGGAGAGAAGAGGGAATTTCAGGGGACATTGGGAAGGGTTCATGGGAAGAAACTTAAAGAACACACAGACAAAAACTAGGGGGAGGATGGTAATAGGATGGAAGTGGGGAGGTTTGGGAGGGTGTGCTGGATTGGGAGTAAAAGGGAAATCACTGTACTTGAGCAATGATTAAAATGAAATTAAAAAAAAAGAAATTGAAAAACTGTATTTGAACAATTTATAAATGGAAACTGAAAAAATTAAAAAAATAAAATAGTAAATGATAGAGTAAAAATATTATGAATATTTCTTTCAAAATTATAAAATAGAGCTGCCCTATGATCCAGAAATTGTACTTCTGGATGTTTATCAAAGGGAAACAAAATTACTAATTGGAAAAGATATTTGCACCCCCATTTTTATTTTTGCATTATGTATAATAGTCAGTCCAGAAGGTATCCAGGCATGAAATATGAAAAATAGAATAATTTATTGAAGATAAAATATAAAAGAAGAATTGTACATAGGACAATGATGCCTCAGTTTTCTTCTAACTAGGCACCTTGGGATCTCACATGGTTCTCAGTCATCATTAGTTTCCCCCACTTATTTCCATTAATCTCATCGATATCCTGAAAGCTATTGTTTTTCAAAACTGATTTTAGTTTTGGTAAAAAGGAGAAGTGACAGGGCAGCAAATCTGTGTCGTAAGAGTGCTGAGTCACCTGGTTGACTTGATGTTTTACCAAAAAACAGTGCATGAAACACGATGCCTGATGCATAATTCATAAGCAGGGACACTGTTGTGATGAAGCTGCCAGTCACCAGATGCTAGTAGCTGCAGCTTTCTGAATCATCCAAATAGTTTCCTTGCAGGAATGTTCACGTTCAACATAAAATTTGATGCAGATTCATTGCTCTACTTGCTCAGTCATTTTGAATGTGATGACCACACAATACACATACTCACGCAATGGCATCTACCACCTCCACTGACTAGTAAAATGAAGTCATCATTGTTTATGCATGCCCATTCTAGTCCACTCTCCTGGGCTGCCAGGTTACATCAGTTTTGCTCAAAGTCCTCTTGTTATATTAACAACGGCTACATTTTTCTCGATAGTACTCATATGTATAGTGGAATATCACTCAGCAATAAAAGGAATTAAGGTTAGCCACTTGCAACAACATGAACAAATATGCAAGATATTATGCAAATTGAAATAAACAGAAAAATGCAAATATTGTATGGTTTACTTGAGTCCAAATGTGGACTCAAAAAAGCATAAACAAAGTAAAACAAAAACAGACTAGGCTCATAGAAACAGAGATCAAACTGATGGTTGCTAGAAGTGAAGGGAGTGGCGAATTTATTTTTTTAAAAATGAAAGAATAGTAGTCAATAATATTTTTTCAACCTTGTTTTTATTTTTTTATTTTATTATTCAAGTACTGTTGTCTGCATTTTCCCACATCTCTCCCCACCCCACCACAGCCATCCTCAGCTCCGTCCCCTGATATTACCCCCCCTTGGTTTTGTCTATGTGTCCTTTATAGCTCTTCCTTAAATCCCTTTCCCCTTTTCCTGCATCATCCTCTCCAGCCTCCCCTCTGGTTACTGTCAGATTGTTGTAAATTTCACTGCCTCTGGTTATGTCTTTCTTGCTTGTTTGTTTTGTTGATCAGGTTCCACTTATAGGTGAGATCATATGGTATTTGCCTTTCATCACTTGGCTGATTTCACTTATGTTTTGATATGTTTGCATGGTGTCAGTTTACTAGACTTATTCAGGTGACCACATTGTAAGGTATGTAAATGTTGAATCAAATATTGTACACCTGAAACTAATATAATGTTGTATATCAACTATACTTAACTAAAAGATAATTCATATACCATATAATCCCCCCAAAGAAGACAACAAGAAATATTTTCATTCTATGCTCACCATATTTTTACCTGATAATCACCATTAGGAGAGTAGGATGATTTTCTTGACAGGGGGCTTTTAAAATTTAGAGAATTGATCATCTGATTTTTATTGGGTACACATTTTCTAAGGGCAAGATATTTTGCTATGTTCAATGCTTAACTGTCCACTGGTCCCCAGATTAAATATTATTTCTGGTCATTTCTGTGAGGGTGTTCCCAAATGAAAATAGCATTTGAATTTGTAGGCTCAGTGAATTAGATTGGCCTCACTAATGTGGGCATCATCATCTAGTTCACTGAAGATCTGGACTGAACAAAGACTAAGGAAGAAGAAGTGTATCTCCTTTATTTCTGCCTCATTATTTGACCTGAGACATCTCATCTTCTCTAAGATTTACATGACTGCATATTTCAACCTTGGGCCTAAGAACTCAGACTGAATTATACTACTGGCTCTCCTGGATCTCCATCTTGTAGAGAGCAAATTGTGAGACTTCTTAGCCCTGACTGGAGACTCTTTTGATTTATATCCTGAAGTCCAGAGCTGCTGAAGTCATGCTTACAAAGGGGAAAGCTAAATGAACCCATTCTGATACAACAGTAAGCTCTGCTGAGGAAGTAAGTGATGAAGTCTCTGGCAGAAACAAAAGAAGTTGGCTTTGAGCAGGGGCCACTCTCCCCTACTGAGTGCCCTACAGTCTGCACAGCCAACAAAATAGAAAACCTGCTAACCCTGTCTCAACAGATTTGGGTTCATTCTGTGGGTTTCATCAAAAGGCTCAAGAGGAAGATCAGGTAACCTCATGGAGGGACAGAGTGGCTGAAAGGTGGAGGTAGACCTCAGGGAACCTTGACTCATATACAGAGCTTCCACCAGCTCCAAACAGGAAGAACCTGACTCTTTTACACTGATTATCCCCTTATATGGACAGGTTCAGTAGAAACAGACACAAACAGTGAACAGCTTTGTAGCCACAGAGAAGTATCATATGTTTGATTACATACAATGTCTGACAGCAAACTGTATCTGAACCCTATCCAAGTACACCCAAAACTAACAAAATCAGTGGTGGGCTTTGGCCTACACAAAGCTTGAACCAACTAGCTACATAATCAGTATACCCAAAAAGAGATTCCTGCAGACTCTAGAACCTTTTTGGAACAATGCCACATAAAGGGGCAGCTCCTTTATAGCATCTCACACATGGAGGTCAAAGTATCCTTGCAGCCACATACCCTGAAGGGATAACTCTACTTAAAATACCATCAACAGTATTCAAGACTAATCTACAACAAAGTGGGTATACAACCCACAAGAAACACAACTGGATCACGGACTTTAGTTGTACTGAAAGACTGTGAAACTGGCACCAGCAAGACACATTTATCATAGAACTATCAAAGTAAGTTCAGGAAAGAGAGTACACCTATCTAACTCATGGAGATCAAGTAGAACAACAAAAAGCCCCAAGAAAAATAACAACAGTAATCCCCACAGAAGTATATCAATGACATGAATGCAGCGTAAATACCAGGTGCAAAGTACAGGAGTGTCCAACCCATGGCTTGTGGGCCACATGCAGCTGAGGATAACTGTGAATGCAGTCCAACACAAAATGGTAAATTTACTTAAAACATTATGAAATTATGTTCTTTTGTGATTATGTGTCACAGTGTATTTTATGTGTGATCCAAGCAACCCTTCTTCTTCCAGTGTGACCTAGAGATACCAAAAGGTTGGACAACTGTGGTTTAGCATCAAGATGCTCAAAGACCTTAGGAAAAGAATGGATGACATCAGTGAGAATTTAAATAGATACCAACCATTAACATTATAAAGAAACCATAGACAGAAATGATGACTGCAATACCTGATATGAAGAATTTTCTTGAAGGGACCAGCAGTAGTTTAGATGAAGCAGAGGACTGAATGAACAAATCAGAGGAAAAATTAACAGTATTGATTCAAGAATAAAATGAAAAAAAAAAAAGACAAGAGAAATGAAGGAATTCTAAGGAACATTTGGAACAACATCAAGTGTAGCATCCTCTGCATCATAGGAGATGAGTGTGAGGGGACAAGCGTGAGCAAGGGATAGAGAACCTATTTGAAGAATTAAAGGCAGAAAATTTATCCAAACTAGTGAAGAAAATGGTCACACAAGTTCAAAAAGCATTGAGGGCCACTGAGATGAGCCCAAAGAAATCCACACCAAGACACCTCATAATTAAAATGTCAACATTTAAAGACAGAATTTTAAAGGCCACGAGAGAGACAGTTACATAAAAGGATGCCCCCTTTTAGGCTTTCAGTTGATTTCTCAATAGAAACACTGCAAGCCTGAAAGGACTGGAAAAAAATCTTCAAAGTGATGAAAGCTAAGAACATGCAACCTAGATACCCAGCAAGGTTCTCATTGAAAATTGAAAGCCATTACAGAGCTTCTGAGACAAAGATATACTAATATAGCTCATTACTACCAAACCAGCATTACAAGAAATGGTAAGAAAAAGAAGTGGAGATAAAAAACATAATAGGTACAATAAAAATTGCAATAAAACATACTGATCAACAATAACATAAATTGAGATGGATTAAATGCTTCAGTCAAAAGACAGGGTGGCTGTAGAAGAGATTCTACAAGAGACTACTTCAAAATAAAGAATTTACACAGACTGATAGTAAAGAGATAGATAAAAATATTCCATGCAAATGGAAACAAACAGAAACCTAGGGTAGCAATATTTATACCTGATCAAATAGACTTCAAAATTAAGGCCATAAAAAAAAACCCCAAAAGGGTCACCACATAATGTTGGGAACTGCCCTGCATGGTTTTAAAAACTGTAACATTCCGTGGCTAAGGCTGAGTAAAAAGACCTTGGGACTATAAGCCACTAAGGAGACAAAACTTATCCTCCCAGGAGGGATGCAGCCTCTGCCTCCTTTCCTCCTTTACTTTACCCTGTTTGACCCTTGAAGGCTTCCTAGGTAGTCAACGATGGGTAAGATTACTCAAGGGAGGAACAACCTAAGACAAGCAGTTTCAAAGGGACCATTAAGGAAGGACTTAGTGGCCTATATAAAAGGGGTGATGGACCCTCATCCCTTGGCTTTGTCATAGCCTGAGTCCTCATTCTACCCATAAAAAGTCTCCTAATCTCTTGGCTGCCTTATTTCTCCAACATGACCTAAGTCTAAAACAATGTAAGAAGTGGGTGCAGCCCTGTGCTGGATAGGAGGTTCCCCAGAGTGATCAGACCTAAGAAAGAAGGCATAAAATCCTGTGAAACCTGCTTTGCTAACAATGCCCTCAATTTAAATGTTAGGGGCCCAAGCATAAAATGAGTTTGTTTCCAAAAGTTTTATGGCTCTATGGCATCACTCTATCTCTCTGACCCTGACTCAGAATAACCCCTTATAGTTCTTTGAAAGTTCCTTGGTCATTACTGCCTGACAATGATTGATGAGCTTTACATACACACCCTACATTCCTATGCAAACTAAGCTCAACAAAAGCCCATTGAGAAATAGGCTCAAGGCCTTTCTCCTCTGAAACACTGGTCAGTCTTTCCACCCCAAGCAAGATTATATCTTGGTAGACTTATTCTCATCCATGTCAGCAGAGGGAGCTCTGCTGGATGAAGCTCCTCCACAACATAATACTAAAGGGATCAGTTCAACAAGAGGATGTAATTCTTGTAAACATATATACACCCTATATGGGAGCATCTGAATACCTAAAAAACAAAATCTTGGTGGACTTTAAGGAAGAGAATGACAGCAATAAAGCCATAACAGGAGAGTTTAACACCCCACTGTAATCAATGAATACATTTTCTAAACAAAAATAACAAGCATACAGTTACATTAATTGTATACCAGATCAAATAAATTTGATCAGCATTTATGGAACATTTCATCATAAAGCAGCAAAATATTCTTCTCAAGTGCACATGAACTACTTTCAAAGATAGATCACATGTTAGATCACAAAACAGCCTTAACAAATTAAAATAAAATGAAATCATATCAAGCATTTTCTCAGATCACAATGGCATGAAATTAGAAATCAACCTTAATAAAAGAGTCAAAACACCCATATAATTGGAAGCTAAACAGCATCTTACTAAGCAATGAGTGGGTTATCAATGAAATCCAAGAGGAGATAAAATATCAGAAAATAAATGAAAATGAACACACACCACACACAACCAGAAATCTATGGGGCACTGCAAAAACATTCCTGAGAAGGAAGTTCACACAAGTACATGCCTACCTGAAGAAGCAAGAATAATTTAAAAAAAACAACATAACACTACACTTAAAAGAACCATATTAAAAAATCAACAAATAAAGCCCAGAGCAAATAAAAGAAAGGAAATAAGATCAGAATCTAAATCAATTACATAAAGACTAAAGTAACAACACAGGTAGTTAACAAATCCAGAAGCTTGTTCTTTGAAAAGATAAACAAGATTTAAGAAACTTACCAGACTCCTTAAAAAAATCAGAGAGAGGACACAAATAAAATCAGAAATGAAAGAAGTAAAGTAGAACTGATACCACAGAAATGCAATGGATTGTATAAATTACTATGAATAATTATATGGCAAGATATTGGACAACATGGGTGAAATGGATGAATTTCTAGAAACATGCAGTCTCCCCATACTGATTCAGGAAGAATCAGAAAAATTTAATAGATGAATAACAATGAATGAAATTGAAGCAGTAATAAAAATATTCCCAATATAAGAGACTGAAGATGGTGGCAAGGTAGGTGGGAGCTGAATCCACTTGCTTGTGCACACAAGCAGGACAGCTAGCCAATCTTCTGAAGAACAGAGTGAACAGCCAGTGGAATTCCAGCTTTTATGAAGTGTGGAAGCCAAAATTAGAGGATATTGTAAAACAGATGATGAGATTTCATTGGGACAGTAATGTCCCTGGGATGTGCTTGGGGATCATGGCTGCTGTGGTCCCTTACTGGTGCCTGGTGCTGGAGTGGGCAGCTGCTGCAGGAACTCTGGAGGAGAGCCAGATCAGCGTTTGTAACTCTGCAGCTCCTTCTGCCACCAGAGCAGGGAAGGCAGCCCTCCAGCAGGTGAGACCTGGATGCTTGAAGTCGCTGTAGAGAATAAAGATGTAGTAGGAGACACGCATATGTGGTATTACCCTGCTGGGACTGTGCTCACCAGCTATGACACTACCAGAGAAATGTGGGAGCCAGGTGACACCTGCAGAAAGGTGAAGAGTTGGGCCATGCCACACTCTGACTTAGATGGTCTCCAGACTCATCAGAGAATTGGATTGTGTGAAAAGCAGGACACTTGTTAAAAATTGTGGACACAGACAAGAGTAATTTACTAAAAGAAAAAAGAATGTCAACCACTCTTTAAAGAACTCTCCAAGCAGCTGAGCCAGTGAAGAGGGAGGAGGAGGGGCACAGCTTGCTCCAATCCAGGCCACCTCATAAATTGATCAAAACTGGGCAGCAGGGGCAGCAAAGTGGGGTAGGAGTCCCCAGAAGGACTTAATTTAATAGGAAAATTAAACTCCTTTGAAGGAACTTTGAGAGTGTGCAGCATCCAGACCAGCAAAGGGGGAGGAGGTGGGGTGCAACTTCCTTCGAATCAGGGCACCTCACAGGTGGAACAACATGGTGGGTTAAAGGTATCAGCCAAACACAGATGGACCTGAAATGCTCTAAATACCTGGGCTGGGGGCTGGGCACTTGTGAATATTGCAGCCCAGACTGAACCGCATCCTCTCAAAGCCACAGGAAAAGAAAAAAAGCAAAGCCCATTTCCCTTCTGCTTTAAGAATCCAGGAAGATGAGAACTCCCTTAGCTGGGGTTTAAAGGCAAGAGGAGAGACTTTTTCTTTCTTTTTTTTTGTTTCCCTAGTGTGAGACAATAAGATCTGAAGCTAAGCCATTTAGCCTTGAGAGTATGGGAGCTAGGAATGGGCTGAAATATTCACAGGTGCCCAGCCTCCAGCCCAGGCCTTCAGAGCATTGCAGGGCCCCACTGTCTATCTGTGCCCAGCCTGTGCCTCTCACCCACCATGTTATTGCACCTGTGAGGTGCCTCAATTAGGAGGAAGTTGGACCCCATGTCTTCCTTCTTTGCTGGCCTGGGTGGGTTTGGCTGGGGTGGGGTGGAGTGTTGCGGGGATGGGTAAATGCAGACAACTATAATTGAACAACAATAAAATAATTTAAAAAAAAGAGCTAAAGCTGTGAAAGGACCAAAAACATAATACCAACAACTGAGAAGCTGAGACAAATTTCACATTGTTATCCTATAGAATTTGCATTTATTGTTTATTTGTATTATTTTCATTATTTTAATTTAGTTTACATGCTTATTATTTTTAATGTCATGGGCTTGTTTATTTATTTTCCATTTTTTATTTTATTGTTGTTCAAGTACAGTTCTCTGCCTTTTCTCCCCACCACTCTCCCCAACCCCAGCCATCCACACCTCCCTCCCCTGATTCCACCCCCCTTTGGTTTTATCCATGTGTCCTTTATATTTGTTCCTGAAAACCCTTCACACTTCCCCCTCATTATTACTTCCCATCTCCCCTCAGGTTACTCTCCATTTGTTCTTAATTTCAATGTCTCTGGTTGTATTTTGCTTGTTTGTTTGTTTTGTTGATCAGGTTCCACTTATAGGCGAGATCATATGATATTTGTCTTTCAGTGTCTGGCTTATTTCACTTAGCACAATGTAGCGCATACGCAGGCCCGCTGCTGGGGACTGGCAGAAGACTGGCTATCCAAAGCCAACTGAGGCTCCGAGGTGCTGCCGTATCGTTCCGCCTGGGCAGGATTTTGACTTACAGGTGTTCAGTCATAATCCCACAGATGGTAGCTTCACTCCATTGGCTTCTCAGCCAAGGTATTTGTCTTTCAGTGTCTGGCTTATTTCACTTAGTGCAATGCTCTCCAGTTGCGTTCATATCATTGCAAATCATAGGTTTTCATCCATTCTTTCTGCTGTGTAGTATTCCATTGTGTAAATGTATTATAGTTCTTTGATAGATTTGTCTACTGATGGGCATTTAGGTTGCTTCCAGCACTTGGCTTTGTGAATTGTGCTGCTGTGAACACTGGGGGCATAGGTTCTTCAGAATTGGTTTTTCAGGTTTCTTAGGATATAATTCCAGCAATGGAATTGCTGGGTCAAAAGGCAGTTCCATTTTTAGTTTTCTGAGGAAACCCCATACTGTTTTCCACAGTGGCTGCACCAGTCCGCAATCCCATTTAGGATTTAGTTTTCTCTTCATCCTCTCCAACACTTGTGGTTTGTTGCTTTGTTTATGATGGCCAATCTCACCAGTGTGAAATGGTATCTCACTGTGGTTTTAATTTGCATCTCTCTGATGGCTAGAGATGTTGGGCATCTTTTCATATGTCTCTGGGCCCTTCGTATGTCCTCCTTGGAGAATTGTCTGTTCAAGTCCTCTGCCCATTTTTTAATTGGGTTCTTTGTCTTCCTACAGTGGGGTCCTGTGAGTTGTTTGTATATTTTGGAGATTAAACTTTTGTCTGAGGTATCATTAGCAAATAAACTCTCCCATATGGTTGGTTCTCTTTTCATTTTAATACTTTTTCTTTAGCTGTGAATCAGCTTTTTATTTTGATGAGACCCCATTTATTTATTCTTTCCTCTGTGGTCCTTGCTCTAGGGGACAAATCAGTGAAAATATTGCTGCATGGAATATATGAGATTTTCCTGCCTATGTTCTCCTGAATGGCATCTATGGGTCAGAACTTAATGTTAAGTCTGTTGTCCACCTTGAATTTATCTTTGTGTATGTCATGAGTTGGTGATCAAGTTTCATTTTTTTGCATGTAGCTGTCCAGGTCTCCTAATACCATTTGTCGAAGAGGCTATTTTTACTCCATTTTATGCTTCTTTCCCCTTTGTCAAATATTAGTTAACCATAGAGAATTTAGTTAATTTCTTGGCTCTCTATTCTGTTCCATTGTTCTGTATATCTGTTCTTATGCAGTACCAGGCTGTTTTTATTATGGTGGCCTTATGATACAGTTTAATGTGAGGTGTTGTGATCTCACCTACTTTATTATTCTTTCTCAAAATTGGTTCATTTATTAGAGGTCATTTATATTTCCACATAATTTTTTGAAGTGTTTGTTCCACATCTGTGAAATATGTCATTGGTATTTTCATAGGTATTACATGGAATCTATAAATTGCTTTGGGTAGTATGAACATTTTGATGATGTTAATTCTTCCAAGTCATGAAGACAGTATATGCTTCTATTTGTTTGTTTCTTCCTTATTTTCTTTCTTCAGTGTTGTGTAGTTTTGTGAGTATAGGTCTTTTACCTCCTTGGTTAGGTTTATTCCTAGGTATATTCTTATTATTATTGCTTTATGAAATGGGATATCTTCCCTGATTTCTGTTTCTGATATTTCATTTCTGGTGTTCAGAAATGCCTTTGATTTCAGAATGTCGACTATGCATCCCACTGTTTTGACAATTCATTTATTAGGTACAGAAGGGTTTGTTGTTGTTGTTGTTGTTGTTGTTGTTGTTTTTGTAGAGCTTATAGTATTTTCTATATACACTGTCATGTTATTTGCATCAATGACAGTTTTGTTTTCTCTTTTCAAACTTGGATGCCTTTTATTTATTTTTCTTCTGACTGCTGTAGCCAGGACTTCCAATAATATGTTGAATAGAAGTGATGAAAGTGGACAACCTTGTCTTGTTACTGTTCTTTGTGGTAAAGTATTTAGATTTTTTTCCCATTGAACATGATATTGGCTGTAGGTCTCTTATATATGGCCTTTATCATTTATAAATAAAATTTAAAAAAGTAAACATGCCCACTTATTCACTACATGTCATGTAGACTGTTTTGCCAAAACATCAAATCGCCCAGATGACTCAACCCCCTCCACAGCTCAGATTTGGCACCTGCAATTAGTGCTTTTCCTAACACTAAAATCACCTTTGAAAGGGAAGGCCTTTCAGCCTGTCAATGAGATTCAGAAAAATATGACAGGGTAGCTGATGGTGACTGGGAGAACTGTGTGAAGTCCCAAGATGACTACTTGGAAGGGAACTGAGGCATCATTGTCCTACATACAATGTTTCTTGTATCTTCTTCAATAAATGTCTCCACTTTTCAAATTACATGGTTGGATGACTTCTGAGCATACCTCATTTATAATATTTATGTTCCATAAAGTTACTAGGAATACAGAATTAATGAATAGTAAACCATTGCTCCCAGGACAATAGAGAATTGGGTTCCTGTGAGGCTCTGGCCATAACATTATATCACAGGATAAACATGTAATCTTGTTTTATATGTTTTTTATTTTAAAGAAACTTAAATTTATATATATTTTGACTCATTAACATTAAAATCATGGCCAAGAACACCATAGGTCAGGACTGCACAAAGTTCATATACCATGCACATTATTTTGTAAGGCACATTACAGCATTGTGTTTAGAAACACTAGGCAGCACATTCGGGGCTTCACTTGAGCCATTTTAATCAGTGAAATTACAAACAAAAACCATGAAAACATTAGCCCTAAATAGACTAATACATAATGTTCCTTTCCAGCATGAAAGTTTAAATAAGAAGGCCAAGTGTCTTTCTGTTGGAATTCAGCTTGGAGCATAGCACTGAAAGACATGTTTCCCCTGTTCTGTGTTTATACATAAATGACCTTGAAAAGACAATGAGTATTGGCTTTGGGGGTTAGAAATAAATTTTTAAAGTAGATAAATTAATGAACATGGAATCTGAGAATATTGGGAATTGATTATTTATGTGCTATGGACTAAATTGTGTTACTTCAAAATTCATATGTTAAATATCTTAACTCTAGTACCTTAAGATGCTATTGTATTCAGAGTTAGAGTCTACATGGAGGTAATTAAATGAAATTGAGGTCATAAAGGGAAGCTGTAATGAAATTTGACTTGTGTCTTTTCAGAAAAGACATTAGGACACACACAGACACTGAGGATGCATGCACACTTTGAAAAGGCCATGTGAGGACATAGTAGGAAGTTGACCACTTGCAAACCAAGAAGAGAAGCTTTAGGAGAAACTAAAGTTGCCAACATCTTGATCTTGGATTTCTAGTCTCCAGAACTGTGAGAAAATGAATATTTGTTATTTAACCCATAAGCCCATGGTATTTTGTTATGTCAAACTAATACCATAGGCTCAAGTATCTCCTACTTGTTACATTTCCAAGGCCAATGAACAATATTACATGTTTATTTTATTTGGATTCTCAGTAGTATTTAAAACACTTGACAAGCTATGTTTTTCTTAAAAGTCTCTCCTTTCTTGGCTGTCATTTACAACTAGTTTTTCTTCTTCAACTTTATTTCTATTTTTTATTGGATCCTCTTCATTCATGGAGTGCATAAACATTACTGTCATGAAAGAAACTAAGTTTATTTTTCTTTTTTTAAAGATTTTATTTATTTATTTTGAGAGAGAGAGAGAGAGAGAGAGAGAGAGAGAGAGGGAGAGAAACGTCAATGTGCGGTTGCTGGGGGTTATGGCCTGCAACCCAGGCATGTACCCTGGCTGGGAATCGAACCTGGGACACTTTGGTTCCCAGCCCGCGCTCAATCCACTGAACTATGCCAGCCAGGGCTATTTTTCTACTTTTAAAGTTATGTATATTGTGTCAAACAATAGTCCTTCACATCAATTCAATACCAACAATAATCCCCAATTAGGATGTGATGAAAAAGAAAACTTTATGCAGTGGAAAGCAGCTCAAATGTGGTACTGTGTAGTTGTGAGGAAGCACTGGGTCCAGATCCCTCTTAAACTGGACAGCATGGCTCTGGTCCTCACTGAGACATCTCTTAGTGAGTCATCTCCCTTAATTCAGTCCATCTAGGAAGATGCAGTCTCTAGTCTCTGGTGGAAAGGGAAGTATGCTTCCAAAGGCAGAGGGGAGCTAGCTTATATAGACAGAGGTCCCTGCCTCAGGCCCCTGATTGTTCTGTCCTCTTGCAATTGAGGACTCTGCATGTTCAACATTTTATTGGTCCAAAAGACACTTTCCTGATTGGTCAGAATAGAGCTGCTCTCATTGGTCACTGAATATTGTTAGGGATATAGCTGCACAGGTCTGATGAGATGAGGAAAACCTTAGTCCTGTGGTTGAAACAGAACATCAGGAACTCCTTTATAAGTCCTGGCTCAGATGGCAGAAACAGTGCAGATAGCCTGCTCAGTGCAGAAGCAGGTAGTTCAGTGAAGGCTTCTCTCTAATGTGCAGTTTGCATGAGAGGTTCTGTGCATAAATGGCTGCTGGGTTCTTTTATTTATTTATTTATTTATTTATTTTTTAATTCAGCCCAGTTAGCCACTGGGAGTACTTCTGAGGACAGATGTTCTTTCTCACAGTCCGCATTTGACATTTACTATAATTTACCATCCAAGACAAATCTATTCTGGAACTGAAACACAAATGAGACCTAGGTATAGTTGATATGGGTCAGAACTTTGTTGTCTGGAGGCTTATTGATTAAGGGCTATTCTCCAGTCCTCCTTATTTGTTCCCTCTTTAAGGGGGTCTAACCCATATAACTAGCAACATGTCAGGGGAGGAAAGATCAGGTTAGGGCCCAAAACACGTGACCAGTGCTATTAAATGTCAAGGGGTCTAAACAGCATGGCCAGCAATATTCCAGAGGAAGAAAGTTTAATCTGGAGGTGCTGTCCTTATTTCCCCATTTACACCCATTACTTGACACTTGGAGCTTTCCGGCCTGGTGACATTCTGTACCTGCCTATCATCCTTGCTTTTCTCATGTCTGTATAACTTCTCACCACAGTACCTTTGACACAGAGTTCAACATGAAAAAAGGAGCCATTGTGCCATTTCTTAGGAACATTATTTAACTGTACAGCTTGGTCTCTACTTTTCTAAATCATTTTGAAAAGCCTTATGTAATGAGTATTGTTAGATTTCTAATGATTATTTCCTTTTTAAGTATATTTTACTGATTAAGCTATTACAATTACCCCATTTTTTCTCCCCCTTATTCCCCTCCACCCCCACCCCTTTCTCTCCAGAATTCCCTTCCCCCTTAGTTCATGCCCATGGGTTGTACATATAAGTTCTTTGACTTCTCCATTTCCTATATCATTCTTAACCTCCCCTTATTTTGTACCTAGAAATTATACTTCTTATTCTTTGTATCTTTTCCCCAATTCAACTCCTCCCCCTCCTCACTGATACCCCTCTATGTGATCTCCATTTCTGTGACACTGTTCCTGTTCTAGTTGTTTGCTTATTTTGTTTTTATTTTTGTTTTTAGGTTCAGTTGTTGATGGTTGTATATTTATTGTCATTTTACTATTCATACAATTGAACATTTTTTTCTTAGATAAGTACCTAAACACTTCATATAATAAGTGCTTGGTGATGATGAACTCCTTGAACTCCCCCATCTGGAAAGCACTTGGTCTGCCCTTCCATTCTAAATGATAGCTTTCCTGGGTAGAGCAAACTTGAATGAAGGTTCATGATGTTCACGACTGAATACTTCTTTCCAGCTTCATCTTGCCTGTAAGGTTTCATTTGAGAAATCAGCTGATAGTCTTATGGGAACTCCTTTGTAGGTAACTGTCTCCTTTTCTCATGCTAGTTGAAGATTTTCTGCTTATTTTTACTCTTGGGTAATTTCATTATGACGTGTTTTGGTGTATGCCTTCTAGGGTCCATCTCCCTTGGGACTCTTTGAGTGTCCTGGAATTGTATCTCTATTTCCTTCACCAGATGGGGGAAGTTTTCCTTCATTGTTCTTTCAAATTTGCTTTCAATTTCCTGCTCATCCTGTTCTCCTTTTATTACCATTTTGATTTGGATGTTGGAATGTTTAAAATTGTCCCAGAGGTTCAAATAATCTTCTCAATTATTTGAATTCTTGTTTCTTAATTCAGTTCTGGTTGAATATTTATCTCTTACTTCTGTTCCAAATAGGTGATGTGAGTCCTGATTCCTTTCACTTCACTATTGATTCCATGGATATATATTTTTTTTTATTTCAAATTTCGTAGCCTTCACTTCTTCCCTTATTTTGAAGCTGTAGTTAGTCATTTCTGTGACCATAATGACTACCAGTGTTTTGAACTCTGCATCTGATAGGTTGGCTATCTCCTAATGGCATGGTTCTTTTTAAGGAATTTTGATATGTTATTTTATTGGCCCATATTTCTTTTTCTCAGTGTACCTGTTACATTGAGATTGGGAGAGGCTTAGGTATTCACCAGGGTAGGGCAACTCACTTCACTGCTTTGTTGTGCTGTATGTGGGGGAAGGGTCAGAGAGGGAACAATGACACTTGTTTGGCTCTCACCCCGCTCTCAGTTACTTCCCTTACTTCCCTCAAGCAACACAACCCCCACAGGTTTTTAAACCCAGAGATTTTGAAGCTTTATTTCCCCATGCTGGTACCCTGGGTTGTGGGGTCTGACTCAGTTTCTAGTTGTTCCTCCCCATTTATGCAAACTTGAATGTGGGACTACTTGGTCAGCAAGCCACCACCTTCACTGCCGAGTCTGCCAGCCACCTCATTGATAGGTGTCATTTTCTCCAGAGCTGCCCATCTCTGACCCTCTTACTATTCTAAATGAATATTTATTTTTTAGCTCCTTTATTGTCAGACTTACATGCACATTGATTTTCTGACAATTCAGGATTTTTCCCCCTCTCTTCTTTTTTTAATAGGTGTTCAATAAAGTGGTCTCAATTTTCCTCCTGCAATTTACCCCCACCACACCAACCCCCAGCTCCCACCTTCAAGACTACCCCACTTTGGTTTTGTCCATGTGTCTTTTTTTTTGTTTGGTTTTTTTTTTTTTTTTTTTTATTTCAATCATTGTTCAAGTACAGTTTTCTGCCCCCTACTCCCGTTTCAGCCCCTCCACCCAACCCTCCCCCCTTCCCCCCATTACCCCCCACCCTTAGTTTTTGTCCATGTGTCCTCCAAATTTGTTCCTGTAATCCCTACCCATTCCCCCCTGAAATTCCCTCTTCTCTCCCCTCTGGCCACTGTCAGACTATCCCCCATTTCAGTGTCTTTGGTTATATTTTGCTAGTTTTTTGTTTTGTTTTGTTTTGTTGTTTAGATTCCTGTTAAAGGTGATATCATGTGGTATTTGTCTTTCACTGCCTGGCTTGTTTCACTTAGCATAATGCTTTCCAGCTCCATCCATGCTGTTGCAAAGGGTATGAGCTCCTTCTTTCTTTCTGCTGTATAGAATTCCATTGTGTAAATGTACCATAGTTTTTTGATCCATTCATTTACTGATGGGCATCTAGGTTGCTTCCAGCACCTAGCTATTGTAAATTGTGCTGCTATGAACATCGGGGTGCAAAGGTTCTTTTGTATTGGTGTTTTAGTGTTCTTAGGATAGAGTCCCAGCAATGGAATTGCTGGGTCAAAAGGCAGATCCATGTGTCTTTTATACATGTTCCATAATGACCCATCCCCCTACTACCCCCTATATCCCCTCAAAGTTCCTCTCTTGTTACTGTCAGTTTGTTCTTTATTTCAATGATTCCAGTTATATTTTGCTTGTTTTTTTTTGTTGTTGTTGTTGCTGTTGATTATCTTCCACTTATAAGTGAGAACAAATGATATTTGTCTTTCACTGCTTGGCTTATTTCACTTAGCATAATGCTCTCCAGATCCATCCATGTTGTCATGAAGGGAAGTAGTTTAGTTTCTTTCTGTTACATAGTATTTCTTTGAGTAAATGTACCATAATTTTTTGATCCACTTATTTACTGGTGGACACTTAGGTGGCTTTTGACACTTACCTATTGTAAATTCTGCTGCTATGAATATTGGGAAGCATAGGTTCTTTTGAATTGGTGTTTCAGGATTCTTAGGATATAAACCCAGCAGTGGAATTGCCAGGTCAAAAGCAGTTCCATTTTTAGATTTCTGAGGAAATTTCATACTGTTTTCCACAGTGGATATACCAGTCTGCATTCCTGCCAACAGAACATTAGGGTTCCTTTTTCTCCACATCCTCTCCAATACTTGGTTGTTGATTTGTTTATGATGGCCATTTTGACCAGTGTGAAGTGGTATCTTATCATACTTTTAACTTGCCTCTCTCTGATGGCTAGTAATGTTGAGAATCTTTTCATATGTCTCTGAGCCCTCTGTATGTGCTCCTTGAAGAAGTGTCTGTTAAAGTCCTTTGCTCATTTTTTAACTGAGTTGTCTCCCTAGAGTGGAGTCATGTGAATTCTTTATATATTTTAGAGATCAAACCCTTGTCCATGGTATCATTTATAAATATATTATTTTCCTACACAGTTGGTTCCCTTTCCATTTTTCTGATTATTTTTTTAGCTGTGCAGAAGCTTTTTATTTTATTGTGTAAAAAATACTTATTTATTTTTAGAGAGGGAAGGGAGGGAGGGAGAGAGAGAGAGAGAGAGAGAGAGAGAGATCAATGTGTGGTTGCTGGGGGTCATGGCCTGCAACCCAGGCATGTACCCTGACTGGGAATCGAACCTGTGACACTTTGGTTTGCAGCTTGCACTCAATCCACTGAGGGCTCAGCCAGGGCTCAGAAGCTTTTTATTTTGATGAAGTCATATCTGTTTATTTTTTCTTTTATGCCCCTTGTTCCAGGGGACACATTGGTGAAAATATTGCTGTGTAGAATATCTGAAATGTTCCTCCCTATGTTCTCCTCTAGGAATTTTATGGTGTGGTGACTTATATTTAAGTCTTTTATCCATCTTGACTTTGTTTTTGTGCATGGTGTCAATTTTTGGTCATTTCATTTTTTTGCATATACCTGTCCAGGTGTCTGAACACCATTTGTTGAAGAGGGTATTTTTACACCATTTTATAGTGCTACTCCCCTTATCAAATATTAATTGACCATAGAGACTTGTATTTATTTCTGGGCTCTCTGTTCTGTTCCATTAATCTGTATGTCTGGTTTTATGCCAGTACCAGACTGTTTTGATTACTGTGGCATTGTAATGTAGTTTTATATCAGTTATTGTGACACTTCCTACTTTATTGTTGTTTCTCAAAATTGCTGCAGCTATTCAGGGTCATTTATGCTTCCAAATAAACTTTTGAAATATTTGTTCCATATCTTTGAAATGTGTCATTGGTATTTCTTAAAGATTTTATTTATTTGTAGATAGAGGGGAAGGGAAGGAAAAGAGAGGGAAAGAAACATCAATGTGTGGTTGCCTCTCATTCAGCCCCTACTGGGGACCTGGCCCACAACCCATATATGTGTCCTTTGATTCTCAAGCCCACTTTCAATCCACTGAGCTACACCAACCAGGGCTGTCATTTGTATTTTGATATGATTGCATTGAATCTCTAAATTTTGGGGTGTGGTATGTACATTTTGATGATGTTAATTCTTCCAACCAATGAATACAGTACATCCTTACATTTGTTTCTCCCTTCATTTCTTTTTTCAGTGGTGTGCAGTTTTCTGAATACAGTCCTTTTATCTCCTTGGTTTGGTTTATTTTTAGGTGTTGTATCTTTCTTGTTGCTATAGCAAATGGGATTTTTTTTTCTGGTTTCTCTCTCTGATATTTCATTGTTGGTATACCAAAATGCCTTGAAATTCTAATTACTGACTTTGTATCCTGCTGTTTTGTCTAATTCAATTATTAGGTCGAGTAGTTTTTTTGGTGGAGTCTGTAGGATTTTCTATGTATATTTATCATGTCATTTCCATACAATGACAGTTTTTCTTATTCTTTTCCACTTTGGATTTTTGTTTTTTAAAATATTTTGTTACTATTTTTATTTTGTCAAGTACAATTGCCTCCATTTCACCCCACAACTCCCTCCCACCACAGACATTCCCACCTCCTATCCTCTATTCTACCCCTTTTGGTTTGTCCATGTGTCCTTTATTCATGTTCTTAACAACTCTTTCCCATTTTCCCCTAAGTATGCCCTCCCACTTTCTGTCTGGTAAGTGTCAGTTTGTTGTTAATTTCAATGTCTCTGGTTATGCTTGCTTCTGTGTTTTGGTGATTAGATTTCTCCTATAGGTTACATCATATGATATTTGTCTGTCACTGACTGGCTTATTTCATTTAGCTTAATACTCTTCAGATCCATCTATGCTGCCTCAAAGGGTAGGAGCTCCTTTTTTCTTTCTGCTACACAGTATTCCATCATATAAATATACCACACATTTTGACTCACTCATTTACTGATAGCCACTTGGGTTGCTTCCAGTGCTTGGCTATTGTAAACTGTGCTGCCATGAACATCGGTGTGCATGGGTTCTTTTGAATTGATGTTTCAGTTGCCTTAAGGTATTATCCCAGCAATGGAATGTCAGATCAAAAAGCAGTTCCATTTTTAGATTTTTGAGGAAATTTCACAGTGTTTTCCACAGTGGCTGCACTAGTTTGGATCCCCACCAACAATGTACTAAGTTTCTTTTTTCTCCACAACCTGGCTAGCACATGTTGTTTGTTGATTTGTTTATCATGGCCATTCTGCGAAGCTGGAGGTAGTAATGGTTTTAATTTTCATCTCTATGATTGATATCTTTTATTTGTTTTTCATGTCTGATCTCAGGGTCCAGGACTTCCAATCCTATGTTGAATAAAAGTGGTGAAAGCAGACATCCTTGTTGTCTTCCACATCATAGTGGAAATGCTTTCAGTTTTGACCTTTGATTATGATGTTGGCTGTAGTTTTTTCATAGATGACCTTTATTTTGTTGAGGTATGCTTCCTCTATTCCCACTTTGCTGATTGTTTTTATCATGAATGTGTGCTGGACCTAGTCAAATGCTTTTTCTGCATGTCTTTATATGATCATGTGATTTTAATATTTCCTTTTGTTAATGTGATATATTACATTTATTGCTTTGTGAATATTGCACCATTCTTTCATCCCTGGGATAGATCCCACTTGATCATATTCTATTATCTTTTTAGTGTATTGGGATATAATATTTGCCAATATTTTGCTGAGGATTTATCACCTATGTTCATGAGTGAGATTGGCCTGTTGTTACGTTTCTTTGTTGTGTTTTTATTTGGTTTTGGGGTTAAATGATGATGACTTCATAAAAAGAGCTTGAGAATCTCCAGTTTTCTTGGATTTTTTTTTGAAATAGGCTGTGAGGAGTAGGAATTAGCTCTCCTTAAATATTTGTAACATTCTCCTGTACAACTATCCAATTCAGGGCTTTTGTATGCTGGGAGTGTTTTGACCTCTCTTCCTCAACATTTCTGCATTAGGAACTCACCTAGGTGGCACCAACCTTGACTCCCAAAAGGAACAGTAAATCTGATCACTACTGCTTAGACATGCTGAAGAGACTGAGAAGGAAAGCAAGCCTTTTTATCAACAAAACAAACAAACAAGCAAAATATAACTAGAGACATTGAAATTAAAAACAAACTAACAGTAACCAGAGGGGAGGCAGAAGGGGATAATAGGGAGAAAGTGGGGAACAGTTTTCAGGAACAACTACAAAGGACACATGGACAAGACCAAAGGTGGGTAGAATCAAGTGTGGGAAATGGGAATGGGTGGGGTGGTGGGAATAGAGAGGGGAAAATGGAAACAACTGTACTTGAACAACAATAAAAAAAGAAAAGGAAAACAAAAAACAAATCAACAAAAAAGGAAAGGCAGTGTGACCCTAGAAGAATTTCAGAATCTCTGCCAAAAGATTTGAAAACCAGGGTGAAATGGACAAATTTGTAGTAAAATTTAATCTCTCAAAACTGAATGAAGATGAAGCAGAAAGCCTGAAGATTGATAACTGTTGGAGAAATCAAAGCAGTAGTGAAAAAACTCCAGGCATACAAAAGCCCTGGACTGGAGGGTTTTGTTGCGCGTGGGTCACTGGCCAGCAGTGACCACGGAACGCTGTGGATGGCTCGCCGAAAAACACATGAGAAACAAAACACATGCACAGAGACAAACTAGTTTCTGTGGGGAAGTAGGGACGAAATGGCCACCCCCCTCAATGGGGAGCACACCGATTTACCATCCATACCTGCTTTTATTGGGTTCATTTTGCATAATAATTCAGGTAAAGTACAGTACTCATTAGGGGGAAGTAAGGAACCATAGAAAACAAGGAACTCTGAGGGTCTATTTTGAGTTGGGGTCAAAGAGCTGTAAGATTTTGAGGAACAAACTAACTTCCTCCTTGGACCCCTCTCATTCAACTGAGAGCATTCTAAACAAAGAAGGTTTCACAGTAATTTACATGTTCTTTCTTAGGCCTGATCACCCGGGGAATCCGCCCTTTTCAGCACAGAGCTACACCATCCTGTCATTGTTTCAGGCTTAGCTGGAGCAAGGGAACTAAGGCAATAAGGAGATTTTCTCCCAGACGATGAGAACTCAGGCTATGTCAAAGCCGAGGAGTGAGGGTCCATCACCCCCTTTTGCTGCAGCCCCCCAAGTCCTTCTTTTGGGGGGCCTCCCAAAGTGATCGTGCCTGTCTTAGGTCGTTCCCTCCATGGGGAATCTTACCCGTCTTTGGCTAACCAACCAAGCTTTTTGGGGTTCAGTTATGAATAAAGCAGCAGAAGCAGCATGCCCGCCAGGGAGATAAGCTTTTGTCTTCTTGCTGGCTTACGGTTCCAAGGGCATTCCCTTAGCCTTAGCCTAGGTGGGGGTTTCAGCTTCTGATACCAGTCAGGGCGGTTCCCAACAGGGTTTCACAGGAGAATTTTATAAACGTTTAAGGAAAAGCTAACCCCTATTCTACTTAGAATATTTCAAAAAATCAAAGAAGAGGGAAGACCCTCAAACTCTTTTATGAAGACAGTATCATCCTAATTCCAATACCTGATAAAGATACAATGAAGGAAGAAAACTACAGGAAAGTATTGATGATGAATATAGATGCTGAGCTCCTTAAAAGACTACTGGAAAAACATATCCAGTAACACATTAAAAATATCATACATTATGAACAAGTGGGATTCATCCCAGGGATCCAAGGATGGTACAGTAATTGCAATCAGTAAACATAATATATCATATAAACAAAAGGAAAGAAAAAAAATCACATGCTCAGTTAAATAGATGCAAAAAAAAAGCATTTGATAATGTATAGCACTCATTTATGATAAAAACACTCCAAAAAGTAGGAGTACAGGGAGCAACCTCAATATGATTAAGGCCATATATGAGAAACCTACAGTCAACATCATACTCAATGGGCAAAAACTAAAAGCTTTCCTAGTAAAATCTGAAACAAGACAAGGTTGCCTGCTTTCACCACTTCTGTTTAACACAGTATTAGAAATTATAGCCATAGCAACCAGACAAGAAGGAGAAATAAAAGGCATCAACATTGGAAAGGAAGAAGTAAAACTGTCATTGTTTTCAGATGACATGTTAGTGTACATAGAAAACCCTATGGACTGCACCAAAAAAACTACTTGACCAAAGAAGTGAATTTGGGAAAACAGCAACATTCAAAGTCAATATACAGAAATTGAAAGCATTTTTATATACCAACATTGAAACATCAGACACACAAGTTAGGAAAAAAATCTCATTTGCTATAGCAATAAGAAAAATAAAGTACCTAGGAATAAACCTTACTAAGGTGGTAAAAGACCTGTATTCAGAAAACTACATAACACTGAAGAAAGAAATTAAGAAAAACAAAAATAACTGAAAGCATGTACTATGTTCAATTTTTTTTTCCTTAAGATAAGGGTGCCTGCTTTGAACACTTTTACTCAATACACTTTTATAGTACTGGAAATTCAAACCATAGTGATAGACAAGAAAAATACATGAAAGTTATACAATTTGTATAGGAGGAAGTAAAATGGAAATTATTCTCAGCATGATACTGTACACAAAAAATCCTATAATCTACACTAAAAAACTACACAACTGAGTGAGTGAATTTGGCACAGTAGCAGGATATAAAGTCCAGAAATAAGTGGCATTCTTGTACACTAACAATAAGTTATCAGGAAGAGAAATAGAGAAAATTTTTCATTTACTACAGCAACAGAAATAATAATGTACCTAGGATAAGTTTAATCAAGGATGTAAAAGACTGTTTTCAGAAAACTACTGAAAAAAATTGAGGAAATTCTAAATAAATGGAAGCATATACCATGTTCATGGGTTAGAGAATTAACATCATTATAATGTGTCATGGACCCCCACTCATGGGGTCCATGGCATTGCAGCTGAAACAGAAGAAATTCACACGGACCACCGAATCCTGTGGAAGAAAAGGGCAAGTGGCTTCTCTCTCAGGGGGAACAAAAGCCTCAGCCCTTTCTCCAAAGAGCTTTTATTGTCTTGCTGGGCACATTACAAGAAGGTCCTCATTAACTATGCACAGGTTTGCTTTAGGTGGTTACCTTATACAGAAATCAAAGGAGAGGATGCCTGTAACCATATTGCAGAAGAGGGATATTTGCAATGAAAAGGCAAAAGTAGTTGAACTGGCTACACTGGTCCTTGGAAGGTTTAGCATGGTTTTTAGGAAGTTACTTTGCAGTAAATGTTTGCACTGGGGGCTGGGCCCACACCATGCAGGGACGGTCTACTACAATATGTCCATACCACCCAAAGCAATCTATAGATTCAATACAATTACTATTAAAATCCCAATGGCATATTTCACAAGTCTAGAACAAATATTCAAAAAATGTACAGGGAACCAAAAAATCCTGAATAGTCTCAGCAATCCTGAGATACAAGAACAAAGTTGTAGGGACTACAATACTGATATTAACTATGCTATAAGGTCACTGTAATGAAGACAGTGTGGCACTGGCATAGAACAGACACATAAATCAATGGAATAGAATAGAGAGCCCAGAAATAAGTCAATGTCTCTCTGGTCAATTAGTATTTGACAAAGCAAGCAGGAGCATAAAATGGAGTAAAATTAATCTCTTCAATAAATGGTGTTGAGAGAACTGGACAGGTACCTGCAGAAAAAAAAAATAAAACTAGACCACCAACTTACACTTTACACCAGAATAAACTCAAAATAGATAAGGGGCTTAAATATAAGTTGTCGTACTATAACACTTCTAGCAGAAAACAAAGGCAGTAAAATGTGAACCCTCCTATATAGCAATATTTTCCTGATATATGTCCCAGGGCAAGGGAAATGAATGAAAAATAACAAATGGGACTACATCAAGTTAAAAAAAATTCTGTGTAGCTAATGAACCATCATTAAAATGAAAAGGGAATCAACTGTATGGGGAAGGTATTTAGCAATTTGACAAGTGCTTAACCTACAAGATGTATAAAGAACTCATATGACTCAATACAAAGAAAAAAAATACAAAATGGGCAAAGAACCCAAATAGACACTTCTTCAAGGAGAACTTATAGATGGCCCATAGACATAGAAAAAGTGCTCTACAACCTTAGCCATCAGAAAGATTCAAATTAGATATCACCTCACACATTTTGAATAGCTAACTTTAAAAAATTCTTTAACTGGAACATAATCAACAACAACATAAAAGCAAAAAAAATATAATCAGAGTAATTGGAATTAAGAACAATCTAACAATAGCCAGAGGGGATGGCGGAGGGGACAATGGGAAAAAGGGTTTTCAGAAACTACCTGAAAGGACACATGGACAAAACCAGAGGGAGGGTGGAAGTACGGGAGGCAGTTAGGTTTGGCTGGGGTGGGGGGGTGGGGGAGGAGTGGTGGGGAGAAAATGCAGACAACTGTAATTGAATAGTAATAGAGTAATTACAAAGAAAATTAAAAATAAATAAAAAATCAACAAACAGCCCTCGCTGGTGTGGCTCAGTGGATTGAGCACTCACCTGTGAACCAAACAAAATGTCACTGTAATAGGGTGAAGCCAAGAGGGGGACCCCAAATAGGGATTTGGAATGGGGTCCAGAACTCAAGGTCTTCAGGAAATATTAGAAAAATATATAGGATGTCCTCCCCCATCCCCCCCAACAGGTTTGAGTTGGGGGAAGGGACAAATGGAACAGGAACATGCAGAGCTATTTTGTATGGCAACAGCTTTGCAGGTAACATCTGGCATGATCATTTAACATATCTATAACCTTCAACTGGTTTCATAGATAAGTTAAATAGCTGTGGCCATGCATTGAGCCAGGGGGATGGAAGTGACTTACACCCAAGATGTAACTGAGAGGCAGCTCCCCCTAATTACAGTACCTGTGTGAGAGCTTGGAGAAGATTGTCTCTATACAATGGGGCCACACCTTCCCAGACTTACAATGGCAGCCCAGTAAAGCTGGAAGAATCCAGGAATGCTGGCAGGTGTAACTGGTTGTAGGAGGAACAGGAAATGGGGCTGCAGAGGAAGATTGGCACTGGGATTTAAACCCAGACTTGGCAGCCATGCGGGGAGAGGACCATGAAGCTTTGGCAGAGTGGGAACCCCCACAGCTTTGGCGAGAGTGAGAATCATGTGCCTTTGGGGGTGCTCCCTTTTGCCACATGGCTTAGGATGCAAGAGAGACTTTTCCTTGAAGAAAAGAGGTGAAAAGGCTCTTGCTGGTGGGCCACAAGAAGGTACCACATGGCCTTGGATTAACTGGACATCCTAGCAGTGACACAGCTGATGGTGTCAGGAGCCCAAACCATGGACTTCTACTTCTTCTCCTGAGATACAATACCCCAGACTAAGGCACAGGGAGAAGGAAGGACTGTGTGTGTTTGTGGGTACCCTAAAGATCTCTAATATTTTAATGAAGACATTAAGCCACTACTCTAAGTCTGTATAGCTTTAAATAAATATTTCTTTTCCTTTTTACAAATTTCTGGCATCAAGAGATGTCTTTCCTCTGGTGGCAGGCATAACAAACCTAGTAGGGGGTCCTTTTGGTAATAGTATATCATACACCCTCCCCCTTTGGGCCTGTTCTGTAACATCACCAGTTTGATTCCCAGTCAGGGGACATGTCTGAGTTGTGGGCCAGGTCTCCAGTATGGGGTGCATGAGAGGCAACCACACATTGATGTTTCTCTCCATCTCTTTCCCCCTCCTTTCCTCTCTGTCTAAAAATAAATAAATAAATAAAATCTTTTAAAAAAATCAACAAACCAGTGCTGTCAATGATAAGGAGAAAAGGGAATCTGAGTGCACTTTTGCTGGAAAAGGAGACTTGTGCAGCCACTTGTAAAGGTTGGAATTTCTCAAAAAAATTAAAAATGGAACTGCCTTATTACCCAGGTATTCCACTGCTGGGAATATAAGAATCCTGAAACACCAATTCAATTCATAAGGGTGAACTTATTCACCCTTATGTTCACAGTAGCGCTATTTACAATAGTCAACTGTTGGAAACAGCCCAAGTGTCCATCAGTAATTGAGTAGATTTAAAATCTGTGGTACATTTATACAATGGAATGCTATGCAGCAAAAAGAAATAAGGAGCTCCTATCCTTTGCAACAGCATGGATGGAACTGGAGACTATTATGCTAAGTGATATAAGCTAGTTGGTGAAAGATAAATGCCATATAACATCACATGGCTGGAATCTAATTAACAAACTAAACTAATGAGAAAAATAGAACCAGAGATGTGGAAACATGGAATAGACTGATAGTTGTAGGAGGGGAGTTGGGAGGGTGGAATGAAGGAAGAAAGGGAAAAGGACTAGTCAAAAAATATGCATGAAGGACTTATGAATACGGACAATAGAAAGGGGATTGACTGTGAAAGAGAGGGGTGGTCTGAGTGGAAGAATCAAAAAGGAAAATAATCAGGACAACTATAATATAACAAACAATTTTTCAAAGAACAAAAGAAAAAGTAAAACCAACATGGAAGGGTTTCTCCTTCTAAACAATTTTATCCCTATATCTTAAAATTTTACATATGCAAAAACAATATTTTACATTTCATTCAGAGCACTTACATTAATATCATGCTATTTGCAGTTGGCTATACATCTCTGAACACTTTCAAATGCTGATGCTACTTCAATTAATGAAATTTTAATAAAAACATTTTTTCAGAACATCTTAATAAATAATGTGTGTAATTCCTTTTATGTGGTTAGTTGTAGAATCTCCCACAAATTTTATCAGCTATTAAATGTCTTAAAAAGCTTTAAAACTCTCTAGGTTTACCAACTGAGACACAAATCATGATATAGTTTTGAAGTTTTTATGCCACTGTAGCCTTCATTTTTTCATAAGCAGTATTGACTCTAAATATTGAGTAATTTTAACTCATTGGAAAATAATCAGTAAATTCTCTCTCTCCCTCTCTCCCTCTCTCTCCTTCTCTCCCCCTCTCTCTCCCTCTCTCTCTCTCCCTCCAGCCATCCATCCCTCTCTCTCTCTCTCTCTCTCTCTCTCTCTCTCTCTTTTTTTCTAGGAGGAGCTTGCAAGATGCTGAAACTCCCACATTTATTCTACAACTATGTAACAATTGTATAATGCTTTCTGAACAAGTTCTTCCTAGTGAAACTGTTGTAAACTAATCTAAAAATACCCAGATTGTAGTTTCAGTGATTTAAAATACAGAGTTCACATTTTGCACTCTGCTGAAGAAAGTAGTCATTATGCCATGAATTCCAATCTGTCTCCTTGAAAGTGTGCTGTCTACCTCCCCATAGAGCTTGTGCACATGTTTTAAAAATAAATGCATTTTATAGGAAACAGCTATTCTCTTAAGGCATATACCATCATGTTTTCAAAACTCAGAATAAAAACTACATGACAGTTTAAGGATATTCACCCAGTGCACATGAACAGTAGGCACCTAAAAATGTTTGTGAACATCAGCTCAGTTGTACTTATGTAATTTTGTAAAAAGAGGGTAGCCTAAACTTTGACGGTGTGTGGGTCACAAGTTCATTTCACTACATGACCAAATATTAATTTTGGATACAACTAAGTGTGATGGATAGCTATTATCACAGGCCACATAATTATTGTAGTTCTCCTTCAGTTTATTCTATACTTTGCTAAAGATTGAATGTATTGAAGCAAAGGGAAGAGATGTAGTGGAAAATGAACAAAATTTCAAACTACAAAATAATAAATCACTAATAATATTTCTTTCAAACATCCAAGATCCTTTAGCTCAGATAATACATGGTTAAATTTTCAAATTTAAAGAAAAAATAAAATAATATGAGTTATTTTGTTATTCCCTTTTATAGATCTTGGATTTTTTTCTTTGTGTAGGAGAGCTTCTGTGCTAGGAATTCTGCTTTTTATAACTTTGTATGAATTTGTTCTTCCATTTAAACTTCTCTTATAAGTCTTAATTGTGACTTTGTCATTTGCTTTAATTCATATTTAACCCATGAACAAACTTACAGAAAACTTCTTGTAATACATGTCCTAGAACTTAACCAACTTAATAAGATATTTTGTCATAGGGCTGATTTTCAAGTTTAAAGAGGCAGTCTTGCTTTCTTACTTACAAAATTTGCAATGCGTTGGGGTTAATTAAGTGCCAGAATAAACTGACCACAGCAATCAGGAAGTGTTTTGATCCAGATTATTGGAATGGAAATTTTACTTTGCTTTCCCAGTTAGGTACAAGCCAGAATCTTTCACCATTACAGCTGACAACAAGAATTTGCTCCATTTCCCCTGATACAGTTTGTAAGGAGGTACAAGCCAGGGTGTATGTGACTGAGGCTATAACATTCTGATATATTAGGCTGTAGTCATGAATCTAACTGATTAGAAACAAGCCTCATTCATCCACTTAGCTGTCATTCTGACTGTGAATGTAATGCTGTTATGGTGAGGGCTGAGACCACTGCTCATGCCAGATGTTGTTAGGAATTCAATCCATTCTATGTATAAACACTAGCTCCTTCAAACAAGGTGTTGAGTGAATTACATATTGAGGGGTGAGTTTCTTGGCATCTAATTATCCAACTCAAAGAAACATACTTTTCTAATTGTTCCTGAGCTGTCTGTTTAACACATAAATAAAAAAAGGATTTTGTGAAGGAATTGTATGATGTTGGCAACTGTAAAAAAATTCTACTTATTGTAATGACTCTTTTATGGTTGTTTTTATTTATTTTATTCTTATAGTTTCCTAATTCCTCTGTTAGTAAAAATTAAATATCTTTTAGATATGATATTGTTAGATAAATTTTAGGAAGAAACTACAAAATACAAAAAAAAACACATAAAATACATCTATTTGTACCTTTTTGTATTATATTACAATCCTGTACATATATTAGTATATTATAACATGACAGCAAAAATAGAAGAAAACTTTTTAAAATTCAAGTAATTACTGTTAGAACTTGGTTCTACTGATTCCTGGGCCATTGTATCACATAATAGAAATTAATTTTTCCTCTTGAAATTATATGGAATTGATAAAGAATGGACTACATGGTTGTTACTGATTTTTTTTTTCATTTACAATTTTCTTACTTTTAAAAAGGAGGTGGACAGTTAGAAAGAAGCAAATGTTTTCTAATTTGACTCTTTTTTAAAGATTTTATTTATTTATTTTTAGAGAGGGAAGGGAGGGAGAGATAGAGAGAGAGACAGAGAGAGAGAGAGAGAGAGAGACATCAATGTGCAGGTGCTGGGGGCCATGGCCTGCAACCCAGGTATGTGCCCTGGCTGGGAATTGAACCTGCAATGCTTTGGTTCTCAGCCTGTACTCAATCCACTGAGCTATGCCAGCCAGGGCTTAATTTGACTCTTTTTATCTAGTCTTAAGGAAAAGTTCAGCTTAGCTAAGGATACGAATTCCTCTAGCCTGTGCCTAGATTTTCCTTTTTAGCCTTACTGACAATTCCACAGTCTATCACCTGATGTACCCGCTTCTCAGCATCCTATGATGATCTTTTCCCATTCCTTGGATCCACATGACTTGACTTGTGCTAAATCATAAACTTGGAGTGCCCTCCCTCCTGTCTTCTTCTACTGATACTCTCACATCTCATGTCAACTCTTCTCCAATTATTTTCCTTTATTTTCTTATTGAGATGTGATTGACATATGACATTGCTTCAGGTGTACAACATATCTATGTATGTGTGTTTGTGTATACAAAGACTATATCTATATATTCATCTGTATCTATATCTATATAATATGCATTCATATATACATACAGATATACATACCTATACATATATATATATATAGTCCAGCACAAATAATGTCACTTTTTATTATAAAATCATAACCATGTAATACTGTAACATAACAATATCACACTCAGGCATACCACATGACATTTAAGGTGAAATGTTCAAATTAAAAGTATAAATTATTACACCCATATTAATAACCAACCATATACTCAGGGAGACATTACTTCTTCCAGACCCTGTGTGTGTGTGGTTATGTGTGTGTATACACACACACATCTATACATACATGTATATACATATATGGATATACATACATGTATATGTGTATATATGCATATGTATGAATGATGATTGCAATATCTCATTACAGATAGTTACACATTTTCTTGTGATGAGAACTTCTAATATATACTGTTAAGATATTTCAAATTTATAATACAGTATTATTAACTATAGTCACCATGCTATACATTACATTAATAGGACTTACTTATCTTGTAACAGGAAATTTGTATCTTTTACCACTTCTCACCCACTTCACTCATCCACCATCCCTACTTCCAGCAACTACTAAACTGTTCTTGGTATCTTTGAGTTTCACTTTTTTTTGATCATATAGTATGACTATAGTATGTCTTTCATATAGTATGTCTTTCTTTATTTGCCTTATTTCACTTAACATAATAGCTTTAAGTTTTTCATGATGTAGAAATGACAGGATTTCCTTTAATTAAGACTGAATATAATACATAGCATACATATTTAATATAAATTGTTATAATTATTATATACACCACATTTCATTGTATTTTATTTTATTGTTATTCAAGTAAAATTGTCTGCATTCCCCCCTGCCCACCAATCCCTCCCAGCCATCCCCATCTCCCTCCCCTGATTCTAACCCCCTTAGTTTTGTCTGTTTGTCCGTGTGTCCTTTATAGTTGTTCCTGAAATCCTATCCCCCTTTTCACTCCATTATCCCCTCCTACCTACCCTCTGGTGACTGTCAGATTGTTCTTAATTTCAATGTTTCTGATTATATTTTGCTTGCTTGTTTATTTTGTTGCATAGGTTCCACTTAAAGGTGAGATCATATGGTATTTGTCTTTCACCACCTAGCTCATTTCACTTAGCATAATGCTCTCAAGTTCCATCCATGCTGTCTCAAAGTATAGGAACGCCTTCCTTCTGCTGCATAGTATTCCATCATGTAAATGTACCATGGGTTTTTGATCCATTCCCTTACTATTGGGAACTTAGGTTGCTTCCAGCACTTGTGTATTGTAAATTGTGCTGCTATGAACACTGGAGTTCTTATGGATTGGTGTTTCAGTGTACTTAGGATATAATCCCAGCAATGAAATTGCTAGGTCCGAAGGCAGTTCCGTTTTTAGTTTTTTGAGGAAAATCCATACTGTTTTCCATAGTGGTTGCACCAGTCTGCAATCCCACCAACAGTGTACTAAGGATCCCTCTTCTCCACATCCTCTCTATCAGTTGTTTGTTGATTTGCATATGATAGCTATTCTCACGGGTGTGAAGTGGTATTTCACTGTGGTGTTAATCTGAATCTCTCTGATGGCCACTGATGGTGAGCATCCTTTCATATGTCTCTGGGACCTCTTTATGTATTCCTTGGAGAAGTGCCTTTTTGGGTCTTTTGCCCATGTATTAATTGGGTTGTTTGTCTTCCTTGATTGGAGTTGTGTGAGTTCTTTGTATATTTTGGAGATCAAACCCTTGTCCAAGTTATCATTAGTGAATGTGTTTTCTCATATGGTTGACTGCCTTTTCATTTTAATGCTGTTTTCTTTAGATGAGCAGAAGCTTTATATTTTGATGAGATCCAATTTGTTTATTCTTTCCTTTGTCTCCCTTGCTCTAGGGAACATATCAGTGAAAACATTGCTGTGTCAAAAATCTAAGATTTTCCTGCCTATGTTTTCCTCTAGGACATTTATGATGTCAAGACTTATATTGAAGTTTTTTATTACCGTGAATTTATTTTTGTGTATGGTGTAAGTGGGTGATCAAGTTTCACTTTTTTTTTTTTTTTTTTTTTATGTAGCTGTCCAGAGCTCCAAACACCATTTAATAAAGAGGCCATTTTACTACATTTTATGCTTATATCCCCTTTGTCAAATATTAATTGCCTGTAGACACTTGAATTTATTTCTGGGCTCTCTATTATGTTCCATTGGCCTATGTGCCTGTTTTTAATACAGCACCAGTCTGTTTTGATTATAGTGGCCTTATAATACAATTTGATATCATGTATTGTGATCCCTCCTACTTTGTTCTTCTTTCTCAAAATTGCTGCAGCTACTTGGGGTTGTTTATGGTTCCATATAAGTTTTTGAAGTGTTTGTTCTATGTCTCTGAAATATGTCATTGGTACTTTAATAGGTATTGCATTGAAACTATAAATTCCTTTGTATAGTATGGACACTTTTATGATATTAATTCTTCCAGTTCATGAGCACATGTTTCCATTCATTTGTACCTTCCTTAATTTCTTTCTTCAGTGTTGTATTGTTTTCTGAGGATAGATCTTGTACTTCCTTAGTTGGGTTTATTCCTAGGCACTCTATTTTTTTGTTGTTGTTGTTCTTATATCAAAAGGGATTTTTTTGTGATTTCTATATCCGATATTCCATTGTTGGAGTACAAACATGTTTTTGATTTCTGAATATTGGCTTTGTTTCCCACTGTTTTACCAAATTCACTTGTTAGGCCCAGTAGTTTTTTTTTTTTTTTTTTTTTTTTCTGGAGTTTATAGGATTTTCTATGTACACTATCCTGTCATCTGTAAACAATTAAAATTTTGCTTCCTCCTTTCCAACTTGGATGTCTTTTATTTCCATTTCTTGTCTGTGTCTATGACTTCCAATATCATGTTGAATAGGAGTGGTGACAGTAGACATCCTTGACTTGTTCTTGATCTTAGTGTGAAAGCTTTAGTTTTTGCTCTTTGAGCATAATGTTGGCTGTAGGTTTCTTATATATGGCCTTTTTTTTGTTGAGGAATGCTCCCTCCATTCCCATTCTGCTTAGTGTTTTTATAATAAATAGGTGCTATATCTTATAAAATGCATCTTTGCATTTATTCATATGATCATATAATTTTTGTCTTTCCTTTTGTTTACATGATGTATTATGTATATTGATTTGAGGATATCATACCATCCTTGCATCGCTGGGATGAATCCCACTTGATCATGGTGTATGATGTTTTTAATGTATTGCTGGATGTGGTTTGCCAATATTTTGTTGAGGATTTTAAAGTCTATGTCCATCAGCAATTTTGGACTGTAGTTTGTTTCTTTTTGTTTCTTTATTTGGTTTTGGAATTAAGATGATGCTGGATTCTTAAAAAGAGTTTGGGAGATTTCTGTCCTCTTGGTTTTCTTTGGAATAGTTTGTGAAGGATAAGGGTTAGCTCTTCCTTAAATGCTTTGTAGACTTCCAAGAAACAATATAGTCTAGCGCTTTTTTGTGCCTGGAGTTTTTTGTTTTTTTTTTTTTTGCTTCAATTTCATCAGCTGTTATTGATCTGTTCAGGCTTTATGTCTCTTGTTCATTGAGTTTTGAAAAATTATAATTTTCAAGAAATTTGTGCATTTCACCTAGATTTTCAAATTTCTTGGCATGTAGTTCTTCATAGTAATTTCTTACAATTCTTTGTATTTCTTTGGTATCAGTTGTAGTGTCTCCTCTTTCATTTCTGATCATGTTTATTTGTGTCCTCTCTCTCTTTTTTTTCATCAGCCTGCTTAAAGGCTTGTCAATTTTGTTTACCTTTTCAAAGAATAATCTCCTTCATTTATTGTTCCTTAGGATTGTGCCTTTAGAAGCTATGTCATTTAATTCTGTTCTGATCTTGGTTATTTCCTTCCTTCTACTTCCTCTGAGCTGTCTTTGTTGTTGTTCCTCCTGTTTTTGTAGGTGTTGTGATAGGTTGTGTATTTAAAATATTTTTATCGTTTTTAGGTAGGCCTGTATCCCTATGAACTTCCCACTCAGGACTGCCTTTGTTGTGTCCCATAAGTTTTGGATTGTTGTAAGTTCATTTTTTTTTCCCCAGTAACTTTTTTATTTCTTCCCTAATTTCATTCTTGACCCATTCATTATTTAACAGAATGCTATTCAATCTCCATGAGTTTGAGTGTTTCTGAGTTTTTTCCTCAAGGTTGATTTCTAGTTTCAGTTACTTGTGATCAGAAAATGCTTGTTATGATTTTAATTTTCTTGAATTTGTTGAGGATTGTTTTGTGTCCTATCATATGGTCTATCTTTGAAAATGTCCCATGTGCATTTGAAAAGAATGTGCATTTTGCTTTTGGGGAATGAAAATTTCTCTCTCTCTCTATATATATCAGTTAAGTCAATTTGATTAGGACATTGTTGAATGTCATAATATCTTTGTTGATATATTGTTTGGAAATCTATCTATTTTTGACCGTGGAAAATTAACATCCCCTACTATAATTGTGTAACTGTCAATATCTTTCATGAAGTCCTCCAAGATTTTCCTAATATATTTGGGTTACTCATATGTTAGGTGCATATAAATTTATAAGGTTTATTATAATGTTTTTAATGGATTTCCCCTTGAATATTTTGAAGTGATCTTCTGTGTCTCTTTTTATGGCTCTTGTTTTGAAGTCTATTTTTTTCTTATATGAGTATTGCTGTCCAGGCTTTTTTTTCCTGTTTATTTGCTTGCAATATATTTCCAGCTCTTCACTTTCAGTCTGTGTATGTCTTTTGTTATGAGGTGAGTCTCATGTCTTCTGGTTGGAGTGTTTAATCAATTTACATAAAGTTATTATTGACATGAACTAATTCATTGTCATTTTACTTCCCTTGTTCTTATGATCCTGTCTCTTTCATTCTTTTTCTTCCTTTCCTTCAAGCAGACCCTTTAGTATCACTTGCACTGCTGGTTTGGTGGAGGTGTATCCTTTCAGGCCTCTTTTGCCTTGGAAACTCCTTATTTGTCCTTCCTTTTTAATTGAGAAGCTTGCTGGATAGAGTGGTCTTGGTTGCAGACCTCTGACTTTCATTAATTTGAATATTTCTTACCAATCCCTTCTGGCTTGGAGAGTTTCCATTCAGAGGTCAGTTGGCATTCTTATCTGGGCTCTCTTGTATGGTACTTCCTATTTCTCCCTTGCTGCCTTGAGGTTTTCTCTTTGTCTTGGAATTTTGACATTTTAATTATTTTGTATTTCAAAGTGGGCCTCTTTGGGTTACTCTTGACTGGTACTCTGTGTGTTTCCTGTACTTGTACGACTTTTTCTTTCCTGAGATTAGGGAAGTTTTCCATCATTACCTTTTTGAACAAGTTTTCTATCCCTTGTTCTTCTTCTTCTTCTGGTATCCCTATTATATGGATATTATTATGTTTTATGTTGCCCTGCAGTCCATTAACATCTCTTTGTTATTTCTGAGTCTTTTTCCCTTTTCTTGTTCTTTCTGGGTATTTCATTCTACTGTATCTTCCATTTCACTAATTCTATCCTCTGCTTCATTGAGCCTGCTTTTCATTCCTTCTACTGTGTTTTTTAGTTAACAAATTGTATTCTCCATTTCCTCTTAGCCCTTGTTAATAGTTTTTACTTCCTCTTTCATGTTGATATAGTTTGCAATGAGTTCATTGTAGTTTCCCTGTAGTTTTTGGTAACTCTCAGTGAGATCATGGAGCTTCCTTAGAACTATTGTTTTGAACTCAATATCTGATAGTTGACTTTCCTCTCTTTCATTTAATCTCTTTCATTCCTCTCTTTCCTCTCGTTCTTTGTGAGGCTCCCTCCTTTCCTTTTGTTTGGGGTTGGTTTCTTTGTCTTCACCTTGTTTTGAGACTCTTAGGGCCTGCCCTGTGTGGTCTCAGGAAGCTGTAACCCCCTGCGGCTAAGGTTGAGTAAGAGACCTCCAAACCAGGAGACACTAAGGAGACAAAACTTATTTCCCTGGCAGGAGTGCTGCTTCTGCTCCTTTCCTGGCCCCCAATGCTTCATCAGTTAGCCAATGACAGGTAAGATTTCCCAAGGGGGGTATTGCCTAAAACAGGCATGATCACATGGAGGCCTCGGTGAAGGACTTGGGGGGCTGTGGAAATGAAGGGGTGATCGACATCGACCCCTGCCCCCTCAGCTTTGTCAAAGCCTGAGTCCTTGTTCTTAGTTGTAAGAAATCCAAGTCTCCCAGCTGCCTTTGTTTCCTCTGCCTGACTCAGGCCTGTGGAAATAACAGGGGTGATGCAGTCCAGACCAGAGTCAGCAGACCCCTGGGGTAATTAGACCTGAGACATAGGATATGCAAGATCCTCTGAGACCTGCTTGCTAAGGATACTCTTGAATATGAAGGCATAGGCAGGAAACAAAACTAGCCCTGTAGCCTTTTAAAGTGATAAAACCCCCAAATCTAAGCCCAGAATCCCAGTGTGAGTTCTACCAGCCCCTTTGAAAGCTATCTATTCATTTGATCTTCCCTACCAGACTAATCAACAAACTGTATCTGTATTCTTAATAAAAGCTACTCAGGTGGCAACTCGGGGTGCTCTCCACTAGAGAGAGTGGCCATGCCGTTCCTATTCCTCCACAGGACTCATTGTCTGTGTGTATGTTTTCTCATGTTTCGAGCATCTGCAGCAGCGATGGATACTGCTGGCTGGTATCCATCTCATGAGACTCTTCTTGCTCACCTCTGCTTCTTAAATTGAACTGTTCTGACACCCTGGGTTCGTGGTGTGAACTTCTATGGTAGGAGACCAGTGATATTAAGTGGTGCAATTTCCTTTATCTCCTGAAATTGGTGCTCTTGAGATGCTGTTTATATTGGCTCTGAGTATGTCTTTGGGTTTTTATTGTTGTTGGGTCTTTCTTTGATGGGTGCTTCCCTCCAGTTGGTTTACCAAGTATCACTTCAGCCTGTCTTTTATGCTATTGCACAGGTGCAGACAGGTTGTGTTGAAGCTGCTTCTTTTGTCTGTCCAAGGTTCTGAGACTTTTCTCTCACTGTTGTTTAGTTGTTTGTTCTGGGTAATTTCTCCATCATTTAGTTGTAATCCCAGTTTGGTCCTGGTTGGAGGTTGGTGTATCTTCCACTCACTCCTCCACCATCTTTTTTTATTATCTATTGGTGTTTCCTATATTGGTGGATTCTCTCTTCCAGCAGGTATACTGGTGTTCGGAACTCCCATATACCCTTTTATGTGATCAGTTTAAGGGGGGGAAGCAAAATGTATTAAGATGGTGGAAGTGTTTTGTATGGGATTTGAAGGACAAACCTATAGAGCAGAGATAGGAAATACCTTGTATAAATATAGTGTTAACTGTGATATTTCACCCAACTAGCTACTTTTTTAGAAATGGTAGAAAGGAGATAGGACTCTTGTTAGAGGGGGAAAAGATTATGAGTAGGTCCCGAAAAACAATGAGGTTGTGGAATATCAGAGTATGATATATAGTGAGAGTAAATGGTAGAAAATAGGTGTAGTGTGTGAGAGTAAAGTTAATCACAACAGTAATAAAGTTCTGGAAGTCAGTGAAATGGGCCAAGATTTGGGAAAGATACTGTGTAGTATTTACAATTGTATGGCACAACAATTATTTACAATAATACTGGAACAACATTTATATGCCAGAATCTATATTATCTGAATAACAAGAATAGGAAGTATATGCCAGAATCTATATTATCTGAATAACAAGAATAGTGTGCTATTCAAACACAAGCAAAGTGAAAAGAAGGAGTATTAGAAATACACTGTGAAAGAGAGAACAAGGAAAAACAAAAAATGAAATTAAACAAATAAATAAAATGAAGAAAACTGAAGAGAAATAAAAAGTGCTAAATAGGAAAAAGGGAACATGGCAGGGAGATAGGTGGGAATGAAGTACACTTTCCCCTGCACACAGGTGAAACACCTAGCCAGTCTTCTGAGGAAAAGAGTGAACATCCAATAGTACCCCAGCATATATGAAGATTGGAGATCAAATATTGTAAAGGACATTGATAAAGCAGACAGTAAAGAGAGTGCTTCAGGACAATAAGGTCCCTGGGACCAGTGTGGGGAGCAGGGCAGCTGTAGCCGCAGGTCTGACACCCACAGGGTCTGCTGCAGGGTTCTTGGGAGAGAGCCAGGTCAAGGGTCCTTCCCCTGCCAAACAAGGTTTGAGCAGCACCGGGAGAGACCTGGTTGCTTGAAGTCACAGAGAGGGGAATAAGGAAGAAATGGCAAACACACAGAGGCTGCGAGCACCCACGGAGACTGTGGTCACTGGCTAGGGAGAGTTGAGACTTGGTCCATGATGTGCCCTGACCTGGATAGTCCCTGGTCTAGTTGGAGATGTGGGCTGTGTGAAAGACCAGACCCTTGTATGGAGCAGCAATCTTGAGCAGGAGGGGATTCCAAAAATAAAAGGTGAAAAAAGAGACACTCGGTGGCTGTTTGGGGAATTCTTCTGCAGCAGCCACTCCAGCCTCCTCCCAACCCAGCCATGTGGTACTCCCATGGTGGGGTGGAAGGTCCTGCGCTCACACCCGTAGCACTGGGAAGTGTGTGTACCCAAACCTGCAGGACTGGAGGCTGCTGATGCCACCACACCTGCAGGCCCTGGATGGAGTGCACCTGACAACCCTGTGCAGAGGCACCATGCACTCAACCCCTGTAACCCTGGAGAAGCAACAGAGGAGGCATGCACCTACAAACATAGCAGCAGCCATGGTGGCACATCTGCCCTGCAGGGATGATTCGTTCTCAGGGAGTCAGTAATCCCCAAAGAGATTTGACTCAGTGTGGGGCTGAACTGACCTGAGGGGGCACTGAGAGACCCTGGCATCTAGGACAGCAAAGAGCAAGAAGAGGGGTGTGAATTACCCATAACTGGTGCACCTCAGGAATAGCATAACTGGTGGACTGAAGGCCTAAGCTAAGCACAGAGGGACATCGGGGGCCAGCAGCAAACTGGGGAACTGGGCTGGAGGTTGGCCCAGTGCTCCTCAGGAAGAGAGAAAAGAGAAACCAATTCCCCCTCAACCTGTTGCAGCCAGGAAGACCAGCAGAACTGGCCTGGCCAATTCGAAGCCAGCAGGAAGCTTTTTAAAAAGTAATTGTTTTCTCTTTTAACTTCTTCTTACTCTCTTTCCTTCTTTCTTGTTTTGTTGCTTCTTCCTTTCTTTCGCTTTTTATCTCTTCTTCCTTCCTTCTTTTTTTTTTTTTTTAATTCCCACAAGTGAAACAATAAAACCTGGAATTGTGAAAAGACCAGAGTTGGACCCAAAGAGGGGTCATCCCAACAGCTGAGACAATGAGACAAATTTTTTTTTGCTACTACAGAGAACTGGCAAGTTATTGTATATTTGTATTATTATTTTTTCATTATTCTTACAGCTTTCATTTTATTAGTATTTTTGTATTTCTCTTCTTTCTGTTTAGTCTTCTTTACGTGGCTGGTTAAATTGCATAGTTTGACAGGTTCCCCTTATTCTTTCTGTCATAGTGTATTTTTAACTTACTATCTTTCACTTCACTTTTGTTCCATTAGCGCACTACTCTGGGTGCTGTACTTGCCATTCTTGTTATCTAGATCATAGAGATTCTGTCATATGATTGTTGCTCCATTATTATTATAAATAATTGCTGTATTATACAATTGTAAATACTACACAGCACCCTTCCCAGATCTTAGTCCATTTCACAGTTTTCTAAACTTTAGTACTGTTGTGTTTAACTGTATTCTTTCACCCACTACACCTATTTTCTATCTTTTACTCTCACCTTACCTCATAACCTGACCTCCTACAAGCTCACTACTTTCTAGATCCAGCTCACAATCCTTCCCCCACAACAAGAGTCTTATCTTCTTTCCACTCCTTCTAAAAAGTGGCTAGTTGGATGAAATATCATGGTTAACACTATACATACCCAAGGAAACTCCAATCTCTTCTCTATGGGTTGGTACTTTAAATATCAGAGAATACACTCCTGCTGTCTAAAGCCATTTCACCTTCCCCCACCAACTAATCACTAAAAGAGTCAGTGGAAGTTGTGAATACCAGGATACCTGATGGAAGAGAAAACCCATAAACAAAGGAACCACTAACAGATAACAACAGAAGAAGGTGAAGGAGGAAGTGGAAGCCACACTAATTCAGCCCAGGACCTATCTGGAAATACAACAAAATGGTGGAGATTTTACTCAGAACAAAAAACTGAACAACAGCTAGAGGGAATCCTCAAAACCTTGTACACACAGAAGAATCAACTTCAACACAACATGCCCACACCCGCACAACAGAACACAAGAGGTGGTGAACAGAGTGACACTCAGGTAACCAGCTGGGGGGAAGGCTCCACCAAAGAAAGACTCAACAACAATCAAAACTCAAAGACAAACACAGAGCCAACATAAGTGACATCCAAGAACAGTGAGCTCAAGAGATCACGGAGATTGCACCACTGAATCTCACAGGTATTCTACCATAGAAATTCACACCATAAACCCAGGGAGCCAGAACAGATAAATTTAAGATGCAGAGATGAACAAGAACAGTCTCACAAAAAAATGGGAAGACATAGAAACAATCCCCAAACAAAAGGAAAGGAGAAAGCCTCAGAAAGAATGTGAAATGAAATAGAGACAAGTCAACTATCAGATATTTAGTTCAAAGCAATGGTTATCAGGAAGCTCAATGAGCTCACAGAGAATTACCAAAAACTACAGAGAAACTACAATAAACTCACTGCAAACTATATCAACATGAAAAGGAAGTATAATCTATTAACAAGGGCCAAGAGGAAATGAAGAATACAATTTCAGAACTAAAGAACAAAATAGAAGCAATCAAAATCAGGCTCAATGAAGGAAAGAATCAGATCAGCAACATGGAAGATATGGTATAACAAAACACCTAGAAGGGGCAAGAAAAGGAAAAGTGGCTGACAAAGAAGGAAGAAGGATTTAAGGAAATGCAGGGCAACGTAAAATCTAATAATATCCACATAATAAGGATACCAGAAGGAGAAGAAGAGCAAGGGATAGAAAACTTATTTGAAAAAGTAATGATGGAAAACTTCCCTAATTTGATGAGAGAAAAAGTCACACCAATCCAGGAAACACAGAGAGCCTAAATCAAGAGGAACACAAAAAGGCCCACTTCAAGACATATTATAATTAAAATGGCGAAATTCCAAGATAAAGAGAGAATCTTAAAGGCAACAAGGGAAAAACAGGAGGTAACATACCAAGGAGTGCTGGTAAGTCTAGCACCTGGTTTCTCATTGGAAACTCTCCAAGCCAGAAGGGAATTGAAAGAAATATTCTAAGTCATAAAAAACCAGAGGGCTGCAACAAAGACTACTATATCTACCAAGGCTCTCAATTAAAATGGGAGGCCACATAAGAAGCTTCCTAGAAAACAAGCAGCCTTAAAAAATACACTTCCTACAAACCAGCTCTGCAAGAGATGTTAAAGGGTTTGCTTTAAGAACAGGAAGAAAAACAGTGAAAGAGAGAGGAACACAGGTGTAAAAAGTGGCAATGAATACATAACTGTCGATAATAACCTTAAACATAAATGGATATAATGCCCCAATCAAAAGGCACACAACAGTGGAATGGATAAGAAAATATGGCCCATGCATATGCTTCCCACAGGAGACCGACCTGAGAAAAAAAAATCTACACAGACTAAAATTTAAGGGCTGGAAAAAAATATTCCAAGCAAATGGATGGGGAAAAAAAGCCAGGTGGCAATACTCATATTGGACAAAATACATGTCAAAAAAAAAAAAAAAGAGCCATAAAAAGAGTCCCAGAAGGTCACTTCATAATACTCAAGGGAAGAATCTATCAAGAAGACACAAACATTGTAAATATATATGCACCTAACATAGGAACAGCCAAATACATAAAGAAAATCTTGGAGGATTTAAGGAAGGATATTGACAGCAACATAATTATAGTATGAGATTTTAACATCCCACTGTCAAAAATTGATAGATCTTCCAAACAAAATATCAACAAATATTCTGTCATTCAACAATGACCTAGATGAAATGGACTTAACTATACATATATAGAAAGAGAGCCTTTCATCCCAAAGAAGCAAAATGCACATTCTTCTCAAATGCACATGGAACACTTTCAAAGATAGACCACATGATGGGACAGAAAACAATCCTCAACAAATTCAAGAAAATTGAAATCATGTCAAGCATTTTTTCCAACCACAAGAGACTGAAACTATAAACCTCAAAGGAAAAAAAAAACACTCAAACTCATGGAGATTGAATAGCATAGTATTAACCAAAAAATGGATCAACAAGGAGATCAAGGAAGAAATTAAAAAGTTTCTGAAAACAAATGAAAATGAACTCACAACAATCCACAACTTATGGGACACAACAAAGGCTGTCCTGAGAGGGAAGTTCATTGCAATACAGGATACAGGCCTACCAAAAAAAAAGAGAAAGATTTTAAATTAATAAACTAACTCTATGCCCACAAGAACTTGAGGAAAAACAACAAAGACAGCCCAGAGCAAGTAGAAGGAAGGAAATAACTAATATCAGAGCATAATTAAATGATATACAGACTAAAAGCACAATTCTAAGGATCAATGAATCCAGGAGCTGGTTCTTTGAAAAGATAAACAAAATTGTCAAGCTTTTAAGCAGGCTCATCAAGAAAATAGGGGGAGGACCCAAATAAACACAATCAGAAATGAAAGAGGAGAGATTACAACTGACACCACAGAAATACAGAGGACTGTAAGAAATTACTATAAAGAACTACATGCCCCCAAATTTGAAAACCTAGGTGAAATTTACAAATTTCTGGAAAAATGTCTTGACAAATCTTCCAAAACAATGAAAAAGAAGCAGAAAGCCTGAGCAGACCAATAACAGCTGACAAAATTGAAACAGTAATCAAAAAGATTTTGACACACAAAAGCCCTCGACCAGACAGCTTCACAGGAGAATTTTCCAAAACATTTAAGGGAGAATTAACCTCCATACTCCACATATTATTTCAAAAACTTCAAGAAGATGGAAGACTCCCAAACTCTTTTTATGATTCCAGCATCATCCTAATCCCAAAACCACATAAAGACACAACAAAAAAAGAAAACTTCAAGCCAATATCGCTGATGAACATACATGCTTAAATCCTCAGCAAAATACTGGCAGATGGCATCTAGCAATACTTTAAAAAGATCACACACCATGATAAAGTGGAATTCATCCCAGGGATGCAAGAATGATACAATATTTGCAAGTATTCACAAATCAATAAACATAATACACCGCATAAACAAAAGACAAAATCACATGATCATATCAATAGATGTGGAAAAAGCATTTGATGAGGTAGAGCACCCATTTATGAAAAATACACTCAGCAAAGTGGGAATAGGGGGAACATTCCTCAACATAATAAAGGTTATATATGAGAGAATTATGGCCAACATCATACTCAATGGACAAAAACTTAGAGGTTTCCCAATAAGATCAGAAACAAGACAAGGATGCGGGCTTGCACCACTCCTATTCAACATAGTATTGGAAATCCTAGCCACAGCATCTGAGAAAAAAAGAAAAAAAGGCATTCAAATTGGAAAGGAGGGAGTAAATCTGTCATTGTTTACAGATGACATGATAGCGTACATGGAAAATCCTACAGATGCCACCAAAAAAATACTCAACCTAATAAAAGAATTTGGCAAAACAGCCAGATATAAAAATACTCAGAAATCAAAGGCATTTTTGTACACAAGCAATGAAATATCAGAAACAGAAATCAGGAAAAAAATCTCTTTTGATATAGTCACAAGAAAAGTAAAGTACCTAAGAATAAACCTAACCAAGTAGTTAAAAGACCTTTATTCAGAAAACTATACAACACTGAAGAAAGAAATGAAAAAAGACACAAACAAATGGAAGCATCTGTTTACCATGCTCATGGATTGGAAGAATTAACATTATCAAAATGGCCATATTACCGAAAGCAATTTATACATTCAATGCAATCCCTAATAAAGTATCAATGACTTATTTCACAGATATAGAACAAACATTTCAGAAATTTATATGGAGCTATAAATGACCCTGAATAGCTGCAGCACTTTTTAGAAAGAAAAACAAAACGAGGGATCACAATGCCTGACATTAAACTGTATTACAAGGCCACTGTAATCAAAACAGGCTGGCACTGGCATAAAAAACAGACACATATACCAATGGAACAGAACAGAAAGCCCATAAATAAACCCAAGTCTCTACCATTAATTAATATTTGACAAAGGGAGAATTAGCATAAAATGGTGTAAAACTAGCCTCTTCAACAAATGGTGTTGGGAGATCTGGACAGCTACATACAAAAAAATGAAACTCGATCATCTATTTACATCATGCACAAAAATAAATTCAAGGTGGATAAAAGACTTAAATATAAGTCATAACACCATAAAATTCCTGGAGAAAAAACATTGGCAGGAAAATCTCAGATATTCCACACAGTAACATCTTCACTGATATGTTCCTTAAAGCAAGGGACATAAAAAGAAGGAATAAACAGATTGGGCCTCATCAAATTAAAAAACTTCTGCATGGCTAAAGAAAACAGCATTAAAATTAAAAGAGAACCAACTATATGCGAAAACATATTTGCCATTGATACCTGCTGGAACAAGGATTTCATCTCCAAAATATATAAAGAACTTACATGACTCCACTCCAAGAAGACAAGAAAAAAAAAGACAATTAAAAAATAAGCAAAAGATGTGAACAGACACTTCTTCAAGGAGGACATACAGAGGACTCAGAGATATATGAAAAGATGCTGAGTGTCACTAGCTATCAGAGAGATGCAAATTAAAACCACAATGAGATAACACCTCACATCAGTCAGAATGGCCATCATAAACAAATCAACAAACAAGTGTTGAAGAAGATGCAGAGAAAAGGGAACACTTGTGCAGTATTGGTGGGAATGCAGATTGGTGCAGCCACTGTGGAAAACAGTATACAATTTCCTCAGAAAACTAAAAATGGACCTGCCTTTTGACCCAGCAATTCCACTGCTGGAATTGAACAACAGGAGCCCTGAAACAATCTATGTGTAAATAAACCTATGGTATATTTACACAATGGAATTCTATGCAGCAGAAAGAAAGAAGGAGCTCCTACCCTTTGCTGCAGCATGGATGGTACTGGAAAGCAATATGCTAAGTGTAATAAGCCAGGCAGTGAAAGACAAATACCATATGATCTCACCTTTAACAGGAACCTAATCAACAAAACAAACCAACAACCAAAATATAACTAAAGACAGTGAAATTGAGAACAGGCTGACAGTGACCAGAGGAGAGAGGGGAGGGAATTTCAGGAGAAAATGGTGAATAGTTTGCAGGAGCAAGTATAAAGGACACGTGGACAATAATAGGTGGAGGGGGGGAGAAATGGGAGGGAGATGGGTGAGGCTTAGGGGGTGGGCTGGGGTAAGGGCAAAAGGCAGAAAACTGTATTTAAACAACAATTAAAATAAAAATTAAAAACTATGAAATATTTATACAATGGAATTTTATGCAGCAGAGAGAAAGAAGGAACTTATACCCCTTGCAAGAGCATGGGTGGAACTGGAGAGCATTTTGCTAAGTGAAATAAGCCAGGTGGTGAGGGACAAATAATATATGATCTCACCTTTAACTGGAACATAATCAACAAAAGGAAAAAGCAAAAAAAGTATAACAAGAGACATTGAAATTAAAAACAAGCTAACAATAGCCAGAGGGGAGGGGTAAGGGGACAGTGGAGGGAAGAGTTTTCACAAAGTACTATAAAGAGTACTTGGGCAAAACTAAGGGGGAGGGTAGAAGCAAAGGAGGAAGGTGGGCTTGGCTGGAGTGGGGTTGAGAGGTGGGGAGAAAATGCAAACGACTCTAATTGAACAATAATGTAATTTTAAAAATGCTAATAAAATTAAATAAGTAAAAATATAATAATACAAATAAACAATAACATGCAAGTTTTCTGGAATAGCAAGTGAAATTTGTCACAGTTTCTCAGTTATTAGTATTAGCCTTGTTATCCCTCTGTGGGTCTGACTCTTGTCCTTTTACATTTTCAGGTCTTATTGTTTCACTTGGGGAAATAAATGGAAAAAAAAAAGGAAAAGAAAGAAAAGCCTCCTGATCATTTTGAACAGGCAAGGGAGCTTTGTTGGTTTTCCTGGCTACCGCAGGCTGAGGGGGATTGGGTTTTACTTTTCTCCCATCCTATGTTTTTGTGAGGATGGGGGCCAGGTCTGGGCCACACATTTTACAGTTGTGCAGCCTCCAGCCCAGTTCCTTCATTCACTGTCAGGCCCCTAATGCCTTTCTGCACCAGGCCAGTGCCTTCAATCCACCACTTGTGCCATCCTTGAGGTGTACCGATTAGAGGCAACTCATACACCACTTTGTTGCCCTTTGCTGTCCTAGGTGCTAGGTACTCTCAAAATCTCTTCAGGGTAGTTCAACTCCTGCACTGAGTTAAGTCTTTCTGAGGACTGATAACTCCTTGAGTCCTTCCACTCTCATCTGTGAGGGCCACTTCTGATGCAGACCCCAGCTCACGGGGTCCACTGTGTTGTGGCTGAGATGAGAAAAATTCACATGGACTACTGAGTCCTGTGGAGGAAAAGGGACAGCGTGGCTTCTCTCTCAAGAGGATAAAAGCTTCGGCCCTTGCCTTGACAAGCTTTTATTGCTTTTCTGAGCACATGACATGATGGTCCTCATTTACTATGCACAGGTGCACTTTAGGTGGTTACCTTTTACAGAAAACAAAGGAGAGGATGTTGCTAATCACAACACAGAAGAAGGATATTTGCAAATGCATGGGGGAAAGTGGCTGGACTGGTTACACTCATCCTTGGTAGGTTTAACACAGATTTTAGAAAGTTAAGTTAAAGATATGTAGTAAATGTTTGCTGTCTCAATTCAGGGTGAGGGAATTTTAGCAAAAGCAAGTTTCATAGCAGTCTAGGTACAGTGCAGGCCTGATTCCCCATGGGAGAACCTATCTGTGGGAATGGGTCCTGTGCATCTCTGAGTGGGAGCTGGGCACATGCCATGCAGAACAGTCTCCTATACACTTCCTCATTTCTTTTAGCAAGCCAGCTGGCCACATAAGGCAGAGGCATTGCTGAGGCTGTGGTGGAAGGGGGGTGGGGTGTGGCCAAGGCTGTGGCTGTGAGTGTTACGGCAGCCACTACAATAAAGTTTCATAAACAGCCACAGAGAACCTTTTTTTTTTTTTTTAACAAAATCCTCCTGTTCAAGCCTGCCACTCTTTATAAGCAGCCAGCCTCTCAGAGCCCAACTTTCCAACCAGACTGGAGACAATCCATGTCAGGGTCCATCATGGCCCCACTCTTCTCCCTTCTCTGGGCATCACCCTGCTCCCCAGTTTTTCTGGTAATGACCCAGCTGTTGTCCACAGTATCAGCAGATGAACACCACCCCTGTGTGTCTGCCCCTTCATATTTATTACCCTCAGTGACTTCAAGCATCCAGGTCCATCACAGTGCTACTCTATCCTCCCTGTTTGGAAGGGGAGGATTGATTTGGCTATCTTCCAGGGATCCTGCAGTAGGTGCTGGTAGGCCCTGGGTTGGGGCCTGCAGCAATCCTGGTCCTGTGCTTATCCCAGGGACTTTACCATTCCAAAGCAATCTCCTTACCATATGTAATTCAATATCCTCTACAATTTTGGCCTCCATCCATCATATATGCTGGAATACCATTGGCTGTTCTCTCCATTCCTCAGAAGACTGGTTGGATGTTCCACTTGTGTGCAGGGGGAAGCCACATATCTTTATCAATTTATTCATCAATGGACACCTAGGAAGTTTCAATGTCTTGGCTAATGTAACTAATACTGCAATGAACATGGGGCACAGAATATCTTTTCTGGTATTTTTCCTATTTTCAAGTTAGTGTTTTTTTTTTTTTTTTATTGCTGTTCAAGTACAGTTGTCTCCATTTTCCCACCAACACTTTCCCCAGTACCATCTAACTCCCCCTCCCACCCTCAATACATCTCTGCTTCAGGTTTGTCCATAGGTCTTTTATACATGTTCCTTAACAATCCTTTCCTTTTTTTCCCCCTGTCATGCCTCTCTTTCTACCCCTTTGGTTACTGTCACTTTGTTCTTTAGATAAATTCCCAGAAATAAAATTGTTAAGTCATATAGAATTCTTTTATTTTAATATTTTGAGTGCATCCTATGTGTTTTCCGTAGTGGCAGCACTAATTTTTATTTCCACCAGTGATGCATAAAGCTTTTTTCCCCTTTCACACTCTCACCAAATACATAACATTAACAAATACAAACAATAACAAAATACAAACAATAAAAAATACAAAATAACATTTGTTTTTATATCTTTAATATATCCATTCTGACAAGTGTGAGGTAACATTTTAAGTTTTTTTTTTTTTATTTATAATTCCCTGATTAGGGATGTTGAGCACCTTTTCATACTGGCCATTTGTATATCTTCTTTAGAAAAAATTCTCTTCATGCATTCTTGTCATTTTTGAAAAGATTTTTTCCTATTGAGTTTTATGAGACCTTATATATCTTGGATATTAATCCCTTATCAGATAAATGATTTGCAAATGTTTCTCCCATTCCATAGGTTTTCTTTTCATTTTTTAATGATTTCAAACATTTCTTTGCTGCCTTTATTTTTTAAAACATTTTATTTATTTACTTTTAGAGAGAGGGGAAGGGAGGAGAAATGGGGGAGAAAAATATTACTCTGTGAGAGATACATTGATTAGTTGCCTCTTATACACCTCCAGCTGTGGACCCTGCCTGCAACCCAGGCATATGGCCTGACAGGGAATCAAACATGTGACCTTTCAGTTCTCAGGCCAGTGTTCAATCCACTGAGCTGCATCAGCCAGAGCTGTTATCCTTTATTCAACAGAGGTCTCCATTTTCCTGCCCTTTACCAACCTCCTCCCAGCCCCAGCACCCCCTTTCCTCTGGTCATCACCACCACACATTTGTCTGTGTCCATGGGTTATACATAAACTTTTTGGCTAATTTCTTTACTTTCTGTCACCTAGGCCCATCCTCCTTCCTCCCCTCCAAAAGCTGTCAGTCTGTTTCCTGTATCCATGCCTCTATTTCTATTTTGTTTGTCAGTTTATTTTGTTGATTAGATTCCACATTTAAGTGAGATCAGAAAATATTTGTTTTGGGTCATGAAGTGTTAATGAGACTTTCGCTGTGTCAAATGTATGAATGTGGCAAACATTTTGACCTACAAATATCTAACAACATAGTTGAGACATTTTGATGATAACTGGCCCAAACAAAATAAAAAAGAAACAAGTGTCATTGGCCAGCAATGAATCAAATTTGTGGTTGAACCCATTTTTGCTAAAAAAAAATCAGCTCTGAAAGTGAGAAACCATTTGGTATTTTTTTCACTGATCCAGGAACTTCACCAGGTAGAATCAGTTATAACTCACTTGTAAAATATGTTCTTGAAGTCCCACTGGTCTCTTAGTGTGCCTCTGTGCAAATTACCATAAGTCAATGAGACAGAAAGATTCTCAGAACAAAGTAACATGCTAAAGTCATATGTTTTGTTAAATCATATAGAAAATTCAAGGGGGAAAGAGGGAGTAGGTTCACAAACTTAGAAAAGAAAGTGATCAGAATGGAAAGATCACAATAACTGGATTTAGTGTTATACAAGGGGTATAGTCCTTTGTCAGCCACATCAGCTTTCCCTGTGGGTGGTTTGAAGGACCAGTGTGTATGGCACAGAGGGGTTCTGTAAGTGACCTGAAACTAGCACTCATTTCCTCCAGCGGAGACACTCAAGTTCAAGGACTCTTGCCTAGTAGTTCGAATTCACTGACAACTTGCTGAGCAGCTCTGGATCTTATATGCGTATCTCAGATAGGGCATATATGGGGTCAGGATGAGTGTCACTAAAGATAGATGAGTATTTAATGCTTACTTGTTCTTTTTTTCCTTTTCTACATGTGTTCAGCACATTTAGGCTGAACTTTATTATGTTTAATAATTCTCAAAAACTGCTTACTAGCTATAATTAGTTTTATTTATTTTCCTAATTTGATTCTTTTATATGTTTGTTTTTTTATTTAATAGTTTATTTTATTGTGTTTTTTTGCATTACCGTTTATCCACCATATAACCTCTTCCACCTCCATCCACCTTCTTCCCCCACAACAATGACCACACTGTTGTCCATGCCCATGAGTTATTTTTCAGTAATAACACCTTTCTAGGTTTGGAATTCCAACATATCCCTGCTGTCAAATGAATGAATCATAAACTAAAAATGTAGGCATTTCCTTATAATTCAAAGCATACTGTAAGAGTTTATATAGGTCCTTGCAGTATTATTGGACCTCTCAGGAAGATTCTCTTGCATAACCTTTACAAATCACATGAGTCAAGTAGAGAAAGGCTAGAAGCATAATGGACAGCACTTGATATACCATATTTCTCCTCCTGATGCTCTTTTTTGTTGTTGTTGTTGTTCTTCCTCTTCCTTATTCTTTTTTTTCCCTTCCCCTTCTTGCCCACTTTGTTTTCTTTCTTTCTCCTTTCTGCTAATGTTGATTTGGAAAATTTTGGTTATATACTTGAAAATTATTTACACACTAGTCTTTTATCCAACTGTACTATATTTTACTTCATGTCAATAATAAGAAACAGAAACTCACTAAGGACTAACCTAGTTAAAATTCTTCCACTGAATTGAGAAGCAACTGATATTGACTGCAGAAACTTCTTTAATTATGGCAACTGCCTTTCATCATCAGATAAATATTATTGACGATCTGCTCATTCTATTTTTGACAGGGACAAAATTATGCAACTCTGGCTAAAGATAAAATGTACATCAAGAGAATGAGAAATGACAAAAATTATGGTTAGTTTATGAAAAGGGCAGTTAAAGAGACATAAAATGAATACATTCTGTGCATAGTAGATTCTAGATCTATGTTAACATGGCTGCATAGGTTGTTTAAAAGGATAAAGCAAACCAAAATATAAGCTTCTCTAACTTTTAAGGTAAATATACTGATTTCTCAATTAAATACTCTGGAAAGAATGTAAAAAATATAAATAGTGTACAGAATTGTAATTCATGTTTGAACAAAGCACACTTCCTTTCTCATCTGATTTTTTTGGGGGGTGTAGTTGATCTTCTTTAACTAGAACTAAAGAATGAAATAAAATTATTATCATCATTCCTGCTTAAATTTAAGTATTTAAATATAAGCACTTAAATGTACACATTGTTTTAAATTTTTATTTTTTATTATTGTTCAATTACAGTTGTCCCCATTTTTCTTCCATTACTCTCCCTCGTCCTACCTACCCCAACCTCCCACAATCAGTTCTCAGCCTTTCCATTATCTTTGTCCGTGTGTCCTTTATGCATGTTCCTTGATGACCCTTCCCTTTCTTTGCACCATTATCCCCTTCCCCCTCCCCTGTGGTTACTGAGAGTTTGTTCTTTATTTCCATGTCTCTGGTATATTTTGCTCACTTGTTTTTTTTTTTTTTTTTTTTAATTGAAGCATTTGAGACATACTTGGAATAGGTATTTGAAAGTAACAAGATAACCAAAGACTTTGGTTAGAAGACTTTTCTAGAAATCTAGAAAAAAAAAACTTTCATATATACAGGAAGGTTTTTTCCCATAAGTTATATACTACAATAACTTAAAGTTAACCTCCAGGGCATAGCTTTAGTTTTTCTTCCCACAGGTACTGCCCATTTCTCTACTCTCCTTTGTAGAAAATGCCTCAAAAGGTTAGTTTATTGTTGATGCCACTAATTTATTTTCTCCCATTCACTTACATTAAAAAAAAACCTTCTTATATTGAAAATTTTAATCATATGTGAAATAGATAATATTAAAATGAACCACAGATTTAATGATTATTAGCATGATGTTTGCTTCATTTTACTTTCTTCAATGAAGTATTTTAAAGCAAATCCTAGATAAGGTATCATTTCACTACTAAATACTTCAAAATGCATCAGGATGCATGTGTAAAAATTTTTTTCTTACATAACTGGTTTTGTAAGTTTTTAAAATTTTTAATTAAAGTTGTCATCAATATTAATTTAGTTTCAGGTGTGTATTGAAGTGGACCCAAGCTTGTGAAGTGGGCGACATTGTGGATGAGATACAAGACAAATTCACATGGACTACCATGTCCTGTAGAGGAAAAGGGACGGCACAGCAACTCTCTCAAGAGGAGAGCACCTCAACCCTTGCCTTGACAAGCTTTTATTGCTTTTCTGGGCACATTATATGATGGTCCTCATTTACTATTCATGGGTTCACTTTAGGTGGTTACCTTTTACACAAAACAAAGAAGAAGATGTCGCTAATCACATCATAGAAAAAGGATAGTTGCAAATGCAAAAGGAAAAGTGGTTGAATTGGTTACACTGGTACTCGGAAGGTTTAGCGTAAATTTTAGGAAGTTTCTTTAAAAATATGCAGTAAATGTTTGCTGCCTCATTTCAGGGTGAGGGAGTTTTAGCCAAAGGCAAGTATCAAAGAAGTCTAGGTACAAGGCAGGCCTGATTACCATGCAGAGCGATCTCCTATAGTGTATCATAGTGCATAGACATTTATGTAACTTATGAAGTGATCCCTGAATAAGTTCAGTATTCACCTGACTGCACTACATAGTTATCACAATATTATTGACTCTATTTCCTATACCATAGTTTACGTACCCATGAACATTTTGTAACTATCAATTTGTACTTCTGAATTCAGCCACCTCTTTTTCTCAGCCTCCCAAACCCCCTTTCATTTGGCAACCATCAGTTTTTTCTTTGCATCTGAATCTGTTTCTGTTTTGTCTGTTCATTGCTTATATTTTTGTAGATTTTGTATATAAGTGAAATGATATGATATTTGTCTTTCTTAGGTCTACCCATATTATCACAAATGCTGAGATTCATTATTTTTTATGGCTGAGTAATATTACCTTGTATTTATGTACCATATCTTCTTTACCAATGTTGTATTGTTGGACACTTCGGTTGCTTCCATATCTTAGCTATTGTAAAAACACTGCAATAAACATAGGGATGCATTTTTTTCTTTGAATTAGTGTTTTCATCTCTTCAGATAAATACCCAGAAATGGATTTTGTGGAGCATATTATTTTTCTACTTTTATTTTCTAAAGGAATTTCCATATTGCTTCCCATAGTGGCTGCAGCAATTTGAAATCCTAGCGATAGTGCAGAACAGTTCTTTTTTCTCCACATCTTCCCAACGCATGTGTTGCTTTGTTGATACCCATGCTGACAAGCGGGAGATGATGTCTCATTGTGGTTTTAATTTGAAATCCTCTGATGGTTACTGACACTGAGCTTCTTTTCACACGTCTTCTGGCCACCTGCATGTACTCTTTGAAGAAACATCTATCCATTTTTAATTCAATCATTTATATTTTTGTGTTGTTATAAGAGTTCTTTATAAATTTTGGATATCAACTCCTTCTCAGATGTATCATTGGAGTATATCTTCTTCCATTTGGAAAATTGTCCATTTTGTTTATCTTTTCCTTGTTTTGCAAAAACTTTTTAGTTTGATGCAGTTCCACTTGTTTATTTTTCCCTTGCCTGAGGACATCTATCCAAAAATATTACTAAGAGCAATGTCAAAGTGTTTACTACATATTGTTGTTTTAGGAGTTTTATGATTTCAAGTCTTACATTTAAGTATGTTTTAGTTTTATTTTCATTGTCTGTGTTGTTGCAGTTGTTCCCCCTCCTCTCCCTTTCCCTATTTCCCTACAGCCCTATTGTCTTCCCACCCCAAAGCAATCCTCATATTGTTGTCCGTGTCCTTGAGTTGCAAATAAATGCTTTTTTGTTGATGTTGTTGTTAATTCTTTCACCACCATTCATCTCATTCTTTTTTCTACTTTCTGGCAGCCATCAGTCTGTTTGGTGTATTTATGACAAAGAAGGCAAAACTATATGATAGGGTAAAGACAGACTCTTCAATAAGTTGTATTGTGAAAACTTGATAGATTCATGAACATAATGAAACTAGCCCCATGCTGTTTTAATTACTATAACTTTGTAATATAGTTGGTAATATAGGTCAGGTAGCACAATACCTCCAACTTTATTCTTTTTGTCAAGATTGCTGTGGCTATCCTGAGTCTTTCTTGGTTTCATATAAATTTTAGGACTATTTATTCTAGCTCTGTAAAAATAATGTCATTGAAATTTTGATAGGGATTGCATTGAATCTTGCTTTGGGTAGTATGGATATTTTAGTGATGTTAGTTCTTCCTATCCATGAACATGGCATATGTTTTCATTTATTTGTAACTTGATTTCTTCAATGTCTTAAATTTTTCAGAGTACAGGTCTTTTACTTCTTTAGTTAAATTTATTCCTAGGTTTTGTTTCACGCAATTATAATGAGATTATTTTTTAAATTTCTTACTCTGATAATTTATTATTGGTATAGAAAAATACAATAAATTGCTGAATATTAATTTGGTATCCTGCTACTCTACTGAATTAATTTATCAGTTCCAGTAGATTTTTGGTGGAATCTTTAGATTTATTCGTATACAGTATCATGCCATCTGAAATAATAACAGTTTTATGTATTCTTTTCTAAATTGGATGCCCTTTATTTCTTCTTCTTGTGTCATTACTGTGGCTAGAACATCCAATAATATATTGAATACAAGTGATGAAAGTGCACATTCTTGCCTTTTCCTTGATCTTATGGAAATCACTTTTAGTTGTTTTTTTTTTAGTTTAGTTTAATATGTTTGCTGTAGATTTGTCATACCTGGTCTTTATTACGTTGAGTTATGCTACCACTATTTCCAGTTTTTATCATAAATGGATGCTGGGTTTTGTGAAATGCTGGGGGTTTCTTTGCACCTGTGAATATGGTTACATAATTTTTATGCATAATTTTTTATGTGATATGTCAGGTTGATCTGCAAATATTGATTCAACCTTGCATCCCAGGAATAAATCCCACTTGATTATGATGTATGATATTTTTAATGTGTTATGAATTTGGTTAGCTGATATTTTGTTGAGGTTTTTTGCATCTATCTTCATCAGGGCTATCAGAGTATGACTTCTTTTATATGTAACATCTTTAGCTGGTTTTGCAATAAGCACAATGCTGGCCTTGTAAAATGAGATTGGGAGCCTTTCATCCTTTGTAATTTTTTGAAACAGTTTGAAAATGGTAGATGTTAGTTCTCCCGTGAATGTTTTAATAAATTCACCATTAAGCCATCTAGTCCAGAATATTATTGGGAGATTTCAATTACTGAATTGAATTGTTATTTGTTTTTGGTTTGTTCAGATTTTCTGTCTTTTTCTTGACTCAGCCTGAGAAGATTGTATGTTTCTAAGAATTCATCCATTTTTTTAAGATTGTCCAATTTAGGCCCTGGCTGGTGTAGCTCAGTGGATTGAGCGCAGACTGCAAACCAAAGCACCACAGGCTCGATTCCCAGTTAGGGCACATGCCTGGGTTGCAGGCCACGGCCCCCAGTAACTGCACATTCATGTTTTTCTCTCTCTTTCTCCCTCCCTTCCCTCTCTAAAAATAAATAAATAAAATATTAAAAAAAAAAGATTGTCCAATTTGTGGGTATGTAGTTGAAGTATTTTCTCATAATATCTCTTTTATTTTTGCTATGTCAGTGGTCACTTTTTTTCATTTCTGAATTTATTTATTTGGGTCATCTGTCCTTATTTTCTTGATGAGTCTTGTTAAAGGTTTATCAACCCTATTTATCTTCTCAAAGAACCTGCTCTTGTTTACATAGATCTCTTCCTGTTTTTTAGGGCTCTAATATGTTAATCCTTCTATGATTTTTATTAGTTACTTCCATAAACAGTGTGTTTTCTGTGTTCTTTGTTTGCTAGACTGAGATTTTTCTTTGTGTTGTGGTAGGATTGTAATGCTATAAATTTTCATCTTAGACTTGCTTAAGATGTATCCTTAAGAGTTTGGATTTGTGTTTGTATTTGTTTTTTTTTAAGGGTTTGTTTATTTATTTGTAGACAGAAGGGAAGGGTGAGAGAAAGAGAGGGAGAGAAACATCTATGTGTGGTTGTCTCTCATGAGTCACCAACTGGGGACCTGGCCTGCTATCCAGGCATGTGCCCTGACTAGAAATTGAACCAGTAACTCTTTTATTCACAGGCCAGTGTTCAATCCACTGAGCTACACTAGGCAGGTCTGTGTTTGCTTTTTCAAATTCTCACTGAGGATATGTTTTTATTGATTTTAGAGAGAGCAAGGAATGGAGAATGAGAGAGAGAGAGAGAAATGAGTGACAGAGAGAGAGAGAAATGAGTGACAGAGAGAGAGAGAGAGAAAGAAATGAGTGACAGAGAGAGACATTGATGTGAAAAACAAACATTGATCAGTTGCCTCTTGTGCATGACCTGGCCAGGGAATCAAACCCACAACTCACATAACCCACAGGGTATGTGCACTGACTGGGAATAGAATGAAAATACTTTGATATATGAAATGATGTTCCAAACAAATGAGCCACATGACCAGAGCTGTGTTTGTATTTTAATTTGTCTCAAGTTATCTTTTGATTTCTTTATTAACTTCATTGTAAGCTCACTCATTGTTTAGTAACATGTTATTTAGATTCCATGTTTTTGTGTATTTTTCAGTTTTATTTGTGTAATTGATTTCTAGTTGTATACCATGTAAGTTGAGGAGATGCTTGACATGATTTCAATGTTCTTAAATTAATTGAGATTTTTTTTGTGACCCGACATATGGTCTGTATTAGAACATATTCCATGTGCATTTGAAAGTATATATTCCACTTTTTTGTGTTGAAATGCTCAAAAATATTAATTAAATCAATGATATAATGTGCCATTTAAGGTATTGTTTTCGCATTGATTTTCTCTCCGGAGGGTCAATTCATTAATAGCAATGGGATATTAAATTTTCTTATTATGACTATATTACTGTTGATTTCTCCCTTTAAGTCTAATATTTGTTTTATATTTTAGGTGCTTTTACATTTTGTAAGTAAATGTTCACAAATGTTATATCCTCTCTTTATATTGATCCTTTTAGCGTTATAAAATTTCTTTGTTTTTTCTTATAGCCTTTGTTTTGAAGTCTATTTTTTTCTGATATGTGTTGTTATCCAGCCTTATTTTATTTTCATTTCTATACAGTATCTTTTTCCAGCCTTTACTTCTAGCCTCTGTATATCTTTTGATCTTAAGTGGGTTTATTGTAAAAAGCATATTTATGGGTCTTGTTTTCTTATACATTCAGACTCCCTATTTCTTTGGATTTTAATAGGTGATATGATATTTGATAAGCATTGTTATTGTCATTTTATTACTCATATTTATTTCTTCTTCTTAAAGAATTCCCATTAGTATTTCTCGCAATCCTGGTTTGGTAGCAATGAAGTCCTTTAGCTTATTTTTGTCTAGAATCTCTGTATTCCTCCTTTGATTCTAAATGACAGCCTTGCTAGGTAGAGTAATCTTGGCCTTAGGTTTTTGGTTTTCACTGTGTTGAATATTTCATGCAAATATATGCTGGCCTGCAAGGGTTCTGTTGAGAAATCAGCTGGCAGTGTTATTGAAGCAATCTTGTAGCTTTATCTCCTTCTGCTGCTCTTAAACTTCTCTCTCTGTCTTTTACCTTTGGCATTTTAATTATGATTTGCTTTCATGTGGGTATCTTTGTGTTCAAATTTTTGGGGACTCTTTGTGCTTTATGGTCTTGTATGTATATTTTCTTCACCAGGTTAGGGAAATTTTCTCTCATTATTTCTTCAAATAGGGTGTTAATCCTCTTCTCTCCCTCTCCTGATACCCATGTGATGTAAATATTGGTACGTATGCTTCTTCTTGTCCTTGATGTCTATTAAACTATTCTTCCTCTCTCTGTCCCTCTGTGTGTCTCTCTCTCTGTCTCTCTTTTTTGTGATTGGGTGTTTTCTGTTACTGTGTTTTCTATATACTAATTTAATCTTCTCCATAGTCTAATCTGTTGTTGATTCCTTCCAGGATGTTATTCAATATAGTTATTGTATTATTTTATTCTAACTCAAGGGTATCCAAACTTTTGGCATCTCTAGACCACACTGGAAGAAGAAGAGTTGTCTTGGGCCACATACTAAATACACAAACTCTACCAAAAACTGATGCACAAAAAGAAGTCCATGCATTATTTTTGTGATAACTACCTCCACAGATAAGCAAAAAAGTCCTTACATAGTAACCCTAACTATGCAGAGGCCCTTTTAATAATCTTAAAATCATAGAGTAGGTCCAAAGTTCGTTATTGCTAATGTAGGTAATGTATAGAAATATCTAAGTAGTAAAATGTGATTGATTTCTTATATTTTTATTATAAAAGTAAAATAAAAGATGTTAACATGAAAGTAATGGGGAGTTTGACATTGTATTTGAAAACTAGTGCATCAATATCTGATTTGATAGAAGTAGTTGCAATTCTCAGTGAGTTTTCAAGGTACACATCAGATATTTTTATTCTAATTCTACTCTTAGTGAACAGGGTGCAGCCAAGAGGGGAGGGCCCAAATAGGGATTTGGAATGGGGCCCAGAACTCAAGGTGTCCAGGAAATATTAGAAAAATATAAAGGGTGACCTCACCCGTCTCCCCCTAGAGTTTGAGTTGGGGGAAGGGACACATGGAGCAGGGCCATTGAGAGCTGTTTTGCATAACAACAGTTTTGCAGCTAGCCTCTGGCATGACCACTTAACATATCTATAACCTTTAACTGGTTTCATAGATATGTTAAATAGCTGTGGCTACGCTTTGAGCCAGGGGGATGGAAGTGACTTCCATGCAAGATGTAACTGGGAGGCAACTCCCCCTGGTTACAGCACCAGCGTGAGAGCTTGGAGATGATTGGTTCCATGCCATGGGGCTACACCTGCCCAGACTCACCATGGCAGCCCAATAAAGCTGGAAGGATAAGGGAATGCTGGCAGGTGAAACCAATTGTAGGAGGAGTCAGAAATGGGGCTGTAGAGGGAAATTGGTGCGAGGATTTAAACTCAGACATGGCAACCATTTGAGGGAGAGAACCACGTGACTTTGGCTGAGTAGGGACCCTCGCAGCTGTGGCGAAAGAGAACCATGCGGTTTTGGCAGAGTGGAGATGCCTGCAGCTTTAGCGAGAGGTGAGAACCATGTGGCTTTGGGGTGCTCCCTTTTGCCACATGGCTTAGGAAGAAAGAGACTTTGCCTGGAAGAAAATGGGTGAAAGGACTCTTACTGGTAGACCATGAAAAGGTGCCACATGGCTTTGGATTAACTGGACATCCTGGTGGTGACACAGCTGATGGTACTGGGAGCTTGAATCATGGACTTCTATTATTTTTCTGAGATATGGTACCCCGGATTAGGGCAGAGGGAGAAGGAAGGACTGTGTGCATCTGTGGGTATCCTAAAAGACTTTAATATTTTAATGAAGACATTGGGTCACTACTTTAAGTCTGTATAGCTTTAAATAAATATTTCCTTTCCTTTTCACAAATCTCTAGCATTGAGAGACATCTTTCCTCTGGCAGCGGGCATGACAAGCCTAGTGAGGGGTCCTTTTGGTAATAGTATATCATACACCCACCTTGGGTCTGTTCTGTAATATTACTATGTTTTATTCTTGAAAATCATTGCTCACAAATGTAGGTGCTGCCAAATAGTGATGACATTAATAATGCATGATTGTGAAGCAAGGGATATTTATCTCTGGGAAGTTAGGACATATAAAAGTCCAGTAAAGAGACGTGATCAATTTTTTCCTTAAGTTGAATGTGAAGTTGCAGCTCTATGCACTCCATTTGAAAATTTGCAGGTAACATATTTATGTTGACTGAAAATGGAGTTGCAAATATAGCAAAATATTGATTAATATCCTGGAAATCTTGAAATAGGTTTTCAAATTATTGTATAAAGTTGAAAAACAAGGCTGCATTAAACAGGACTATGTTTAGTCAATACGTCAAAATGAATAAAATTGTTCGCCTTAATTTGAGTTTGCCATAACTTCAGTTTCATTTGGAACACTCTTATGGTTTGAAATATGGTATTGATAAATTGGTTTTCACCTTGAAGATGGATGTTTAACTAATTTAAATGAACAGTTAAATCCACTAAAAGTGCAAAATCCGTAAGCCCATTTTCATCATCAAGTTCTGGCACAAATTTGGTTTTTTGATACCATAAATGACTTGATAACATGTCCCAAATCATAGCTGTCTTACTTCCAAAAAGTAAATGATGTCAGGATTGTCAGCATCAATACTTTTAAGGAATTCCTGGAATTGGCGATGATTTAATCCATTGGCTCTTATAACATACACAGTCTTAATGATGATTTACATGACATTATCCATTTTTAAAACTTTTGTGCATACATTTTCTTGATGTATTGTGCAATGACACTTCATCAAATATTGAGTTTGGAACAACAATTGCATCATCTGGTATTAATTTTGCAAGTTTCACTCTTATACCTACCATCACTGGGACACCATCAGTAATTATGCCAAATATATTGACAATGACATTCAACATAGAATTTACTGCTTCATATAAATCTTTTATTTAGTTGTATATTTTAATGGCACTAAAGAAGCCATTTCTTCAATGACATTATATTTGTCATCATACTTCTAATAAAAATGGCAAGTTGAACCATATCTGTAGCATCAGTGCTATCATTTATCACCAAAGCATAAAATTGAAAATTAGCAGCTTTACTCTCCAAACTTCTTTTGTTAGATTTTTCCAATTTATTCAATTTTCTTGGCTATTGTCTGGTGAGACAGCTGATTTTATAAATATCCCTTTTTTTTCCCCAGGGAAAATTATATCTACCATACTTTCTATACATTACTTAATAAACTCACCATTAGCCCTGTCTGGTGTGGCTCAGTGGATTGAGCACCAGCTTGGGATCCACTGAGTCACCAGTTCAATTCTCAGTCAGGGCACATGCCTGGTTTGTGGGCCAGGTTTCTGGTAAGGGGTGCATGAGAGGCACCCACACATTGTCTCTCTCCTTCTTTTTCTCCCTCCCTTTCACACTGTCTAGAAATAAAACAAATTAAATCTTTAAAAAAGAAATTCAATATATATGTTTAAAGAATAAACTCACCATCAGTAAGTGGTTTTGATATTTTTTTTATTAAATGTGCCACCACATAATTAGCTCTTATAATAGAATCCATCTCAGTAGTAACTTTCTGAAAAAAAAAAGTTTGTTTTGAAGACAGACTTTTTTCAGTTCCACTATTTTCTCCTTATGAAATAATCATTCATACACATTGGATTTGGCAGCATGGTTTTGCATGTAATGCCTTTTAGAATCATAGTTTTTGAAAACTTCACAAATTCCCTACAAATTAAGCAGAGTGCCTTACTATTTGCCTTGACCAAATAGTCATCTGTCCACTTTTCACTGAATAGTCTTCCTTCATCTGTAACTTTTCTTTTGAGGGGATTCTTTTCTCTTTTTAGATATTGTAGAAGCCATTCTGGAATTTAAAAATAATAATAATAGATAAGGGACTTTATTTACTTTTATTATAAAAATTGACAAGAAAATAGAAAACACGGTTCAGGCCCTCCATAGCCCTCTCGGCTGCTGATGCATGGTGAAGTGGTAGCCAATTGTAAAGTATGGTGGGCAATATGTAATTCACTGCTAAGGTGTGGATGTACTTTTAATAATAAAATAAGAATGTTCACCTGACTTCTAATTAACATTAAACATCTAATGTTGCAGTGGTAGATTGAAATATTATTGATAATTGCTACCTTGGTAAGTCACCATGAGCACATGTAATGTCTGGTGGTGTCAGTTCTACAATCTGCACTTGGAAGATAACACACTGGAAACCATACACCACTATAAAACTGAAGCCATGTATGCATACAAATAGTAAGAGAGTACACACATTTATTTTACTTAACATTGTGACATGCAACCACAAAAAATCTCATAATATTTTAAGTAAAGTTATGATTTTGTTTTGGGCCACATTCATAGCCATCCAGGGCCACAAGTGGCCCATGGCCATGGGTTGGACACCACTGTTCTAACTGGTTCTTTTTTATGGTTTTTATGACCTTTTTTTTTAACATTCAGTGTCTCATTGTTAAAGTTTTTACTGAGTTTATCTATTTTCCCTAAGTTCTTAGAGAATCCTTATAATTATTTTTCTTGAACTCCATTTCCAGTTGATTGTTTGCTTCCATTTTGTTTAGTATTTTACTGGAGTTTTCTTCTGTTCTCTCATTTGGGGCATGTTTCTCTGTGCCCTCATTTTGACTGCCTCTCTGTGAGGCAGAAGATAGAAGAGGAAATCTTTAGATACTGCAGCTCTTGTCAGTCAGCATCCTGATTTCTAGAAATTACCTTAGGACATTTGATAATAATTAGTATTATAATTTCCTTCCCCAAGAGAGCAATCAAGGAGGGTTGTAGGAAATCTCATGTGTAAAAGCTGAAGTATAAATTCTATAAAGCCTGTAATTGTTCAGTGGCAGGGAACCATTCTCTGGGAGCCACTCCCTGATCAGAAATGGCCTGCTTCCATTTCTTGGGAATTGTACTATCCTTAGTAAATTTCCCAACTAATTTGCTTTATAGTTTCTGTATGGTCAGTTCAATCCAATTATTTGTTTGTGACCACCAAGATCCTAGACCCCATATCCTTCAGCAACAGTTTGATGAGGCAGCCTGTAGAACTTCTATGAAAATGCCAGAGTAGTAAGACAACTCCTTCCAAGCTACTTGGTGGTTAGAGACCTTTGTTGTCTCTGTCTCCTCTATTCCTTGGGACACCAGCTTCTTGGAGAGAGTTTGCTGCTTCTGTGTGGTCATGGGTCAGGCAGCTAAAAGCCATTAGTCTGTCCACCACATTAAGAGACGGTGTGAGGATTACCTGGTCATAAATCAAGGTTAGAGACTAGCTCCATCTTAGACATAAGATAATATCCATGCAACAAGGCCCACTATAAAACAAAACATTGTTCCTTTCTCATGGCTTTCTATTAGGACTATTGTAACTCAAGAAAGGTTTTCTGGGGGTACCTCCCTTCTTCTCAAGCAAACCACATTCCCCCTAAAACTTGCTTCACCCACTGCCTCTCTATTTTGTACCTCTTCCCCATAAATGTTTGCTGCATTTGCTGAACCTAGCCAGGGTGGTGAGCCATTTAAAGTCCTTTTGGAAGCCTTCCCAACCTAGGTTAGCTTTGTAAAACCATCATAGTTCAAGTTAAGCAATTAGGAGGAACAGAGGAAACTAGCCAAAGTTAATCAACTACAGTCCCCTCCCTACAACACTTTGCAGGAGTCCAACTTAAAGAATCAATTCCTAAATAAATCAATTACAGAGAATATAGCTTAAGTTATAAAAAGCAAAGAAAACTATCCCAAGTTTAACCATCCCAAGTTAACCAAGTAGCAGACAAATCTAGCCAAAGTTAATCAATTAGAGAAAAAGAAACTAGCAGAAGCTAACTTTCTTACTTCTGAACTAGGGTACAATTAGTTCTTGGCAACTTTAGTTTGTTTTCTCTCTTAGTTGCACCAGAAACATCTGGTAGCTTAGAATGGTAGGGTAACAGGGGATTCCCTGTAACCCACAAGAATGGTGGGATAATGGTGGGTAACCTGTAACCCACTAGCTTAGAATTGTGGGATAAAGGGGGATGCCTGACATCCACTAGAACAGTGGGATAATGGGATGCCTTGTAACCCACTAGGAAATTCCTTGGAAAAACAAAGTGGGCTGCCTGCAGGGAGCCAGGAAGTTTCACTTTATTTCTTCCTCAGGTACACTGTGGGCAAGATGGGTAATATACCCTCTATTCCCTTAGCATCCCCATTGGTATGCACTCTTAGAAACTGGGAAAAATTTGACCCTGAAATTGTAAAGAAAGAGAAGCTAATTTTCTTTTGTAATATGGCTTCACCCTAGTACACATTAGGAGATGGGGAAGTTTGGCTTGAAAATGGAAGATGTTTTGTAAAAGGTTCGGCAAATGGTCAGAAGTTCCTTATGTTCAAGCCTTCATGGCACTGTATTGCAATGTATCCCTCTGCTCTAGTCCAAGAGAGGCAGCCCTTCTCATGGTTAAACTAACATCCTAGACAACTCCCTTCTAGGTTCCCCACCTGTCCTTCAAGAGGAATGATGTAGGCCCCAGAATCTTGAAGCCTATTCTCCCACCTCAGAGGAATTAACCTTTCCTCCATTCTACTACAAGAAACCTATTCCCAGCTGGGCATACTCAAGGCAGAGCCTCACATCTGTCCACTGATCCTGTCTTCCTGCCCCTAAGGGAAGTAGCAGGTACAGAAGACCCTATTCAGGTTCCATGTACCCTTTTCAATAAATGACCTGTGCAAGGCAAATATAGACTAGAAATCTTCTATGAAGATCCCTCACTGTTCACTAGTAAATTCCAAATCTTAACTCTTGCTTTTGATATGTCCTGGAGACACCTTTATATAATCCTGACTACACATTGCTCTCTAGAAGACAAGTGATAATTTAGGAAGAGGACCACAAACATGCCTGATTACATGCTCAAAACCCCAATGATGTAGGACCAGAAGCTTAAAAAGTCCATGATCAAGAGCCCAGCTGGTACTCAAGGAGGAAACAAACAACACCATCATTTAGTGTTTATTAGCTGGGATGAGACAATGCATTAGGAAGCCTGTAAATTATTACAAGAATAGAGAAATAACACAAGGAAAGGAAGAGAATCCTGCTCTCTTCTATAACAGGTTACTGTTAGATCAAGTATTAAGGGTGCAGCATTTCATTAGCCCATCAGCAGCAGATATTCATAGAAAGCTTCAGAAACTACAAATGGGTAAATAAACTCCTATGGAACACTAATAGACACAGCCTTCTCGATTTTTAACTGACACCTTGAGGGCAGAGAGGAACAGGTACAGAATAGAAAAAATGGCAAGGAAAGGCAGGCCAAGTCAATAGCTCTAGCTGTTAGCAGCACCATTGGCATTACCCAGCTACCTCAATGTAATCTGGGAAAACCACAGGAAATGTCAAGGGAAAAAAGATCGAATATGCTTTAAGTGTAAACATCCTGAACACTGGGCAAGGGATTGGACTGGGCACATTCCAGAGCCATGTCCCATGTGCAAAGGTGCAAACCCTGATCCCTGGCACTGGAAGGTAGACTGTCCACATTCTCTGAGAGGAAAGGGGTTATCACCTAAAGCTGTGGAAGCCCTTGAGGACATGAGGGAGCCCACAGAACAGACTGGCCCCAGCCAACAGCAGCATTTGATCCTTAATGAGGGACCCTAGTTAACTCTTGATGTGCAGGTAAGAAAATTAACTTCCTTGTTGATAATGGGGCACTTAATCTGTCTTCAGTTCTTATGCTGGACTTCTCTTCTCTAGTTCAGTTAATATTTTTATGGGAGATTGAAAAAATTCTCAAAATTGTTTTTATATAACCCTGTCACCTGTAAATCTTAAAGCTAACATTTTAAACATTTCTAATTATTATGAAATGACATTTACCATTGCTAAGATGAGACCTCTTGTACAGATTAGGGGCTGCTTTGAAGTTTTAGGAGGTCCCAGTAAAGATCTTTAACATTATGTTGTGGCAGGAAAAGAAAAACTCCAAAAGTTCCTATGTAACTGTAACACTTGCAAAATTTCACACAGGACTGTAGAAGCTGACCAGTTGTAACCAAGGCAACGCTGGTAATCTCAAGGCCACTGACCTTGCTTCTGCTTCTGAATGCTTGCTTTCAGCAGCTGGTTCCCCCTCCCTTTCTGCCTGTGTAATTGGTATATAAAAAGGACTCCAAACCCAGCTTTTTTTGGCTCAGGATTTGGGAATTAACCCCCCTTGAGCCCACATGCGTAATAAAGTTTGTGCTTCGTTATCTCCCCGAATGTGGGTGGATTTTCCACAACATTTTGGTGCACTGGCCAGGAAACCACTCACGCGAGCAGGCATTTTGCCTCTGGTGAAGGTGACTGGGGGAATTGGCGGGGGAGCCCTGCTGCAGGGGAGGAGCACCTGCCCTGGTGATTCCAGGCTTCCCCGGGCAGAGACTCCCCGTGCTGCATCTCCGACCGCTCTAACAACCAGCGGAGGGGAGAGACGAACCGCGAATTGTCGGAGGTGCCAATCAGGTATCAGTGAGCCCTGGGGACCGGACTCAAGTATCAGAGGGGGACTGATCACCCCCCAACCAGAAAATTCAGGAGTCTGGGCCAAGACTCAGACCACTGGACTCCTACTTGGGGGAGAACTGTGTGACTGATTGTGTGAATGTATTTGTAACTCTACGGCCCAGCCAGGCTTACAGGAGTCTGATTGGGCCCCCCACCTGCGGCGGGCATGTGAAAGATCCCCTTTTCCTTTGTTTGTCTGTGTCAGTTGGGAGAATTCATCATGGGTTGGGGGGGTTTCTGCCACCGTACTATATTGCATGTATGTGGGTGCGCCGCCATTTTGGATAAAATGAAGGACAAGCCACGTGAGTGCCCCCCCAGGGTGGAGGTGCATGGTTGTTGTCATCTTGGATAATGGGTCACGTGAGAGCCCCTCCATCTTAGAACTGGGGAAGGTGCCAGGCTAAGGGCTCTCTCTCTAGACTGCATCCCTCTGGTTATCTGTGTAAGTGGTTCTGATAAGGATGGCTCTGAAGTTTAAGGAAAACATCTGGCCCGTAGGGTGTTTACAGGGTCTGAGCTTCAGAAAACTGCAGAATGTCCCTGCAAATCTAGGGAATTTTAGTGAAAGTTACCTGCAGTGCCAGGGACTTTCGGCTGTCCTTCCCAGAGTGGAAAATGAACCAGGATTAAAAGAATAATGGTTAAATCTGAATGAGTAAAATTATGTATAAATAATGTAAAGTTTTAAACCTAGAGTAAAGGAAACCTCAACTATTTGTTTTCTGGTTTTGTGGGAAAAGAGCAGTGTTGTTTCTGATCAAAAACCCTCTGTACTTAAAATCTGTTTAAGGTTGCCTGTAACCAGTTGGGGAGGATGCCTTTGCCACTCGGGACCCAGGAAGGGTCATTTGGGGCTGATGAGTGCTTCAGCCAGAGGCAAAGCAGCATGTCTCTGCCAAAAGACCGGGCCTCAAGGAGCATGTCTCTGTGCGAGAGAATACCCCTACCTGTGTACTGTTCTGGAAACTCTGTGTTTTGGGTTTTGCTCTGCATCTTCTCTGAAAAGGAAATTAAGAATTCAAGGGAAGGTTAAAACTTCACACTCTGTAGATAAGCAAATAATTTATATATATATATATATATATATATATATATATATATATATATATAAATGAAGAAGGTCTGTGGGAAACTGTACAGATAAATGGAAAAGTAAGAGTTTTAAAAGGAATTATGTGGTGTTAGTTAATAATAAAAGGTATAAGACATGGAAATACACTCTTGGTGGATATCAGAAAATGTATGAGAAAAAAAGGGTTGCAAAAGTTGCATAAGTCTGTGGAAGTAAAGGCTTTAAAAAGCCTGGTAAATATCAGAAGGGAAAAGATTTTCCTTCAGGCTTTGTATTTTTCTCCCTACCTGATCCCTCCAGAATTTGGCATTCTGAATGAGTAAGTGAAAACATAAGGTTTCTTTGCATAAGACCAATAAGACCAGTCGTTAATAGTGGTTTTGTCAACCAAGACTTTGACTGGAATGTCACGCCTGAAGGAGGCATGTATGGGTTCTGGTCATCACCAGAAAGCCCTGAGGAACTGGGATTGACTTGTGAAGCTAGCGTAAGCCCACGGAAAAAGCCTGGTACTTTGGTTGGTTGTGCAGGTCATGGCAGTCTTTCCAGGGAAGGAATGAAGGTTGCTTTCATGAAAGACGGCCAAAAAGGAACCTGTGGGCACAATGAGAACCTCAAGGATCTGAGTGAAACAACTGGTACAGGCAAAGCCAGATAGCAGATGTGTGGCTCTGCTTCTGGGCCCTGAGGGGCGGACTGTGAAGTCAACCTGAAGGTTCCCTGTGTGAGTTCTAGCAAAGCAGAATTAAAGATCATAAGTAATCCAGGCTGCTCTTGGTGTGTTTATGCAAATAAACAGTCAAAATGAAAAACAGAACTCAAAGAGTCCCTTAATAACAGTGAGGGTGATCTTAAGGAGAAAAATTATGGTTCGAGGAAAATCACTGTGCTCAGTATTAAACATCAGAATAATGCAGCTAACTGTCTTAAAAGTTTGTTTTCTGTTTGCAGATGACATGATAGTGTACATAGAAAATCCTATAGACTCCACCAAAAAACTGCTTGACCTAATAAATGAATTTGGTAAAACAGCGGGATACAAAGTCAATATCCAGAAATCAAAGGCATTTCTGTACACCAACAATGAAACAGCAGAAGCAGAAATCAAGAAAAAAATCCCATTTGAAATAGCAAAAAGGAAAATAAAATACCTAGGAATAAACCTAACCAAAGAGGTAAAAGACCTGTATTCAGAAAACTACATAACACTGAGGAGAGAAATCAAGGAAGACACAAACAAATGGAAACATATACCGTGTTCATGGATTGGAAGAATTAATATCATTAAAATGTCCATACTACCAAAAGCAATCTACACATTCAATGCAATACCTATTAAAGTACCAATGGCATATTTCACAGACATAGAACAAACACTTCAACAATTTATATGGAACCATAAATGACCCCGAATAGCTGCTGCAATTTTGAGAAAGAAGAGTAAAGTAGGAGGAATCACAATACCTGACACTAAACTATACTACAAGGCCACTGTAATCAAAACAGCCTGGTACTGGCATAAAAACAGGCACATGGACCAATGGAACAGAACAGAGAGCCCAGAAATAAACCCAAGCCTCTACGGTCAATTAATATTTGACAAAGGAAGCAGCAACATAAAATGGAATAAAAATAGCCTCTTCAACAAATGGTGTTGGGAGAACTGGACAGCTACGTGCAAAAAAATGAAACTCAAGCACCAACTTACACCTTATACAAAAATAGATTCAAGGTGGATAAAAGACTTAAATATAAAGCGTGACACCATTAAAGTCCTAGAAGAGAACGTAGGTAGGAAAATCTCAGATATTTCACGCAGAAACTTTTTTACTGACTTGTCTCCTAGAGCAAGGGACATAAAGGAAAGAATAAACAAATGGGACCTCATCAAAATTAAAAGCTTTTGCACAGCTAAGGAAAACAGTATCAAAATAAAAAGAGAACCAACTGTATGGGAAAACATATTTGCTAATGATACCTCAGACAAGGGTTTAATCTCCAAAATATATAAAGAACTTACACGACTCCACTCTAAGAAGACAAGTAACCCAATTAAAAAATGGGCAAAGGACTTGAACAGACAATTCTCCAAGGAGGACATACAGAAAATCCAAAGACACATGAAGCGATGTTCAATATCGCTAGTCATCAGAGAGATGCAGATTAAAACCACAATGAGATACCACTTCACACCAGTCAGAATGGCCATCATAAACAAAGCAACAAACAACAAGTGTTGGAGAGGATGTGGAGAAAGGGGGTCCCTAGTGCACTGTTGGTGGGACTGCAGACTGGTACAACCATTATGGAAAGCAGTTTGGAACTTCCTCAGAAAACTAAAAATGGATCTGCCTTTTGACCCAGCAATTCCATTGCTGGGACTCTATCCTAAGAACACTAAAACACCAATACAAAAGAACCTTTGCACCCCGATGTTCATAGCAGCACAATTTACAATAGCTAGGTGCTGGAAGCAACCTAGATGCCCATCAGTAAATGAATGGATCAAAAAACTATGGTACATTTACACAATGGAATTCTATGCAGCAGAAAGAAAGAAGGAGCTCATACCCTTTGCAACAGCATGGATGGAGCTGGAAAGCATTATGCTAAGTGAAACAAGCCAGGCAGTGAAAGACAAATACCACATGATATCACCTTTAACAGGAATCTAAACAACAAAACAAAACAAAACAAAAAACTGGCAAAATATAACCAACGACACTGAAATAGGGGATAGTCTGACAGTGGCCAGAGGGGAGAGAAGAGGGAATTTCAGGGGGGAATGGGTAGGGATTACAGGAACAAATTTGGAGGACACATGGACAAAAACTAGGGGTGGGGGGTAATGGGGGGAAGGGGGGAGGGTTGGGTGGAGGGGCTGGAACGGGAGTAGGGGGGAGAAAACTGTACTTGAACAATGATTGAAATAAAAAAAAAAGAAGATGAAAGAAAAAGAAAAAAAAAGTTTGTTTTCATTTGAAGGTTAAAACTGGTTTTGTAATATCATCAAAAATGTACAATTTACAGGCATAAAGGACCTGTCAAATTGCCATTGCTGAATGTCATTGCAGGAAAGACCTTGCAACTGAATACCTTCCCAAAAAACAGTCTCACAGGCACAGAGACTGGTTTGGGGACTATCGTGTAAATTAATCTGTGTGTTCTGCTGTTTTCATAGGACATATGCCTATGACTTCATTACCTGAGTGATTGGTTGCCGTATAGGCCTCACTTAAGGAGCCCATTTTTCATCATCGCCCCCTGGAGTCAATGGTTTGGCTAAACCAAGTGGTTGGGTTAGTAAGCAGTTTGGGTGATCTGTGGGCTTCACTTTAAAACTGATTTTCCCTTTTCTATCTTAATGGCTTGAACAGAAAAGGTTTAGGTATTTGAAAGGAGGAAAATCATAATATATTCCCTTCAGCCTGAGTAAAGTATAATGGGCCACAAGAGTTTTAGATAAGTGTAGCATGCCTTGTACACCTTCTTCCAGATAAGCCATACCTAAGCCTCTGCCTTTGTCATTTTATGGTTATGATTTAATTGTGCCTTCCAACTCTTTCCAAATCTGTTACCTCCAGAATATAACCAGGATGCCAGTGGTCCAGTAATGCTAGCCTTTGGACACCAAGCCTGCCACTTCCTGGTAACAACCCACTGACCAGTATTCTGTAAGGTCCTTCCCCTTATAGGAAGGACACCCTCCGTGCTGCACCCCCTTTCAGGGCACCCCAAACCCATGGGTAGGTAGAACAATGTCCATTTCCAGCCAGAAGCAGTTACAAGAAGACAAGACCTTCGTCCATTGTCCTTTAAAAGAATTTAAAGTGGGTATATACCTAAAATGAAAAATTGTTACAAAGTGCAGCCAAGAGGAGGGACCCCAAATGTGCATTTGGGATGGGGTCCATAACTCAAAGTGTCCAGGAAATTTTAAGATGTCTTCACCCCTTCCCCCACAGGTGCGAGTTGGGGAGGGACACACAGAGCAAAATATGCGGGGCTGCTTTGTATAGCAACAGTTTTACAGCTAACCCATGGTGTAGTCATCTAACATACCTATAGCCTTCGGCTGGTCACTTGGATGTGCTGAATGGCTGTGGCCATGCTCTGGGCCAGGGAGATAAAAAAGACTCCCCTGCCCAGGATGTGACTGGGAGGCAGGTCCCCAAGTGGGAGCTTGAAGAAGATTGGCTCCATAACATGGGGCCACACCTGCCCAGACCCATGATAGCAGCCAGACGGGAGCGGGTACCGGCCTGTCCAGGATCTGTGGGCTGTCTACAAAGTAGCTGACAGCCACCAGCCACCACCCAGTGGTTCTGAACGTGTACACCCTCCTAAGCTAGCTTCCCCAAACAGCAACGTGGTTTACCTGCCTTGATCTGAAGGATGCCTTCTCCTGCATTCCTGTGGCACCTTCCAGCCAACCCATTTTTGCCTTTGAATGACAAAAATCCACACACAGTGGTCAAGACTCAGTTAACCTGGACTAGTCTGCCCCAGGGGCTTAAGAACTCCCCAACCCTATTTGGGGAAGCCCTAGCAGGAGACCCCTCGCTAAGGCGGGGACGGACCTGATGATTCTGCAGTACATGGACAACCTCCTCCTGGTGGCCCATCCCAGCAACGGTGCCGGGAGGAAACACACACGCTGCTGAAGTGCCTGACTGAATTAAGGAAAGAACACTAGAAGCAGATCCCGAACATACTCCTTCTCTTCACGTCGAGTTGCAGAGGGCACGTGCTGTGTATCTGAAGTGCCCCTACAGCCATCTGTGCAGTCCTCTGTCATGGCCCTTCACGGTGCTCCATTGGATTCGCCTGCCCCAGTGGCCTGCAGCTCCCTTAGGGCTCCAGTAATGTCACCAGGTGCAGAGCTCAGCAACCAGGCTTGCCGGAAGTACTCATGGTGTGATCAGGGGCGAGGACAGAAAATGGCAGAGTTGCCAATGCCCTCCAGAACCTTGTCTGATTTCTAAGAAAAATGCTCGTTCTCCTGAGGAAAAGCCAGCCTGCACTCTGCTGCTGTGGAACTCGGCCCTACCAGGCTTTGAAAGGTCCGTACATTAAGAGAAAGCCTTCCAAAATATTAAGGGGTGCCTCAGTAATGTTCCTGCCCTTGGACTGTCAAAGCCAGGTGGCCTTTTAATCTGTATACCCACAAGAGATACAACGTAGCCCTTGGGTCCTGACCCAGCCTGTGGGACCATGGCAACACCCGGTGGCTCACCTGTCTAAGCAGTTGGACCATGATGGCACTGGCTGGCCACCTCGTCTGAGGGCAGTCACTGCTGCCATAACCATTTTGCAAGGGGCATAAATGGCTGTTGAACCCCAAAATGACTCAATACCAGGGCATCCTCCAAGGAAACCCGAGGGTGCATGTTAAGAACATGAAACAAGTCAATCCAGCCACCTACTTACCGGAAAAACTTAGAGAGCTGGACCATGATTGTCTTAGAGTAACTGAGGAGGTCCACACCAGCCGGCCAGACCTCTAGGACCAGCCCCTGGCCAAACCTGATGTTGATTTCACCCACTACATGGATGGAAGCAGCTGTATGGTTGAGGGCAGGAAAGTCACCCAGTATGCAGACCAGAAAACTGGACTGCCCTGGACAAACTTACTGCTGCAGGAGTCACCCCTTGGATCTACTACAGCTGGGCCAAGACAGCAGCAGATCCTGAAAACCTGAGGACTAGGCCTGTGCCAAAAAACCCATGCTAAGACACTGGAGGACGCCAACCAGTAAAAAAAGACACCAAGGAATAGACTGTTGTTCTGCAGGGTACCTGACTTTAATTGGCACCCTCGTAGGAGCATTGACGATTAAACTAGTGACTGTGGCCCCTGAGGAATGGAATCCCTGCAAAGCAGGTCACCCTAGAAATAGTTTGTCTCTGTTTGATGTCTGTATTTGAATTTATTGTATGCTTTGCTTAACAAATGCGGTCCCTGTCTCAGCCCCAGCTTGCAAATGTAGTACCCCCAGGCATAGGATTATGCTCAGCGGTAGACTGGCCTCTTACTATCTCCCAGGGTCAGCTTTCAGCTCCTCCACTGACATGCCATCGGGTTGCGTTCAGTCACAGCAATCCCTCTGCACTTGGGGAGGGAAGGTATACCGAACTGGAGTAATATCCAGGACCATTAAGTACCAGGCCCGGAGGTGTCAGGCATATAGGACCCTGCATCCTCCGGGCCTTAGTCCAACACCTAGGGCTACAGTGACTCACAGGGCAGCCACCACAGTGCTAGTCCTCCAGTGGTAGCAACACCAGTATCAGCAGTTGTAACCCTCCCAAGGACCTCAGCCTTATAACCAGGTATTAGTGATGCTAAAAGGGATAAAACACCTTATAGCATCAAAGGGGGGAATGTGGCAGGAAAAGAAAAACTCCAAAAGTTCCTATGTAACTGTAACACTTGCAAAATTTCACACAGGACTGTAAAAGCTGACTAGTCATAACCAAGGCAACGGCTGGTTATCTCAAGGCCACTGATCTTGCTCCTGCTTCTGAATGCTTGCTTTCAGCAGCTGGTTCTCCTTCCCTTTCTGCCTGTGTAAATTGTATATAAAAAGGACTCCAAACCCAGATTTTTTTGGCTCAGGATTTGGGAATTAACCCCCCTTGAGCCCAAATGTGTAATAAAGTTTGTGCTTTGTTATCTCCCTGAGTGTGGGTGGATTTTCCACAACAATGTTAGCCAATAAAAGAAAATTAGAAGGCCATATCCCAGAACAAATTTTACAGAAAATAGGTCCCCTAGAATTTGAGACTCTGGAGTTCCCAGAAAAGCCAAGACTTCCCAGTCAGTTTAAATTTACTTAAAGCTTGGGACTGTCTATCCCCACAGGAAACAGTAGCCTATCAGACAAGAGGAGGCCCCGGAGAATCTGAAGTCCATCACAGATAAATTTGTAACCTTTGGGCTGCCAGTACCCTGTTAATTCCACTGCAACACTTCAATCCTCCCTGTTGTTAAACTGATATGAGAGTACAGATCAGTTCCAGATTTAAGACTGGATAATGAGACTGTTGTTCTCCTCTATCCTCATGAAGCCAACACTTACACCACACTCACTCAAGTACTGAATACTGAGTGGTATACAGTTTTAGACTTAAAAGACACCTTCATTTGCATCCCTGTCCATCCAGATTACCAATACCTTTTGCATTTGGGTGGACAGGCACAAAAACAATGATCCATCAGCAATATACCTGGACAGTACTACCATAGGGTATAGATATAGTCCTCGTCTGTTCTCAAAAGCATTAGAAAAAAAGATCTAATGGAATTACAATTATAAGAAGGAGCTGTCTATAATATGTAGATGATGCCCTAGAGTGCAGCCCCTGAAAAGAAACCTCATACTATCAAAACTCTTAACTTCCTTGAGGACTAGGGATGTCAAGTCTCCAAGAAAAAGGCCCACAGTAATAGATAAATTTTGCCCTAAATACCCACCATGGCTGTGGAGCTGCTCAGGGTAGATAGTTGGGTCAATATTTCCAGAGTAATACCAGAACATCCTCCCCTGAACCAACAGAAGAATCTGGACTCCAACTAATCCTGTGAACCCTTAGATCACACACTTGTTCAGGAAGGAGAAACCTTAAACTTAAATCAGTATAAAACCTCTTTTTGCTAACAATCTGCACACTTGCTATTACTCCTTGTGTCAAGAACTCTCTCTTTTCTAAATTACCTGGGATTTTCTCTGGAGCAATACTCTTCACAGTTGCTGGGTTTGATGTCACCAACCACAATACAGTGGATGAGGGATATTTGTATAATATAGGGCTACATGATTAATCCTAATCTTCCCACATGCCACCCAGAAGAAACAATCAAAGCCTCAAAGTACTCTTGCCAGATAATAAAACAGAGTGGACTTTTAAGTAGATTACTTATTGGCCCAGGGGGTTGGGGTTTGTGTTCTAGCTAGTACTACTTGACAAAATATTACAGCAAGCAACATAGGTAAAAGGATTGTATCCCAGGAACCCCAAAATTATCTGGGGTATCATTAAGGGATACGTTTGCTCAGTAATTTGGTTTATTATAAATCATCATCTTAATCCTAATCTCTGACCCTTGCTTCTTTAAATTTATATCTTCTATACTCAAACAGTTCCACATCAGGACGATGATGCTCTAGAGTTTTCAACCAATACCTAAGGAATCCAGTGCCAAGACCTTACAATATACAGCATCCATTCTTGTCTCAGGAATTCCTCTCCAACTACTAGATAAGATAGAGCAAAATGTCCATTGTTCTCAGCAGGTAGTCTACTTTCCATTCCAGCAGGAAGTAGATACGGAAGACTGACCATCTTCCATCAGAATCCCAAAAAGTATTTTTTAGAACCATGTCTCTCAGGGAGAAGTTGAGGCAGGAGATAACATAGGAAATCCTGAGAAACTGTGGTTGTTGTCAGTTAGGATCCTAATATCCAAGTATCACATTGTGATACCTGATAATAATTTGCATGGTAGTTTCCTCTTCCAAGTGGCCACTTAAGGAGGATGGTGGGAAATCACATGTGTAGAAGCTTAAGTAAAAACCCTATAAAGCCTGAAACTGTTCAATAGGAGGTAGCCATACTCCAGGAGCCATTCCCTGGCCAGAGATGGCCTGCTTCCATTTTTTTGAAAAAACACTTTCCTTAATAAATTTTCCATTTACGTTGCTTTACAAGATTTGTAAAGCAAATTGGTCAATATTTGTGAAGCACATTTGGTCAGTCCAATTATTTGTTTGTGACTACCAAGAACCTGGATCCCATCCCCATCTACAACATCTGTGTATTTGTCTAGTATTAGGTATATCTGCTATATTACCCAATCTTTTCAAGGTGGCCTTATGTAGTAGGTGTCCTGTGGGGTTTAGTGATTCAGCCTCCCTGGTCACCTGAGCTGGGTGCTCTAGAAGTGTCACTTGTTTTGTTTGTGTGTGTCCTCCTGTTGTATTTGAGCCTTGATTATTGTTGGCACATCAAAGTAGTGTTGAGCCTCAAGCTGACTTGCTGTGAGAACTAATCAGGACCACAGCACTGAGCTACTGTGAAGGGGCTGGCTTCATAGAGTACAATTTATCCAGCAGAGCTCTAGTGCTTTCTGAATCCACCCTTTTGCGTATGCCATTTTGGACCTTGTGACCTGTTTTTTTTTTTTTTTTTTCTGAAGCTGACCACTGGTTCTGTTTATTCTGGGGCCTCTTGGGAGATGCACTGGCATAGGCCATGTTCAGCTGCTATGTTTTTCTACACCAAGACCACCTATTAGAAGCTACACAGTGAATCACAGTTGGCAGATAACTGTCTTGGGCCCAGAGCCACATTTCAGGTACTACTCTGTAAAACAAGGCTGCTTGTCACCAATGTCTGCCCTGGGGCCACTCAGGAAGAGACACAGGGCCCACTGAGGCCAGTTGCTGTCTTCCTGGGACCTGGGGATCTTTTTAGTGTTTTTAGGAATGTTTTGGGCACAGGCCAAGGCTAGGTACCTGTCAGAAACACCCATTCAAAGTGTATCAAGAGGTGAGCAAGTTGCATATCACAGGGTCTCCAGGAATCACCAGAATGAGGCTAGCAGTGGTCACCAAGTTATTGTAGGTTCAGGTTTAACACAAGGCCAGGCCTGGGGCTACTCATTGAGAGGCAAAAGTATACTAAGGTCATACGATGCCTGTATGAGGTTTGCAGACTTTCCAAGAGCTTTTCAGAAAGCCTGCATCATGGGTCAAGACCAGTTCCTTGCGGCTGGAATTGGCTTGGGTGGTATATGGCCTGGGTAGGACTGGTTATCAGGGAATCACCAGAGTGTGGCAAGTGGTGTTAACCAGGCCAAATCAGATTTTGATATGGCCACCACCTATACCTGCAGGTTATGGGGAAGGAGGTCTCAACACAAGAACAATGGTATCGCTCTCCAACCCTCCTGCTGAAGCCACAGAATTCAGTTTCTTCAGTGTGTTCTTGGTGCCTTTTCAACTGTTGTCCCTTTGCTGGACCTCAGGGTGAGTGTCTGGGAGAAGTTAAATCAGTATAGAGGCTCTGTAAGAGTACAACTACTCTTTACTTAGAAACAATCTTGGTAGGCAAAATATTTCTCCTGATTCTCAGTCACTACATGTGGTTTTGGCATCAGGACATTCCACATCTCTGCCCCTTTTACCAGTCTTGACTTGGATTCTTTATTATATACTTATATATAGGACTTCTGTTAAGCTCATCTTAGGTTTGTTCTTCATATTAAGTGTTTTATAATTTAGTTTTAATTTTGACATGGTCATGAAGGGAAGCAAGCACCACAGCATTTACCTACTTTACCATCTTGACTAGAAGCTGAGTCATAGGTTGTTAATACTGTTAAGTGAACCAAGATCATATTCTCTTTATAAACACTTCTCCTTAGACAATAAATTTAACAGGAGGAATCCTGAAATTCCATCTCCACCAGTCCTGCACTCAAGACTGAGACTTTAGTATTTACCTACCAGTAAAATAATCAATTTCTTAGCTAGGAGTGAGTAGTATGTTTTATTTCTTAATTATTACACATTTTTGAGAATAATTTTTTTTAAAAATTACCTTGTTTTTATTGTGCAAAGTGATCTTTTCTATGAAAATATCAAATAAACATAACATTTTTAAAAAAACATTTTATTAGACATGTTACTGATATCTATATTAACACTATTGTGATAGTGGTAAACAGGAGAACTCTTGTTCATTCTATTATTAGCCAACTAAAACAGGCTTCACCTACTCTAATTAGCAGCACATACTTCAAATTCCTGTTTCTGTAACCGAATGTTTATTTAAATTACAATAAGAAGTTTGTAATTAATTATATTCTGTTTCTTTTGTGGTTTTCATTTATTTGCTAAAGGATAAAGTTGGTTGACTAGATTATCACTAACTTGAATCTAAAAATAAATAAATTAATTAATTCATTTATATTTTAAGTGGAAGTGGGGTGGTCAGTGTTCTTTCATATTATGTTACAATAAATTTGAACTAATCATTTTGAAATAGGGAAAATTCTTAGATTTTTGTCCATTTCTATGGCATGTAGCACATATTAGGTGTTTAATACATACTGAAAAGAAACAAAGAGGAAAAAAGGGAGGAGAGAGAAAAAAAGACATTACAAATCAAGTAAATTAATAACAGTTGATCATTTGGTCCTCTTGGGTTGTATTCTAAATAAATAGACTGTTAGAATACTGGATTGCAGATTGAGTTCTGTGTTCTAAACATATGTGTCTCAAAGTAGTTAGATAACATTATTCAAGTCACTATTCCTTTACTGAATTTAACTTCTCTGAATACTTCAAATGTTTAGGGAGAGTCTAAAACTCAAACTACTTACTCTATATTTTATTGTTCCTTTCAAACCTAACATAACTTCTATAATTGCTCTTTATGTTAATAAATTATCTTTAGATAAAAATTAGATTATTAAAATGGCTACAATTTTTATCCTCTCTGAATCAGTAACCCTGGGTGATACGAATTTCAGCTCTTCAACAAAATGTGTAGTCTATTTATTTCTGTACTTTAGACTTTCTTTGTGTGTGTATGTGTTGGGTCCTTGTGACTCTTTGACTACTAGAATTTGATTGTGTGCTAGTTCTGAGCCTAAGGCTATAGCCCTTTCACTCTTATGTTAACTATCTTAAAAGCATACACAGACCCCCTGTGAGAAACCTTTGCTAGTCTGCTAAAGAATAACAGGCCATGTGGAGCAGTGGCTCTGCATTTCAGCTTAGGACATAGTATATTATCAGCCATGATCTATCTCACCTAGCCCCTGACTACAGACACATGAGAAAGGCCAGCTGACATCAACCATTTTTGGTTCAGTTCAGCAGAAATGTCCACTTTGCCAAGACATCAATGAACAATAAATTATTATTCTCTTTCACTTAGTTTTGGTGTGCTTTGTTACTCACCAAAAAAGCAAATTGATTAATTCACTTCTCCTGAAACATAACAAAGACATCCTTTACTCTGTTTTCACTTGGTCTCCATAGATCAATTACTGTTGGGAACTGCCCTGCTGGTTTCAGAAGCTGTAACCGCTCCCATGGCTAAGGCTGAGTGAGTGACCTTCAGACCATAAGCCACTAAGGAGACAAAGCTTATCTCCCTGGCAGGGGCACTGCCTCTGCTCCTTTTACTTCACCCTGCCTGACCCCCAATGCTAGATTTGGTTGGCAAATGATGGGTAAGATTCCTCAAGGGAAGGATGATCTAAAACAGGCATGATCATAGGGGCCCCCAGGGAAGGACTTGGGGGCTACAGAAAAAGGGGGTGATGGACCTTTGCCCCTTGGCTTTGACAAAGCCTGAGTCCTCATTGTGTCTTCGAGAAGTCTCCTAATCTCTTGGCTACCTTACTTCTCCTGCCTGATTTAAGCCTGAAACAATGCCTTAAACCTGAAACAATGCTGGAGGTGAGTTCCACCCTGTGCTGGAAAGGGTGGGTTCCATAGGGCAATCAGGCCTAAGAAAGAATATACAAAATCCTATGAAACCTATTTTGCTAATACCCTCAATTTAAATAATAAGGGACCAAGAAGGAAGTGAATTTGTTCCCCAAAGTTTTATGGCCCTTTAGCTATCTGACCCTGACTCAAAATAGGCCCTCAGAATTCTTTGAATGTTATCAATTGTTTAATCACTTTTGCCTGACAATGATTGATGAGCTGTATTCCTGTGCAAATTCAACCAAATAAAAGCTTGTTAAGGCAAGGGTTGGGCTGCTCTCCCCTTGAGACAGTGGCCGCACCATCCCTTTTCCTCCACAGGACTTGGTAGTCTGTGTGAATTTGTCTTGTTTCATCCATGCTGTGGACACTGCGAGCCAGTGTCCACATCAAATTACCAAATCTTCTTTAATTAAAATGTCTTTTAAATACAATTCATTTTTGAATTTTCCTGTTATTCTTCTAATTCTAGGGCTTCCATCATGTCTTGCCTGGTATTATAAATGTTTTTTTACTGGTTTTCCTGCTTCCATTCTCTTACTCCTTCAATCCAGTCTCCTAAATACAATTTTAATCTATGAATCTAATTTTGTGACTCCTTTCCTTTAAACAGTATTCATTGATTCTCTTTTATACATGCAGGCAATTTACTTAAAATGGTATACACAATTTATTACTGTCATCAATGTTCTGTACTGCAACATACAAAAAAAACACTATTTAACTTCACAATCACAATTTTAAGCCATTTCCCATTTTGCTCTTGTCTGAATCCCTATAGCTGTATTGTCTATTTGTCAACTTTTATTTATTGTTCAACATTTATCTTAGTTATTCTTTGCTCTGGGAAGTTTTTGTGGTTTCTTTCAAATGGAATGAATTATGCCATATATAAATGTGGCATAATACACACACACACACACACACACACACACACACACATATGTAATCTCACATATCTTTCTAACCAAGAATGTTCCATTCTCTATTTCTTTCACTTGTTTCTGTGCTTTTGTCACACAAGTGAATATATTAAATCTGATGAACTCAATAAAGTAACAAACAAGGTAGCAACAGAAGTTTAGATACATAGAACAGACTGACAGCTTTCAGGAAGGAGGGGGTTACAGGATGAAAGACAGTGAAAGGATTAACCAAAAAACATTTATGCACAACCCAAGGACTTGAACAATGTGGGGATTGCCTTGGGATGGGGAGAGGATGGGGCTGGATGGAGGTGGGGAAAGGGAGAAAAGTGGGAACAACTATAACAGCTTAAGCAAATAAAAATAAATTAAAATAAATGCAAAGGCTCTATCTCAATCACTATTTGATTCTCAGTAGCAAGCACTATGTCTTGCATATAACAGGCACTTGATAAATGTTTCTGATGTGCATATAATGAGTACTATTAAATCAATTTATCTGAAAATTTAAAAATTTAACTATATTAAATTAAATTCATAGAAGTTTGAAATTTGTTTGTACTTGTCGTATGTAAAGTCATTTTCTCATTATGTAACTGTAAATGAACATTATGAGGATGAAGAATTATCCTAGATGCTTTATTTTAGGTGAATGTGGCTTAATATTATTTATAATTCTAAGATATTTCACTATTGCAGAAAATTATAGGCAAAACACACTGTTAATATTGGACTTTGTTATTAAAGTAAATTGTGAATACTAAGCTATACTATCATTACAAGCAAGGTTTAATAACAAACATGTCAGTACGTATGCTGTAGATAAAGTGACAAACTATATGATAGTACTTTTTATAAGGACATAATTTAAATCTTATGGCACCTGGAGAAGTCTATTTTTCTTTTAACTGATTTTCTGTTGAATTCAGATAAATCTTTATGGTAGTATTACTTTCCTTCATTCATTCAACAAATATTTATTAAGCACATGCTATGTCCTGAACTGTGCTCTGATCCTTCAAATCAATTATTCTCTAACTAATCTTACCTGAATTAATTTATGACATAAATTATGCATGTGTTACTGATTTTCCTATATTTTTCTTTGTTTTCTCTCTACTTCTGTACTTTCCTTTCTTTTAATTTTTTTCTAAGAATACTCCAATTTTAAGTTTATTTTCAGGAACTCAGGATATTCTCAGATGGTATTTAAATCCCAAACTCTCTTTTATGCTAACTAGTTATTTTTACCCAAATTTTAATACATATAATTTTAAGAGAAATTATTGCTCTAAAGCATGATTTTAGTAACTATAACTTGTATCCATTGATGTTTGTTAATATGACAGTCATTTTTTTTTCTTAAATTCCATGGTTGTGGATTAAATTAAACTTTCAAAACAATATTAAAGATCTCCACTGAGAATATTAGTTTGTACTAAAGTAGAAAAAGAAAATTTTATATGCCTATTATTCATAAAAAGAAATTGAAATTATCATCTTGAAATGTCAGTGGCTGTAGATATTTCCTTTTATATTACTGTAAACAATTGGGTCTCATATCAATGAGAAAATTTCCCACTGTTAAAGCAAATCGTACTTACTTTTTAAAATTTACTTTAGAAAATGAAATTAATATTTTTTTGAAAAATAGAATTCAAGAATGAATTATTTAAGGAAATAATTAATATGACTCAGATAAGAGCTACTGAATATAAACATTATATTCAAAACAAAACTAAGGTCATGGTCATTTCTATCAGGTTAGTAACAGATGAAAACTGCAAAAGACAGAGATTCAAAACTTTATATTCTTTATGCTGTACTTTACAACCCCATGAATATTTTGTAACCACAAGTATGTACTTAATACTTTCACAACTAAAGCACAGAAAATACAGTCAATAATATTGTGATAAATATGTATGGAGACAGATGGGTGCTGAAAATGTTGAAGGGAACGATATGTAAAGTATATGATTATCTATCCACCATGCTGTACACCTGAAATTAATACACAATAAAATAAAAAAAGGCTTTACAAAGATTTTTATTTATATAACTGTATCAAATTTGTGAAAATTATCATTAGTAAATAATGTACAGTCTTTCTCACCCACAGTTAATTTAATTATGATCTATCTTGGTGTGTTCCTTCTTGTACCTAGCTTCTTTGGGACTCTCTAAGCTTCCTGGACTTGCATGTCTATTTCCTTCACCAGACTGGGAAGTCTCCCTTTATTATTTTTTCAAATAAGTTTTTAATTACTTGATCTTCCTCTTCTCCTCCTGGCACCCGTATGATTCAAATATTGGAATGTTTGAAGTTGTCCCAGAGGTTCCTAATTCTCCACTCACTTTTTTTTGAATTTTTGTTTCTTCATTTTGTTCTGGTTGAATGTTTATTTCTTCCTTCTCTTCTAAATCATTGATTTGAGTCCCGATTTTCTTCCCTCCACTCTTGGTTCCCTGTATATTTTTCTTTATTTCACTTTGTATAGTCTTCATTTCTCCTTTGTTTTGCAACTGTACTAAATAATTTCTGTCAGCATCCTGATTACCATTGTTTTGAACTCTGCATCTGAGGTCAGGTTGGCTATCTCCTCATTGCTTAGTTCTTTTTCTGGGATTTTGTTCAGTTCTTTCACTTGGGACATACATCATTGTCACAGCATACCTGCTATGTTGTTAGGAGTGGAGCCTTAGGTATTCGCCAGGGCAGGACAACCCACTTCACTGCATTGTGGTGTTGTATATGAAGGAGGGGGTCACAGAAGGAATGATGTATCTTGCTTGGCTCTTGTCCACTTACTGTTGATTTTCCCAGTACCCACAGGTGAATCGTGCCTTTCTTGTGCTGATTCTTAGATGGGTGGGTTTTTGTACAATCTAGGACTTGTTGTGTCCCTCCAATGGACTCTCCTGTGACACTGGGAGTTTCTCCCACTACTGCAACCCCCACAGATTTTTACAGCTAGAGGTTTTTAGGCTTTATTTCCCTGCACTGGAACCCTGGGTGGTACAGTCTGTCACTCTACCTAGTTGTTTCTCCCTGTTTATCCTCATGTGACTGTGGGACTGCCTGGCCCACTGGTTGCCACCTTGCCAGGACTCCTCTCCTCCTGGCTTCCCATCTCCACCCCTCATACCAGTCTTGGTGAATGTTTCTTCTTTAACTCCCTGAGTGTCAGATTTCCATTCAGTTCAAGTTTATAGCAGTTCTTGTTTTTGTTTTTAAATTGGTTTTTGACTTTCTGGTTATGAAAGGAAGCAAAGTACACCTAATTATGCCTCAGTCTTGACCTGAAGTCCTTATTTATTTATTTTTAATAAGTATTTGCTTTTATTGGCTACTTGAGAGGGATGAAGCAGGAAGAGTGTGTGGTCCTGATGCTGGACCAGCCATGCTTCACCAGCTTGTTGGTGATGGAGAACTCACCCAAATAGTAGCCAATCATCTTGGGCTTGATTTACAGCTGGTTGAAAGTCTTGTCATTGTATACACCCACTGTGCTTCCCATCATTCTGGTAGAATGATCATGATCCACAGATACATTTTCACCACCTCAGGCTTCTCCATAGGAGGAACCTCTTTCTTGGCCTTGCAAAAGCACTTTATTCCAGAGGCCACAGTTCAGCTGCTGCCACTGACTGGCACTGCAGAACAGCATTAGCTGCTCATAGAACATGTCAAGCAGTAGGTCCAGATCCATGTCCAGTAGATAAACTTGTGGAAAGTCCATTTCTTCTCCTGTTCCACTTAACACCATTTTGTCAGTGTTTCAAAAATGCTCATATATTTTTAATAGTAATATTTTCATTTATTTATTTGTTACTGTTGTTAAACTACAATTTTCTCCATTCCCCCCACCACTCTCCACTTCCCCACCCACCTTCCACACTCAAATATAGCTCCCTGTTGTCCTTGTGTGCAGGCCTTCTATACGTGTTCCTTGATTACCCTTCTCCTTCTTCCCTCTGTTATTGCCTTCCACACTCCCCTCTGGCAACTGTCAGTTTGTTCTACATTTCAATGTATCTAGTTATATTTTGCTTATGTGTTTGTTTTATTGATCAGTATAAAAAATTCTATTTGCTATAGCCACAAGAAAAATAAAGCACCTAGGAAGAAACCTAACCAAGGAGGTAAAAGACCTATATTCAGAAAACTACACAACCCTGAAGAAAGACATTAAGGAAGATACAACTAAATGAAAACATATACTGTGTTCATGGATTATAAGAATTAACATCATCAAAATGTTCATAATACCCAAAACAATTTATAGATTCAACACAATTCCTATTAAAATACCAATGACATATTTCACAGATATAGAACAAACATTTAAAAAATTTATATGGCCCCGATTGGTGTGGTTCAGTGGATTGAGTGCCAGCCTACGAACCAAAGGGCTGCCAATTTGATTCCCAGTCAGGGCACATGCTGGGCTTGTGGGCCAGGTCCCCAGTAGGTCATGCATAAGAGGCAACCACACATTGATGTTTCTCTCCCTTTCTTTCTCTCTTCCTTCCCCTCTCTCTAAAAATAAATAAAATCTTAAAATATAAAAAAAATCTGTTTTAAATTTATTTTATTGGTGTTCAAGTACAGTTGTCTGCATTTATCTCCCCCAACTCACCCCCACCCCTGCCATTCCCACTTCCCTCCCCTGATTCTATGCAGCCCCCTTAGTTTTGTCCATGTGTACTTTATAGTGTTTCTGAAAACCCTTCCCTCTTATCCCCCCATTATCTCCTACCACCTCTCATCTGATTATTCTTAATTTCAATGTCTCTGGTTATATTTTGCTTGCTTGTTTGTTTTGTTGATTAGGTTCTACTTAAAGGTAAGATCGTGTTTGTCTTCCACCTCCTGGCTTATTTCACTTAGCATAATGCTCTCAGGCCAGACAGAAAAATATAAATACTGTATGATTCTTTATTTAAAATTGAATAAAAACAAACCCCCTAAGATAAATAAAAAAATAAAAGTAAAAAATTTATGTGGAACCATAGGAGTGATATTTTTTGAGATATCTCCTTGGACATGAAAAACAAAATAGAAAATACATGAATGGCACTACATCAAACAAAATAGTTTTTTTCACAACAAAGGAAACCATTAACAAAATGAAAAGACAACCCTCTGAATGGGACTACACATTCACTAATATATTTGATTAGTTAATATCTAAAATTTACAAGAACTTTTAAACCTCAACACCAAAAACAATCTATTTAAAAATGGGAAAAGATCTGAATAGACACATCTCAGAAGAGGATACACAGATGGCCAATGGGCATACAAAAAGATGCTCAACATCACTAATCATCACAGAAATGCAAATTAAAATCACAATATATCAAATCACACCTGTCAGAATGTCTTTTATCAACAAATCAACAAACAACAAGTGTTGATGAAGATGTGGAGAAAAGGACAACTTAGTGCACTGTTGTGGGAATGCAGACTGGTGCAGCCACTATGGAAAACAATATGAAGTTAGACCAAAACATGCAAAATGAATCTTCCTAATGACATAGAGAATCCACTTCTGGGAGTGTATTTCAATAAATCTGAAAGAATAATATGTACCCTTATATTCATTGCAGCATTATTTATAACAGTTAACATTTGGAATCAACCCATGTGTCCATTAGTAGACAAGTAGCAAAAAAACCTGTGGTATGTTTATGAAATGGAATACTACTTGTCCATTAAAAAGAAAGAAATATTACCCTTGTGACAGCATGAATGGGCCTATAGAGCATTATGCTAAGAGAAATAAGCCAGTCAGATAAAGGCAAGCACCATATGAATCCATTCAAATGTGGTTTCTAATTAACAAAATGAACCATCAAGCAAAAGGGAGACAGTCTCATAGATAACAAGCAGGTTAATAGCTGTCAGGGTATGTGCCACTGGGTATAGGCATTGCAAGGATCGAGCAAAACAGCAAAAACAAAAAAATAGAGAAAATACTCATAGACACAGAAAACAATGTGATGATTTCTAGGGAAAAGGAAGAGGGAGCTGAAGTAATGTATGGGGGCATATGTGGTGATGGAAGACCTTACTTGGTATGGTGAACAAAGAGTAGAGTGTACAGATGATGTGTGTAGAATTGTGCATCTGAAAATGTATACTTTTATGATTGAGGAACACTGTGCAGGGACCTTGTGTGCTCATCAGCCATGCCAACAGAAAGTAAGGAGTGTGAATGCAATTTGACCCACTCAGTGCACCTCACAAATTAATCAAAAGGGTTCAAACTGAGGTGGCTTATCAGCCTAGTATGACTGCACACAGTAGAGAGTACAGATTGCACAGTGCTCTGAAGGCATGGGATGGAAATTGGGCATCTGTAGTTATTGTATCCCAGACTTAACCCTGATCCTTGCCAAACCACAAGAAGGAAACATGGAGCCCAGCCCCCCCCCCCCACTGCATGCAGGGACAAGTAAAACCTTCAAAACCAGCTGGGCAGGCTGAACAATCAGCAGGTGGCTTTCTTCTGCCCAAGAGTAAGACCAGGAGCTGAGAGAAAACCAGACACAGATCCAGAAAGAAGTCAGAAGGCAAAGAGTAACAGTTGAGACATATTTAGCCTTGGTCTTCATCAGAACTTATTTTTTTTATTTTTCTTTCTTCTTTTTCTTTATTTAGAGTTTAATTTTGTGTTTTTTCTTCTCCCTTTCATATTGCATTTTAATTTTTCTTCTTTCACTTCACTCATATTCCAAATAACACACTATTCTTTGTCTTTTATTTTTATTCTTCCTATTCAGAGTATACATTTCTTATTATACTATTGTTATTCCAAATCCCACATAGCACCTTCTCTGGTCTTTACCCATTTCACAATTTTTATGAGATTTATACTTGTTGTAGTTAACTTTTTAAAAATATATATATTTATAGATTATGCTATTACAGTTGTCTGTTGTAGTTACCTTTATTTTATCTCACACTAGACCTAGTTTCTATCCCTTACTTTCACTATTTCTCCACTATCTAACCTCACATAATTATACTTTTCTTCTTATTTCAGCTCACATTCTTTTTCCCCTCTTATACCAGTCTTAATTCCTTTTTAAAAATTATTTTATTGTTCAATTATAGTTGTCTACATTACTACCACCTACTATCCCCCCACCAAAACCATTCCCACCTCCCTCCCTTGCTTCTACCCCACCCTTGGTTTTGTCCATGTATCCTTTCTAGCTGTCCTAGAAAACCTTTCCCACCCCTCCCGCATTATCCCTTCCCACCTCCCCTCTAGATACTGTAAGATTGTTCTTAATTTTAATATCTATGGTTATATTTTGCTTGCTTATTTGTTTTGTCAATTAGGATACAGTTAAAGGCATGATCATATGACATTTGTCCTTCACCCCCTGGCTTATTTCACTGAGCATAATTTCCTCCAGTTCCATCCATGCTGCTTTAAAGGGTAGGAGCTCTTTTTTTCTTTCTGCTGCATAGTATTCCATTGTGTAAGTGTACCATAGTTTGTTGTTGATCCATTCATATACTGATGGGCACTTAGGTTGCTTCCAGCACTTGGCTATTGTAAATTGTGCTGCTATGAATGCTGAGGTGCATAGGTTCTTTTGGATTAGTGTTTTCAGGGTTCTTAGGATATACTCCCAGAAGTGGAATTGCCAGGCCAAACATCAGTTCCATTTTTAGTTTTCTGAGGAAATTCCATACTGTTTTCTACAGTGGCTGAACCCATCTGCATCCCCACAACTAGGAAAAGTGCACTAGGGTTCCCTTTTCTCCACATTCTCTCCAGCACTTGTTTGTTGATTTGTTTGTGATGGCCATTTTGACTTGGAATGTCTGATATATTCCTGCCAATGTTTTCCTCTAGAACTTTTATGGTGTCACAACTTATATTTAAGTCTTTTATCCACCTTGAAATTATGTTTGCGTATGGTGTATGTTTTTGATCAAGTTTCAGTTTTTTGCATGTAGCTGTCCAGATGTCCCAACACCATTTATTGAAAAGGCTATTTTTACACCATTTTATTGTTCTTCCCACTTTTTGTAATATTACTTTACCATAGAGACTTGGGTTTATTTGGGGGCCCTCTATTCTGTTCCATTGTTCTGTATGTCTGTTCTTATGCCAGTACCAGGCTGTTTTTATTACAGAGGCCTTGTAATACAGTTTGATATCAGGTATTGTGATCCCTCCTACTTTGTTCTTCTTTCTCAAAATTGCTGCAGCTACTCGGGGTCTTTTATGGTTCCATATAAATTTTTGAAATATTTATTCTATATCTGTGAAATGTGGCATTGGTGCTTTAATAGGGATTACATTGAATCTATTAATTGATTTGGGTAGTAATAATGATTGGGTGAGATACCATGGTTATAGCTGTACTTCTCCAAAGGAACTTCTATTTGTTCACTATTAGTTTGCAGTTTAAATCCAATGTAATATATCCCCCTGTCTTTATCTCCCCCTGTCCTATTCCATTTTGCCTCCCCCTGCCACTGATCAGTTGAGTGAGGAATTTTATTTAATAATTTTCTCTCACTCTCTCTTATTTTCCCCCTCTCTCAGCCTGGGCTTTATTACTTACTTTATTAATTTGCTTCCCCCATCCTCTCAAAATATTTTTTTTTGTTTATGGTAAACATCTCATAATCACTTTTTGCTTTTTTATAATACTCTTATTCTTGTTCCACCCCTATTAAACTTCATTCAGCTGTCATTGCTATCACTACTGCTGTGGTTTTTCTGAAATACTGCTCCAATTAGTCCAATATGTTTTCAACTTTAATTCCTACTTCATAGTATACTCTCCCCTCTTCTAACCTCATTGTTCTCATTCCTTTACTTACATGTTTTACTTACATTTTAAATTTTGTTCTCTGCCTTTTATCACCTCAGTTCTATCACAACTCTTATCAATTCTCCTCCCTCTTACCCTCAATAATGTTTTCTCCTCTTTTAGTCATCTGATATCCCCTTTGTCATATCTTATAATATTCATAAACATTCTAGAATTCTATTAATATTAGCTAAATTGCAGTTGAGATTGCTGATATGGTAGGAGGGTCTTTTTCCTGAAGTAAGTTTGGATGTCTGGTAATATTGTTTTGTAAGCCAACATCTGTAAAACAGCATACAAGAAAAGGTGGGGGTTATGACTACCAGTAAGCCCACTGGAGGGAGGGACTCATGGACAAAGAATCTTCCAACAGATAAAGCTTTATTTTATATCTGCACAAGAAGATGTTCCACACAAAAGGAAGAAAGGGCAACTCTAGAACATCCAGAAAAGGAGATCAAAGAAACCACACCACTGAGCCCCACAGAACTCATAGCACAAAAGTCCAACACATAAAGAGATCTGGCAAAGAAGAACATCCTGAAATGTAAAAACACAAAAAAGTCACCTAAAGTGGAAAAATCAAGATAGAACCCTCAATCAAATGGAATGGAATAATCCCCTCTAAAAGAACTAAGTGAAATGGAAGCAAGCAAATTATCAGACAAAGAACTCAAAAGAACGGTTATAAGGATTTTCAAGGAAGTCAGTGACAACTACAAGGAACTGAGTGGGAACTATAACTGTATGAAAAAGGAAATAGAAACTATAAAACTATAAACAAGAACCAGGAAGAAATGAGGAATAAAATATTTGAAATTAAAAGTTTACTAGGTTGAATTACAAGCAGGCTGGGTGATGAAGAAGACCAAAATAGTGAGCTGGAAGACAAGAAAGAAAGAAATGCCCAGGTAGAACAGCAGCATGAGTAAAGACCCAAAAAGTATGAGACTAGATTGAAGGAACAGCAGGACAACATGAAACACATAGCATTTGAATCAGGAATGCAGGATGGAGATTAAGAGGAACAAGAGATAGTAAACATGTTTGCAAAAATAATTACAGAAACATTTTCTAACCTAGAAAGAATGAAAGCCACATAATTTCAGGAAGCACAGAGGGTCCCAGTCAAGATGAACACAAAGAAGCCTATTACAGGACACATCATAATTAAAATACCGAACTTTACAGACAGAAATAGAACCTTAAAAGTAGCAAGGTAGAAACAGTAACATACAAAGGAGCTCTGAACAGGCTTGCAGCTGAATTCTCACCAGAAACACTATAAGCCAGAAAGGAAAGACAAGAACTATTTCAAGTAATGAAAAGCAACGACTTGAAACCAAGACTGCTCTGCCCAGGAGACTGTCACTTAAAATGCAAGGGGGAAAAAGGGATTTCCCAAACAAAAGAAGGTAAAAAAATACATCTTAACCATACCAGCATTGCAAGATATGCTAACGGGACTGTTTTAAGAAGATGAAGGTATAGAGTGAGAGAGAGAGAAACACAAGTACAAAGGGGGAAAATGAATAAATGCCTATCAATAATAACCTTAAATGTAAATGCAAGAAATGCTCCAGTGAAAAGACATATGGTAGCTGAATGGATAAGAAAACTTGACCCAGAAATATGCTGCCTACAAGACACCTGTCTCAGAACAAAAAACCTACACAGGCAAAAAGTGAAGGGTTGGAATAAAATATTCTAAGGAAATGGACAGGGAAAAAAAGGCTGAGGTAGAAATACTGATACCAGAAAAACATAGATTTCAAAACAAATGCCATAAAAACAGACAGAAAAGTTCATTTCATAATTCTAAAGGGAAGAATCCACCAGGAAGCTATAAACATTGTAAACATATATGTGACCAACACAGCAGCACCTAAAAATATAAGGAAAATCTCGGAGGACTTCAAGAAAGATATAGACAGCAACAAACTCATAGTAGGGGATTTTAACAACCCACTGTCAACAATGAACAGAACTTCCAAACAAGGAATTGAAAAGGACAGTGTGGCCCTGCATGACACACTAGATCAAATAGGATTAAATGATATATAGAGAAATTTTCACCCCAAAGGAGCAAAATATATATTGCTTTCAAATGCAAATGGTATTTTCAAAGATAGACTACATGATAGGACACAACAGCATCCTCAACAAATTCAAGAAAATTGAAATCATATCAAGCATTTTCTCAGACAACAAGAGCCTGAAACTAGAAAACAACCTGAAGGAAAAAAAACTTAAAAATACTCAAATTCATAGAGATTGAGTAATATGTTATTAAATAATGGAAGGGTAAACAATGAGATCAAGGAAGAAATTCAAAAACTTGGGAATAAGTGAAAATGAACTTACAGCCACACAAAATCTATGGGATACAGCAAAGGCAGTCCTGAGAGGCAAGTTCATAGCAATACATGTATAAATAAAAAAAGGGAAATATTTAAAATAAATGACCTAACCGTACAGCTACAAAAACTAGAGGAACAAAAAACAAATAAAGCCCAGAGTAAGTAGAAGGATGGAAGTTATCAAGATCAAAGAAGAATTAAATGACATACAGAGTAAAATAACAATCCAAAGGATCGACAAATCCTGGAGATGGTTCTTTGAAAAGATAAACAAATCGACAAGCCTTTGACCAGACTCATCAAGAAAAAAAGAGAGAGGACCCAAATAATAAAAATCACAAATGAAAGAGACCACATTAAAACCAATACCACCAAAATAAAAAGGATCATTAGAAATTACTATGAACAACTACGTGCCAAGAAATTTGAAAGCCAGGCTGAAGAAATCAAGTTTCTAGAAACATATAAGCCTCCAAAACTGACTTAAGAAGAAAAAGAAAGATTGAATAGACTGATATCAGCAAGTGAAATTGAAGAAGTAATAAGAAAAATTTCCAGCACACAATAGCTCTGGGCAGGAAGATTCACAAGATAGTTACTAAACATTTAGAGAAGAGCTAATCCCAATTTTTCTCAAACTATTCCAAAATCCAAGAAGAGGGAAGACTATCAAACTCTTTTTATGATTCCAGTATTACCCTAATCCCCCCCCCAAATTAAAGGCATAATAAAGAAAATTACAGACAGATATTACTGATGAACATAGATACTAAAATCCTCCACAAAATATTGACAAATAAGATCCAGCAATACATTAAAAAGATCATACACCACAATTAAGTGAGATTAATCTCAGGGATGCAAAGTTGTTACAACATCCATAATCAATATATGTAATTTATCACATAAACAATATGAAAGAAACTATATGATCATATTAATGGACACTGAAAATGCATTAGATAAAGTACAGCAATCATTTCTGATAAAAACACTCAGCATAATAGAAGTAGAGGGAGCATTCCTCAACACAATAAAGGCCATATATGGGAAATAAACAGCCAACATCATATTCAATGGGCAAAATCTAAAAAGCTTTTCCACTAAAGTCAGGAATAAGATAGGAGTGTCCGCTTTCACCACTTCTATTCAACATAGTATTGAAAGTTCTAACTACAACAATTAGACAAGCAAAACAAATAAAAACCAGCCAAATTGAGAAGGAGGAAGTAAATTGTCATTCATGGTAGAGTACCTAGTACTCTACCATGTCATAGCAAAAACCCTATTTACTACACCAAAAATCGACTCAACCTAAAGAGTGAATTTGGTAAAATATCAGGATACATGTCAACATTCAGAAATCAATGGCATTTTCATATACCAACAATGAAATAAAAGAAACAGAAATTTTAAAAAATCTCATTTACTATAGCAACAAAAAATGAAATAGATATAAACTTAACCAAGGAAAAAATTACCTATATTCAGAAAACTACACAACGCTGAAGAAAGAAATTAAGGAAGACACCAACAAATGGAAGCATATGCCATGTTCATGGATTCAAAGAATTAGCATCATTAAAATATCCATACTACCCAAAACAATCTATAAATGCAATGCAATCCCCATCAAAATACCAATGACATATTTTACAGCTATGGAACAAATATTTCAAAAATTTATGTGGAACCATACATGACCCCAAATAGCCTCAGAAATTTTAAGAAAGGAAAACAATGTAGGAGGCATCACAATACCTGATATCAAACAAACTATATTACAAGTCCACTGTTATCAAAACAGTTTGTTACTGGCATAAGAACAGACACATAAATCAATGGAACAGAATAGAGAGTCTAGAAATAAACCCATATCAACACAATCAGTTAATATTTGACAAAGGATATAGGAGCATAAAATGGAGTAAAAATAGCCTCTTCAATAAATGATGTTGAGAGTTTTGGAATGGTACATTAAAAAAATGAAACTAGCCCACCAACTTACACTATACACCAAAATAAACTGAACATGGCTTAAACATAATCTTAAGTATAATTTATGACACCATAAAAGTCCTTGAGGAAAACATAGGCAGGAAAATTTCAGATATCCCACACTGCAATATTTTCACTGATACATCCCTTAGGATAAGGGATATAAAGGAAAGAATAAATGAATGATACTACATCAAATGAAAAAGCTTCTGCGTGGTCAGAGGAAACAACAAAATAGAAAGTGTACCAACCATCGGGGTAAAGCTATTTGCCAGTGATACCTTGAATAAGGGTTTGATCTTCAAAATATATAAAGAACTCACATGACAACAACAACAGGAAGATAAGCAATCTATATTAAAAGATTGGGCCCTGGCTGGTGTAGCTCAGTGGATTGAGTGCAGGCTGTGAACCAAAGTGTCACAGGTTCAATTCCCAGTCAGGGTACATGCCTAGGTTGCAGGCCATGGCCCCTAGCAACCGCACATTGATGTTTCTCTCTCTCTCTTTTTCCCTCCTTTTGCTCTCTAAAAATAAATAAATAAGTACAATCTTTAAAAAAAAAATTGGCAAAGACTTGAACAGACACTTTGCCAAGGAGGACACACAGAAGGCCCAAAGTCACATAAAATTGTTAACGTCACCAGCCATTAGAGAGATGCAAATTAAAATCACAATGAGATACTACTTCACACCCAGCAGAATAGCCATTATTAACAACTAAACAAACAACAAATGCTGGTTAGGCTGTGGAGAAAAGGAGTCCTAGTACACTGTTGGTGGGAATATAGACTGGTGTAGTCACTGTGGAAAACAGTATGTAATTTCCTCAGAAAACTGAAAATGGAACTGCATTTTGATCCAGTGATCCCACTTCTGGGATTATAAGAATCCTGAAACAACAATTAAAAAGAACATATGCACACTAATGTTCATAGCAGTATTATTTATAATAGTAAGTGCTGGAAATAGCTTAAGTGTCCATCAGTAGACGAGGGGACCAAAAAGTGGAACATTTACACAATGGAATACTACACTACAGAAAGAAAGAAGGGACTCTTACAGTTTGGTACAACATGGCTGGAACTGGAGAGCATGATACTAAGTGAAATAGGCCAGGTGGTGAAAGACAAATACCATATGTATGATCTCACCTAAAAGTGGAACCTAATCAAAAAAAAGAACAAATGAGAAAAACCAGAGACTTTGAAATAAAAAACTGACAATGACCAGAGGGGATGATGGAGAAGCATCATGGGAAAGAAGGGGAAAGGGCAAGAAAATGAACAGAAATTGAGGACTTATGGGCATGATCTATGGAGGTATTGACTGTGAAAGCCAGGGGGATGGCACAGAGGTGAGCAATGAGGAGAAAGCAGGACAACTGTAATTGAACAAAAATAAAAATAATGTTACACAGAAGCAATTCGTCATACAAAATGGAAAAATAATGAAAAAGATATTTAAGGGAAAGTACCATCCTAATCATTTGAATCATTCTTATATTACTATAAGTATGTAGCTTAATGTGGGGTACTCTTAAGTATAGTTCTGTAATTGTTATGACTCTTCACTTAAAACAGTAACATACTCAGATTGGAAGAAGAATCTACTTCAAATCAAATTTGGCCAGAATTTTGCTGAGTTTGAGTGTACTCCTACCATTTGAAGGCATTAAAAACAGATCATCAAATTTTCATGTCCATTTTGGAGTATTTTCAGGAAGCAATATTTAAGATGAACTGTGATTCAAAGTTCTCATACAGGCCTGCTAAAGAGAACAAATTTATCAGTGTTTGAATCATGGAAAAAGTGCTGAAACAACAGATGGAATCAATATTAAATTGACAAAGGAACTACATAGAAAAATGATAGTTCTTTGTAATGATTAATAATGATTTTATAGATTTCTTTTTACAATCTCAATTCTTTTTAAAGAGTCTAAGCAGAGCACTGGCTGGTGTGGATTAGTGGATTGAGTTCTGACCTGTGAACCAAAGGGTTGTTGATTCAATTCCCAGTCAGGGCACATGCCTGGGTTTTGGGCCAGGTCCCCAGTAGGGAGCATGTTAAAGGCAACCCATATTGATGTTTCTCTCCCTCTCTTTCTGCTTCCCTTCCCCTCTCTAAAAAATAAAATACAATAAAATATTATTTTTTAAAAAGTATCTAAGTAGGGGTCAAAAATGGCTGTCATGAATTAGTTCCAAATAGGTATTAAGTGAGTTCCATTATAGGTTGCAATCCATTGTAAATTGGCATTTTGTAACACAGCCATGATAGAAAGATAAATAGTAAAAATGATTATGCGGGAATTTTAATTAAGGTATATATAAGAGAACTCATCGCTCAATATCAGATGCTTCCAATACACACACACACAGACACATTTCCTTCCATTAGTTTTTCATAATTCTTGCCTACAACTTTTTATTTAATCTATGTTCAGTGGTTTACATTATTATCACTATGGTTCATAGATAAACCATACCTTATATTTTGGTTACATTGGCTGTCCTGCATACAGGATAGGTATATAAGGTCTGTCTGGAAAAAGTACAGCTATTGTTAATATAATAAGAACAGTTTGCACAACATCGGCATAACCTGGCAACCAAGGAGAGTGGACTGGAATGTGCATGTGTGAATAATCATGATGTCACTGTACTTAGTCAGTACTTAGTAAGTGTACTTAGTCAGTGATGGTGGTTGACACCATTGAGTAAGCATGCGTACTGTATGACCATCACATTCAAAGTGATTAAGTGAGTAGAACAATAAATTTACATCCAATTTTGCATTAAGCTTGAACATTCCTCCAGGGAAACTATTTAGATGATTCAGAAGGCCATAGTTATGGGCAACTGTGATTAACAGCTTCATCATGACAACATGCCTACTCATGCATCACATCTCATACAGAGTTTTTTGATAAAAACATCAAATTACCCAGGTGACTCAGCCCCTCTACAGCCCAGAATTGGAGCCTTGTGACTTCTGAATTCTCCCAAATCTAAAATCACATTTGAAAGGGAAGAGATTTTAGACCATCAGTGAAATTCAGGAAAATATGACAGGGAAGCTGATGGCAACTGGGAGAACTGTATGAGGTTCAAAGTTGCCTACTTTGAAGAGAATGAGGCATCATTGTCATATGTATGATATTTCTTATATCTTGTATCTTCTTCAATAAACATATGTATTTTTGGAATTACGTGGCTGGATGCCTGCTTTTTTCCAGTTACTAAAATAATTTTTTCATCTATTTCATTAGCTATCTCTAAATTTAATACATATATATGTCTTATATATGTATATACACACACTAGGTTTATATATAAAATTGTACATATATACATTAGGTTTATATATATATATATATATATAAGGTTTATATATAATTTTATGTGTGTATAAAGTTTATATACATATATATTTTTTCATATATTTGTATATAGGCATGTTTTTTAAAATTTTATTTTAATAGTTGTTCAAGTACAGTTTTCTGTCCTTTACTCCCAGCCCAGTCCACTCACTCATTCCTCCCCACCTCCCTCCCATTTCCATCACCCCTAGTTTTTGTCCACGTGTCCTTTATATTTGTTCCTGTAAACCCTTTCCATTCTCCCCTGAAATTCCCTCCCCTTTCTCCTCTGGTCACTGTCAGCCTGTTCTCTATTTCAGTGTCTTTGGCTATATTTTGCTTGTTTGTTTTGTTGTTTAGGTTCCTGTTAAAGGTGAGATCATATTTTAATTAAGTAATATGTCCTTATTTCTTTTTCATTCTCCAGTCCAATTTTTAGTAGACTCTCACCCCAATACATCATAGTCCTCCTAAATTTTCCTTCACCATCATTGTTATTTTCTTTGCTTTATTAATTTTATCTACAATGAATTTATGCACTTTTTGAATTATTACATTTCAGTTTACTCCTTGATTCTGATGAAACATGTCCTCCAGGAGTAAATTTTAGAGGCTTTATAAGCTTTCCTATCAATTATTATTTAATATGTGAAATAGCTTTGTATATAATTCTAGTGAGGAAATTGTTTTTTCTCAGGAATAAAAATAGGACAGTGATTGTTAAATTATGGCAGAAATGAGGCAGATGTGTACAAAAATTTCCTCGCTTTTTCCTATACACAATTTACACTACATTTTCCAACCTCCTTTGCAATTAGATGTGGCCAGGTTGCCAAGGGACTGTGGGGCAAAATTATGTACAGACATACATTTCCACATAATCTTCCATATTCTCTCTTTTTTTTCTAGTGTGAAAGCTGAATACAAAGAATTCACTGGTGGGTCTAAGCCTGCCGAGATTGTGGAGCATGGAAATGAAGAAGTCTTTATCTCAGAGTAACTGCCCCTACTGGAAAGCAATCAATTCATATTTCTATGATATGACATAACAATAAATCTTCATTATTAGGGGCCACTAAAATTTTAAGATTCTTGTAGCCCTAAGGTGATTCTTGACTAATATTATATTGTATAAATTTTAATATAAATTATCTTTGGTAGATTTAGTATGGGAGATAATTGCATTTAAGAAAATACATTCCCTTGCCCCCCCCCCGTGCATACACTTTCCTTGACTTGACCCTTCCCCCGCTTTCTCTTGTTATCCCCCTTGCCCATCCCCTCTGGTCACTGTGAGTTTTTTCTTTATTCCCATGTCTCTGGTTCTATTTTGCTTGCTTGTTTGTTTTGTTGATTAAGTTCCACTTATAGGCAAAATCATTTTGTATTTCTCTTTCACCACCTGGCTTATTTCACTTAGCATGATGCTCTCCAGATCCACACATGCTCTCTCGAAGGGTAGGAGTTTCTTCTCTCTTTCCTCTGCATAGTATTTCATTGTGTATATGTCCCACAGTTTTTGTATCCACTCATTTACTGGTGAGCACTTAGGCTGTTTCCAGCACTTGGCTATTGTAAATGACATTACTATGAACATCAGGGTGCATATGTTCTTTTGAATTGGTGTTTCAGGATTCTTAGGGAGAGTAATAGGGGAAAATGGGGACAACTATAACTGAACAATAAAAAATAAAATTTAAAAAAATCCTTTGGGTCAAGGATAAATACACTATTTTTTACTTTAAAATATTATATAAATGAAATTTATTAATTTCATTTTACTTAAAATGCATTTTAATGTGAAATATAATGTAAAATGGAGACATAGAAAAATATTGAGAAAGTTCAATAAATAACTTTTGGTGAATAGACTTGTGATTCTGACATGCTAGAATCTCTATCATATAGCTTTATAACCTAACCATCTAGAGATAATAATATCCAGACTTTTTATTGAAGTTCTTTCTCTTTTTTTCTTTTTAGTTAAAAAACCTATTGATTGTATTCCTAAACAGTATGGTTTTGATTTGCTCATTTTGAACTTTTAATCACTGACACACTTCATGTATACCTTATTTCTTTTAATCAACATTAGGCTTACAATATTTGAAAATTTGTCACTGCTGTACATGGACATTGTTTGCTTATTTTCATTGCTGTGTATTCAAACATATGGGGATTTTCTAACAACCGTTTAATTACTTATTGGTTGCATAATTACCTTTTGGTTAGAGAACACTGTCAACACAGTGGATTGAAACTTGTTGAGACTTGCTTGATGATTCAACGAACAGTTAATTTTGTAAAGATTCTGAGTTTAAAAAGAATGTGTATTCTTATTTGCTGGCAAAAATGTTCAATATAAGTTCACAAAGTGGTTAATCTCGTTGGTCAAATTTTCTATATTTTGTTCCTGTTTTTATATTGTTCTATTAATTGCTAAGAAATTGTTATTATTGTTTTTGAATTTATATATTTTGCTTTAGAGTTTGTTAAATTGTACTTTATGTCTTACTCTTTCCATTGTTTTACTTTTACCTCAGAAATATAGAAATCTTCCCTTTTTACTTATTTTTGAAAAATACACCTTTAGTTTAAAATGTATCTATATTTTACTTAGAATATTTAGTTATTTTAAATATGGGTAAAATGTTTACTTAAGCCATAGTTAGCATATGAGCTCCCTAGGACATGCAACTGCAATGGAGGATGGTTATGAGTATCAGGACAAGAGTGGCCATTTTGGAAGGCTAGCTGATGGTGAGTGCAGTGATGCAGTCAGTGATTGGATATAGGGCTTTATCTGGACCCAAAAGCAACTTTTGTACCCTGAACTGTCAATGTGCACTTACACAGCTGCAGAATTTCATCATAGGCACCCATATGGCATTAAAGGCCAATCATTTGAGGCTCGTAGGATGAAGAGCACAACTGGTTGAAGTACCCCTAAACGTGAACCTTTGATAAGGGTCTGGAGAGGGGGAGATGAGGTTAGCATCTTTCACTCACATGGCCATGAAAGTCCTGGCTGTATGCCAGTGTTGGCCAGATTAGGGAAGGAATGGGGAGATACTCAGGCAGATGGAGTCTGAAAGAGAAAATACTGGGCTGAAAAACAGTGAAATCTGCAGAAGGTCACTGGCAGCACTGTGTTCACTAGTGTGAAACAGTCAGAGCACTAGGGGAGTCTCCAACCATTAGTCAAGATGGTGGCAGGGGAAGTTTTTACACTAAGCGTTCAAAAACCAGAAAGATGAATGCATAGGGCTTGAGCTTATGAAAGCTAGAAAGATGATTGCATAAGGCCAAAGTACACTAAACCTAGAAAGATTATTAGGTTAGGAAAAACGTCCTCCCTTCCATAATCCTATTAGAACCACAGGCTTGAGAAAGAAGATAAGATGATCTTTGAGACAAGAATCTTTCTACAAGGTTGTATGGCACCTGAAGAGACCTCTTTTCTTTTGCACAAATACCCAACTCATGAGTATGGCTTTTGAGGCAACAGGTAACCTCCATTTTTTTTCAATTAGTTTGGTAACTCCAGACAGGACTGCATGGATTTTAGTAAGTCCCAGAGGGTTTACACTTAAGTCATAGCTGCCTGTGACATGTCAACCCTGACAGCAAGATTGTGGGGTCTCCTAGTCTTGTAATTTCCCTGTGCTCCTGCTCAAGTCATCAGCCATCTTAAATGTCTGGCTGGTGAAAGAATATGGGTCTGGAGAGGACATGAACTACAAGACAGTGAGTTGAACCAGCATGCATACCAGGGTCCTCAATTGCTGCTGTTTGGGGCTTACATCACTGAGATCCACCTAGAACTATTTGTGGTGCTAGTTGTCAGGCAACCCTTCTGCTTGGGACTTGCACCATTTAACTCTGGTTAGGACCACTTGTGGTATTATTTGGCATGAGATAAGACTCTAAAACTTGTTTTTGACTACTTGTTTGAATAATAGAATTATGGATTCAGATTTTATTTTTATGTTTCCATATTGTCTTGGGTCTTGTTATGGCTAGGGTTTTGAGTTTTTACTTGACTCCTGAATGGAGCCCACTGAGCTGAATTTTAGTAGATTGGTACCTGTACTATTATTATCCAATATCTAAGAAGGAATTAGTTTTCTATTATAACACTTCTTGGTTTATATATACTTTAGACTATGGGGAAAATACCCCCCAAATTGTTCCATTAATTATTACACCATCATTCAATTGGAATTATTTTGCAAACTGTCAAGAAAATAGGATGAAATCCCTTATAATCTGTTGTTTATGTCCTTACAAAATAAGGATTTGGCAAAGAAAGGGAGCTACTTAATGATATAGAGAAGAGAATTGGCTTCAGAACTTTCCCCAAATAGTAAGACATGGGAAGAAAATAAAAATGAGGGTATGAATCTCTAATGCTCTGAATCCAGGGAGCCCAAGATTAGCAGCAGAAAAATTTCCCCACCACCAACCCTGCCATTAAATACCCCTAAAATAGGGACCAGTGGGCAGTAGTACCACCCTTGTATGAATAAGAAATGGCCTCCCACTCAAAGAACTTGCAGGTCACCCAATATAGCCAGAAGGCATCCCTATCCAGAGCAGGAAAATTCCCTTTCAGGAAATATACCGCAGGAAGTTCATCCCACTGACTACTATTGGGGTTATACTCTACTTTCCACTTCAGATTGAACAAATTAGAAAAAAATTCTACTCCTCATATAAGAGAGATCTTAAGAAAATATCAGATCTTATCATCTCCATTTTTACCACTCATCATCCAAACTTGGAAAACAGAAACTCCCCTTAACATCCTGCTAACCACAGATGAAGGTGGCTAGTTTTAGATAAAGCTAATGAAGAGGCTCTAGCCTCTACTGAGAGAATCATAAAAAGAATGCCCAACCCAGCTATGGCAATTCCCTTGACAAAGACAGCTGGGACCTGGTTAGTGGGGACCTAGACTTCCTAGAACATTACAATATGTGCATATTGGAAGGACTTAAAAAAGAGGTGCCTAAACAAAAGAGCCTGAAATATGATACAGGTCTTTTAAGAGAAAGCAAAGATTATTCTGAATTTTTAGAAAGGATCTACAAGGTCTATTGAAAGCAAACTGATGTTGATGCATAGGCACCAGAAAATGTCCAGAGTGTAAACATTATCTTTTTGGGGGAAAATGCCCTGGATATAAGAGTAAAGTTCCAATGTTTAGATGGAATCTTGGAAATAAATCCCTCCCAGATGGTAGACATATCCTTTAAATTGTACCATGCTCAGGAAACAAAGAAATTAAGGCAGGCCACTGTTTTCTTAGAAAGAGTACAAGAAAACCAAAAGGAGAGATGGGACCCAAAAGAGAAAGGGAAAGACCTAGGTGCCAGTGTGTATTGTACAAAGAGGAAGGCCATTGGAAAAAGAACTGTTCAAAGCTGAAATGGAAAAAAAAAATATGTATATAAAGAATAGAAACCCTTACCAAGAAATGTTAGATGGGAGGGTATTGACTGATGTAAGTCACTTTAGAAAATACGAAGCCTTATTAGATGACCTAAATGTTGCCTTGCAAACCACCACTACCTTAAATTGGGACACCATACTCCTTAACTTAAAAGGAGGCTGAGACCTCCAGTATGACTACTTGGTAATAATTGACAAAGTTTATTCCAGTAGACCAGATCTATTTGACTAGATGTGACAGAACTTGACTGAGAATTATATACAGATGAGAGCAGCTTCGTGGATATTGATCAACAATCAGCCAGGTAGATGATCACCATAGACAAGGTAGTAAAAACTCAAACCTTTGCTACAGGAACATTTACACAAAAAGCTGGACTGATAGCCCTCAATAGAGCCTTAGAATTATACCAGGGAAAGAATATTAAAATCTACATTGACTTTAAATATACCTTCATGGTAGTCCATGCCATTGAACAATATGGAAAAATGGATGTAGCAAAGGGCATCGTTTCCTCTCTGACCCCTCCCCCACAAACAATGCCACAACATAGCAAATAGGGTTGCCCCATCCTGGTGAATATCTAAGGCTCTGTCCCTTATAACATCATAGGTGTGCTGAGACAAAGAAATATGGTCCAAGTGAAAGAACAGATCAAAATTCCAGAAAAAGAACAAAGTGATGAGGAGATAGCAAACTTATTAGATGTAGAACTCAAAATACTGTTAATCAGAATGCTCATAGAAATGATTGACCTTGGTTGCAAAATGAAGAAAGAAATGAAGGCTACACAAAGTGAAATAAAGCAAAATATACAGGGAACCAACCATGAAGGGAAGGAAACTAGAACTCAAATCAATAATTGGGAACAAAAGTAATAAATAAACATCCAACCAGAACAGAATGAAGAAACAAAAAATCAACAAAACAAACAAGAAAGCAAAATACAACCAGAGACACTGAAATAAAGAACAAAAAACTGACAGTAACCAGAGAGGAGGGGGAAAAAGGATAAAAGAACTTCAAGGAACATGTATAAAGGACATAAAGACAAAGCCAAATAATGTAGGTATGAGGGTGGGAGGTGAGGATGTGTGGGGCAGGTGCATGGTGAAGTGAAAATGGAGACAACTGTGCTTGAACAACAACAAATGAATGAATGAATAAAACAAATAATTCAAAAAATAAGGAGAGGCTTAGGAACCTCTGCAATAACTTTAAAGGCTCTAACATCTGAATTATAAGTGTGCCAGAAAGAGAGGAGGAAGAACAAGAAATTGAAAACTTACATGAACAAATAATGAACAAATACTTCCCCAATTTGGAGAAGAGGATAGACTTCCAGGAAGTCCAGGAAGCTCAGAGAGTCCAAGAAATTAGACCCAAGGAAGAACACACACAGACACATTAAAATTAAGTTAACCAAGATTAAAGATAAGGAGAAAATCTTAAAAGCAGCAAAAGAAAAGGAAACAGACCTACAAAGGAATGTCCATAAGTCTATCAGCTGATTTCTCAAAAAAAATATATATAGGCAAGAAAGTGTAGAAAGAAGTATTCAAAGTCATGAACAGCAAAGGCCTACATCCAAAATTACTCTATCCAGCAAAGCTATCATTTAAAATGGAAGGGCAGATAAAGTGCTTCCCAGATAAGGTCAAGTTAAAAGAGTTCATCACCACCAAGCCTTTTCTATATGAAATGTTAAAGGCACTTAAATAGAAGGAGATCAAAACCTATGAAGAGTAAAATTACAACAAACTCACAGCTATCAACAACTGAATCTAAAAAACAAAAATAGTAACTAAGCAAACAACTAGAACATGAATAGAATAGCATAAATAGAGTCACATGAAGGGTTATCAGTGGGGAGGAGAAGGGGAGAATGGGGGGGAAAGGTACAGGGAATAAAAAGCATAATAGGTAGGCACAAAATAGACATGGGGAGATTAAGAATAGTATAGGAAATAGAGAAGTCAAAAAACTTATATGGACAACCTATGGACATGAACTAAGGGGAGATGCTGGAGGATGGAAGGGTGCAGAGTAGGGGATACAGGGCAGAAAGAATTGGGACAACTGTAATAGCATAATCAATAAAATATATTTTAAAAGAGAAAAATGGCTCACTTTGGGAAATAAGGACACCAAACATGCAAAAGAGATTTTACAATTGCTAGAGGCAGTGAATCTACCAAACCAGATTGCCATAATGCACTTCCCAGGATATATTCTACTTTTGTATCTTGTTCGTTTTCTTGCAGAACTATAATATTTAATTAATATACTATTTGATAAACTAAAGTCATACAAAATCATTTCAGGATTTGTTGTGGGAGGTGGGAGCTCCAACAAGAAGTATAGCGTGCTTGTGTAAGGTGAGGGAGGATGCTATCAATGCACTATTTACAGGAAAGTGATTCTGCACGTATATGCTTTGTCTTTTTAATTCCAAAGTATATTTATTTTGAATAAAAATATACTTTTTTAATTGTACTTCATTGACCTTGTCCAATCCACCAGTTTTATAGATAAGGTGAATAAAACTTAGAGAAGTGACATGTTTAGTCCAACTTCTCAAAAATAATGAATGGAAGATCAAGCATATAATTCATTTTTGTCCCAGTTCATGTGATTTTTTAATGTCACCATTTTCCATTTCCACGAGAATAAATCTCAAGATTGTTGTAAGGATTAATATTACACATTAATTACCAGCTAAAAGCACTCTTATTGGTTTTTTACTTCAGACAAGTTGTAACAACCACACTGTGACTCAAGAAATACAATTTCTGCCTTATTTTACTTAGCCTATTGCTCTTCAGCTCCATACATGCTGTTGCAAAGGATAGGAGTACCTTTTTTCTTTCTGCTGCATAGTATTCTGTTGTGTAAATGTACCACAATTGTTTAATCCACTCATTTTCTGATGGGTACTTAGGCTGTTTCTGTCACTTGGCTATTGTAAATTGTGCTGCTATGAACATTGAGGTGCATAGGTTCTTTTGAATTGGTGAAGACAAATGCTATATGATCTCACCCATAAGTGGAACCTAATCAACATAACAAACAAGTGAGCAAAATATAACCAGAGACATGGAAATAAAGAACAAAATGACAGTAACCAGAGGTGAAGGGTGAGGCTGATAAAAAAGGGTCATCAAGGAACATGTATACAGGACCCATGGGAAAAGACAACAGGGACAGAGGATTGAACGTGGGGAGGTAGGGGCGGGTAGGGCCGCAAGAGTAATGATGGGGGAAAAGGAGACAACTATATTTGAATGACAAAAAACATTTGCATAATTTGGTTATATTGATATCTATTGCTGTACCACAAGTGTTTTAATATTGGAAATTCAAATATGTATAACTTGATAACCTTTTAATCTAAAACCAAGTTATTGATTTTGGCTCACATTTTAGAATTAAACCAAGATAAACAATTACCACCTACAAAATATTTTAAAGTTTTTATTTATTTACTTTTAGAGAGAGTGGAAAGGAGGGAGAAAAAGACAGAAACATCAGTGTATAGTTGCCTCTTACATGCCCTGCACTCTTGACCTTGCCCACAACCCAACTATGTGTCCTGCCTGGGAAGTGAACCAGCAACTCTTTGATTTGCAAGCCTGCACTCAATCCACTGAGCCTTACCAGCAAGGGCTCAACTTTAAAATTTTGTAAATTTTTTTCAAATATGTCAAATATTTTGTAAATATTGGCTAATGTATAATAAAAATATTTTTTTAATTTAGAGTCTACTACAAAATTACATATATTGGTATGTGACTAACCAGGTTCACAAATTTTCATATAATATATATGCAAAGAAAATTAATGCATTAAAATGTAATTTAAATATATTTTACTATAAAATCTACATATACCTTAGAATATCAAGTATTAACACACAAAAAAGCTATGCACATTTCTTAAAAATGTCTTTCTGCCTGGCTGGTATAGCTCAGTGGATTGAGTGAGGGCTGTGAACCAAAGTGTTTCAGGTTTGATTCCCAGCCAGGGCACATGCCTGGGTTGCAGGCCATGGCCCCCAGCAACCGCACATTGATGTTTCTCTCTCTCTCTGTCTTCCTCCCTTCCCTCTCTAAAAATAAGTAAATAAAATCTTTAAAAAAATTAAAAAATAAAATAAAAAATTTAAAAAAGTCTTTCTAAATTTTATTACTCATTAGTGTACATTGCATTATCTAGAATAATATTGCATGTTAACTAGCATAATCCAAACAATTTTGAGTGAAAAAACAATTATTTAAATGATTTTCTTATTTTTAACTTTAAAAGAATGATTCTGGGTGGAGGAGATGATGGCTGCTGAGTAGGTGAAAGCTGAGTCCACTTGCTCCTGCCCCAACTTGTATTCATGGTTGATCTTCTGACAAATAACACTAGCAATCAACAGAATCTTAGCAATATGAAGTTTTGAAATCAAGGAGTACAGAAAACACTTCACAGCAGTGTAAGGAGATTTTATAAGTTGAAGGGGAAGTACCCCATGGGTGGTGCCTCTAGCAGTGAATAGACTGGTCAGAAATTACAGCTTGTGGCTCCCCTCCCCTCCTAGGACAGGAAGCACCATTCTCATGCAGAGAACCCCCAGATCTTGGCTAAGAGTGACTTGGGAGGATATATGGAGTTGGGGACATCCATGCTACACACAAAAAATGAGCAACATATCTATAACTGTAGTGCCGAATGCCAATAAGGAGAGTGAGAGAGGAAGGGAAGGACTCCATCTCCCAAAACAATCAGGGACCATACATGAGGTGAGAGAAGGCAGGCTGTGGTCTGATATGATTGTGAAAGACTTTTGGCTTTTTGGAAAGATGGTGTGCATAGAGGATCAGACAATCATTCAGGACTGCAGTGGGTGTGCTACAGAAAAACTTTTTAAAAGAAGAGCTAAAGCATGCTGGGAGGGGACTCCATGCATAGCTTCTGTGCCAGCAAAGAGACAAAACTGAAAGTGCAGTTTGCTCCTATTGAATACACCTAGGCAGGGAGATCAGAAAACTTTTTGATCAGGAAAGGGATTTCTGGGCCCAGCATGGGTAGCAAGGCAGGGGCCATGTGAAATGGAGAGTTCGGACTCTGTCCACTGTGAGGGCAGTGGACTGTGAATTAGATAGGGAAAGTTGAGTGCTTGAGATGATCTACAGCCAGGCAGAAACCTTTTCCAGGGCAAAATTCTAAGCTTTGGTAAAGGAAGGTCAGGATGTACCTAGACCCCACTACCTGCTGAATTACAAATACTGCATCCAAAGGGGAAATTCTGTAGAACAATCAGTAAGAACATACTCAAGAACAACATGCAGTGTGCATATCCACAGAAGAAAGACAGAAAGAGAAACTTCAAATGGGTCCATGTGGAATGTCCCTCAGGGAGACAAAATACACTGGTTCTTGTGTGCCTATTCCAGTGAGGCAAGAAAGCTGGGATCTTGCAAATTGGTTCAGCATGCTTGTTTGTTTTGTTGATTAGGTTCCACTTACAGGTGAAATGATATAGTGTTTATCTTTCACCACCTGGCTTATTTCACTTAGCATAATGCTCTCCAAATCCATCCATGCTGTCCTGAAGGGTAGGAGCTCCTTCTTTCTTTCCACTGCTTAATACTCCATTGTGTAAATGTACCATAGATTTTTTTATCCATTCATTTACTGGTGGGCACTTAGGTTGCTTGCAGCACTTGGCTATTTTAAATTGTGATGCTATGAACATTAGGGTGCATAGGTGTTTCTGAATTGGTAATTCAGAACAGGGGCCATGGTGGGCATGGTGGAGTGAAAATGGAGACAACTGTACTTGAACAACAACAACAATAACAACAACAACAATAATAATAAAAAGAAATAGGTGAAGCAAGGAGGAATCACGGTCCTGCCCAGCCTTGGCTCTCACAGAGCTACCATCAGCACCAAGCAGGAAAGAGCTGACCCTCTTACAGAGACTGGCCCATCCCTTGAAGTGGATGGCTAGTTCATCAAAAACTATACATTATTGGAAATAATCTGGAACAGGACAAGACAGGTAGGGCAGGTGCAAGGAAATACATCCACAATTTTCCAAGAAGACTGAACCACACCATCCAGAGGATACCTGGGTTCCACCCTCATAATTGAAATAAAAGTCCTCTCTAGAGGCAGGTCTGTCATGTCTGTCATGCAGCAGAATTTGGAGGATACATCATTGGACCTTGAGCTGATAAAAAGCAAGAGGCCATCAAAAGGAGAAGACAGAAGACAAACATCACACTCTGTTGAGATGAACTCCACCTTATTCTTCTAGATCAGGGGTGTCAAACTCATTTTCACCAGGGGCCACATCAGCCTCATGGTTGCCTACAAAAGGCTGAATGTGATTTCAACTCCTTAACAGTTAAGGAATAGTGACATTTATACAGTCCTAAAATTATTTTGGACACCCTAAAATCTGGAGTATCAGCACTATTTTTTCTCTTTTTTTTTTTTTTAAAGATTTTATTTATTTATTTTTTAGAGAGGGGAGGGAGAGAGGGAGGGAGAGAGGGGGAGGGAGAGAGAGAGGGAGGGAGGGAGAGAGAGAGAGAGAGAGAGGGAGAGAGAGAGAGAGAAACATCAATGTGCGGTTGCTCGGGGTCATGGCCTGCAACCCAGGAATGTACCCTGGCTGGGAATCGAACCTGGGACACTTTGGTTCCCAGCCCACGCTCAATCCACTGAGCTACGCCAGCCAGGGCTTATTTTTTCTCTTGAATGGCCTTTTAATTTTTTTCTTCTCCTTCAGTTGTATTCCAACACATTCACTTTTTTGTCTTTTATTTTTCTTTTATTTATATATTTCATATTATTGTATTTTATTTCAAATTTAATATTGTACTTTTTCCTAGCCTTACTCCATGTTGCCTTCCTGGCCTCCCTTATTTTCATTTTAAATTTTATTTCCCCTTTTTTTATTCCTTGGTCCTATTCCTTACTCTTCCTATTTCACCTAACTCTGTCCTCTCAAAATATTTTTTTCTTTTAGTCAGCTCACATTCTTTTTCTCTTTCTTATATTATTATCATTAATTTATTATTATTTTCTTTCCACCTTTATTAATTATTGTTTTTTTTTGGTATGCATATTATGGCTATTGCTGTTTTTCTTCAACTATATTCCTATATTTCACTAATTTTATTTCAAATCTCACAGGTTACTCTCCCCCTGTCCTATACCATTTTCCCTTCTCCAGTCCTTGCTTATTTGATTTTGGAACTTTATATTTCCCTCTATTAGTCTGGATTCTATCCCTTACTCTTATAATTTCTTTTCCCTCTATCCTCTCAAAATCATTTTTCTTTACTATAGACATCTCATCTTCTCTTTTCTCTTTCTTATAATATTCTTGTTCTTTTACTACTTTTATTAATCTTCTTCATCTGTCACTGTTATTGATCATCTTCTGATGTTTCTACACTTTTTCCTTATAGGTTAGCTATTGTTTAATTTCATTTCAAACCTCATTATACTCTTCATTTTCTTATTTCATGTTATCAGCCCCCTTCCCTCTTATACTTACATTTTAAATTTTATTTTTCCCTCTCCTGCTTTGTTTCTATTCCCTAGTTTTCCACCATCCCTCTAAAAATAATTTTTTTCTTTCTTTTAGTCATCTTGTATTGTTTTTTCCTATTTTATAATATTCTTAACCTCCTTCCACTTTTATTAATCTTTTCATTTGCTGTTGATATTGCTGATGTGGGAAGGGAATATTTTTACTGGAGTGGGCTTGGTTTTCTGGGTAGTTTTGTTTCTTATGCCAGCACCTGTATGACAGCATACAAGATTTGGTAGGGGTTGTGACTCTCATTCAGCCAGCTGGTGGGAAGGAGCCACTATTAAAGGAGCCATCAAAAATCAAAGTTCAAGTGCAACAAGACAGCCCATGTAAACTGAACAAAGGGTACTTTTAGAGTATCCAGCTCAGGGATCAAAGACACTGCATGAACCATTGAGTTTCACAGAATTTCTACCACTGAAGACAAGCTCATGAAGACAGGGAGTCAAAATAAAAGAATCTGAGATGTGGAAACACACAAAAAGAGTGATGCATAATGGGACAAAAAAAACCCCTATCAATTGAAAAGAAAGTAGGAATGTCAGAAAAAGAACTAAATTAAATTGAGACAAGCAATTTATCAAACACAGAGTTCAAAAAATCATTTTAAGGATGCTCAAGGAACTCAGTGAGAACTACAAGGAACTTAGTGGGAACTACACCAGCATGAAAGAAGACATAGAGATTATGAATAAGAATCAGAAGAAAATGAAGAAAACAATATATGAAATGAAGAATGCACTAGAAGGGATTATAAACAGGTTACGTGAGGAAAGATTCAAATCAGTGAGATGAAACAGGTAGGAAAAAAAATCACTAAGTCAGGACAAAAAAACATTAAAAAAAAGATTTAAAAAGAATGAGTATTGTTTAAGGCAGCTTGAGGACAATGTGAAACATAAAAACATTTGCATCATAGGAATACCAGCAGGAGAATAGAAAATCTATTTTAAAAAAATGACAGAAAGTTTTCCTAACCTAGAAATGGAAAAAGTCAAACAACCTCAGGTGGTGCAGAGGTTTTCCATTAAGATGAACTCAAAGAGGTCCACTCCAAGACACATCATAATTAAAATGGCAAAATTTAAAGACAAAGAGAGAATCTTTTTTTTAAGATTTTATTTATTTATTTTCAAAGAGGGAATGGAGGGAGAAAGAGAGAGAGAAACATCAATGTGCAGTTGCTGGGGGCCATGGCCTGCTATCCAGGCATGTCCCCTGACTGGGAATTGAACCTGTGATGCTTTGGTTCACAGCCCACACTCAATCCATGAGCTATGCCAGCCAGGGCACAAAGAGAGAATCTTAAAAGCAGAAATAGAAAAACAGATAATAACATACAAGGAAGCACTGATTAGTCTACTAGCTGATTTTTCAACAGAAAAACTACAAACCAGGAGGGATTGGCATGAAATATTCCAAGTAATGAAAAGCAAGGACCTGCAACTGAAACTACTCTATCCAGTTATGCTCTCATTTAAAATGTAAGGCAAAATAAAAGTTTTCCCAGGCTAAAGAAAGCTAAAGTGTGCATTTCCATCAAACCAGCATTGCAAACATGCTAAAGGAACTGCTTTAAGAAGAAAGAGAGAGAAGGAGGGAGGGAGGGAGGGAGAAAGAGAGAGAGAGAGGAATACATGTACAAAAAGAAAAAAATACAAAGAACAAGTACCTATCAATAATAATCTTAAATGTAAATATGTTAAATGCTCTTATCAAAAGGCATTGGTTACCCAGAGACATATGAAAGGATTCTCAGCATCATTAACCATCAGAGAGATGCAAATTAAAACCACAGTGAGACACAACTTCACACCAGTGAGAATAGCCAACATAAAAAAATCAAGAAACAAGTGCTGGTGAGGTTGTGGAAAAAATGAAACCCTAGTGCTTTGTTGGTAGGTGTGCAGACTGGTGAAGCCACTGTGGAAAACAGTATGGAATTTCATAAGAACACTAAAAATAGAACTGCTTTTTGACCCAGCAATTCCACTGCTGGGATTATACCCTGAGAATCCTGAAACACTAATCCAAAAGAATTTATGCACCCCAGTGTTCATTTGGATGGTTCTGGAGAATATTATGCCAAGTGAAATAAGCCAGGCAGTGATAGACACATGCCATATGATCTCAAGTATAAGTGGAACCTAATCAACAAAACAAATAAGGAAGCAAAATATAACCAGAGGCATAGAAATAAAGAAAAAAACTGAGGGAAAATGATACAAAGGTTGTTAAGGAACATTTATAAAGGATACATGGACAAAGCCAAAATGGGGTAGATTTGAGGGTAGGAGGTGGGAGTGGGTGGTGCTGGGTAAGTGGTAGGAAGAGAATGGAAACAACTATACTTGAAGAACAATGAAAACGTACAAAAAATTATAATGTAGTGAGACACAAATGTGTATTTATATGATACAAATAAATAACCAGCATACTTTTAAAAAATGGTATAGGGTAGTTGAATTAATAAGAAAACGTGATCCTTATATGTTTTCTACAAGATACAAGACATCTACCTCAGAACAAAAGATCTACACAGGGTGAAAGTAGAGGAATGGAAAAAAAAAATTCAAGCAAATGGGCATAACAAAATGCTGGGATAGCAATACTTATGTCAGACAAAATAGACTTCAAAGCAAAGGCCATAACTAGGGATAAAGAATGTCACTAAATAATGCTTAAAGGAGTTATCCAACAAGTGGATAGAACCTTTGTAAATATATGAACCCAACATAGGAGTGCCTAAATACATAAGGAAAACATGGTGGGAGAACTTTAAGGAGATTGATAGCAAAAAAGTCATCATAAGGGCTTTTGATACCCCAGTGTCAAAAACTGACACATCTTCCAAAGAATCAAGAAGGATTTTGTGATGTGGAATGACATAATAGATCAAATGAACTTAATTGATATTTGCAGAACATTCACTTCCAAAAACCAAAATATACATTCTTTTCAAATACAAAAATCATTTTAAAAGGTAGGACAAAAAAAAGCAAGCCTTAACAAATTCAAGAAAATTTAAATCTTATCAATCATCTTCTCAGATCAAAATGGCTTGAAACTAGAAATGAACTTAAAGAAAAAACTTAAAAACATTGAAATACATAGACACAGATTACATGTTATTATATTATGAATGATTTAACAATGAGATCAGGAATTAAATTTAAAAAGTATCTGGAAACAAGTGAGAGGGGATATAAAACAAGGCAATCTATGGGGCACAGTAAAGGCAGTCATGAACAAGATGTTCATGGCAATACAGACCTTTCTATAAAAGAAAGAAAATTCTCAAATGAACAAGATGTTCCTACATTTAAAAGAACTAGAGAGCAAACAACAAAGTCCAGAACAATTAAATGGAAAGAAATACAGATCAGAGCATAATTAAATGACATAGAGACTAAAAAGTCAACCCCCAAATCAATGAACCCAGAAGTTGATTCTTTGTAAAGATAAGCAAGATTGACAAACCTTTAACCAGACCCATCAAGAAAAAAAGAGAGGACTGAAAAAAAATAAAATCAGAAATGAAAGAGGGGAATTAATATCCGATGCTACAGAAATACAAAGGAGTGTAAGAAATAATTATATGACAGGAAAGTAGAGGAGTAGATGACAATAAGGTCAGTGGAAACTGAACCCACTTGCTTGTGGACCCAACTGGGATACCTAGTTGATTTTCTGAAGAACAGAGTGGACAGCTAGGACAGTTGGGACAGAATCCCAACTTATGTGGACTTTTGGAGCCAAAGGTTGCAAAGGACATTTGAAAACCAATGGTAAAGAGATTGCATTGGGGCCGTAAGGTCACTGGGACCTCCGCAGGAACCAAGGCTACTGCAGTCCTGGGCCTGGCACCTGGATCCAGGGTCAGCAGCTACTGTGGGAACTTTGGAAGAAAGCCAGATATTCAATTGTAACTCTGCACCTACCTCCCCAGGGCAGGGGAAGCAGCCCCGCCCCAGTAGAAACCTGGACACTTGGAGTCACAGGCGGGAATAAAGATGCAATGGGAGACACACAGAGGCACTGTTCCCCCACTGGGACTGTGCTTGCCATGTTGGACAGTACCAGCGAAATTGAGGAGCTGAGTAACTCCTAGAGAATGGAGAGAGTTGGGCCATGATGGACCCTGACTCTGATAATCTCCAGACTGCTCAGAGGGTTGGGCTGTGTGAAAAGCCAGGCACTTATTAAAAATGGCTGGCACAAACAAGAGGAATTTACTCAAAAAAAGGCTCTCAGCCAATGTTTAAGGAAATCTGATGTAGGGTGCTTCTTAAGAATGGGTGTGGGGGAAGCAAACAAGGGGAATTTACTCAAAAAAGCTCTCATCCACTGTTTAAGGAACTCTCCCAGCAGCTTGGCCAGGGAAGAGAGAGGAGGAAGGGCTCAATTTGCTCTAAATCAGGGCACCTCGTGGACTGATCAAAGGAGGGCAACAGGGGCTAAGGGTGGTAGCAGTCCCCAGAAAGACTTAATTCAATAGAGAAACTAAGCTGCCCTGAAGGAACTTTGTGAGTTTGTGAGTGCTCAGCACCCAGACTAGCAAAGAGGGAGGAGGAATGTGAGTTCCTCACACTCAGTGCACCTCATGGACTAAACAAAGGGTTTCACAAGGAGGTGGGTTAAAGGCTCCAGCCTGGCACATAAGGGCAGTGAGGGTCACACAGCCCTCTGAGGCCCTGGGCTGGAGGTTGGACACCTGGGAATATTGGAGCCCAGACAGAACCCCCAACTCAGAACCATAGAAAAGGAAAAAGAAAAATGGATACCAGTCCTGTTCTCCCTGCAACATCCAAAAAGAGCATGAGAACCCCCTTGGAGGTTCAAAATCAGCAAGAGTTTTTTTTTTTTTTTTTCTTTTTTCTTCCAAGTGTAAGACAAATGAGACCTGGAGCTGTGAAAAGGTCAAAGACAGATCCAGAGAAAGATCAGAAGGCTATGTCAAAAACTGAGAAAATTCACTTCGCATCCTAAAAGAACTTGTATTGTTATTTTTTACTTTTTATTTTTATTTGTATATTTCTGTTGTTAAATTATTATTTTTATATTTCTCTTCTGTGTAGTTTCTTTGTTTGAACCCATTGTTTGGTTTTCTTGTTGCTCCCTTTCATATTGCATTTTAATTTCTTTTCCTTCACTTCACTAATATTCTATAACACAATGCTAGGTCTTTTGCAGTTTATTGTTACTCAGATCATATACTTCTTTTCATATATTGTTCTCATCCACACAAGCACTTATCCTGATTATGATTCATTTTACTATCTTCCTGAGCTTTATTACGCTTGTGGTTAACTTCATTCTCTCACACACTATGTCAAGTTTCTATCCCATTATATCTCAAGGCCTAACCTAGCATAAGTGCTCTACTTTCTGGAGTCAGCTCATATCCTTTTTATCCTCTAACAAGAGTCTTATCTATTTTCACCTTTTAACAAAGTGGCTAGTTGTATGAAATATCACAGTTATTACTGTACTTCTCCAAAGGATCTCCTATCTGTTATGCACTTGTTGGCACTTAAATTCCCACAGAATGTTCTACCTCTGTTATAATTCATTCTGCCTTCACCCACCTCAGAACACATACAAGATAAGATGGGAGTTGTGAATACCAGTAATCCCACTGAGGGAGAGGACCCAACAAAAGAGGAGCCACCATCAGGTAAAACTCAAGTACAACAAGAAAACCCACCAAACAGAAAAAATAAATGGCAACCCTCGAGCATCCAGACAAAGAGATCAAAGAGACCATACCACTGAATCCCACAGAACTCCTACCAAAGACTTCATCCTATGAATATAGTTAGCAAAAGAAGAGCATAGGGAATCACAGAAACAAACCAAATTAGTCACATAAAATGGGAGACAAGAAAAGAACCTTCAATTGAAGCAATGTAAGACTCCCCACTAAAGAGCTAAATGAAGACAAGCAAACTATCAAAAGGATATAGAATTCAAAAGGATGGTTTTGAAAGGATGTGCAAGGAACTCACAAATACAAAGAAGTGAGTTGAACTACAATAATATGAAAAAGAAATAGAAACTATAAAAGACAACCTAGAAGAAAATCAGAATACAAATTCTGAAATTAAAAGAAAACATACTGGAAGGAATTACAAGCAGGACCAATGAAGCAGAGGACTGAATGAGTGAGCTAGAACACAAGGTAGAAAGAAATGCCCATGTAGAACAGCTGCAAGAAAAAAAAAAAAAACACTAAAAAGTATGACATAGCTTAAGGGAATGCAAGGCAACATGAAAAGTTAACAAATTGGGAATCATAAGAATACCAGATGGAAAAGAAAGGAGCAAGGGATAGAAACCATATATAAAAAAAAAAAAAAATGAGAGAAAACTTTCTGAACTAGGAGAGGTGAAAAAACATACCAACCTCAAGAAAAAAACTCAAATTCATAGTGATTAAATAACATGTTATTAAATAATGAATGGGTTAAAAATGAGATCATAAAATAATAAAAAAAATTTCTGGAAATAAATGAAAATGAACCCACAAAAATCCAAACTCTGGTACACCCAAATGGAAGTCCTGAGAGGGAAGTTTATACTGATACGGGCCTAACTAAAAAAAGAAACACTTCAAATAAAACACCTTACATCTACAAGAACTGGAAGAACAACAAATGATCCATAGCAAATGAAAGGAAGGAAATAACAATATCAGAGCTGAAGTAAATGACATAGAGACTAAAAGAACAATTCAAAGGATTGATAAATCCAGGAGCTGGTTCTTTGAAAACAAAATCAAAATATAAAAGACTCTAAGTGGCCTTATCAAGAAGAAAAGTACCCAAATAAATAAAATCATAAATGGAAGAGGAAAGACTACAACTGATACCACAGAAATACAAAGGATTGTAAGAAATTACTATGGACAACTCTATGCTAAATAATTTGAAAACCAGGTGAAATGGAGAGCTTTCTAGAAAAATATAATCTCCCCAAACTGAATAAAGAAAAAGCAAGAAGCCTGAATTGAATGATAACAGCTAGTGATAATGAAGCAGTAATAAAAAAAACTCCTGACACATAAAATCCCTGAAATAGATGGTCTCACAGGAGAGTGTTACAAAACTTTTAAGGAAGAGCTAACCCTTACTCTTCTCAGACTATTGCAAAAATCCAAGAAGAAGGAACAGTATTAAAACTCTTTATACAAAGCCAAGCATCATCTTAACTCCAAACCAAATAAAGACAAAACAAAGGAAGGAAACTATAGATCAATATTGCTGATGACATAGATGTTAAAATCCTCAACAAAATATTGGCAAGACAATCCAGCATACATAAAAAGATCATACACCATGATCAAGTTGGATTCATTGCAGGGATGGAAGAAGAGTGCAACATTCACAAATCAATAGACATAATCACATAACAAAAGAAAAGACAAAAATCATGATAACATCAATAGAGTCAGAAAAAAAAACATTAGAGAAGGTACAGCACCAACTTATGATAAAAACATTCATCAAAGTGAGAGAAGAGGGGTCATTCCTCAATGTGATAAAGACAGTATATAAGAAAGCTACAACTCATGTCATACTTAATTGGTAAAAAGTAAAAGCTTTCCCATTAAGATCTGAACGAGACTAGAATGTCCACTTTTTACCACTTCTGTTCAGTATAGTACTGGAAGTCCTAGCCACAGTGAAACAGACAAGAAAGAGGAATAAAAAGCACCCAAATTGGAAGGAGGAAGTAAAGTACCACTGTTTGCAGATGATATAACAGTGTATACAGAAGACCCTATAGACTCCACCAACAAACCACTCCACCTAAAAAGTGAATTTGGCAAAAGAGTGGGATACTAAATCAATATAAAGAAATCAAAGGCATTTTTATACACTGATAATGAATGATCATAATAAGAAAACAGGAAAAAAAATCCCATTTGCTACAGCAACAAGAAAAATAAAGTACCAAGGAAGAAACCTAACCAAGGAGGTAAAGGCCAGTACTCAGAAAAGTATACGACACTGAAGAAAGAAATTAAGGAAGACACAAACAAATGGACTCATGTACCATGTTCATGGATTAGAAGAATTAACATCATCAAAATGCCCATACTCCCCAAAGGAATATATAAAGATTCAGCTCAATCTGTATTAAAGTACAAATAACATATTTCACAGATATAAAAAAATAAAAACATTTAAAAAGGATGGTAAATGACCTTGAATAGCCACAGCAATTTGTAGAAAGAAGAACAAAGTATGTGGGATCACAGTACCTGATATCAAACTACATGACAAGGCCACTGTAATCAAAACAGAATGGTGTTATCATAAGAACAGACACATAGAAAAATGGAACAGAATAGGGAGCCCAGAGATAAACACAAGTCTCTAGCGTCAATTAATATTTGACAAAGTGGGCAAAAACATAAATGGAGTAAATATAGCTTCACAACAATGGTGTTGGGGGATCTGAACAGCCACATGCAAAAAATAAATAAATAACTTGATCACCAACCAACACCATACACTAAAATAAATTCAAGGTGGAAAAAAGGCTTAAATATAAGTTGTGACACTGTAACAGTCCTAGAGGAGAACATGAGCAGGGACATCTAGATGTCCCACAAAGCAGTATTTTCACGAATATGGCCCCTGGTGCAAGGGGCATGAAGGAAAGAATAAACAAATAGGACCTCATCAAATTAAAAAAGATTCTGCGTGGCTAAAGAAAACAGCAGTAAAATGAAAAGAGAACTGACTGTATGGGAAAATGTATTTGCCAATGATACCTGAGACAAGGGTTTGATCTCCAATATGTATAAATAACCCACATGATTCCACTCCATGCAGATGAACAACTCAATTAAACAATGGGCCAAGGACTTGAACATACACTTTTCAAGGAGGACATAGAGAGGTCCCAGAGGCATATGAAAGGTTTCTCAGCATCAATATCAGAGAGATGCAAATTTATGCCACAATGAGATACCACTTCACACCGGGGATAAGGGCCATCATAAACAAATCAGCAAACAGCAAGTCTTGGAGACAATGTGGAGAAAAGGGAACCCTAGTGCACTGTTGGTGGGATTGCAGACCTACTGGTGCAGCCACTGTGGAAAATAGTATGCAATTTCCTCAGAAAACTAAAAATGGAACTGCCTTTTGACCCAGCAATACTACTGTTTGGATTTTAACCTAAGGATGCTGAAACAGCAATTCAAAAGAACCTATGCATCCCAATGTTCATAGCAGCACAATTTACAATAGCCAAGTGCTGGAAGCAACCTAAGTGCTCATCAGTAAATGAGTGGACAAAAAAAAAACTATGGTGAATTTACACAATGGATACTACACAGCAGTAAGAATGAAGGAGCTCCTACCCTTCACAAAAGCATGGGTGGAACTGGAAAGCACTATGCTAAAGTGAAATAAGCTTGGTGGTAACAGACAAATAGCATATGATCTGTCCTATAAGTGGTTTCTAATCAACCAAACAAACAAGCAAGAAAAATACAACTGGAGACATTGAAATAAAGAACCGACAGTACCAGAAAGGAGACGGGAGAGAGATATTATGGGATAATAGGGGAAGGGCCATCAAGGAAGATGTATGATGGACCCATGGACAAAGCCAAAAAGGTTATGTTCACAGGATGGAGGTGATGATGGGTGGATCTGGAGAGTGTGGTAGGGTGAAAATGGAGACAATTGTGCTTGAACAGCAATTAAAAAACAAATAAAAGAGAAACTCCAAATAAATTAGTGATGGAAATAATAGAGATAAAAGCATATTTTCCTGAAACATGAAATTATCAATAGAGGTCAAGCAAATTACAATTGATTTATATATCAAACCAGCAAGTCGAATAAAAATATTTTAAATTTAATTATTTTTATTTTTATTTTTATTCTTCAAATAAAATTCTCTTCAATTCCCCCCCACCACTAACCACTCCACCCCACCCATTCCCACCCTCCCAAACTTGATCCTACCTCCCTCTGGCTTTGTGCATGTGTCATTTATACATATTCCTTGATTACCCTTCCCCCTTTTCCCTATTATTCCCACACACCCCTCCCCTCTGGTTACTGTGAGTTTTTTCTTTATTTCAATGTCTCTGGTTATAATTTGTTTGCTTGTCTTATTGATAGGTTTCTACTTATAGGTGAGGTCCTGTGGTATATTTTCTTTCACCAGCTGGCTTATTTCACTTAGCATAATCCTCCCCAATTCCATGCATGCTGTTGCAAAGGCATAAAAATATGTTTAAAGAATACATTTGGTCAAGAATGATTGAATGAATAAATTCAATATTGATTTGATAATATAAAATTAAATAGTGGATTATTTCATCAGTAAATTAATGTATAAAAAAACTATGGTACATTTGTATTATGGAATATTACACAGAAGGGAGTAAGAAGGAACTTCTAACCTTTGCAACAGCAGGGATGGAGATGGAGAGCATTATGAAAGACAGATGAAAGACAAATACCATATAATCTCACCTTTAACTGGAACCTAATCAACAAAACAGATAAGCATGCAAACTATAACCAGAGATATTAAAATTAAACACAATCTGACAGTAACCAGAGGGGAGGTGAGAGGGGATAATGGAGGAAAAGAGGGGAAGGGTTTTCAGGAAAAACTATAAAGGACACATGGAAAAAAACAAGGGGGTTGGAAAAGGGGAGGGAGGTGGGGATAGCTGGGGTGGTGGGGTGGGGGGGTTAAATACAGACAACTGTAATTGAACAACAATAAAATAATTTTAAAAATAAAAAATAAAAAATGAAAAGAAATAAAATAAAAAATATGTAATGATATAAATAAATAAAAGCCGTATTCTTTTCTAAAATTTAAAATCAATTTATTGTAATTGATTTTACAATTACAGTTACATTTACAGTTACACTTATTGTAATAAATGTTAACTATTAAAAATTTTTAACCCTCAAAGTTATTGATGAAACACATTTTTATACATTTTATATTTTATTGTTATTGTTTATTGTTATTGTTTATTTTTATTTTTTATTATCATTGTCCCAACTTTGACCCTTTTGAGGTCTTCCACCTGACCCACCTCTTATGCCTACAGACAATCCCCTCTCTGTTTTCCATGTCTGTGAGTCATTCGTTTATTTATTTTTATTAATTCCTACTCCTTATTTACACCTTTCTTTGCCTCCCTAGCTCTTCTATATCTGTGTCTGTTCCTTGTTTCCATATCTCTGGTTCAATTTTTTTCTCATTTATTTTGTTCATTAGATTCTAGTTATAAGTGAGGTCATATACTATTTGTTTTTTGCCAACTGGCACACTTAGCATAATAATCTCCAAGCCATTCATACTGTCACAAAATGGACTTCTTTCTTTTTGATATGTACTATACCACTGTGTAAATGTACAAAAATTTTGTAACCACTCATCTACTGATGAGCACTTGGAATGTTTCCAACACTTGGCTATTGTAAATAGCACTGCTATGAACATAGGGGTGCATAAATTCTTTGATTTGGTGTTTCAGGATTATTAGGGTATGTTCCTAGCAGTGGAAATTCTGGGTCAAAAGGCATTTCCATTTCAGTTTTGGGGGAAATTCCATATGGTTTTCACAGTGGCTTCACTAGTCTGCATTCCCATCAACAGTGCACTGGGGTTCCCTTTTCTCCACAGCCTTGGCAGCACGTGTTTGTTGACTTATTAGTGATAGCCATTCTGACATGTGTGAGATGGTATCTCCTTGTGGTTTTAAATTTGCATCTCTCTGATGGCTAGGGATGTTGAGCATTTTGCAAATGTGTGTGGGCTCTCTTTCCTCCTTGAAGAAGTGTCTATTCAGATCCTTAGCCATTTCTAATTGCATTGTATGTCTTCCTGGTGTTACGTTGTATGATATTTTTACATATGTTGGAGAGTAAACATGTGTTCAATGTATCATTGGCAAATATGTTCTCCCATACAGTCACGTCACTTTTCATTTTAATGATGGTTTACCTAGCCTTGCAGAAACTTTTTAATTTTATGTAATCTCACTTGTTTATTTTCTATTTTATTTTTATTTTATTTCCCTTGTCCTAGAAACTATATTGGTAAAAATATCTCTACATGGTATGTCTGAAATTTTACTGCCTATGTTTTGCACTAGAACTTTTATAGTTTGTGACTTATATTTAAGTCCTTTATCCATTTTGAGTTTATTCTGGTGTATGGTATGGTTTTCTTTCTTTCTTTCTTTCTTTCTTTCTTTCTTTCTTTCTTTCTTTCTTTCTTTCTTTCTTTCTTTCTCTCTTTCTTTCTTCTCTCTTTTCTTTTCTTTTTTTTTTTTCTTTTCTTTTCTTGGTTTTCTCTTTTGCATGTACCAGTACAGTTCTTCAAACACCAGTTATTAAAGAGATTATTTTATTCCATTTAGGCTCATGCCCCTTTGTTAAATATTAATTGAAGATGGTGGACATGGCTTTATTTCTGGGCTTTCTATTCTGTTCCATTGATCTATATATCTGTTCTTATGCCAGTATAAGATTGTCTTGATCACAGTAGCCTTGTAGTTCAGAAATAATAACTACTTGAATGTGGGTGGTAGGGTAATTATATGGGTGTAATAATTTATAGTTTTAATTTGAACATTTCACCTAAGATGTCATATGGTGTGCTTCTGTGTGATATTGTGCTACAGAACTACAAAGTTATAATTTTGTAATAAAAGATTATATAATGAAAAGAGGGCGTTATTTGTGTTGGATGCTGTAGGTTAATATCAGGTATTTTGATCCCTCTAACTTTGTTCTTTTTTCTAAGTATTACTGAATCTATCTGTGGCCTTTTTTGATTCCATATAAATTTTTAAAAATATTTTTTCTAGATCCATGAAATATGCCATTGGTATTTTAATAGTGATTGCACTGAATTCATAGGCTGCTTTGGGGATTATGGGCATTTTAATGACTCTCCCAATCAATAAATATGGTATATGCTTTAATTTATTTGTATCTTCTTTAATTTCTTCAGTGTCCTTTAATTTTAAGATTAAAGATGTTCACGTATTTGGTTATTTTTTACTTAGGTACTTTATTATTCATAAGGTGATAGTAAACTGGTTTCTTAGTTTCTCTTTCTGATAATTCCTTGTTGTTATACAAGCATGCTATCAATTTCTGAATAATGATTTGTAACCTGCTACTTTGCTGAATTCACTTATTAGTTTGACAGTTTTTGGTGGAGACTTTACGGTTTTGTATGAAGACTATCATGACATTTGCACACAATGAGAGCACAAATCCTTTCCAATTTGGATGCTTTTTATTTCTTTTTCTTTTCTAATCATTATGGCTTGAAATTCTAGTACTATGTTGAATAAGTGGTGAAGAAGCAGGCTCAATAGTTTTGTTCATGATCTTAATGGAAATTATAGTAGTTTTTGCCCACTTAGTATGATGTTGGCTGTAGGTCTCTCATAGTTGGCCTTTATCATGTCAAGGAATGCTCCCTCTATTCCCATTTGGTTGAGTGTTTTTATCATAAATGTGTGCTGTACCTTATCAAATGCTTTTCTGTATCTGTTGATATGAACATATGATTTTTGGCTTTCCTTTGGTTTATTTGATGTATTACATTATCGATTTGCAAATATTGTTACATCCTTGCATCCCTGGAATGAATTCCACTTGATCATGGTATGTGATCTTTTTAATGTATTGCTGGATGCAGTTTGCAAATATTTGTTAAGGGTTTTAGTACATGTTCATCAGCAATATTGGCCTGTAATTTTCTTTCTTGTGCCTTTATCTAGTTTAGGGATTAGGATGATGCTGGCCTCATACAAGAGTTTGGGAGTCTTCTGTCTTCTTGGATTTTTTGGAATAGCCTGTGAAGGATAGGGGCTAGCTCCTCCCTAAGTATTTAGTAAAATTCTGAGTAACCATCCATTTCAGGATTTTATGTGCCAGAGTTTTTTATCACTACTTCAATTCATCACCTGTTATAGGTCTGTTCAGGCTTTCTGCTTCTTCTTCATCAGTTTTAGGAGATATAAATTTTTAGAAATTTGTCCATTTCACCTGATTTTCCAACTTCTTGGCATATATTTGTTCATATTAATTTCTTACAATCCTTTGTATTTCTGTGGTATCAGTTGTAATCTCTCCTCTTTCATTTCTGATTTTATTTATTTGGGTTCTCTCTCTCTCTTTTTTTTTCTTGATGAGTCTGCTTAAAGACTTGTTGATATCATAGATGTTGCATTAGGCTGTTCAGTTCAAATTATTCTATCTTTTTTTAAGTAAGCCTCTATCAGTATTAACTTCCCTCTCAGGACTGCATTTGCTGTGTCCCATAAGTTTTGGACTGTTTTGTGTTCATTTTCATTTGTTTCCAGAATCTTTTTGATTTCTTCCTTGATCTCATTATTAACCCATTCACTGTTGAATAGCATGCTATTCAGTATCCATAAATTTGCATGATTTTGAGTTTTTTCTTTGAAGTTTTTTTTTCTATTTAAGTCTCTTGTAGTTTCAGAAAATGCTTTATATGATTTAAATGTTTTTGAATTACTTGAGGCTTGTTTTATGTCCTGTTATGTGGTCTATCTTTGAAATTGTTTCATGTGCATTTGAAAAGAATGTGTGCTTTGCTTTTTTGAGATGTAAGGTTACACACACACACACATGTTAAGTCTATTTGATCTAGGACATTGTTCAATGCTGCAGTATCCTTGTAGCTATTTGATATTTTGTTTGGAAGATCTATACATTTTTCACACTGGAGTGTTAAAAAAAATCCCCTAGTATAAATGTGTAGCTATCTATATTTTTCTTGAAATCATCCAGCATTTTGCTTATATATTCGGTTACTACTATGTTGGGTGCATATATGTTTATAATGTTTATTTGTTCTTGATGGATTCTTCCTTGAGTATTATGAAGTGTCCTACAGTGTCTCTTTCTATGGCTTTTGTTTTGAAATATTTTTTCTGATGTAAGTATCACTACTCCAGCTTTTCCCCCCTATTCATTTGCTTTGAATATTTTTTTTCAAATGCTTCACTTTCAGCCTGTGTAAGTCATTTGTTCTGAGGTGGGTCTCTTGTAGGCAGCATATGTATAAGTCATGTTTTCTTCAACTACTATATATTTTTTGATTAGAGCATTTAATGCAGTCATATTTACCATTATTAATGATAGATATTTATTCACTTTTCTCCCTTTGTACCTGTGTTCCTCTCTCTCTCACTTTTTTACTCAGAGTCACTTTGGCATATCTTGCTGTGTTGGTTTGGTGGAGGTGTATTGTTTCAGCCTTCTTTTATCTGTGAAACTCCTTATTTTACCTTCCATTTTAGTTGAGAGCCTTGCTGGGTAGAGTAGTCATGGTTGCAGGACTTTGCTTTTCATTACTTGCAATATTTCTTGCCATTCTCTCCTGGCTTACTGTGTTTCTGTTGAGAAATCTGTTACTAGCCTTATTGAAGCTCCTTTGTATGTTACTTCTGTTTTCTCCCTTGCTGCTTTTTAGATTCTCTCTTTGTCTTTAAAACTTGCATTTTAATTATGATGTGACTTGTAGTAGTGTTATAGAACACACACAAGGCCAAGGGGGGGCAGTGAGGGCAGTATACTATTACCGAAAGGAACACCCCAGGTTCATTATACCCACTGCCTTTTAGGAAAGACATCTCTCAATGCCAGAGATTTGTGAAAAGGAAAGGAAATGTTTATTTAATGTTATACAGACTTAAAGCATGACCTAATGTCTTCATTAAAATATCAAAGTCCTTTAGGATACCCTCAGTTGCCCATAGTGGTTCCTTCTCCCCCTGCCCTAATTCAGGGTACCATAATTCAGGAAAAGAAGCAAACGCCCAGGATCCAGGCTCCTGACACCGTCAGCTGTGTCACCATCCAGGCAGGATTCTTAATTAATCCAAAGCCATGTGGTACCTTCTCACAGCTTACTGGCAAGAGTTTTTTCACCCTCCTTCCAGGCAAAGTCTCTCCTGCTTCCCAGGTCACATGGTGGGGAGCACCCCAAAGACCACGTGGTTCTCTTCTAACCAGAGCTGTGGAGGTCCCCACTCTGGCAAAACCTCATAGCTCTCTCCCTCATATGCTGCAGGGGTCCCCCCTCTGCCAGAAGTGTGTGGCTCTCCTTCTTAATGGCTGCCATGTCTGGGTTTAAATCCCCGAGTCATGCGTCCTTCTTCCTCTGCACCCCCATTTCTGACTCCTCCTACAATCAGTTATACCTGCCAGCATTCCTGTATTACTCCAAGTTTACTAGGCTGCCATCGTGATTCTGGGCAGGAGTGACCCCATGTCATGAAACTAATCTCCAAGCTCCCATGCAGGCACTGTAACTCAGGGGACCTGCCCCCCCAGTTACGTCTTTGGGGAAGTTCCTTCCATCCCCCTTGCTCAGAGTATAGCCACAACTATTTAACATATCTAAGCAACTAACCAAAGACTATAGATATGTTAAATGACCATGCCATGAATTAGCTACAAAGCTGTGGCTGTAAAAAACAGCCCTGCATGTTCCTGCTCCATGTGTCCCTTCCCCCTACTCACACCTATGGGAGAAGGGGAGAGGGCATCTTATATGTCTTTCTAATATTTCCTAAACTCCTTGAGTTCTGGGCCCCATTCCAAATCCCTTTTTGGGCCCCCACTCTTGGCTGCACTCTGTATCAGTAGGTCTCTTTGGCTTCATCTTGATTGGCACCCTCTGTGCTTCTTGAACTTCTGTGGTTTTACCCTCTGCCGGTTCAGAAATTTTTCTGTCATTATTTTGTCAAAGAGGGTTTCTATCCCTTTTTCCTTTTCTTTTCCTTTTGGTATTCCTATGATTTGAGTCTTGTTGTGTTTCATGTTGTCTTGGAGTTCCCTTAATCTATCTTCATTTTTTTTTGAGATTTTTATTTTCGTACAGCTGCTCTCTACCAGGGTGTTTCTTTCTACCTTGTGTTCCAGCTCACTAATTCAATCCTCTGCTTTGTTCATTTTATTTCAGAAATTGTATTCTTCATTTCTTTCCAATTCTTGTTTATAGTTTTTTATTTCTTTTTTCATACAGTTGTAGCTCTCACTCAGTTCATTGTAATGGTCTGTGAGTTCCTTGAGCATCCTTAGAACCATTCTTTTGTATTCTACATCTGGTAGTTTGCTTAACTCCATTTCATTTAGCTCTTTTAGTGGGGAGTCTTCCATTCCTTTTGATTGCAGGTTCTTTCTTTGTCTCTTATTTAAGTGACTCTGTTAGTTTCTGTGCTTCCTGATGCTCTGCTTTGCTAGCTCTCTTTGTAGGGTGAATTTCTATTGTAGGTATTCTATGGGATTCAGTGTTGTGGTGTCTTTGATCTCCTTATCTGGATGATCCTGGGTTGCCCTTTCTTCTGTTTGTGTGGGTTCTCGTGTTGTATTTGGGTTTTCCCTGTGGGTGGTTCCTTGTTGGTAGGTTCTCTCCTCCAGCAGGTTTATTTGTGTTCATAGCTCCTAGCTTATCTTGTATGTTATTAGTGTCAGGGCAAAGACAAAATTTAAAGAGCAGGAGAGTATTCTATAGGATTGAAAGTACCAACATGTAGAGAACAGATAGGAGATACTTTGGAGAAGTACAGAGATAACCATGATATTTCACTCAACTAGCCACTTTGTATGAAAGGTGAAAAAGAGGTAAGACTCCTATTAGAGAGGAGAAGGAATGTGAGGTGAATCCAGAAAACAGTCTTGTGTGGTTAAATTGTGAGATATAGTGACAGTTACACATCAACTAGGTATAATATGTGAGAAAATAGAGTTAACCACAACAGTAATAAAGCTCAGGAAGATAATGGAATGGGTCAAGACCAGGGAGGCATGCTGTGGAGTATTTATAATAATAAGGGAAATAATTATTTACAATAATTATGGAACAACAATAATATGACAAGAACTATATGATCTGAAAAAAGAATAGAAAGTAAAAGACCAAGAGGAGTGTGTTACTGGAATATGAGTGAAGTAAAAGAGAAAAACTAAAATGCAATATGAAAGAGAGAACAAGAAAAACCAGTAAAACAATGTAATTAAACAAATAAACTAAATAATGAAAACTAAATAGAAGAGAAATAAAAAAGAATAATGAAAATAAAGAATAAAAAATATTGAAAAATAATAATAAAAATAAACAATAAAATGTAAGTTCAATAGGATATCAAAGTGAAAATTGTCTCAGTTTCTCAGTTGTTGGTGTTAGCCTTGTGATTCCTCTCTCAATATGTTTTTCGCCCTTTCACAGCTCCAGGTCTTATTGTCTCATACTTGGGAAAAGAAAAAAATGAAAAAAAAAAGCCTCCTGCTGACTTTAAACACTTAAGTGATTTCTGCTGGTCCTGTTGGATGATGCAGGCAGAGGGGGTCTGGGTTTCACTTTTTTCCTTTCCTATGGTTTTGTGAGGATAGAGGCTAGGTCTGGGCTACGTTGTTCACATGTGCCCAGCCTTCAGCCCAGATAGCAGAGCTCTGATGGGCCCCTATTGTCTATCTGTGCCAGGTGGGCACCTTTAATCCACCATGTTGCTTTGCCTACCTGTGAAGTGTCCTGATTTGGAACAAATCACGCCCGTCTTCCTCCCTCTTCACTGGTCCAGCCACTGTGCATGGTTCCTTAAACAGCAGCTGATAGCCTGTTTTTTTTGTGTGCATGTAAATGATTCTTCTTCATGCCCACCTTACTTAAAAAGCTCCCAGCTTTCCATACACTCAACTCTGTGAACAATCCCAAGACTCTCTGATCCATCATGGCCCATATCTTCTTATTTTCTCCAGGTGTCACCTGGCTCCATAATTTATCTGGTTACTGTCCTAGCCAGTGAGCACAGTTGTACCTGAGAAATACCACCTGTGGGCATCTCCCACTGTGTCTTTATTTCCCCCAGCAACTTCAAGCATCCAGCTTTTTCCTGGTGTGGGCTGCCTTGCCTGCTCTGGTAAGGGAGGGAGCTGCAGAGTTACAATTGCTGATCTGGCTCTCCTCCATAGCTCTTGTGCCAGGCACCATACTGGGGACCACAGCAGCCTTGGTCCCTACGCAGGTCCCAGAGACCTTACCATTACCATGCAATCTTCTTACCATGTGTTTTTCAGTGTCCTCCACAATTTTGGCTTCCAAATTTCATAAAGCCTGGGATTCTATTGGCTGTTCACTTTGTTCTTCAGAACATCAGCTAAGTGTCCCAGTTGGATTCACAACCAAGTGGATTCAACTCCCACCTACTTCTCCACCGTCTTCAGTACCCCTCTTTGGAGTTTCTCTAATGCTCCATCATTAACTTTCTAAGATGAATGTGTTGGCCCAACAAGGTTAACTCTTGTCTTTCTAATTTATGCCTTTAAGACTATAAAAGACCTATGTCTGTTGTTTTAGATTTATAATAAACATAGTCCAGTCATGGAAGCCTGGATTATATTGGGTATTTCAGTAGAAAGGCATTGATATAAGAACTTGATTAAGTAAGTATTGAATGACTGAAGAAGCAAAACGAGAACACTAAGATAAAAACAGAAGAGTTCAAAAAAGACTATGTGCTGGAGGAAAAGAGTCAAGATGCTGGTTTATCAGAAGATAAAAGCTCAGAGATTGTACTTTGTGTTGGTTATTCCATCTGTGACCAGATTCAATATGACACTGTTAGGGATGTCCTGAAACAGCTAAGCCTTGAACAAACCTGTTGTCTAGTTGATAAGCCATTACTGAGCTGATGGTAATAAGATTCACTTCTTGCTTTCTACTTCCTCTTTAGTTCTCTAACTGAAAGCCAACTGAGAGTGGAAAAATATAGTTTGAAAGGCTCCTGTCCTAGTATCACAAATAAAATAGAAAGGTGATTTTGGAGCTGAGAAACTATAGTCAAATTAGTGGCAGCCACATCTCAAAAATGTTAATATGTAGTAAATTTGGGGTTCATTAAATGTTAATTGTTCTTAATTTTTTATTATAAAATTTTTTATTAATAAATTGTTTTGGAGTATTTTTCTTTATATCTAATTCTGGTTGATGTTTGAAATCATATATTATTTTGTTGAATTTTGAGAAAATGTATTCTAAATAAATGTTTATATATTGTTAGCTTTTTATACTTTAAAATATGACCACTTTCTAAATATGATTTTAAATATACCTTTCTGTTTATTACATACATTCTATGTGCACTATATAACTCATTTTTTAGTTTGATATTCATGTTCTGTATATCCCAGGTAATTTTTGAACATCTTTGAGTTATGTCTCTAGGAGGGTAAGTTATTTTATTTTTAGTATTCCTATGGAATTTATCTATCTCGTTTTTTAAATCTGTAATTTTCAAATGTGTCCAATATTCATTATATTTTCTTTTTAACCCTTTTGATAATTTTTTTCATTTTAATTATGATATTTTATTTTAATGTCTGACAGATCTATTTATTTCTTTTTCAAATGTGTTTTTATATATTAGACATTTTCCCATCTTCACCTACACACAGATGGCATAAGTTCCAGCAGCTTCTTTACATAATTGGGCATTTTTCCTAACTTATAAAAAAGGGTAACATTTTTAAGATCTCTGCTCTGTTAGCTCTACATCTTTCTTTCTACATAGACCCATATCCTCTGTTCTTATATCATTATCAAAAACCAAGTCCCTCTAAACTAAAATTTCTGTATGTCTTGCAGGTTTTTATCTGTCTGTTTTATCTCTTTTTTTTCTATTCCCTGGTTATTTCCTTTCATTTGAAACTTGTCTAATTAATTGGAAAAGCATGATATTATTGTTGAATATCTATCTACATCTACATATTTATATGTATTCTACATTTTTAGAAGTTAATTACTAATTATAGTTTATCCTCACTATGCATAATTTCATATAAGGTGTTACATTTTGTTTTATAAGAACTTTATTCTAGAAATCAGGTTAAGCGAGTGCAGTCTGGTAGAACAAATTATGTACCTTCTAAATATTGTGGAATGTCTCAATAGGAAGAAGCATTGGTCTGAATTTGGGTAGAATTTCACCTTTCAGAAAGGATCACATATCTTGCTATATCATAAAGTAAACATATCCACTTGCAACAGTGCAGATGTACTTGAATTTGTTATATTAAGTTGAATTAGTATAATTAAATATAAATACATAAGTTTGTAAGAAATATGAGCTTACAATTGTCATTGTTCAAAAGGTCATTTTAAGCTAGTGAGTTCTTCCATTTTGTTAAATTGTGTTATGTTCTATGGAAAAATGAAAGATTTAATTCACTAAGGTGTAAGGTAAAGATAGCTGTTAAATTGAAAAAAAAAAGTGTACAATTTTATCCCAATCTGTCTTTTACCTCCACCGCTTTACAAAAACTGCTTTTGTAAAAGTTATCAGTGAACTCTACTTGGGTAAATCTTGTAGTCACTTTTGTTTTCATTTTACTTGATTTATGATTAGCATTAGCCATGGTTATAAGTATCCTACTTTGATAGCATTTCTTCTTTTGATTTTGAAGTCCCTACATGTCCATGGTTTTTGTGCAACTATATTAATGTCTTCTGTTAGGTCATCCTATATGACCTATATCAAAAAGTATCTCAGGTCTTAGTTTTTGATTCTCCTTTCTAAACACAATGACTCCCTTAATTTAATTTACTTTTATTAGTTTTAAATTACCTATATGCCTATATTACCCTACTGTTTATCTGCAGCCTACATGTATTTATGAAACCCATATATTTATGTTTATTTGAATTATCCCACTTGAATGTAAAATAGTTGTTTTCAAAGTTAACATGCCCCAAACTGCTTTTCTGATAGGTCCAGCTCAAACTACTTTACTACAGACTTCTCCATCTCAGCTGAAGTGATGGAATTCATCCTCTTAATTTCTTAAGCCAAATCCATGGATTAATTTCTGATTCCTCTTACACACAACCAATACAAAAGAAAATATTTCTGACTCTACCTTTACAATATGTTCAAAATACACTTGTTACCTCTCCCTCTACTAGTACACTGATCTAAAGCCACTATTAGTAATATTACTATTGTCTTGTTATAGAACCCCACCAAGGTTGTTCTGGAACAGCTGTGGGGTTCAATTGCCTGACATGAAAAAGAGTGACTCACAATGCAAGAGTCTGGTGGAATAGGAGATGGGTCATTTATTTAAATTATGCAGATTTGGAATAATGGAAGATTTCTGTCATTGAGTCCTGATCTCTTTAAAAACATCCAAAAACACATAGTCCTGCCTCCTTTTGCCAAACCAGGCCAATTTCAGAACACACCATTCAGAAGTACTGTCTTTCAGAAAAGCAGAATTCTGCAGATCAGCATTTCTAGTCATGATGCAGCTCCAATTATCCCTCACAAACTTGTGTGGTTAGGTAAGCACCCACAGCTCCATTAGCTCTGCCACACTGTCCTCTCCAGGCATACTCAAATCTAGGTGGCTGGGCAGGTTCACTGTCACACTGTCAGCTCTGGTGACTCACTAGACTTCTGGCTTTCAGACCACCTCACTCTTACTCCCAACTGTGTGTCTCTCCTCTCTTACTCCAGATGATGTGGCTTCCTTCTCTCTCCAGCTTTCAGACCTCATGGCTCTCTCTCTTCTCTTTCAGCCTACCCTTATTTAAATGCTCAGGCCAGAACTTTCTGTGTGACCTCATATCCAGCCCTTCCTATGATGTATTATTATCTGCCATTTTTGCCAGCTCCCCTGTATCCTTTACTTTCTTTTGATTGCCATCCTTAATCAGGACAAAAGTTCCCAGTGGTGCATGAATATCCAGGGTGGGCTTCTGCCCCCTACCTCTTGCACAGGTACTATATGAGCTCCCCCAGTTGTATCACAAGTCTTTGAGTATTTTCACAGTCACATACACAATTCATCCCAGATGGCAGCCCACTTCACTTCAGGAAGGTACAGCTATTAACTTTACATTGTTATGCAATACATCTTAAACACTGTATCAGTAATTCCTCCTCCCCCAATCAAGGATTATGGAAGTTAAGCTCTGAACCTCTGTAAGGTCTTTTTTTAATCTCTCTGTTCCATCCTACCCCACAGCAATCTTTCTCAATAATGCAACCATAACAATTTCTATAAAACATTAATAAAATCATAACACTCCTCTCCTTAAAGTACTATTATAGAACATATTTTTCTATATATTTACTTTTTTAAAAGATTTTATTTATTTATTTATTTATAGACAGAAGGGAAGGGTGAGAGAAAGAGAGGGAGAGAAACATCAGTGTATGGTTGCCTCTCATGCACCCCCTACTGGGGACCTGGCTCACAACCTAGGCATTTGGGCTAGGCTGGGAATCAAACCAATGACCCTTTGATTCACAGGCTGATACTCAACCACTGAACCACACTAGCTAAGGCTATATGTATACTTTTTTCCTTTACCCGGTTAGGGAAGATTTAGTTGGCATTTCTTTAAATAAGTTCTCTCTCCCTTGCTCTCTCTTCTTGTACCTTTATGATGCAGATGTTGATATGCTACATGTTGTCTCAGAGGTCCCTTAAACTGTTCATATATATACACACATATAATACATATGTGTGTAATGTATACATATATACATGTATATATACATACACATATATGTATATAATGAACTTTTTGTGTGACCTCATACATATATTTGCTGCTCTGATTGAGTGTTTTCTGCTACCTTGTCTTATAAATCTCTGATTTGATCATCTGTTAGGTGGGTACTGAAAATACCAGGTGTAATACTTTGTAAAGTATATGATTACCTAATGATTATGCTGTACACCTGGAACTAATACAAAATAATATTGAATGTAAATTGTAATTAAAAAATAAAATAAAATAACACTAATATGGCTCCTCCATTTTGCATCAGATATAGCCAGTGTTCTTAAAATAATGTACAAGGTCTTCTGGATCTAGACAATTACCTCTTAGTGTTATCTCTGACTACTCCTCTCTAAACTAATTTGGTTCCAGACACAGTGACTTTTTTGAGATTATTTGAATATATTAGACATTCTTCTATCTCAGGATTTTCTGTTTCCTCTGCCTGCAACTCTCTTTGGGCCATGGCCAACTCCCTCAGTTTCTTAGAGTCTTGTTCTCATAACATTTTTTCACCTCACCACCCCATTTAACAGTGCCATCTGCCTGCATTTTGGACACCCCAGACCCTTTTATTTCACTCTATCTTCTTTTTTTCCTCATTGGTTTACTATATTCTGTCATACTCTACAACTTACTCACTCACTATCTCAAATATATATATATATATAATTTTTACACGTAGTTTAATCCCTTCACATTCTTTTATTCAGATCCTCAAATCCCCACTCCTCTGACAGCTCTAATTCTGCTCCATGTATCCAGGCTTCTGTTTCTATTTTGTTTGTCATTTTATTTTGTTTATTAGATTCTACATATAAGTGAGATTATAAGGTATTTGTCTTTCTTGGACTGGCTTATTTCACTTAGCTTGAAAATTTCCAAGTCCATCCATACTATCATAAAAGGTAAGGTTTTTGTTTGTTTGTTTGTTTGTTTGTTTGTTTTCCACTTCTGTAGTATTCCATTATATAAGTATACCACAGCATTTTTATCCACTCCTCTGCTGGAAATTGTCATTTGAACAATTTCCAGATCTTTGCTGTTGTAAATAATGCTTCAGTGAGCATAAATGTATGTATATCAATTTGAGTTTCTTTGAATATATTCCCAGAAGTGGGATTGCTGGGTCTAAAGCCAGTTCTATTTTAATTTTTTTTTTTTGGTGGAAACTCTATGATGTTTTCCAAAGCTCCTGTACCAGTTTTCATTGCCACCAAGAGTGCATGAGGGTTCTGCTTGCTTTACATCCTAACCACACTTGTTGTTTGTTGGTTTATTGATGAAAACCATTCTGACAGACATGAGGTTATACCATGTTGGTTTTAATTTGTTTCTCTCTGATGATTAGGGACATTGAGCATTTTTTGCATCTATTGGCAATCTGCATGTCATCTTTGGAGAAGTGCTTACTTAGATTCCTTGCCCATTTTTTAATTGGGTTGCTTGTCTTTTTGGTGTTGAGTAGTATAATTTATTTATGTATTTTGGAAATTAATCCCTTATCAGATGTATCACTAGCAAATACTTTCTCACATTCAGTGGGTTCCCTTTTAACTTTATTGATGTTTATTTTTTGCATTTTATCATTTTTATTTTTTGATGTGCATATAATAGCCAGTATTGTACATGTATTATTGAATATTTATATCACAATTATTTTCTCATGGATGGTCTCATCAAACCTAATGGCTTTCAATAATAAATAACCTGCAAATATTTAACTTCAGATAAAATCTTTTTTTAAGAAGTATATGTCTTTCTTTTTAGATTTTATTTATTTATTTATTTTTAGAGAGGGAAGGGAGGCAGAAAGAGAGAGAGAGAGAAACATCAATGTGCAGTTGCTGGGGGCCGTGGCCTGCAACCCAGGCATGTGCCCTGACTGGGAATCAAACCTGTGATGCTTTGGTTCGCAGCCCGCGCTCAGTCTTCTGAGCTATGCCAGCCAGGTGTCAGATAAAATCTTGATTGCTCCAGACTGTAGATTTAAATTCCTACTGCATGTATTGTAATTATATCAAGATAAACTGTATCCCTAAATTTTAACAGTTGTTCCAAACAAGGACAGTGCAGGAAATTTTCAGGTGATGGGTATTTATTAGTCCAAACTGAATTAGGGAAATGAGGGATTCCAAGAAGGAAATCTTAGCGAATATAACAATGTGAATAGAAAAGCTTAATTATTCTGTTTTAAATAGGACAAAATATAGAATATAGAATAATAATTAGAAACTCCGTAAAAGAGCAAATAATTATTAAACAAAGATTTTGCTGCAGTATGAAGCAAAGTAACATGAACTATGACTGTCAACAAATGATAGCTTTTATAAAAGGCAAATATACTCTTTTCACATATCTGAAGCTTACACTGGACCCAGGGAAAAGAAGGCCTACTTCTAGTACATCATTAAATAGTATCTCTACAATCATAATAACACAAATTTTTGTGTTCAGTTCTTAATCAATTTATGAACAAAGCTCAGAAAACCTGGTTTTGTTATCCTAATATAAATAGTATTATCCTCATGATAAATGAAGCCTAAAGAAATTTAGGA